>NW_027521026.1:0-600000 GCF_052094955.1 Ictidomys tridecemlineatus
ATTTTGAATGTCTCCTGAAGGAACAAAGGCTTCATCCCCAGTGCTGTGCTCTGGGGAGGTGGTAGAACCTTTAAAAGGTGGGGCCTAAGGAGAGGTCTTTAGATCAATGGGGGTGTGTACTCAAAAGGGATTGTGGGATCTTGGTCCCTTCCTCTGCTCTGATTGCTCCCTGGATGGTGTCACATGCTCTTGCTATCACGTGCTGCCTGGCCACAGGACCAAAGCAACAGTAGGGCAGAAAAGTTATCAACTGTTTAGAACATGCTCAACAGTGCCAACCAATCATGAACTGGAAGCTCCAAACTGTGAGCCAAAATAAACATTTTCTCTTTATAAATTGATTTTCTCAGGTATTTCTCTATAGTGATGAAAAGCTGACTAACACAGAATTCGGAAACGAAGTATCATTGAATGCAGGGTTGTGACGACCAGAATGGGACTGTCATCATTTTGCAGTCGCTCCATGAAGAAATGATGCCCGTTGCTTCCCCCTCAGCCCCACATTTTAGAGACCCATTCTGCATCTACTTTTCTGAAAGTCCTTACTTAGTAGACAAAAGGCTCCACCTCTGGTAGCTGATGGCACTAGCAGTGGATATATGAGACAGTCCAGGACACACATGCTCTCTGAAATTTGCTAGCACTGGACTTGAAGAGGATGTCTATGTCCAGGGGTCCGCACTGGAACAGCCATGGTTGGATACAAACTTGGGGAGGAGAGATGTTTGCAGATGGGTGGAGCAACAGCAACTCATTGTTCCAGTGCATGGCTGGAACAACAGAGAGGAACTTCATTCATGATTTCCGGTCTCTTGTGGGGTTTTCTGTTCTTCCTTAGTGCTCTGTTTTAGTTAAGCTGGTAGACCGGGCACCATCCTCTGCAATGGCAAGTTTCTGGCATAAGATGGGAAAATGAAGCCTACAGAGGAGAATGAATTTGACCCATGTTATGTCATTAAGTTAGAGCAAGAATCAGGTCTTCTGTCTCCAAATCCAGGGCTCTTTCCCCCTCAGTCATGCTGTACCTGATTTCCGTACTTCAAGAGGAGACCTTGGGTTAGGAGTCTCCTGACTGATGTTTTAGAAGTCAAAGATCACGTGTCTTGGTGATGGGTCTCTTTTCAGGCAGTAGCATGGTGCCTGGAACATAGTATGAGTTCAATAAGTACCTATATAGGTGCCAAGGCTTTCAAAAGTATATTTCCTGAACTATGCTGGGACCTTTATCTTAAATCAGACCATTGGAAACATGCCTTATGATTTTTGGAGAAAACCTTCTCAGCTTTGTGTGTGGGTGTGATATAGTGACAGATTTCATACAAATATGTTTAAATATCAGCTAATAAGTGTAGGAATAAAAAAAGCCTCAAAGCTATCAAAATTAGTTTGTATCATAAAAAGAAAAAGTTCAGGGCTGAGGATGTAGGTAAGTGGTAGAATATTTGCCCAGCATGGGCAAGGCTCTGGGTTGGATCCTTAGCAACACACACACACACACACACACACACACACACACACACACACGTTAAAAAAAAGAGATTAATAAAAGTTGAAATCAGAGGACACAATTTATTTTTGAGCCAGAAATATGAAAAACTTTAAAGATGTTATTGACAAAATTTTAAGAATTCAAGTCACCCTTGAATCAATTAACTGACAAACAGCTCACATATAATGACAGAGATTAAAGTATATCTGCATACCAATTTTCATAAAATTCAACTTAAATCTTTACTTAGTTCCTTAAATCTCTACTTAGTTCCTAACCTAAAGATTCCATTCATTCTATACACTACCAGGAAAAAAAAGAGTGTGAGACCTATTGAAAGACTTAAAAAGTTCTAAGGCCATGAATATTTATTTTTTAAGACACTGCATTTATTAGAATATTTGTTTCGAAAACTGTGTTAGTTAAGTCTGTAAACTTTGTTTGCCATAGGTGTGAATTTTAATTTTCCAGTCTGGAGATAATTAACCCATTGGATTGTGGCTTCATTGATTTAGTTCCAATTAACTCAAAGCGTGCAACATCTGCATAGATTCTCTTAGAAGTGGGAACATGCTAAAGGCATTCCTTATTGCAAAAAAAAGTTACATATACATTTTAACAAAGTGACTCTAACAGTTTAATGTAAAACACAATGCACAACTCTTGTTTCCATTATCTAAGAGATCTAGAATCTCAGAACTCCAATAGCAAGATGCTTAAAGAGAGAACCATTACACCACAAATTCACTTTCACCTCTTTTCCTGGTAATCCACAACAAGCCCAGAAATGGCACTCCGACCAAGGAGATGAAACTGCGTAGAGAGAGGCCAGCAGTGCCTGCCTATTTGACGTTCACTTCCCTTGGCAATATGGGTTGAAAGCTTACTGTCCCAGGTCTCACCACGGGCACAGGAGACCCAGAGATGAACACCTACGCCTGGTCGGTATTCTTTCTTCCTCAGGCTGGGACTCTTGTATTTATGGACCCTTAGTTCAGACGCAGGCATCTGCAGATGGTGTCAGCAATGCATGTACCATCTTCGCCTGTCCACAGAGAAATGAAGAATTTGTGGCTCCTTCCTGGGTGAAAAAGCCTTAAGTGGGGAAAGAAGTGATTCCCTATCAAAGCAGAGAATTCAGATTAGAGAGGTGTTTCTGTTTTCTTTGTTGGAAATGGTGAAATTCTCGCAATGAAATGTGGGAAATGGTGGATCAGGACAGGGTAGAATGAGTTGCAGTAGTAAGAGTGACTTCTAGAGGACAGAAGGCCTGCGCTGCCACCCAACACCTGTGGTTGATTCGCTTGATGGCCTCTGACAACTCACTTTCTCTTCTGGACCTCAGTTTCCTCATCTGTCAAATAATGAGTTTGGACTCTGTTTATAGTCTGGGCTCCTCTAACAATTTAGCCCAAACTAGAGGGTTTCACCAACAAACCTTGATTAGTTCTCACCGTTGTGGAGGCTGGAAGTCCAGGATCAAGGTGCTGGGCAGACCTGGTCTGGAGAGGCCTCTTCTGGGTGTGCAGATGGCCTTTTTGGGCCCTCACATGGTGGGGAGCAGAGGAGGAGATTCCACGTCTTCTCTTCCTAGGCACTAATCCCACTTCTGAGGGCACCACACTTATGCCCTAATTACCTCTCAAAGGCCCACTTCCAAATACCAAAGTTAGGGGAGCCATTGTTCTGAACTGAGCACCTGCCTTGGGTCTCAACATACCAGAAAGGACTCACCCATGCTAAATGCCACATTAAATACTGAAGGAAGCAGACAGATCCCCAAACAGGCCAGTTTTCCCCCCAAACAGAAGATTCCAGTCTGAGTCAGTGTCACATCAGCCCTTACAGAAAAGCAACATGAAGCAAGCTCACGTTGACCAACCGACGTCTTCCCATTATTACTCTGTTTCCTTTCAAAACGCAGTATCCCGCCATTGCTTTATGTGAGCTCTTATTCTATTTTTGTAGAGTGAGGGCTTCCCCTGATTCATGAAAGTGAATAAAAGCCAATTTGATCTATAGCTAAGTTTGTTTTCATTTTATCTTTTGACACACCCCATTGGGGATTGGGGCTTCCACGTGTGAATTCTGTGGGGAAGAAAAATATTCTGTCCATAGCAGACTGGGCATTGCTGAGGGCTCTTCGACATGAGGCTCTAGGTAGGAGTTTAAGAAATGGAATAGCTGGTTCTCTGGGATTTTTCAAGGGATCCCACATGTCGCCAGCCCCTTCTTTCATCTCACTCAGCTCTGTGATGGGCTGCGGGAAGCAGAGTCCTCAAAGTTGACTGCTTTCTCTGTCCCCAAGTACGTGTGATGGAGACTTTATTTGCTGAGTTAATTAAAAGCCACCCTTTGAGCTGAGGTAGACCCGAGTCCCAGCTCCATCCCTGCAGATTGCTCTTCATTTCCTTGAACCCCGACATCTCCCTCGGTCAAATGGAAGACGCTGGACTTCCTCTTCTAAAGTCAGGCAGTATATGCACAAATGTGTAAAAGTGATTTCTAGTGCTGATCCCACCAACAGCAAGGGCCAAGCTCAATATAAGCTCATTGCTGTTGATGTTGTTGTAGTTGTTACCACTACTATGATTCTTTGACAACAGAGCACCCACCACAATTCTGGGCATGGAGAAGTTCACTCTTTGCCAATTCTGACTGCTGTTTGATGATGCTTATTTCTTTCCCAGGCACCCCAGCACATTTTCCAGGTTGTAAATCTGCCTCTCACCCCTGTCGCCAGCTGCTTCTTGAACAGGAACCAATTCTCTGTAATCAAGGCCCGTGGAGATGGCAATTCCCCATCCTGCATCTGCTGGGTGCTCACAGCTTTATCACTTTCCTTGGTTAGGATTGAAATACTTCATAGCATTAATGTTTTTCAGATTGAAACCTGCAGGGTTGGTTTTTCAATTTCCCCCCTGGGACAGTAGCAGAACTTGTCTTCCAGAAGAGAAATTAATTGAGAGGTCTCTGACAGGGCTCTGCACTTGCAGGCTAGAGGGAATAGTGCCTTCTGACACAGAGGAGCATCTGTGGCCTTGGTTGGATTTGTGCACCCAGGGTTGAAGGACATCAGCAAGAGGGATAGCAGGGACTTGTCCTGCTCAAGGGACCAGTGGGGATGGGACAGGAATCACATTTATTGCTCATTGTGCAATGAACTAAGAGCTTTGATTCCACACAACTCTGGGGATAGGACAAGAGTTAAAATCCTTAATAACTTAGGTTGGCAGTTATGGTGTGAGTTATTTCATAAGGGATGCTGCTCAGGGGCCCTTTCCAGGGCCTTCTGGAATTCTGGGTATCATCTCTTTGACTCTATGTCCAGATGACATATCTTGTTTCCCTGTCTCTCACTCTCCTTTTGTGTTCCTGTTCTTTGAGCTCATGTCTGTGTGTACAAATTGGTCCCAAGATGAGGCCCCATTGAGCTTCCATGAGCATCTCTTGGGGTACCAAGGATCTGCTTTGGCTGAGGGTTGAACTTGCAGGAGTTCCTGGCCCAGGCCTGCAGAGGGCGCTTGCCTGCACACACCCAGCAAAGGTTATTGGGGAGCAGTTGGTGGGATCCGCATTAGAAACCACTTTTACACATTTGTGCATCTACTACCTGAGCTGTAGAAGAGGAAGAGGAAAAAGAACGAATGTGGAGTTAAGGATCAGCCAGGCATGTTACTGTATCACACTCAATGGGAAGACTTGCCTTTGGAAAAAATGACGGTTCAAATCTCAGCTGCATGGTCTTGCTGAAGTTATTTAACCTCTTTGTTCGAAAGATATGTAATAATAATTACTAACTAATGAGATTGTTGGCAGGAGGTAAAGATGGCTTGATAGAATTAAGAATAATAAAATGTGTTGAGTATAGTGCCTTGTACACAGTCAGTGCTTAATAAATGGAAGCTGCTGCCATCTCTCCCTACTGCAGATGAGAATGTTGAAGAGGGGTACATGTAAGTCACATACTTAGTGCCATTTAGTTTATAGGCAGAAAGATGCTTCTAATTCGTAAGGTTTTGCTGGATGATCTGTTTTGCTAAGGAACTTTAAAAAAATTGTACCTAATAAGTTGAAACTGCATAAGAGTTGAAAATATATCAGAAAATGAGACAGAGTTTAACTATTTTTTGGTGGCTGTTTTTCTTTTTTCTTCAGTGTATGGTTAACTAACTGCTTTTGTGGTCAACTACATCCTAGAGGTGGGGTGGTTGGAACGAAAGCAAGAGCAACAGAGGTGAGCTGTTTTTTTCCTACTAACAATTTTTCATACCAATATTTTCATTAAAACCTCCAAAGGCAGGGAGCCTGCTGCCAAGTTGATCAGGGAGTGAGCTTCTTCATTCTTTTGGCAAAGTCACAAATTCATACAGGAGGATGGCATAATTCATTTTGGGCAAATCAGACCAATCTCTTCCCTCGCTTTCTCGTTAAGCTTCTCTAACTTTGGCCATTTTCTCTCTGGAATTGCACCAGATTGGGAAAGAGAAGGGGAAAAAAAAGACGCACTTAGATCTACTGAATGTCTTACAATTTAATTCCTCTTCCATAGGATTAGTCTGCAAGGTCTGCGGCATTATCTCCATCTCACAGTTAAGGAAACTAAAGCTCAGGGAGGTGAAATGGCATTTTCAACGTCACACAGAGAGGAAGTAGCACAGTCAAGATAAGAACTGGGGCCCTCCGTCTCCCAGACTCAGACCCCCCCCACACTGCATCAGGCAGCTAGGAGTTAGGAGCCCATTTCCAACTCTGGCTTACAACATTAATTCATTATTTCAGGATCGCTTTTTTTTTTTAATTCCCCAGGCCTCATTTTTATTCAAAATGTGGGTAAAGGCAAAGTTTGAGTTTGGCCAAGGCAAAGTTTGGCTAATGGACCCAACTATCCCACTCCTTGGCATTTTCCCAAAAGGTCTAAAATTGGCACAACACAGTGATGCAGCTACATCAATGTTTACAGCAGTGCAATTCACAGGAGCTCAATTATGGGATCAACCTAGATGCCTCTCAATAGATGAATGAATTAATAAACTTTGATATATCTGTATGTATAAAAACTATAATGTATTTAATGTATATATATGTATATACACACATAATGAAGTTCATAAAAACTGAACACAATTATGGCATTTGCTGGTAAATGGATGGAAATAGAGAATATTCATGTTAAGTAAAATTAGACAAACTCAGAAACTCAAAGGTTGAATGTTTTTCCCTCATATATGGAAGCTAGAGTAAAATAAAGGAAAGGGGAGAGAAGGATAGGGAAACATAAAGAACCAATCAAATATAAATTAATAGAGGATTGAATGGAAGAAGTAGGGGAGAGAGGAGGGAGGGAAGGGGGAAATGGGGGATCATGAAATGAGATCAATTTCCATGTATATATGAGTTTTTTTAGGGTGAACCCAAGTATTATGTATAACTATAAAGCTCTAACAACAACAACAACAAAACAAAACAAAAAAACAAGATATGGCTAATGGATTTTATCCAAAGGCCAATCTTGATCAATTGGTAGTGACTTCTTGGAGTTCTGGGTTGAAGGAGAGTCTGCAGTAATGTCTAGGCTCTTTAGGAAAGAGTGCTGGGATTGACTTGTGATGTCTGCCTCTGGTGTATCTATGGTGGTAGGAGGGCTCACTAAGGGGCCATCAGTGTCATTGTTGTCCTTGTTGCTTATGACCACACTTGTCCCACTCAGCCTCCTGCCTCCATTTTGAAGAATGAGAATAAAGAAAGAAGGAGAAAGAAGAGAAGAATACTTGTGTCTAGAAACAAAACGTTTTCCAAGAATTTCTAACAGACTTCTACACCTCATTGGCTAAAATTGTCTGACATGGAAGCACCTCATTGAATGGGAGTTTGGAGAAAGAAGCATTTTAGTTGGTTCCGTTTCTAAACCTCAGAAAAACTAAGATTCTGTTAGGAAAGAAGTGCCATCTGGATTCAGGACAGGAGAGACCAGCTGTGTCTGCTACGTGTACCATCCCTGGATTGGATATCCTCAGGGCCCTCCCCCCAGTACAGAACAGTCATCTGACAAGGCAGCCACTTTACTTCTTCTTGGGTACAATGATGTTTTCATCAATGAATATTGAGCCTCGGACTCATTAGGGATCATTAATGGACATTCAGATTATGGGGATCCAAGCTAGTGGGAGAGGCCCTGATGATAGCCAAATGAAGGACAGAAAATCCACAGGAGGCATCTCCCAAAGAGCAGTACTCAGGAAGCTGTGGGGTGACCTAGCATAATGTCCTGCTAACAAGGGGTCTCATCCAAGATCAGCGTCTCCACCATCTGTGCTTTCAAAGATGTTTTTGTGATAAAAACATTAAGTGAAAATAGATTAAAGCAAGAGACATGTTTAATAATTAAAATTAAATTCAAAGTTGAAATTTGAAGATGAAAAAAGTAAGGCAAATATCATCAATCTTTGGCTCTTCTAGAAAGAAATATATAATTTCCTGGAGTCAACTTGTTTCTGTTATTAAAAGTACCTTGTTTTGGGGCTGGGGATGTGGCTCAAGTGGTAGCGTATTCGCCTGGCATGCATGCAGCCCGAGTTCGATCCTCAGCACCACATACAAACAACGATGTTGTTTCCACGAAAAAAATTAAAAAGTAAGTATTCAAATTCTCTCTCTCTCTCTCTCTCTCTCTCTCTCTCTCTCTCTCTCTCTCAAAAAGTACCTTGTTTATAGATATGATGGAAAAACCTTGAACAATATTTTTCACTTTCTTTTTTCCAAACACAAAAATTTTATCATTTTTTTTAAATATGGGGGAACTGACAAACCTATCTTAGATTGCAATTAAATTAAAATACAGCCTTAGAAGTGACACTATGATCCAAAAACATATGATAAGTATGATCATATGACATATGACAGTATGATCCAAAAATATCTTTGAATTAGTAGAATTAGGATTAGGATCAGGATTAATTATTAGTATCTTTATAACTCAAAATTTATGAAGTTCTTCACTTCATTGATATTTTTCCTTTAGGCATTTTTATGCCATACAATGCAATGAAAACTCTATCTTTTGATACAATCCAGCTACAAATATATAAAATTATCAGTGTTCAGGCAGAATTATTTTCTCTCCCTTTCTTCACTTCTTCTTTTTCTCCCCCACCCCTTTTTTGGGTAGAATGTGCCCTTATCAAATTACACTGAAAATTTTAAGGGCACTACCTCTAATTAAATTATGATCACAGAATACAGGTGGCTAACTTTCCCTTGTCTCAACTGAATGGCTATTAGTCACTGAAATTTGAGGCAAATTTAGCTAGCTCCATATTTCAGTCCACTTACATCAATACAGAATTCTAATTAACTATGGGTTTTCCTTGACTTTTAAAGAAGAGAGACTTTTCAATATACATTTTACTGAAAACAAATTTTAAATAATCGAAGTTTCCCAAAATGCCAGTAAGAAAGGGGAGGGGGCAAGTAAAATAAACCTGTCTCAACTGAGTTTAAAAATGTGGCCTCAAAATGCTCAAAATGCACTACAGATACATTAAAGGTAAAAAAGGGATGTTACCTGTTTCTTGAAAAAAAGAAAGAGGTACAAGGAACATATTGCTCATTAAACAAATTGGCCCTACTGGGATTATGTGATATTGCATTAACTGAAATTAAAGTCCAATAAATTATTAAACTACTTTATACAAAGTCATTTCCTGGTAATAGTTTTAAAAGTATAAGACTTTATTCTAAACCCAACAATTTAATAAATGTTTATTCCTTTACTTGCTAGTAGCAGAAAAAGATTATGATCAAATATGAATAGCAATGTATATATAATTCCTAAAAAACTGTCATAATAATATATAACTCACAGTTTCAAAGCTGACCTCCATTTTTTAACTGCCCATTTACCAAATGGTTGCATCACTAAGTGCTGGGAAGTACTTCCTAAGCAGCCAAGTTGGACTTTTAACAGAAAACAAACTATAAACATTTAATCAAAGTAACACAAACTCTGTTATTTCTAAAGGCTGCCTACACTTTTTAACATTAGCAACATGATGTGTATTAAGTATTCATATATGAAGAATTCCATTAAAAATTCAGCAATGTTACAATTTCTTTTATAAAGGCAATGAAGTTGTTTGAAACAATTTCATAAAATCCCTAAAGTACGAATAAAAATTAATAATTCTCATGTACATTCATTAATGCAAGAATACTAATAATAGATTAGTATTTAGGAAACATCATTATATAACTTGGAAACATCATTATATAACTTGAAAAACTCAATATATTATTTTGTGATTGTCTCTAAATTCACTACTTTCCAAACTTTTTTCTTTTCTTTTTTTTTTTTTGGTACTAACAATTCAATGCAGGGCACCTTACCAATATTCCAACTTTTTTTTGTTTGTTTTTGGTAATTAAATTCAGAGGCATTCGACCACTGAGCCACATCTCCAGCCCTGTTTTATGTTTTATTCAGAGACAGGGTCTCAATGAGTTGTTTGGCGCCTTGCTTTTGCTGAAGCTGGCTTTGAACTTGTGATCCTCCTGCCTTAGCCTCCGCAGTGCTGGGATTACAGGTTTGTGCCACCACTTCCAGATGTTTTCCAACTTTTTGAAGAATTACTGCATGAACCCTAAAAAGCAGTTCTAATAGCAAAAGATAGTGTTCCAGTAACTTAAAGAGTTAGCATTTCTGAGCTCCAGTTCAACTCATTCCAGTTTAATATACAACAGGACAATGACTGAAAGAAAACTGCACACGAACACCTAAGCGGTAATGATAAAAGAACTATTAAAGTGATTTTTTTAAAAAAATCTAAAACTAAAGATCTAAAGACGTTCTGATAGCATGGCATTACAGAATGGGTCTAAAAACAAGGGCAGTACACCTAAATAGGAATGATGAAAGAATTATTAAGTGTGATTTTTATTGTCTATAAATTCAAGGTATTAAGAGTTTCTGATAGGAAGACATGGCAGAGTGGGTCCCAATGCACAGCAATAATAATAAATTTAAAGGGGCATAAAAAGAAAGAAAGAAACTAACTAGCTATACTTGAGGGCAAAATAAACACCTCTGAAGATCAGAGATGAACCAGCATAAACTCTCAACTTGATAGGAAACAAGCAGGGGCACCTGAGAGTTCTGCCTCTGCAGACCATGAAAGATACGAGAAGGAGGATACAGCAGCCTGGATGCCACTGGACTCCAAGGAATAAGGCTGGGGCTGTGGAAGAGGTGGGGTTTGCGCAAGGTAACAACTGAGAGTTGGAAACTAAAATCTCATTCACAATGAGCCTGAAATTCTTAAATCATTATACATTAAAAAACAAAAAAACAAAAAACGAGTACTAAGGAGAGCCAACAAAATCAACAATCAGCTACAATCTAAATAAAATTAATTCCTAGGTGTACCCTTCTGCAATCTCACCTGTGAGACAAAGCAAGAAGGTTCAGAGGAGAAATGTTTGGGTTATAAGAGCCTTAACACAATCAATGAATTAGCCTCCTGATGGGATTAACTGATTGGTAAATGAAGGCAGGTAAGGTGTGGCTAGAAGAGGTGAGTCACTGGGAGTATGCCTTTAGGGTATATTTATATCTGGGCAGTGAAATCTCTCTCTCTCTCTCTCTCTCTCTCTCTCTCTCTCTCTCTCTCTCTCTCTCTCCTTCCTTTTTATCCTGTGAGCTGCTTCCCTCCACCACACTCTTCCACCATGTTGTTCTGCCTCATCTCTAGCCCCATGAAATGGAGCCAGCTGTCTCTGGACTGAGACTTCTGAAACTGTAGCCCACAAATAAACCTTTTTTATCTCTAAAATTGTTCTTGGCACGTCTTTTAGTCACAGCAGCAAAAAAGCTGACTTAAACACCTGTTCCTATGGCGTTCCTTCTCCAATTACCTTCAGTGTATCAGAATTTAACCCTAGATCTCACTTCATATTCTCACCCTGAGTAACTGCAACTAGCCCTAAGTTTTTTTTAATCAGCTGCTATCAATAAGAATCTTGAACATGTGTGTTTAAATTTTGATCCTCCAACTGAGATACAGATTCCTACTTTCAACTACCTCCTTGACATCTCCAACTGGATATATAGAATAGGCAACTCAAACTGACTAGATGGCAAGGCCAATTCTTGATTAAGGTTCCACACCCCCCAACAAAACCAACTGCACAGGTATGGTGGATAGTTTCACTTTTCACACAAATGTTCAGAATCTGAATCTAAAAATGGGGTTTGATACTTTTATTATTCCAAATATATTCATTCTATTTGCAAGTTCTGCAGATCCAGTTTCAAATATAACTACAACAAGGCCACTTCTCAACACCTGCACAGCTACCATCTCATCTTACTCTCTGTCATGATCCCGCTAAGTCACAGGAGAGCCTCTACCTAGTCCCTTGTTTCTACTCTTCAGGAAATGTGTGGTAGCCTTTAAAAATTATAAGTTGGATCCCATAACACACAGAACAGAACCCTTAGATAAACCCCTGTCCTAAAGCCTCATCCTCCTTTCTTCTTCTAGCTCATTTTCTAGTGATTCTTCCAACAAGCCATAAGGTTCCTGCTTCAGATCATTGTCTGTGGATCTGAAGTATTACACAGTAAATGAGAGGGAAGAGAAAAGGAGAGGACTCAAGAAAACCTAAAAAAAAATCTATGCAGAAGACGAAATCAGCTGTCCGGAGAAGGATCTTTAAGTTTATTATCTTTTACAGAATTTATGGCTAAAGTTACCTTTCCTTAATTCTCTCTATGTTATTTCTTTCTGTACTTTACATGGCAGGGATATTCAATGGATGATCATAGTTGACATTCTTAGCCCAGAGAATGAATAAAAGAAACTCGGCCTTCTTTGTATTTATCAGCTAGTTTGACTAGAAATGAGTGATATAAATCACTAAATGCATACAGGGGTGTGTAGCAAAGTGTGTCCTTTTCTAAAAATTAAGTAAGAGGCAGCAAATAAAATGTTGTTATGCCTGTGATCTAGTCACTGGGCCAGCAACCATAACATCTAGCCATGGCTGAGTTGCCACAGAGCACCCAGAATCTGGGCTATGACTGTGTGCCACACTACCTCTCATGCAATACTGGAATGTGAACAAATTCCAACCAGCTCCTCAGTAGTAATAAACAGGCAAAAAACAATGGTCTAGTGTTGTTCCATTGTTCACTGATATATGCATTAAACGAATTGGGTTTAATAAAAACAGGCTTTAAAAGAAACTCATGGGCTCAGAGACTCAAGCATCAATCACAGCCCTGCTTCAATGAGAACGTGTACTTGCCAACACATAACATGAGGAAACAGCAGTTGTGAATGGCATTCTATTAACATCAGTATACATATATGAGTTCGTCTAATAAAAGTGAAGTAATTAGCCCCACACCCTGAACAGAATAAGTAATTAACAATCACTCTCATGACAACTGTTTCTAAGTCAGGAGTTCATAGTTGAGAATGTGAGGAATAAAGTCTCTCATTTGGACATCATCTGCAATGATCCAAGTATACAAACCTTTTGTGTGTGTTCATATAATGTTTCTCCACCTTTCCATGTAAGAAGAAAAAATGTGTAGAATGTGAGTTACCCAAGCACACCAGAAGTAGTGGGTGGAACTGTTATTCAAATTTTGAGGTGAATTCTGGGGGGATTACCCACTAAATTTCAAGACCAAGAATGTATTCCATATTTGTTGAACTGCCCACACTCAATGAAAATTACCCAAATGATTCCTAAACTATTTTTAAGGTGAATGTGGAGATGGATATAGCCTAATCTCCAAAGGGTTTATATTTAGGGTGAAATAACTTCCATAGGTAAGAGTAAATTAAACAAAATATAACAAATGGGAAAAACCAAGGTAGTTGACAATTAAGCTTAAAGGGAAGAAGAGACTAACAAGATGCAACAGAAATGGCTTTTGACATGTCCCAGCAGTGAACAGGTGAAAGGTAGCAGCTTCAGCATGAACAGGAGCACATAAGTTAGGCAGTGACAGTCCATTTAAAGAGGTATAAGAACTTAGGGAAAAGGAGATGCTGAGTCAGCACAACTGTTCCTCACTCCATGCTTTCCTTAATGGTGAGTACCTAGGAAGTATTTAGTTCTAGGAAGATTTGTTTGGCACAGAGTTTTTAGGACACATTATATTTGTGGGGGAATTTTTATGGACTACAGGATATTATGGATAAAGAAAATCTCCAGGTAGACTGAAATCCATTAGACTAAATAAAAAAATGGCAACATATACACAAAATTTAGGTCTAAAAATAGATGCACCCAAAGTGGTTCACAGAATTTAAGGGCTGTGTGTGTGTGTGTGTGTGTGTGTCTGTGTGTGTGTTTGAGAGAGAGACATACATATAAGACAGCAGGATTAAGAGCAAAAAATTAAGTTCCATTATAGTTTTTATAGCTTGGCATTTCTATTTTTCCTCTTCCCATGGGTTTGACCTATTAATATAAGGAAAAACTATTAGGGGCACTTTTTAAACACAGGAATTATTTTTAAATACACAATATAATATGATTAATGTGATTATAAAGGAATGAGACTGATTTCACAAATCACACAGAAAAATCAGAATCATTATGTAACAGTCACGTCTTGGGTAAATTATAGTCCAGCCACCAAGGGCACTAAATATGCACTTTAATTTGGAGTACAATACAAAAGTAACCTCACTATCTCATGAGATGAATCATTTATAAATGCTAAAAGATACTAAAAAAAGGTGCCCATATAAAGGCCAACTCTAATCTTATGTATTTTACAAATAATCTTAAATAAGCCACTCTCATTTTATACTCAGTTGAACCACATCTTCAACTAGTCTGTTTTAGTTTTTTTTTATTATTGATTGTTCAAAACATTACAGAGCTCATGATATATCATCTTTCATAGATTTGACTCAATTGGGTTTTGAACTCCCATTTTTACCCCAATTACAGATTGCAAAATCACATCTGTTACATACTCACATTTTTACTTAATGGCATTTTAGTGACTGTTGTATTCTGCTACCTTTCCTATACCCTGCTATCTCCCCTCCCCTCCCCTCCCCTCCTATCTTCCCTCTCTACCTCCTCTGCTGTTGTTCAATTCTATCACCTTTTTTTCCCTCCTCCTTGCCCCTCATAACCTCTTATAATTTTGTGTATCATGGAAGGTCTCCTACCATTTCCATATGCTTTCCCTTCTCTCTCCCTTTTTCTCCCCCCATTTGTCTTTGTTTACTGTTAGTCTTTTCCTCATGCTGTTTTAGTTTTTTTTAATAAATAGGAAGAAGTTGTATTGATAGAGATTTTATCATTTCATTCCTGTGTAGTGGGAAAAAAGTGAACAAGCTGAGTGAAGAACAAACCAATATACTTAGTTCTGTTTCAGGTTCCAATGATACTGAATAATATATGAAATGCTTTGGATCTTCATTTCTTTAGCTGTAGAAGAAGGAAACCTTGCAAGAGGCCTATTTTGTTAATATCTTTTTTGCAGCACTGAAAATCTGCATACCCCATAATCCAAAATTCCATATCCTAGCAAGTCCCTGAGAAAATAGCTGCATTTAAAGCTGGATTTTTGTTTGCTCTGTGGTTTCAGAGCAGGCCTTATAAAGAATGCAATGCTTGTTCTGGGACAAAAAGCACATGAGAAAACCTTTAGGAATAAAGTCGTTTTAAGTATATTTCACATCCCAGGTAATTGTACACCAAAGGGCAACAGTAATTATTCAATAGTAATTATTCAATTGTCACTCTTCCTTTCAGTAGGTTAAAAAATTAGACAGGCATTAATTAACTGCAATTTATAATCTAGGTGCTTTTCTTTTGATAAAATACACATGCCATTACAAAATGCAAAAGCAACCCCAGTTATTCTGTTTGAACCACACTATAGACCAATCAGATTTTTTTTGCATGAAGTAGATTTCAGTCATGTCAGCACTAATGTACCACGATAGATTCACATCCCTGAAGATCAAATGATACTACCCATATTTCCAGGTCCAAATTCCGTGTCTCAAAGCCTTTAAACATAGTAAATGTCAAATAGAAAGGTAAAATTCAAACTCCTTTGGAACACACTTATCTAAGAGTTCTTAAGAATTGTTTTAAAAGGAAGACAAAAGCAGACATAACTCTGAAAAATAAAATTATGCTTCTAGACAACTAAGGATACGGTTTATGTTTTCCCAGACATTGACCTGTGAGGACACATCCACTATAGGAAGATGAGCTGAAAACCTACCAAGTTCCTTGGGAGATACCTGGTTAGAAAACCAGTATGAGGCTATTTTAGTTTAGGCTACAAGGGAAAAATGCTCCTTTAAATTTATGTCACATAGCCATCTTATTTTAAGATTGTAGTCATAAACTCAATATTTTTTTTATAAAAGAGCCATTCTATATTTAATTTTCCTATTATAATGGCCATATGTAGACATTCTGTGGTAAGTTTTGGTTTCTAATGAATGACATTCTTTTTTCAGGTTCAAAGCCATTTTTCTTAACAGCCTATTTTATATGCACCCACTACCTTTTGATAATTCTTCCATGTACTAGATTTTAGATTTCAAAACAAGCAACTTTGCAGAATACCTTATTGTTTTTCTAGGCGGTTTTGACTTCCTTGATATTTGGTGAATTTTTACAAAAAATAATGAGGTCAACCTTCTTTTTAACACTTTCAAAGTAACTTCATGCTATGGCAGATCTCTCAGTTCACGATGACTCACTCATACTCAAGGGCTTATGACTTTCTCTGAAGAAAATTTTACTAAGCTCAAAGTAGAAACTTAAAAAGAAGAGACATGTGTAACACTATCTTAATTTTAAACACATTAGCCAACTAAATATAGGTCAATCCCATTTAGAATAAATTAGATTTATAAAAATTAAGACCTCTGAACTAAAACGTAAAGAGATATTAATAGTACTTCTTATTTGTGGGCAGCCTGGCTTTCCACTTCCTCCCATGCACATATATGCTTGGAGCTGTGAGAACTGGGTATAAATGTGCATTTAACAAGCATCTTACACATCAAGGACCTCATGATATTATTTAAGCATTTCTCTAGCAAATTATGTGAATGAAGGTGAAGATCTGCTTAATGGAGATATTAAGCCAAGATATTTAAAAGTTGAAGTTGACATTTCACAACATAATTAAATAGAGTATCACTAATAGCATAAAATTTACCATGAAAACATTTGGTTTATAAAATGTTTAATTTACCAGCAGGTTGCAAGAAGATGTCTATTATAAAGAAAGGGACAATATAGTTTATGACTAAGTATTTCCACTTAGATTTGAAGATGGGTACCTTGTTTTGAAATGCAAACATTCCATTCTCTCAATTTACAACTCTAAAGAAGGCAAAAAAAATCCAGATTTTTAACATTCCTTTCTTAACTGGCCGTTCCTCTTCTCATGCCTTCAGAGAATAAATCTGCAGAGGATTTTTTATTTTATTTTTTTCCTGTTGTTGTTGTTAAATTCATAAAATCATTGCATTACTTGTTTAAAATATAAAAATCTATTTCGGACATAAGCCTTCTCATTTTATGCTACTTTGTTTTCCAAGTTAACTAAATCACAGTATTAGATGGAATGAATGAGGCCTTTTTAAAATTTTTTTTTCTTTCCCACCTGAAAGGAAAACATACAACTCTGCTTGTTTCTTTAGTTTCTCACTGAAGATATGCTCATGGCTCCTTAATAAAAACATGACATCAAGTTTCCATTTCCCAGAATTCCTTCTGCTTAGTGAACAAAGTCATAATAAGTATGTCAGAATGAAAACAGGAATAAAGTTCTTTTGAGCTGATGGAAATGCCAATACAGCTTTTTTAAAAGTGGAAATACTGACTGTCAGCAAAATGGATTGGGTGGCTCCAAAAGAGCCTATATTACATCTGATTCACTGATCCTTTTAAAATTCTTGCCCCCAACCTTGGGCGCAACACAAAACCTTCCTGAGACCTGCCAGTTCTTTTGTCAGTTTGCAAAACAAAATACAATGTAAAAATAAACTTTTTTGGGGGAGTATGAAATAGCATTTATGTTTGGACAAATCTCTCCCTTTTGGTTATCTTACCCACCTGTTACATCTAGTTTCTTTAGTAACTATCTGTCACTTGTCATTGAGTTATGGAAGTAAGAACATTTATAGTTCTCTTAGATTTCTCTAAAGAAACAATTTGGGTGAAAAGTCAATAATAGATGTATTTTGTGTATCCATCAGCACTCCAAGTGCTTATGAGATAATTTAAATTGGTAAGGAGTCATTGGTTTTATACCCTAAGTGGGGAAATAAATCCAAGATTAATGTAAAAGGAGTTGTATTCACTACATGTTAAATACAAAATTTCATGGTTAAAAAATGTACTCTTTGTAAAATGGAAGATACTCCAAATGCAAGACTTATATCTCACTCCCCCCTAACATAATTTTGTAAATGGGTATGTACAATATTTTTAAAGAGTGCCTTTTTTTTTAACTGACATTTACACACTGAAACTTTACCGAGTTATAGGATGGGGCTGTTCATCTGGAAGTAGAACTACTTGTAACAATGGCCTGCAGGATAGCTTGTATCCCGTTTTCACCAGTCAATTTTCTGGCTCAGACCATAGGTTAAGTTGTTTAGAACAGCCTAGGAATACTGTGGGAAGCACTGAGAAAGCTTCAGAAATATTTCAGGCAATGCTGAATCTTAGGGCAACTTGCAAAAACTTGGAGACAAGTGTGGAAATGTTTTTGGACAGAAAAAATGAAAACAGTGTCTTGGAATGATGACCTAAGTTAAAATATGGTTTGAAATTTTGAATGAAAATATGGAGACTCATAACACACCAAAGAGGTTAGTTAGTGTTTGAACATGAATGAAACATCTGAGCGAGAGTCATAGGAACAGAATTTCTATAAAGAAGAAAACATACACAAAGAGATAGTGAAGAAAGAATAGAGCAGAATCATTAACTAGTTACGGGCAAGCAGAATGGTTATAAAAGGTAAGCAATGCATTCAAAAAGGATTCGGATATTTAGAGTCTAGTTTATTGGTGGAAAGATAAACAGAATTAGGTTAAATTTGATGTGTGTGGGGGGATAGTTGTATGAAGGATTGCTTTTCAAAACTGCTGATTTAATTAGTAGTAAAATACATGTGAAATGTGTGTATTCTGAATGCTTGACATGAAGCTAGGTAGAGAGGACTCATTAATGATCACATAGGCCTTTCTCTGCAGGCGCTTTTAGCAGTCAGAATATAGAACAGATGCACAAATTATTTGTGTAGTTGAAGTCCCACGAAGGAGGTAAAATCTCTCAGAGAGAAAGTCATGTCTAATGTAACATTTTCCTGCTGAAATTATTTTGTTTAGTTGTCTGACAGAAAACATCTGATAGCCATCTTATATGCAGACTTCTCTTCAAAAAGTATAAAAAGTATACTTATGTCAGCCTTTGATTTGCTTTTTGTCTTTACTGAGTTTATTAGTTTCTTTCCTCCCAAGCCATTGATGATTTGTTCCATCTCTCTGCCTGGTATTCTAATGTACTATGACCATTTGGTCAAGTTTACCTCACCACTAATTTGTAAGGATAATATTTTTTTCTCCCAAACTTACCAGTCATAGGGTTAGGCAATTCCCACAAAACT
Organism: Ictidomys tridecemlineatus; assembly: GCF_052094955.1. Classification (NCBI taxonomy): domain Eukaryota; kingdom Metazoa; phylum Chordata; class Mammalia; order Rodentia; family Sciuridae; genus Ictidomys; species Ictidomys tridecemlineatus. The sequence goes on from NW_027521026.1 coordinate 19,173, forward strand.
AAAATTTTTAATGCTAGTGTAAATTATTGCTATCCCAGCATTTGAGCACCTACTGAATGCAAAATACTTTTCAACATTTGTAACTCTTATGAAGACATGGCAATTTCTTGTGAGCTGAAACACCTTTGGATGTATCAATAATAATTGAGTGATCCACACTCCATATCTGGAGTTGAACACACAACAGTGGACTCTGTGAGTCTTCCTTTAGACTTTCGACCTTGTATCCTTCCAGAGTGGGTCTAATGTCATGCAGTGTCCCATCATTTCTTCCCTTTCCACAGACATGGAAAGCTATTTACTAGAAATCCTATAACCTAAATTCCCTGGTCTCTTACGTGAATCCACATTTCTGACACCTGAGGATCCTGGCACATCAAGGAGGACTGAGACAGGCAAGGCATGGGTGCCCGATGTTTGGGGTCCAGCACTGGCTAATCAGCACCATTTGTGTGGATGTATCCTCTCTGCACTTCTTCTAATCTGCTCCTGGATGTAGGAGGCTGGATTTGGATCACAATGATTGCACGTGCCTGATCATATTTGATCCTTCCAACTCCAGGCTGAGTAAGCAGCAACTCAGATTTCCACTTCAGAAATGAATTAATTATAGCTCAGGGAGATTAAACCACTTGCTCTAGGTCCCACAAATATCACATAGAACAAAGTGCCATTATTAGAGACCAAATGAACTAAAAATAATGATAGGTTCCTAGCTTACATTCAGTTTATGGCTTGTTATAATTACTTATTTTCTGCTCTACTAGTGCCAAGTCAGGATTTCATAGTCTATATTGTGTGCTTTGTTGTCAAGTTTACCACACCACTAATTTGTAAGGATAATATGTTTTTTTCCAATTTTACCAGTTGTAGGGTTAGGCAATTCCACAAAATTCAGTGGCTATGAAATAGGTCTTGATATTTTCAGTGATATTGTAAGCACAGCAAAGAAAGCAAAGTTAAAGTCAGTCAACATTTATGGTTCACAAAAAGGAGGGTACTGAAAACCCAACAATTAGTCAATGTTTTCTAAACTATTTACTGGTAATATGCATGCTTTAATAATGAGAATACCTGTAGGAAAACTGAACAATTTTTTTTGACTAATTGAACACAGTTTGATTATACTAAGTATTATAATAAAAGTCTTTAATATAATACTTTCATATGGTGCTACTAATGAATCAATAACTACACTTGGTTTAATTCTCAGATCCAAACTCAATAAAATTCCAGGCATTTGCATAAGTTGTTAACTATCTAATAAAGTAACACTATTCTTCATTTTTCTAGTCTAAGGTAATATTATATTACGTTTGTAATATATGGTGGTAATAAATTTATCTTTTTTTCACCATAAGTAGTGGACTTTAAATCCAGTAAGTTTGATCATTTTGTTGCGCATTGGTGTTTTTTATTTATTTATTTATTTGTTTGTTTATTTATTTATTTTGGTTTTTCATTACATTGACTGATTTGAGTGATTTTCATATTGGTTACTCTTCCTTTTTCTTTTTTTTTCTCTCTCCCTTCCAACATATTTAAAACCTGGAATTCTCTTTTCTTTCCTTCAAAGCAATTTTTTCTTTTACAAATATTTTTAGATTTTTTTTTAAATATATTGCCCATCTCCAAATTCTAAAAAGATTTTTCACCTTAAAAATTTTTACATATTAATTATTATGTATTTCAGCATTTCTTATAAGTTAATGCTGCTTCTGTATTTCTTATTTAGTAAGGTATGTGCCCTGTCTCTTCCTAATTGTACAAGCATTATTTTTTTTTCAATTGATAATATCACTTTTTCATGTAAATTTTTACTATTTGATAGATATAATACTAATTTTATCTGCAATTTATGGATTCTTTTTTTGTGAAATCATTTAAAATAATTTTGCAGTCAAATCTCTCATTACCTTTTCTTACATTAGCCTTTTCTACATAAAGCCAGTTCAATGTAATATTAAAAATTGGCCATTAAATTTTTCACACAGTTATGATTTTGTATTTAATATTTTAAACAATAATATACTTGATTTTCAGCCTGAGAAGAACTGGGTTAAAATGCCCATTTTCTCCATTAATATTTCAAAATTTGGAAAAGTCAGTGATCTTTGAGCATCTTTAAATGGAGCCTATTAGGAACCATAGGGGTTAAATTAGATAATGTGTGTAAACTCTTAACAGATGTCTTGCTGGTAGTAAATAATAAATGATGTGGAAAGTTATTTATGGCTTTATACATCATGAGGTGTTTTAATTTATTATTTACCAAAGACATATTTATCATAGAAGTTTAGGCTAAATATCTCTTTGGTAAATAATAAATTATTTTTATTAGTTTTGACTTATCTCTTGAAGTTGGGACATTAAAGAGATAAGTCAAAACTTACATGAATATAGACCTGAAAGTAATATGAGAGTTTTTCCAATTATAGTTGAAATATAATGAAAAATTAAAAAGTAGTCATGGATACAGGACACATAGAGAAACTTCCTGTTCAGGAACATCACTTTGGTCTTTGGAGATTTATGTCTTCATTCTCTGACTCTTTAAATGGAACAGTACAATAAATAATTAATGTCTTAAGAGTGATTGCAGATCAACAAGCAAAGATAAATACAAAAATGGTAGGGGACACAGTGTTCCTATTCAATATCCTTGAATTAATTTTAGATTTAGATTGATTCTAGGCACCAAGGCCTCTTAGACATCATCAGGAACATTTAAATTGCTTTCTCACAACGTCTAAAATGTTGGGGACCATAAATCAAGTAAAGATGGCATCTGGCAGTTTGCCAGGAGGAGTGGTTTGTGAGTCAACGCCACGGAGCCATTAAGATGATAAGGATTCCTTCTTGGCTGACTGCTGTATCTAGATAATGCTAATTGAGTCAAGCTGTGTGTAATCAGTTAGGTATATATACCTCTGCTGTTCCGCAATAAAGTGGTGCCTGCTACCTTGGGTACCCGATACCTTGAATTCCTGCTCAGTTCCCTCTGAGTTTCTCCTCAATAAAGCAGTTCCCGCTTCAACCTTCAAGTTGCTTATCACCTCCCGGTTATTTTACCCAGCCAGACTGCAGCACTACAAAGCCTTCTTATCACCTCAATTTAGAAGGTACCTCATTAAATTGCTTTTAGCCAATTTACTTTCTAAAATACTCACATTTCACATACAATAAAAAAAATTTCTTTAGCTCTACTCTTTTAACTTGCACTTGATAGCATACGGGCATTCATTAAGTTTTACTGTCAGCAGAACAGCACAAATTTAACAGTTTTGTGATCCATTTTTACTAAATACCAGAAGAGAAAGTGTTATGTTAAGGGCAGTGTGAGTTTAATTTTCTGTATCATTTAAAATTACTTGAGTGCATCCCCCCAAAAAACTAATATATTGATCAGATATAATTAGCTTCAATGTAAATAAAACCTTACCATGGATTGTTTGTGTATACTAGCAAAAGATATATAAGTGAAAATAATCTACGAAAGTTCATAATGCTTATCTAGCACACAAGAAATCTATGGGATAATAACAAGAGACAAAATTTGATGTGTATAAGAAGAAATATATTTTAGTGAAAAAAATTTGATATTTAATTGTGGCTTTAAATACTCTTCTATATTAGATTATATAAATACACAAATAGAAATATTGCATCCTGGTCACTCTCCGGAAATCTGCCCATGTCACAGACGGGTAGATGGACAGCACTCTGACTCACCCTGTGCAGGCAAGCAAGGAGCTTCCTGTCCCAGCCACATCAGAGGAAGATACAAGACAAGCACCAGTTCACCTGCCATGGTATGAGGGAGGATCTAGGGACCAATGCCCAGAGACACATTATTTTTAACAAATGCAACACTCACTTTCTCAGCCACTGGAAGTGGAGCATGGGTCTACAGGGGGGAGTGGCCAATCTGACCTATGGCCTCTCACCCACCTACCAGCACCACTCACCAGGGTTGCTAGGAGGTGCAGTCATTGGCTGACTGCACCAGGCATGCTGGCTCACAGTGACTACTGCATCCTTCTGTCAACACTCAGGGACCCTTCAGTTCCACTGGACCTGGGAGAGACAGGAGGGGGATGGGAGGATTTGAGGATATACTTTAATATGTCTATATGTAAGTATTTACTTATTATATCTTTATATGTGTGTATATATGTATATATTTTACATGTTTATCGTGTCTTTATATGTGTGTATATATTTTATGTGTGTATACACATACATGCTTATGAACTTTATACTTCCATGTGTATATTGATACTTAATTGAGAGTAGAGCTTCTATTTATCATCTTTATTTTTTTGAATACTGTTTCTTCCATATTGATAACTCTGGTTTGGAAGCATAGAGGGAATAATTTAATTTTCATGTCTCATAAATGCTCATTTCTTTTGTCCCATAATACATATCAGTCAAAATTGCAATACTTCCACAGTATGATTACTGGAAGAATTCTGGGGTTTTATTGTTAGTTTTCGTTTTGGTTTTTAGCATATACTCTCTCATTTCTTTTTTTCTTTCTTTTTTATTTTTTTCATTTTCTTTTTCTTTTTTGCCAGTGTTTTTTAAATTGATTTAAAAAAATAAAATTCTTATGACACATATACAGCACATATTTTCATATCTCTGGTTGTATATAAAGTATGTTGACACCAATTCGTGTCTTCATATATTTACTTTGGATAATGATGTCTATCACATTCCAACATCCTTGCTAGTCCCCTGACCCTTCTTTTCCCTCCCAACCCCCTGCCCTATCTAGATTTGATCTATTCCTCCCATGTTTCCCATCTCTACCCCTCTATCAGTTAGCCTTCTTATATCAGAGAGAACATTCAGCATCTGTTGTTTTGGGATTTGCTAACTTCACTTAGCATTATGTTCTCCAACGCCATCCATTTACCTGAAAATGCCATGATTTTATTCTCTTTTATTGAAGAGTAAAATTCCATTGTGTATACATGACACATTTCTTTTATCCATTTATCCACTGAAGAGCATCTAGATTGGCTCCATAGTTCAGCTATTGTGAATTGTGCTGCTATAAACATTGTTGTGGCTGTGTCATTGTAGGATGCTGTTTTTAAGTCCTTTGAGTATACACCGAGAAGAGGGATAGCTGGGTCAAATGCTGGCTCCATTCCCAGATTTCCAAGGAATCTCCATACTGCTTTCCATATTGGCTGCACCAATTTTTAGTCCCACCAGTAATGTATGAGTGTGCCCTTTTTCCCTACATCCTCACCAACACTGTTGTTGTTTGTCTTCATAATAGCTACCATTCGGACTGGAGTGAGATGATATCTAAGAGTAGTTTTGATTTGCATTTCTCTAATTGCTAGAGATGATTAGAATTTTTCAAATATTTGTTGATTGACTCTATATCCTTTTCTAGAAGTGTATTTTCAGGTCCTTGGTCCATTTGTTGATTGGTTTTTTTTTAATGCTTTTTGAGTTCTTTATATACCCTAGAGATTAGTGCTCTATCTGATGTGTGAGGGGGTAAAAATTTGCTCTCAGTATGTAGGTTCTCTGTTCACCTCACAGATTGTTTCTTTTGCTGAGAAGAAACTTTTTAGTTTGATTCCATCCAATTTATTGATTCCTGATTTTAATTATTGTGCTATAGAAATCTTATTAAGTAAGTTGGGGCTTAATACCACATGATGAAGATTAGGCCTTCTTTTTCTTCTATTAGACACAGAGTCTCTGGTTTAATTTCTAGGTCCTTCATTCATTTTGAGTTGACTTTTATGCAAGGCGAGAGGGATTTAATTTCATTTTGTTGCATATGGATTTCCAGTTTTCCTAGCACCATTTGTTACTGTCTTTTCTCCAGTGCATGTTTTTGGCACCTTTGTCTAATGTAAGATAATTGTAATTTTGGGGGTTAGTCTCTGTGTCCTCTATTCTGTATCATTGGTCTACCAGTCTGTTTTGGTGCTGATACCATGCTTTTTTGTTACTATTGCTCTGTAGTATAGTTTAACATCTGGTATAGTGATGTTTCACTTTTCTTGCTAAGGATTGCTTTAGCTTTTTTGGGTCCCTTATTTTTCCAGATAAATTTCACGATTACTTTTTCTGTTTCTATGAGGAATACCATTGGGATTTTGATTGGAATTGCATTGAATCTGTATAGTGCTTTTGGTAGTATAGTCATTTGATAATATTAATTCTTCTTATCCAAGAGCAAGGTGGGTCTTTCCATCTTCTAAGGTCTTCTTTTATTTCTTTCTTTAGGGACCTATAGTTTGCATTGTATAGATCTTTCATCTCTTTGGTTGTTGATTCCCAAGTATCTTATTTTTTGAAGTTATTGTAAATGGGGTAGTTTCCTCATTTTTTTCTCAGAGGATTTTTTACTGTTATACAGAAATGCCTTTGATTTATGAGTGTTGATTTTGTATCCTGCTACTTAGCTGAATTTATTTAGTATTTCTAGAAGTTTTCTGGTGGAGCTTTTTGGGTCTTCTATGTATAGAATTATATCATGAATAAATAGTGACAGTTTGTGTTGTTCTTTTCCTGTGTGTATCCTTTTAATTCTCTCATCTGTGTAATTGCTCTGGCCAGTGTTTCAAGAACTATGTTGAATAGAAGTAGTGAAAAAGGGCATCCCTGTCTTATTCCAGTTTTTACAGAAAATGCCTTGAATTTTTCTCTATTTAAAATGAAGCTGGCCTGAGGCTTACCATAGATAGATAGCTTTTACGATGTCGAGATATGTTCCTGTTATTCCTAGGTTTCCTAGTGTTTTGAACATGTAAAGGTGCTGTATTTTGTCAGGTGCTTTTTCTGCATCTATTGAGGTGATCATATGATTTTTTTTTGAGTCTATTGATGTGATGAATTACATTTATTGATTTTTGTATGTTGAATCAACCTTTCATCCATGGGCTGCATCCCATTTGATCATGGTGCACAATCTTTTCGATATGTTTTTGTATATGATTTGCTAAATTTTATTGAGAATTTTTGCATCTATGTTCATTAGAGATATTGGTCTGAAGTTTTCTTTCTTTAATGTGTCTTTTCCTGGTTTGGTATCAGAGTCATATTGGCTTCATAGAATGAGTTTGGAAGTTGCTGCCTCTTTTTCTATTTCCTGAAATAGTATTTAGGAGTTCTTCTTTAAAGGTCTTGTAGAACTTGGCTGAGTATACATCCGATCCTAGGCTTTTCTTGAATGGTAAGCTTCTGATAGTGTGTTCTGTTTCATCACTTGATATTGGTCTGTTTAAGTTGTGTATGTCTTCCTGATTCAATCTGGGCAAATTGTATGACTGAAGAAATTTGTCTATACCTTCAGTGTCTTCTATTTTATTGGAGTATAAGTTTTCAAAATAATTTCTAATTATCCTCTGTATTTCTGTAGTGTCATTTGTGATATTAGCTTTTTCATCATGTGTGCTAGTAATTTGAGTTTTCTCTCTTCTTCTCTGTATTAGCATAGCTAAGGGACTTTCAATATTATTTATTTTGTTTTTTAAAAACTAACTTTTTGTCAATTTTTCAATTTCTCCTTTTGTTTTGATTTCAGCTCTAATTTTAATTATTTCTTGCCTTATACTGCTTTTGCTGCTGATTTGTTCTTCTTTTCCTAGGGATTTAGATATAGTGTGAGGTCATTTATTTGTTGACTTTATTTTTAAGGAATTAACTTCATGCAATTAATTTTCCTCTTAGTATTGCTTTCATAGTGTCCAAGAGATTTCGATATGTTTTGTCTATCTTCTCATTTACCCCTAAGAATTTTTTAATCTCCTTCTTGATGTCTTCTGTAACCCATTGTTCTTTCAGTAGCATATTGTTTAGTCTCCAAAGGATGGTGAAAATTTTATTTTTTATTTTGTAATTCATTTCCAATTTCACTCCATTATGATCTGATAAAATGCATGGTAGTATCTCTACTTTTTTTTGTATTTGCTAAGAGTTGCTTTGTGGGATATTATATGGTCTATTTTAGAGAAAGATCTATGTGCTGCTGAGAAAAAAAGTGTATCCGCTTGATGCAGGTTGAAATATTCTATATATGTCAGTTAAGTCTAAGTTATTGATTTTATTATTGAGTTCTATAGTTTTTTTATTCAACTTTTGTTTTGAAGATGTGTCCAGTGGTGAGAGAGGTCTGTTAAAATCACCCAAGATTATTGTGCTCTGGTCAATTTGACTCTTGAACTTGAGAAGAATTTGTTTGATAAACATAGCTGCACCATTGTTTGGGGCATAATAATATACATTTATGATTGCTATGTCTTATTGGTATATGGCTCCCTTGAGCAGTATGTAATGTCCATCTTCATTCCTTTTGATTGACTTTTGTTTGAAGTCTACTTTATTTGATACAAGGATGGAAACCCCTGCTTGCTTCCACAGTCAATGTGCATATTAATGTTTTTTTCTATCCTTTAACCTTCAGCCTGTGTATATCTTTTCTTATGAGATGAGTCTCCTGTAGGGAGAATATTGTTGGATCTTTGTTTTTTAATCCAGTCTGCTAGCCTATGTCTTTTAATTGGTGAATTTAAGCCATTAACATTTAGGATCATTATTGAGACATGGTTTGTATTTCCAGCCATATTTATTTTTATTTAACATATTTGGAGTTTCAGGCAAACAGAAATTCAAACTTGATTTGTATTAATTTAATAGATAGTGTATTACATTATAATTCACTACCAGGGATCTTAGGAAAGGCAATAAGCTGTGAAAGCACAATTTCCCAAATTTGCCTTCCTTGATTCCTTACTACCATACAGTAGGTATGGAGTGTGCTCCCAAGGTTGATATGTGGGTTTCTGTATGGAATCGGTCAGCGATTCGATAACATCTATGACTCAGATTTTTAAAATTTCTTCAATCCTGCAGTTGTTTTGTCCTCAATTTTATGTGTATAACAGATTGGCTTCTCTTAAAGAAAAAATTACATACATATTTAAGAGTATTTATTGGTTCAATAAAATAGAATAACCAATGATAGGCAAAGTCTATAAAAGTTTGGTAGATTCAGTTGCTTAATAAGGTCACTAGTGACATAGTTTCTCTGTACACTAACATGAGGCGGGGGCAGCTTTACACTAAAATGAGCTTTCTGGATGGAATTGGATGGCTTCCAGCACAATGAGCACCAAGGGCTGCCTCATTTACAGTCAGCTCAAGAGAGAGTGCTGGAATCACATGGACAATTTGTCATGAGCTTTATTCTTAGAGAACTAGCTGAACTAAATGTTTCACAAATGCACAGAAAAGTTCTATGAACTCTCTGCTGTCCTTCTTTTGCAACTGGGTTTCAATAGTCTATTTCTTTCCACACTTTACCTTAATTGCAAATTTCCAGTACAATGATTTCAGTTTTCGCTAGCGGTGAAAAAGCATTCCATCTCTCATTTGATAGATGGAATTTGCATTACATTTCCTTAAGTCATAAAGGAAAAGAGGTGAATGATAACTCTAACTCCTAATAATAAGTACCCACCAATGCTGCATTAATTTAGTGTGCATGATATTTCCAGAGGTAATTCATTATATCTGAAAATTCATATTATTTATCATTACCAATCTACTAAAATTTGCTTAAAATTTGTCAAAGATGACTGATAAAGCTAACATTATTTTAATCACTTGTGGAGAAAAATAGTTTTAAAGGAGAACATTATTGAGAACTGATAACCATATTTTATGACTGATAGTACTTGTTTGATCCCACTAGTTATAGCACAAATGCATGCTTTAAACTTATATTTTAATATTATTAGTTATTTATACTGAGCATTATCATCTAAGGGCAAAGCTTTTTAATATATAGAATTAAATTTGCTATGTTAATACAGCATCAGTTTCTTTTCTAGAAGGTATTGAATTTCAAGAAAACCTGTGTCAATGTATTGAAAAGAAATAAGCTGAAGGAATTTTTCCTCAATCTTAAAATTAATATTTCTTTTGATAATTAGAAATCCACATATATTACCACAGCCTTCCCCAAAACTAATTCACTGCAAATATTTATGTAGTGAGTGTTTTTTTTTTTTTTTTTCGGCTAATGATGAACATTTTGAAATGCTACATTAAATAGTTTGTAGGGTTAAATGAAATAAAAAATTTCGTTCTTATTAGTGTAAATAATTATGAATTAGATTTGAAACAATTGAAAATAATCACATATAAATTCTAAAACAGAGGAAAGAATATTTTACAAATGATTTGACTCAGAAGAACTGTCTTTTGAATATTTTTCTATTTAATGCCACTGAGATGTATCTCCTCAAGTAAGTCACTAATCTTTCCTAAATTTAAAATAAACTCAATAACATCATTTTGAAAGTTTAATTATGTGTTTGGAGACTTACATACAATTTATTGCAGAATAACTAAGTATTAGTTACTTCTTCAAGCTAAAAATTTACTTTAATAATACTTACTCATCAGAACTATAAAATGTAGTGATTCATATATAACTACATTTACTACTTGATGGGTAGCTATTACTTTTGTGAAGCTCTTTGATTAAATGAAATTAGAGCAATTGATTTTTTCCAACAAATTTATCTCTTGTTTTATAGTTTGACTAATACTTAGTATTATATTAAATCTAAACCAAAACAAAACTAGTTATTATTGTTAAATAAATAACATCAAAGGTTTTAGAATTACACATAGTGGTCCAGATACCAGGAAAAATTAGTCATGGTAGGTTCATAATTACAGGAAGAAACTCAAACCAGACCTTGGAAAGGAAAAAAAAACTGTTTTGATACCTTTTTCAGGGAAAATAACTTTTCTAATGTATGGCAAAATAGGACTGATGGAGAGAGATCATGTTTAAGGATGAAGTGTTTTGGGTAAAACTAAGTTTCGTTAACTTCAGTGTATTGGAAGAAGAGAAAGGAGATCTAAAATCTCCAAGTCCCAAGTTTTCAGTTTGCCTTGTATCATGTATGAGACAAGAAATGAACAAGTCTTGTAAAAGGCTAGGTAAATCATTTACCTTGGATAGTAAAAGACATTTTACTAAAATTAATATTAGCAGGTCTGTTATTGAAGTCTTGAATCTTCTGCTGTGTCCTCTTAAGTCTTCTTATTGTGATTTATTTTCTTAGCAATGAATGAGGAATAATATACTTTTCTGAGGATTCATGGAATGATCATTTTAAACATTTGATATGTTTGGTAAACTATGAAGCCCCACTCAAATTTCAGATATGACAATTTTAATTGATAGTAATGCAATATTGAAATGTGGTAGAGACATAAAAAAGATCCCCTAAAAAGTACGGAATAAATTAGAGAGGTGCTGAGGCATACAGACAATTTTGAGTTATTAGACTTAGAAATTGTCAACACTATTACCTTTGAAGTAATATTAAAAAATGTATTAAAAAGGGCTAGGACTGTAGTTATTTGGTAGAGTGCCTCCCACATGTGACGTACTGGGTTTAATACTCAGCACCACATAAAATAAATATGATTGTGTCCATCTACAATTAAAAATATTTTAAAAAGATGTTAACAAAAACAGCAACTCCACAGGTAGAGACTTTTTAAAGTATATATTACATTATTTCTTCTAAAAGCCCCAACAGAGGCAAAGTAATTAATCTTTTCTAAAGTTTTTAATCTCAAATGCTTTTTTAAATATATCTTTTTGAGAGAAATACTTGAAATGAATGGAATTAACCCAATATATCTCTTCTCATGTCTTATTTGATTTTACCAAGTTGAGTATTATAAATATTTACTTGCCAATGAATTTTGAACATTATTATTTCCAGGAATGATAATAGTAAGTAACTTGAGTATAGCAGGATAAATCATTATTATTATAGAATTAATTCAGATAATGAAATATATTTAGAACTACATGCATTTTTACAACTAGGAGTTAATTACAATTTCAAACACTAATGTCTATTTTGTGATATATGAATAATGACATAGTTGTGTCATATTAAACTAAATTAGTAATGTCTTACTGTTTTAGTAATTCATGTAATTGCTCTGTAATTTTGAAAATGTTTGTAATAAGTATATGCAAATGAGTTAAAGCTCATTTGTTTTTATGCAAACAGAGTGATTAATAATCTCAAAGTTACTTAACTGCCAAAATGAATATGCTTATGGAAAACTCCAGGCTTACTGCATTGAACAACTTAGAAAATATTAGGTAACTGGCTTTGAGCATAATAAATACATTCATAAGATTCGAGAAGGTATTATATAAGAAATGTTGGAGGATATGATACTGAGTTTCTCTTTTTTTCTCTGTGATAATGAAGAAGACAAATTATGATAATGTTCATTTGAATAGAAATAAAGGCAACTGATCTTAGTTCAAGAGAATATAAAATTATGAGGTTGGTCACAACTCCAATCTAGTCTTCCTTTGTCTTTGGGGGAAGTGTCATTCTTATATATGCTCATTAAAATTTAATTGGAATAAAAGTGTATTTTTGATACTTTCCTGAGAATATTGAAAATATGTTGTGTATCTCTGAACACCAAGCTGTAGTCAATTACAAATCATACTTTTGATCTGTGAAAATTTTACTTTGGATATACCCAAGTATCAATATTACTATATTTAGAAAGTAGATTTAAGTCCCAAATAGAGAATGTTAATAAAAATTTATCTTTGTCTTTATTCTATTTTCAACCTTTGAGTGAGTCATTTAGTGATCTTTTCCACCATGAAAATTCACATTCTCTTGGCAAATTTTAATTATGTCTGTTTTTTGTTAATGTTTTATTTCTGTACAGTTTCTCTATTTTTCACTATTTTTTCCTGCCATATTTTTTTTTTAGGATTGCTATTTTACTTTTTCCTTTTTTGTTACATGGGATATATATATGAGGTGTTAAAAGGTACAACACATTCTGCAATTGAGCCCCACTTTCTGCATCTGAATAGGGAATGAAATTAAACTGAACATAAGAATCTGTAATTTTTTGAGAAAAAAGTAAGATGAGTTTAAACATATTAACATTATTAAATCATATCTAATATTTAATACTATATGATTTAATACAGCTATAAAATACAATCATACAAAATGTGTTAACATCAAAGAATACTACTAAAATTAAGATAGCAGATAAAAGCTATATAACTTTTTTGGGGGGTATACAGGAGAAGACTTTTGAAATAGGCACATAATTGCCCATTCTTTTACAGAGAATCTACTGCAAGCAAAGATATCAACCTCCAGAAAAATCACACATAGCATTACTAAGCATATTTCCAAAAAGTGTACAATATGCACAGTTGGAAAGTACAAAATTTTTAAAAATGTTGTCAGCAACAGGTGTGCTACATATTTACTTATTTTATTTAAAACTTTTCATAGTAGAGGGGTACAATATCTTTTTTATTTTTTAAAATTTTTTTAAATATGGTAGAGCTCTACCAACTGAGCTACAAACCCAAGCTTCATATTTAAAAGAATATGAAAAGTGTGTGTGTGTGTGTGTGTGTGTGTGTGTGTGTGTGTGTTTATCTCCATTAGATTTATTGATTTTCTTCTTATCTCCATGCTCTCTTCCGGGTCTAGACTGAAGACTGAAGCTTCATTCTTTGGAGATGATCCTTCAGATCCTGTGAATTATAGAAAACCAGGTAGATTTGAGGATAACAGTCCAAAATGTAAGCAAGGAAAAATAATAGAAATTTTCACACCAACTATTGACCATTCAAATTTTATTACATAGCCCAAACCAAGAGAGATGATAGGCAGTAGAAGAGTATGCATAAACAGAGTTTTCTATTATAATTTGGACCAATTCTTACTCAGAAAGAAATAAAGAAATATAAAACTGACATAACCATCAACATCTGAATACAAAAACAATAAATAATGGGAAATAATCTGAATACAAAGACAATCAATAATGAGAAATAGGAGGAGGTCCAGTGGGAGGCAAACAGGGACAGGAGGAGCAGTGGCCTAGGGAGGGGGGGCTCCTGCCCTGGGAGGTCTGTCACCCCACTGCAGTGCCTGCTCTACCTTCCATGGGATATTATTGTCCTCCCACTGCCTGCCTTCCTCTTGGCTCACAAGCAGCCCTGGAGTCATGGCCTTGTGTGAACCCTTCTGTGTCACCATAGAGATGCTGGCCTAGATCTTGGAGCTGCAAGACATTGAGGTGGAGATTTTGGTGGTGGAGATTACAAGGATGACAGCTGCAGCAGTGGCCATAACCATTGTGTCTTTCTCTGGGTGGCCAGGGGCTGGCCGGCCACCATCACCATCCCGTGTCTATGATCACACTGCAGTCGCTGGTCAGAAAAGGACCAGACAAGAGTATTTTGTAAGGAAATGTTTGACTGTGAATTTGGCATATGAGAGTCACACCCATAAACACCAAGTGGCAAACAGATAAAATGACCTAATCACATTAGCTAATGTGCCCTGAACATTTTCCAGTCCTTTTTGCCTCTTGTATCACCTTAGTGCTTCAAAGCTGTACTCCACTTTATTTTAGAACAGTTATGTTCAATCTATTTCAATAGTCTTGAAAAGTGTGTCCCTGATTATTTAATTTCATTCAGAATAATTTTATTTTGATACCTTAAAAATAGTCAAAGCAATATGAAGTACATGCTCATAAGAAAAATATTTAAATCATTTTTGTTTCCTGCCATCTAGTTCTAGTCATAAAGTAATATGATTAAGTCAAATAAAAACTGATTTGAATGTTTTTTGAAAATTAGAATTTAGGTGTTTTTCTGTAAATTGTCTTAAGTTATCCTTTACCTAAGTATCAGAGTCTGTTTTCTCACCAAACAGTTAACTCTTTGAACTTTTTTACATAGTACTAGGTTATTTTGAGCAAATTGCCTTTAAAAAGTGACTTACCTATCCTCTTCTGAGAAGTTTCTGTTCAAGTCCTTGGTCCATTTTTGGATTGGGTTATTTATTTTTTTGTTGTTTAACTTTTTGAGTTCTTTGTATACTCTAGAGATTAGAGCTTTATCTGTTTGAGGGGTAAAAATTTGTTCCCAGAATGTAGGCTCCCTATTCACCTCGAATTTATTTCTCTTGCTGAGAAAAAACTTTTTAGTTTGAATTCATCCCATTTGTTGATTCTTGGTTTTAACTCTTGTGCTATAGGTGTCTTATTAAGAAATTTGGGGCCTGCCTCCATGTGATGAAGATTAGGACAAACTTTACCTTCTATTAGACACAGAGTCTCTGGTCTGATTCCTAGCTCCTTGATCCATTTTGAGTTGACTTTTGTGACTTGAACAGAAACTTCTCAGAAGAAGATATACAATCAATCAACAAATACATGAAAAATGCTCAGCATCTCTAGCAATCAGAGAAGTGCAAATTAAAACTACTCTAAGATACCATCTCACTCCAATAAGAATGGCAGCCATTATGTAGTCAAACAACAATAAGTGCTGGCGAGGATGCAGGGAAAAAGGTACACTTATACATTGCTGGTGGGACTGCAAATTGGTACAGCCAATTTGGAAAGCAGTATGGAGAGTCCTTGGAAAGCTGGGAATGGAACTACCATTTGACCCAGCTATTCTCCTTCTCGGACTATACCCAGAAGACTTAAGAAGAGCATACTACAGGGACAGCCACATCAATGTTTATAGCAGCACAATTCACAATAGCTAGAATGTGGAACCAACCTAGATGCCCTTCAATAGATGAATGGATTAAAAAATGTGGCATTTATACACAATGGAATATTACTCAGCACTAAAAAAATAATAAAATCATGGCATTTGCAGGCAAATGGATGGCATTAGAGCAGATTATGCTAAGTGAAGTTAGCCAATCCCTAAAAAACAAATGCCAAATGTCTTCTCTGATATAAGGGGGGTGACTCAAAATGGAATATGGAGGAAGAGGATGAGAAGAAGACTACCACTAAATAGGGAAGATAGGTGGGAGGGAAAAAAAGGGAGAAGTGGAGTTGCACAGAAGATGGAAGGAGAACCTCATTGTTATACAGAATACGTATATGGTGTTGTAATGAGAAAAAGGGAAAAAACGTGTGTCACATTAGATTGGATAGAGAGAAAGAATGGGAGAGGAGGGGAGAAGCAGGGAGGATAGAAAGGGCAGCAGAATAGAATAGACCATATGATTGATTATGTACATTCCATGTATGTATTATATATCAAAATACATTCTACTGTCATGTATGACTAAAAATAAATAAATAAAAATTTTAAAAAAGGGACTTACCTAAAAATAATTTTTGTTATTAATACTTTTTAAAAATACATTGTCTATAACTGTATTTTCCCTTTGTTTTTAATGCTTCTTTCTCTAAAACCCCTTGATTTTGTTTTGCTAAAACTCATTTACTAAGACCTAACTATCTTTGGCCTTGACTAAAACCATATTATTGGGTGCCCCTAATGACTGGCACTGAGTTTGTGGCCCAGGTCTGTTGGTTGCTATTTACTAATTCAGCAGTATTTAGTTATCTCTGTAAAGTGATAATCATTTTTGGCCTTCTGTCTCAGGTGAGTGAGAGAGAATAAGGTGAAGGAGAGTGGAGAGAAATGTTAGGATTTCTTTAGATAATTTAATTTTTAAAAGGAAAAAAATGCATCTTTCTGAATTCAAAAAACTGATCTGCCGAGTGGAATGTTTGGAACATGTACTTTTGCTCCCAAATGCTTTTTAAATGTTTTATCACAGGCATGAAACTAAGCAGATTATGTCATGTCACAGTTTAGAGAATATATGAACTATGGAGATAATAAGTAAGACTAACAAACTCATTGTCAGAGAAGTTCATGAAGTTGGATAAGCAGTATTTCAAACAGAGCTATTGTAGACATAATACTGTTAAGGTAAAATATATGATGTGTTAGGACAATAAAATTTTATTTACCATCCTGTAGATATTTTTATATAGAATATTAATGAAAATTTTAGAATGAAAACTATAAAATTAAGTATTTTTTTTAAGAATTCTCAACTTGCCCTTCTGGGTATTTTCGTTGGTGGATGGAATATGTTCTTGTATTTTATTTAAACTCTCTTTTCTTCTGCTTTACAAATGAAGTGTAAGTGTATGTTGAAGTGGCCAAACAGGGATTTCAGGAGAACTCAATATTTCAATCCTATTAGAGAATTCAGCTACTGATGTTCCAGGAAAAAAAAAATAGAAAACCAGCACAGATTTTGAGAAACTGCCTTCAAAACACATAAAGCTGGCCATAAATAAATCATTTTGACACAGAACTTTTAAATCCACAATTTGAAAAGTATTTTCTAAACCTGTGGGAAATTAATAAATAGTGTTAGTATGTTGAACTTAATATGAATTTAATGTTAATCTGAGTTTAAAAGTATCTACTAAAGAGACAGAATTGCATGAGACCTTACTTAGTTGAAATGATGTTAAATTTTTGTAGAGCTAATTACAAAGGATTGTGGCTGTATAATAAAGCTAAGAACAGAAGACCACCTTCTACGGTAGATCTAGGAACACAGCACTTAGTCTCTGTGCCAATTATATACAGAATTGTAATGCCAGGAAGGTTTTCCAGATAAGGTGACATTCAAGATGAGACCTGAGGGATAAGTATGGAATGTCATGGACCCATTCCAAGTAGGGAGACATGATTGTTGCAAAAGTAATTTTTTATTATTTGCTAGCCATTCATTCAACAAGTATGTATTGAATAACAGCCATTTTGCTCCAGGCGCCCCCTAGCAGGGGAGGCCCGGAAGAGTGGCTGATGTCTGATTGTGCCCTAGTGTCTCCTGCTTGCTTTCAGGAGAACATGCTTGTGACTGTGGCAGAGAGGGAGTTTCTGATTGCCTTGGTGAGCCAGCCAGCCAAGCAGTTGCCCCGCCTGAACAGGAGAGAATGGAGGTGGCGAGGGCTGCCACCAGTGCGGGAACACAGGGAAAGACGATGCCAGTGCTGGGCCATAGTGTGCCCCTGGTGACCATGCCCAAGTGGCCACTGGCACTGCCCCTGGCACACAAGGCACACAGGCCAGGGCCCCTTGGACCTGGAACTGCCAGCATTTGGCAGCTCAGCAAGGGAACCATGGTTAAGCAATAAGTTACATTTTTTATATTATGACAGACACAGGAAACTAATAAGACTAAATAAATTTTTTTCATGTTTAATTGCATATCAGGACTATTTCTCTAAGGGCCTGGACTAGAACAACTGAGAAAAATTTTGTCAGCTTGAAAAAATTCTGAGTTCATAGAATTACCTTTTTCTTTTTGGTTTCAAATGTTTACATTTTTAATAAAATAAAAAGTTGACATTTTACCATAAAAAGAAAAAATGTGTATTTTACATAAAACATTTTTCATTGGTGGTCATTGCCATTTACATTTAAAAATGATACAGAGTTTACTATTTTTTTAAATTTCAAATATGTTGCTACAAGTAACAGAATATATGTTAACAGCTTAATGGAAGTTATCCAGCAGCACATGACAAGGACTCACATTATGGACTGGAAGGTTGTGACCTTATAAGGCAGTGACAAAATATGACAAAACTTTTTTTTTCTGTTTTTCTTCATAAGGCAGATCATATATGATTGAAGTTGTAAACTAAGATGTAATAATACATAGCCTTGAGTTGAAGTGTTTCTCAAAAATCATAAGTTGAAATCTTAAACCTGAGTTCTTCAGAGTATGGTTGCTTTTAGAGATAATATGATTAAAGAGGTAACTGAATTAAGTGTTTGGGCTGTAGCTCAGTGGCACAGCACTTGCCTAGCACATATGAGGCACTGGGTTCAATCTTTAGCACCCCATTAAAAGAAATAAATAAAAGTTCTGAAACAATATTTTAAAGAGGTAACTGAGTTAAAATGTGATCATTATGATGAGCCCTAATTCAATATGGCCAGTGTCCTTATAAGAAGAGCACTTTAGAACACAGACATGCATAGAAGGAAGACCATAGGCAGACAGCAGAAATGGCTATCTACAAGCCCAGGAAAAAAGACCTCAGATAAATTAAACCTGGTGACACCTTAATCCTGGAATTCTAGGTTCCATACTTAAGAAAATGATATTATATAGTATATTAATACTTTTGCCTCTATTAGTAAAGTTTTATAAAGAACGATAATAACATGTAGGTAACCATATGCTGAGAGAGAAGGGACAGATACCTTATGTTGAGAAATCCCTTCTCTAATGGCAGCAAATGTTGGCCTTGGGTCTTTCTGGGACCTCCAACTCAGCAGCCCACCTTGCCTAGCACCTTATCTTGACAGGTGGCTGTCCTCATCCTACGGGTTGCTCAAGAGGGGTGCATCTGGGAGGCAAACTTCTCCAGTCTCCCTGAACTTGGTGTGGGTCCCTGGTCACTCCCGTGTCCTGAGGCATCACAAAGTTGGTGCATGTTCCTCAAGCCCTGGAGCAGAGCTTGAGTCCTTGGAAGGGCAGGAGAGACTGGATCTGGCTGCTGGAGGGTTCCCACTGGAAGCCTGCACTGGAACCAGGCTGTGAGGTGGCCAGGCCTGGTAGGGGAGCAATTACTTGCCACTTGCCCCTGCTTTGAATATTCACAAGGCAGAGCTCCACCTCCTGCTCCTGAAAGCAGCTGAGAGAAATTACATTATTCATAATAATCATTCCCCTCCCAGGAAGGCCTAGATGGTTATGTATGAGGAAGTATGGCCCCTAGATGATTATGCATGAGAAAGTGTTGCCCCACCCAGAAAGGCCTAGATGATTATTCATAAGCCTGAGGGAGGCGGTTTGGGCCGGCAAAGGCCTCTGGAGCCCAGGTGAGAGGGAGGCATCTACCCTCTGATGTGAGCATCATCCAGAGCCCAGGTCTCTGGAAAAAGGGTGTTTGGGTATTGTTAGGCCCAAGCTCTTCATTTTAACAGTTTTTCCACTCTTACATGAGACTTTAATTTTAAAGCTTTATTTGGGGTCCAAAATTTTCTGATGATAAGTGGAAATGATAGACAGGCTGAAAGGGGGCCAAAAGGGAGACTATAGGTGACACCCTGGCTTTCCAGGAGAAAAAGTTCCACAAATTAAAAGAAGGATATGGAGAAGGAAATAGAAATGCAGTGCGATATCCACATCCCACTATCTAGAAGCATTAAGATTCATTTTTGAGAAGCTGCAGGAATAAGCCTGGGTTAGAACTCAGCAGCCATAATCAGCTGTGAAGCAGCCAGGGGCTTTGCATGGTCTGGACATGCCTTGAATGATCTGGACAGGGGACTTTCCTGAGAAAGAAGTATTGGCTCATTGCTGGCTCCTGACAACTACACACAGATGGCCAAGGAGACCAGAGCTGAGAAAGGACAGGCCACTGCTAAGGAAAATATTTTCACCCACCAGTCAGAGGACAGAGTGGATAGATGAAGACCAAATACAGGGGTGGTTTGTGTGTCTTAGTGGGTGTGTTTTTCAATTTGTAGTTTTGTCTCATGTTCTGAGAGCTTGAATGAAAAACGTTTTTGTTGTAATTGTTGTTGGTGGTTTGAAATGGACTGTTAACTAGTGAGTCTTTCTATGTCAGTGGATACCACTGGGTTTGTGGTTAAAGAGAGTAGAGAGAAGAATGCAGCCGTGAATGTATCCTGTGTAGTGGAAATCTTTGCAGGACTCCTCATGGCCAATTTATGAATGGACTGCTGCTTGCATTGCAGATGGGCAACACCTACCAAGATCCTAAGTTCCTGTATTCTTCCTGAATTTCGGCCACTCTCTGAAGGGGTTCGTGGTTTTGTGTCCAAGATGTGTACCACCATCAAGCTTTGTGACATGGCCATGGACTGGATTGCTGAAGGGAATGCCAAGCATCTCAGAAAAGTCAAAAATTAGTGTGACTGGTAAGGATCTCTCTGGAGAATCCCTGCTTGGATAGATAGCCACCCAAGTTGCATGATTAGGAGCTGTCAGTGCCACAGTGTTCAACTAAAGAAAAGTATTTCTCCAGGCTTCTTTCCTCCCTATTGTTCTATTTCCCTGAAAATCAGGGAGGTGTTTGCCTTCAGGCACTTTTTTGGGAATCCTCCAGAAAACAGTTTCAAATGAAAATGAAGAGGCCTAATCTCTGCCTTTTAGGTAAAGTGCTTTGTAAAAGCTGTGTCTGAATCAGACTCTTGGCCCTGTGTGTGGCTGTGAATTACATTCTAGGCACCCAAGGAAACTCAAGAAAAATCCCATGTGTCCATCCAAATCTAAAAGAATGAAAAAGAAGTGTAATATTGGATGAAGTCTCTTGCCTTCCTCTGGTCAGGCTCCTGACCACTATGAAGTAAGAACAGGGATCCTCTGGGTCAAATGAGTTGTTGCAAGCCCTCCAGGAAATAGCACATAGGTGTTTGGGTTCTTTCATGAGTCCAGTACGCATAAAGAATCTACCTCTGGCAGGCAGGAGGCCTCTAATTGGAGAAGCAGAGCAGTATTAAGTAGAGGCCCATTTTATCTATCCTGTTTCTCAGGAAGGGTGTCCAGGCCACCATGACATTTGGCATATGATGGGCATGAGAGCTTACTTTGCACACCATCTTAGACTGCTCCCCCTATGCAAACCCCCAGCCAGAATTTTATGATGAGTGTCTGTATGGAAGAAGACAAGGGCCATGTGGGAGTGTTTTTGTTAGAATAGGGGTCTTTTGTGTGGTGGTTGGAAAAGATGACTGGGTCCACCTCAGCTTGAACTCTGGTGTGATGCCATTAGAGACTGAGTTCTGGAACTGATCTCAGAGAACTCTTGCCATAAATTGTGTTGGGATTTTTCAAGGCCAGGCATTAGAGGAGCCTTTGGAAACTGAGATCTAGGCCGAGGGTGGCTTTCTGCAGAGCACTGGGAATCTCAGCCAGGATTTCACATGATTTTGCTGTTAAAGCCTTTTCAGCTCTAGTTGAGAGCCAAAACTCACATGAACCTCACATTTCAGACCCCAATGGACCTGGATTCCTGTGACCTTTCGCCACTCCTTGAAAAGCCTTGCCTGCATGCAATCTCCAGAGCTTTTACTGAAAGGAGATTCCTCAACACGTAATGGCTCCTGAATGAATCAAAACCCACAGTACCAACTTCTTCATTCTTGAAATATGGCTAGGGCAATACCGTGAAGTGTTGGAGAATCCCATGACCAGAAATCCCTGGAGAACCTTTAGATCTCCTGTTGCTCATCATGACTGAACCAGGGAGTGCCATTTTTGACTGAGTGGAATTCCTGACCATGGTGAAGAACCGAGATGCCAGTGAGTAGGAGCCAGCAGGGAACTGGGCCTGGAGCAATGGAGTGCAGGTGTGTGACCATCAGTGGTGGGCCCCTGTGCTTCCTTCATTGGCTTCAAATGACATGTGACTGACGAGGTGCAGTCAGGAGACCCTAAAATAAAAAGGCATGTTATTGTGGGGGAGAGGACTTGGTGCGATGCTCAGAATCAAGTTGCTATGCTCAAGGGGGAAAGATATATGGGGTAGCAGCCCAGTTTGTGTTTTTTCCTTCAGACCCTGAACCACCCCACGTGACAGAGCTCCCTCCAGCACAGTGTCCCTATTGACCTTTATGTATTTAAAAAAAAACACCCAAAAATTTTGCAGGGAAGCTGCAAGAAATGCCATTAAAACTGGAGGGTGAGCCAAAGGCTTCACAATCCACCCAGGGAGACATTCATACCCCATGGCCACAGTTACCTACAAAGAGAGGATTCAGCTCTGCTGCCTCATGCTGGTATTGGAAAATATGAAACCATGTCCTCCTGTTCACATAGACTGAGACCAAGCTTTCATGGTCTCACTGCAAAGGAAGCTAAAGCACAAAGCTATATTTCTAGTGCACAAATGTCAGAGGCAGATAGTCAAGAAGTCAATAGGCCAGCAAAGTTCCATGTTTGTGGTTTGTTTACCCTGCCCCCTTCTTTTGGGATCTCTTCTGCCACACCCAAGTTTGTGAGCTCCTCAGAATTTCTAATTCCAGATATGTATTCACAGATTTTTTTCCTCTTCTCCTCTCATTGTGTCTTATTTGGGGTGATAGTAATGTCAAGGCAATGTGGCGGATGACAGTGGAAGATTTTTATGTGGCACATGTTCGTATATATATTAGACCCATTTTCCGTTTTCCCATTTGAAATATCGAATCTCTGACACTAACCCATAACTTACTAGACTCTTACTCCTTATCATAACATGGATAAAAATACTCCTATAGGAATAGAAGTAGAGGCATTTGATAGGAGGCACGGTGTATACTTGGACTTGCCTTTTGCTTCATCAGAGATACATATTATAAAACCTCTCACACATTTTTCTCCTTTTATTTCTCCATGAATTTTCAAAATTAACAAATATGTAACTTCCTGACTCCCTATCTCTGTCACCTGGGTCACAATGTATATTTTTATATACACATATATAATCCTCCTGCCATCACAGTTATATTCTTGAGAGTATTCTGACTTTGGAAAATACAAATTTCATGAAGAGATCACTTCCCCCCAATACACTGAGGTAACTGAAAATTCAAGCTGTGATGAGCTTATACTTCAACAAGTTTATACATGAAACAATGTAGAGGAAAATGAATATTTTGGGTACATATGTGAAGGACATATATCCCCTTAGGAATTTTGATTGGCATAGGTACTCTTACATTTTAATACATTAAATATATAGTCTGGATTTGCAAACATGAAATATATGTGTCATATACTTATACTACCTTGATTCTTTCATGTTCATCTGTGTGGATTTAAATCAACATTTCACAATATATTTCTCAGAAATATTCATTTTCTTGCCCTACATATTCATTGCTGAATACTCAAAATGAACTTCAGTGAAGATTGAGTACTAACCCTAATATTTCTACAGTAAGTGACCCAGTTGAACATCAATGAAAGTATATTCATATGGGACATGATGTGTATTTTGAAGTAAATTTTCATTCAAAATTGTTCAATTCCTTTTTCTTCAGAAATGATACATCATAGGATGTATCATTTCATCCAATATTCACAAATTGATATGCATATGATTCACTTTCATTCACTCCCGGTATCAAAACCCATGGATTTCTCCATGTAGCTTTCCTTGCTTTTTCATGAGATTTCTTTTATAACACATTACTTTTGAATTCCATCATCATTTTCAAAGCAAAACTCAAACACAGTTTGGTATAATTAGTAACCCTAATATTACCAATGGATGTAGGCCTACTTGGATTGAATATTTGTATGTGAATACCAGATTTCATGTATTTTTTAAAATATCATTTCAATCCATTTTTTAAAATAGTAACCTGTTATAGTTTTTTATTCACCGTATGGTCTATTCATGCATCATTTCTATATACGTAGACCCAGGTACACCTATTTTTATCCCCAAACCCTAAATCATAGGGTTTCAAAAACATGCTCCCAGAAATAGTGGAAGAAATACACATGTCACCTGCTCCATGTATTCCTTTCATCACATCATCTTCTGGACACAAAATGCAAAATTCACACTTATATTATTCTTCTATAAAAACCTCATTTTAATGAGAGCATGGATTACTGAAATCATCTATATCTGTGTTGCCTACTCTTTTCAAATTTCAATCCTATGGTGTGTATACACTTGTTTCTTTTTAACATAGGGTAATTCAACTACCCCCCTGTTCAAAATATCCCTGACCTTGTCACTCATTTTGTACATTCCAGATCTCCTAACATCACTATCGATATCTATTTCCCCAAGTGCCTTGTTGTGACTGACTCTTCATGTGTGCTGACATTCCCATTTACACTCTAGTAGAAATTCATTCCATTGCAAAAAGGGCCTTTTGTCCAAATCCTAAACTCACACTTCTTCCTTACCCTACACTGGAATCCTGCCTACTATCTCAGTTTCACTGGAAGATCTGTTTTACATTCAGTAGTCCCAGGTACAAGATCTTATGCCATTGTATATAGATTTAGAGGATTCACCTCTGCAGAACATAAATCAAAACTATGTGTACAAGTCAAGGGCCCAACACCCTTGTGTGCTTCAGATCTTACCTAGTTTTCTTTTTTCATACTTACATTTCACCTTACATTCTATAAATATCCCAGTTGCCCAATACCCGTATTCATCCAGCAGAATGACTCCTTCCACAAATCCAACCTGATATGACCCTTAAGCACACTCTGTTCGCTTCATCTATTTTCACATAACAGCAAGTCCTGAGTTGATCTTGCCATGCCGGTATGTAGGGAATCCTACAATGCTGAGAAGCTCAAAGGTAGATGCAGAAATGATCCCTGGAGCAAATAGAGGCAGGTAGGTAGGACCTGTGAGGTCTAAAGTCATCTTCCATGGCCCAAAACCCAGTCAAGATGAAGGGATGTGGCTGAATCAGCCTCCCTCTTCTCAATGCAGAGAAGATGGACACAATCAGGCCTGTGTGGGTTGCTGATCCCGGGCTCCTAGTGTATATAGAACTTTATGTCTTGGGAAAATGTCCCAGTGAGGTGGGGCACCCTCCATCTCATGGGACCCATGGAAACAACTGTTAGGACAAAGTGGTTGCCAAGGCAGTGACCTCATTCACTTCCCTGAAGGAAGTGACCTCACCTCACTTCCTTGGTGATGGAACTCTCTGAACTTGGGATCCAGGAGGCGAGGCACCCACAGGCAGTTCCAGTCCCAGTGGGCTCACTTGTTTGTCTGTACCAAGGCCAGAGTCATTCTTTCTTGGCACCTAGTGATGTGTGGATAGCCAAATGCCTTGAATGGTCTGGACAGGGGCCTTTCCTGAGAAAGAAGTATTGACTCATTGCTAGCTCCTGACAATTACACACAGATGGCCAAGGAGACCAGAGCTGAGAAAGGACAGGCCACTGCTAAGGAAAATATTTTCACCCACCAGTCAGAGGACAGAGTGGATAGATGAAGACCAAATACAGGGGTGGTTTGTGTGTCTTAGTGGGTGTGTTTTTCAATTTGTAGTTTTGTCTCATGTCTGAGAGCATGAATGAAAAACGTTTTTTTTTTTTTTGTGGTTGTTGTTGTTGGTTTGAAATGGACCGTTAACTAGTGAGTCTTTCTATGTCAGTGGATACCACTGGGTTTGTGGTTAAAGAGAGTAGAGAGAAGAATGCAGCCATGAATGTATCCTGTGTAGTGGAAATCTTTGCAGGACTCCTCATGGCCAATTTATGAATGGACAGCTGCTTGCATTGCAGATGGGCAACACCTACCAAGATCCTAAAGTCCTGTATTCTTCCTAAATTCTGGCCGCTCTCTGAATGGGTTCGTGGTTTTGTGTCCAAGATGTGTACCACCATCAAGCTTTGTGACATGGCCATGGACTGGATTGCTGAAGGGAATGCCAAGCATCTCAGAAAAGTCAAAAATTAGTGTGACTGGTAAGGATCTCTCTGGAGAATCCCTGCTTGGATAGATAGCCACCCAAGTTGCATGATTAGGAGCTGTCAGTGCCACAGTGTTCAACTAAAGAAAAGTATTTCTCCAGGCTTCTTTTCTCCCTATTGTTCTGTTCCCCTGAAAGTCAGGGAGGTGTTTGCCTTCAGGCACTTTTTTGGGAATCCTCCAGAAAACAATTTCAAATGGAAATGAAGAGGCCTAATCTCTGCCTTTTAGGTAAAGTGCTTTGTAAAAGCTGTGTCTGAATCAGACTCTTGGCCCTGTGTGTGGCTGTGAATTACATTCTAGGCACCCAAGGAAACTCAAGAAAAATCCCATGTGTCCATCCAAATCTAAAAGAATGAAAAAGAAGTGTAATATTGGATGAAGTCTCTTGCCTTCCTCTGGTCAGGCTCCTGACCACTATGAAATAAGAACAGGGATCCTCTGGGTCAAATGAATTGTTGCAAGCCCTCCAGGAACTAGCACACAGGTGTTTGGGTTTTTTCATGAGTCCAGTACGCATAAAGAATCTACCTCTGGCAGGCAGGAGGCCTCTAATCGGAGAAGCAGAGCAGTATTAAGTAGAGGCCCATTTTATCTATCCTGTTTCTCAGGAAGGGTGTCCAGGCCACCATGACATTTGGCATATAATGGGCATGAGAGCTTACTTTGCACACCATCTTAGACTGCTCCCCCTATGCAAACCCCCAGCCAGAATGTTATGATGAGTGTCTGTATGGAAGAAGACAAGGGCCATGTGGGAGTGTTTTTGTTAGAATAGTGGTCTTTTGTGTGGTGGTTGGAAAAGATGACTGGGTCCACCTCAGCTTTAACTCTGGTGTGATGCCATTAGAGACTGAGTTCTGGAACTGATCTCAGAGAACTCTTGCCATGAATTGTGTTGGGATTTTCCAAGGCCAGGCATTAGAAGAGCCTTTGGAAACTGAGATCTAGGCCAAGGGTGGCTTTCTGCAGAGCACTGGGAATCTCAGCCAGGATTTCACATGATTTTGCTGTTAAAGCCTTTTCAGCTCTAGTTGAGAGCCTTAACTCACATGAACCTCACATTTCAGACCCCAATGGGCCTGGATTCCTGTGACCTTTCGCCACTCCTTGAAAAGCCTTGCCTGCATGCAATCTCCAGAGCTTTTACTGAAAGGAGATTCCTCAACACGTAATGGCTCCTGAATGAATCAAAACCCACAGTACCAACTTCTTCATTCTTGAAATATGGCTAGGGCAATACCGTGAAGTGTTGGAGAATCCCAAGACCAGAAATCCCTGGAGAACCTTGAGATCTCCTGTTGCTCATCATGACTGAATCAGGGAGTGCCATTTTTGACTGAGTGGAATTCCTGACCATGGTGAAGAACCGAGATGCCAGTGAGTAGGAGCCAGCAGGGAACTGGGCCTGGAGCAATGGAGTGCAGGTGTGTGACCAACATCAATGGTGGGCCCCTGTGCTTCTGTCATTGGCTTCGAATGACATGTGACTGACGAGGTGCAGCCAGGAGACCCTAAAATAAAAAGGCATGTTGTTGTTGGGAGAGGATTTGGTGCGATGCTCAGAATCAAGTTGCTATGCTCAAGGGGGAAAGATATATGGGTAGAAGCCCAGTTTGTGTTTTTTCCTTCAGACCCTGAACCACCCCACGTGACAGAACTCCCTCCAGCACCATGTCCCAGTTGACCTTTATTTATTTCAAAAAAAAACAAAAAAAACACCCACCAATTTTCCAGGGAAGCTTAAGAAATGACATTAAAACTGGAGGGTGAGCCAAAGGCTTCACAATCCACCCAGGGAGACATTCATACCCCATGGCCACAGTTACCTACAAAGAGAGGATTCAGCTCTGCTGCCTCATGCTGGTATTGGAAAATATGAAACTATGTCCTCCTGTTCACATAGACTGAGACCAAGCTTTCATGGTCTCACTGCAAAGGAAGCTAAAGCACAAAGCTATATTTCTAGTGCACAAATGTCAGAGGCAGATAGTCAAGAAGTCATTAGGCCAGCAAAGTTCCATGTTTGTGGTTTGTTTACCCTGCCCCCTACTTTTGGGATCTCTTCTGCCACACCCAAGTTTGTGAGCTCCTCAGAATTTCTAATTCCAGATATGTATTCACAGATTTTTTCCTCTTCTCCTCTCATTGTGTCTTATTTGGGGTGATAGTAATGTCAAGGCATTGTGGTGGATGACAGTGGAAGATTTTTATGTGGCACATGTTCGCATATATATTAGACCCATTTTCCGTTTTGCCATTTGAAATATCGAATCTTTGACACTAACCCATATCTTACTATACTCTGACTCCTTATCATTACATCCATATAAAATACACCTAAAAGACTAGAAGTAGAGGCATTTGATAGGAGGCACGGTGTATACTTGGACTTGCCTTTTGCTTCATCAGAGATACATATTATAAAACCTCTCACACATTTTTCTCCTTTTATTTCTCCATGAATTTTCAAAATTAACAAATATGTAACTTCCTGTCTCTGTCACCTGGGTCACAATGTATATTTTTATATACAGATATATAATCCTCCTGCCATCACAGTTATATTCTTGAGAGTATTCTGACTTTGGAAAATACAAATTTCATGAAGAGATCACTTCCCCCCAATACACTGAGGTAACTGAAAATTCAAGCTGTGGTGAGCTTATACTTCAACAAATTTATGCATAAAACAATGTAGAGGAAAATGAATATTTTGGGTACATATGTGAAGGACATATACCCTCTTAGGAATTTCGATTGGCATAGTTACTCTTACATTTTAATATATTAAATATATAGTCTGGATTTGCAAACATGAAATATATGTGTCATATACTTATACTACCTTCATTCTTTCATGTCCATCTGTGTGGATTTAAATGAACTTTTCCCAAGATATTTCTCAGACATATTCATTTTCTTGCCCTACGTATTTATTGCTGAATACTCAAAATGAACTTCAGTGAAGATGAAATACTAACCCTAATATTTCTACAGTAAGTGACCCAGTTGAACATGAGTGAAAGTATATTCATATGGGACATGATGTGTATTTTGAAGTAAATTTTCATTCAAAATTGTTCAATTCCTTTTTCTTCAGAAATGATACATCATAGGATGTATCATTTCATGCAATATTCACAAATTGATATGCATATGATTCACTTTCATTCACTCCCGGTATCATAACCCATGGTTTTCTCTATGTAGCTTTCTTTGCTTTTTCATGAGATTTCTTTTATAACGCATTACTTTTGAATTCCATCATCATTTTTGAAGCAAAACTCAAACACATCATTTGGCTTCTGTCAATTAGCATAAAATGGTAAAAATTGCACATATTTCACATCTTTATGTCTGGCTCTTAGGAATGACCTGGAAAATTAAGTTCAGGCAATACTCTATGATTATGAAAAAAGTCCTAGTGCCACTGCCACCACACAAAACTCAACTTTTTGGGAAAGATTATCAGTATTTGAGGTCCCAGAGTTTTAAAATGTGGTTGTTTAAAGCTCAGCATTATGAATCTTGTAAAATTAGAAGTGAAAGTCAGAACAAATTATAAGTAACTATGATAGCTATATCTCTGAAGAAGCCTCATATTTCATGGATTGTAGTCTGGGACTCTTAAGATGTTAACTGGTAAATATCCTTCTATTACATTTTATAACTTGAACATTATAGCATAATTTAATTCTAATGATCACTTCTACAGAATTTTCTGGGTAAGAATGATCACTGAATCAAAAATGTGATAACCAAGACATCTGGAAAACCAGCGATGAAATGGCAGAATCAAAGCTTTGGGAGTGGAAGAAAACCAAGGGTTCCTGAATTCTGTTTTCTCACCAAAATAACTGTCCTTGGCATGGGTCCTTACTGTACTTGTGCTTGAAATACACATCTTACTATCTCAAAATATGACCACTCTCATCATGGCTAGTGCTAATTAGATAATTATTATGTCTTAAATATTAATGAATAAATATGCATTTATTAAGAATTATAACTCTCTCTCATTTCCCCTCCTTCTTTTTTCCTTTCCTCCCTTCTTTCTACTAAATAAATTATTATAAAAATTTTATTTAAGTGTGGCAGAGTATTATATTCAAAATATAAAGATATAAGTTTGGATAAGTTTGAAGATTTAAGGAATATATGTAATGACTATTCTTAAAGTTCCTGATGTTTGATTTATAAAGAACTTTGATAAAGGCAAGAAAATGTGCAGGTATGCTAAATAAATAAGCAAAAGTTGTTGCTAAAGCAAAGGACATCAATGGTGGTAAGAAGGCTGAAAGGCAACCCCACGATGAAGCTGAAGTTAGAAATAACCACCCATGCTCTTCAATGTGTGTGTGTGTGTGTGTGTGTGTGTGTGTGTGTGTGTGTGTGTCTGTGTGTGTGTGTCTATTTAAAAGGGGCTGGTGTTGGAAGGAAGGCTACAACAATTATTCACTAAAGGTCAAGTAGACATTAATTCACATGATAGGACTTCTATTTTCTTATGCAAATTTACTAGAACTATCATTGGATTACTGAGCACAAGTGCTATAAAGTGTGTATAATGGCCAGGAGACTAATTGTCCACTCTTGAAGACAGGGATGAAGCTACACATGAAAGCTGGAAGATGTTGAAAAGTGTGTGTTTTTACTACCACTTTCCTTGCAAAACTTTGGAATTTAATCTGTAATATAGTATCAAGTGAGAAATGAATGTCATGTTCTAGAAAAATAATCATATTACTATATACATGTAGTAAATATTTTTATGAGCAAAGATAAAAGTGGGGAAATAAATATAGATAGGTTCATGTTGGTTATCTCAGGGGGAAGAAACGAGTAAAATGGCAGGAGTAAATTATTGCACTGCTACTAATACATTGTATTTTTATTTGCTTGTTTTGCCCATAAATTAAAAAAAAAACATAAAAAAAACTAAGAAAAAGTTTAAAAAGTTGCAATGATATTTAAATTATGTTTTTCATAAATTAGCAAAATCATTGTGAAATTGAAGGACTGCTATGAGTTGTCATCTTTTTAATGATCTCATTATTTCATAAAATTTGTAAAAAATCAAGTAAGTGTGGGGATATAAAATCACTTTATTAAATCATCACTGCACTATTATTTTGCTCTTTTTCTCTTTGTTGAGTGGTTAAATTCCATCATGAACTAATCTTTTTCTTCTTAATGTGGTTAAGTGAGATGGAGTCAAAGTGGATGCAGGATGTGTTTAATTCTCTAAGACAGGTCTAGAGAAACTGACATAAGACATTACAAGAGGAAGAAATTAAATTAACCTACCTCATAATATCACTTGTTTCAAATGTACTCATATTATACATGGGATATTGGTCTAGTGGAATCTGCTGAGATCAGGTTCAGTGGGTTTGGAGAGCTGGGTAGGACTACAGAATGGTTCTAGTTTATTCCTGCATATAATAATGGGGTTGAGACTTGTTCTTGGTCTGAAAACAGATGACTCCATCAGTCAATGTTGGCAATCCTTTAGCGAGTTGAAAGTTTACTAATGAAAATGAGGAGGTGTCAGGTATCAGGATAAAGCACAGATCTTGATCCTGTGCTTGCTTTCTAGTTTTCAGTCTCTTTTTGTGGCTCTTTAATTTTAGTGGATGCTTTGAATAAGGTGCATTTTATTTAGGGAGTTGAGTGGTTAGAAGTTAGAAGTAAAAACTTTGAAGATAATTTGAATGCATCAAAATAGCACACAAATTTTACTTTCTTTGGGAAGCATGGCTATTTGAAAAAAAAAAAACTAAGAGAAATCCATTGTCGTTATCATAAAGAATGAAATATCATAGGGTACACACCTGTAATCCCAGATGCTCAGAAGGCTGAGGCAGGAGGATTGTAAGTTCATAGCCACTCTCAGTAAGTTAGTGAGACCCTAAGGAACTTAGTGAGACCCTAGGAATGGAATGTCTCATATTGTTGAAGAATTGTTTATCTGATAAGCTGGTATATAGATATGGCTTAGTTGTACAGTTTTTCTGATTATTGTAATGAGACTTTTCCCTAATTAAAAGCACCACTATTATAAATGCTTAGGGGCATTTAGTAGATTACAATGTTTAATCAATTATATTTTAGAAAGAGTGCAGAGAGTCCACTAATTTTCTTTATGGCAAGCATAGTGTAGTAACCGAAGGATGTATACTGCAGGAGAGGCAACATTTTTTCTCAACTCTTTTGGGGGTTTTCATCTAGGTCTGAGAATTAAACAATCCTAAACCTAAATAAGAGAAAACATAGGGGCTTATTTGATGTAAATTCTTTGTGACACAGGAGCTCTCATGAGGAAATAAAGACCCAAGGAAGTGGTTAAACTTAAACACCCTCCTGTTAGGTTGTACAAAGAGGCACCATTGCGGGGAAGTAACTAAATCATAGAGGGAGTCTAAAGGAAGCAATGATTTATTTTAACTGGGTTTGTCTGTATTGAAGTCTCTACCGATTTCCCTCCTTGCTGATGAGAATGTCACTTTCTTTCTGTTACAGGGAGGATATCTTCCAAATTGGAGTTTCATCTCCTGTTTTCCAGAAGAGGAGTGCCATAAACCATTTTGCACTTCCTGTTTAAGTTCCTTTAGTTAAAAAAAATCCTTATGTCAAAATTTGAGGTGGGAGGTATTCTGCCATTCCTTAACATTTTATAGGCACTGTCCTAACTGTCCTAACAGGAGGTGGGCACAGGCGGTGAGTATGGGCATGGCCCTGCAGAGCCTGATGTGCCAGCATGGGCCTGAGGTAGCAGAAGCCAGGGAGTGCTGACTGGTCACCCAGTGGCAACCTGACCTGGCCTTGGGCAGACACCTACTCCCCCCAGCAGTCCAGCCCAGAATCCCCACCCCAAACCTCCATAATGAAACAACTTCAACCTTCTGGCAAGCGGAATTGGGGTGACCTGAATGGAAGTTCAGACTCAAGTACTTTACAATAGCTTCAATACTTTCCCCAAACCTGATAAGTTAAAATTTTAACCAATCGTGTCAACCCAAGTGCTGTGTAATCCCCTAGAGTAGCATGCTTAGGTGACGACACCTATCAGGTCCCCTCTGTCCCCTGCAAGAGTTCCCTTTCTGTTCTTCACACCTGAGAACATCCTACCTCTTTTGCTCTTTCCTTCCTTGGCCCACAGGTTCCATTCCTTGAATTTGCAAGACAACAACCGGATGGAATTGGTGGTGAGCTGCTGGGACCTGTTGCCACTCTGAGGGGCGCAGCCACCCTTTAGAGCTTCAACACACCACTCGTTTGTGGTGGGGAAGAATCAGGCTTTGCTGGCTGTGACCCTCAGAGCCGTCACCATCCCCTGCTGCAATTAGGTACTCACACTGAAACCCTCCTTCTCAGCTGCAGAGGTCTGCTGTTTACACAGACCCCACCCGCCAGCAGGAGGAGAGAGAGCATCTGATTTCATCTCAAATTCCCATTTCAACATGTTATAATTTCATTGTATAAATCATTCAACTCCTTGATTAAATTTACTCAAAATAGGATTATTTTCTCTGTTTATCTTTTAGATAGTTCCTTGTTAGTATAATAGAAATGCTGCTGAACATTGCTTTTATATTCTACAATTTACTTAATTCATTTATTAGTCCTAATAGCTTTTGGGTGGAGTTTCTAGGGTTTTCTCACAATCATGCTGTCAGCAAACAATTTCACATATCCTTTTCCTATATGGACACCTTTTATTTATTTTTCTTCACTAATTGTTTTGGTTACAATTTTCAGTACTATGTTGACCAGATGTGGCAAGAGTGGGTATGCTTGTCAATAATTCTTCCTCTTCTTCTTCCTCTTCCTCCTCTCCTTCTCCTTCTTCTTTTTCTTCATTGAACTCAGGGGCACTCAACCACTGAGCCACACCCCCAGCCCTATTTTGTATTTTATTTAGAGGCAGGGTCTCACTGAGTTGCTTAGTGCTTCAGTTTTGCTGAGGCTGGCTTTGAACTCATGAGCCTCCCAAGCCGCTGGGATTACAGGTGTGCACCACTGCAATCGCTCTACTTGTATTATTCTTGATCTTAGAGAAAAAGCTTTCAACTTTTCACCATTGAATATGATGGTATCTTTGGATTCTTAATATATGGTTGTCATTGGGTTAAGGTACATACCTTTTATGCATCTCTTCTTGAGATTTTTTTGTCATGCAAAGATGTTGGATTTTGTCAAACAATTTTTCTGGATTTATTGAGATGATCCTTTGGACTGTGCTCTTCATTCCATTAGCATATGACATCACATTTATTGATCTATTTATGCCAAGCCAGCCTTGCATCACACGGGTAACCCACTGACACAGGGTGAATGATCCCTTTAGTGTGCTGTTAAAATTCATTGTTTGGATACTTTGTTGAGAATATCTGCATCTATGATCATGAGGGATATTGCCCTGTAATTTTCTTTACTTGTCTTTGTCCTTGTCTAGCTTTCTAATTAGTAAAATTCTGTTCTCAAAAAAATGAGTTTAAAAGTGTTTTACCCTATTTTTGGAAGCATTTGAGAAGGACTTTAGTTTAGTTCTTCTTTTAATGTAAAATTCAGCATTGAAACTGTCAGACTCTGGGCTTTTTTTTTTTTGGATGGAAGCATTTTGATTCCATTTCTTTACTCATTACTGGTCTATTCTTATTTTCTCTTTTTGTGATTCAACATTGAGAAGTTGTATGTGTCCAGGAATTTACTCATTTCCTCCAGACATTACTCAATCCGTTGGTGTATAATTGTCCATGGTGTTTGCTATGGTTTGAATGGGTACCCCAAATTGCATTTGTCAGAAACCTAATCCCCAAACTCATATGTTAATGGTGTTTGGAAATGGACCTTTGGGAAGTTACAGGGTCTCCAGAGCTGTACTTTCATGAATAGACCAATCAATTCATGAATTAATGAATGGATGAGTCATTTTTAGGGGAGTGGCTCTGATATGAAAGTGAACTCTCTAGTCTGTCTGCTGTCTTGCTATGTGATGTCCCCCCACCTTGGCATGACCCAGAAAGAAAACTCTCACTAGATGCTCAGATGCCAGTACCCTGCTCTCTTCCTTCCCAATCTCTAGAATCATGAGATAAATAACTCTCTTCTTTATAACTTGCCCAGGTTGAGATATTCAGTTATAGCCACAGTAAGCATACCCATAGTGTCTCATGATTCTTTGTATTTCTATGGTGCGGGTTATAACATATCCTCTTTCTTTACTTCTTTGCAACTTAGTGTAGCTAAAAGTTTGTTGTTATCTTTCCAAAAAAGTCAGCTGTAGGTTTTGTTGATCTTTATATTGTGTTTCTTCTCTGTATTTCCTTTATTTCGGCTCTGATCTTTATTATTTCTTCCATTTGCTACCTTAGGTTTGAGCTTGTTTTTTTCCTACTTCCTTGAAGTGTCAGGTTATGTATTTGGGATCTTTCTAAGTATTTATTGTTATAAATTTCCCTCTCAAAATTGTTTTTTTCTGAATCCCACAAATTTTGGTATGTTGTTTTCCCAGTGAAATTGGTATTACATATTTTTTACTTTCCTTATTAATACCTTTATTAACTCATTGATTATTCAGGAGCATGTTGCCTTATATCTATGCATTTGTGAATTTTCTGTAACTCGTCCTATTACTGATTTCTGGTTTAATTCCATTGTGTTTATAAAATATACTTAAGATGATTTCAATATTATTAAATTTAACACTTATTTTTTGACCCAAGATATGACTATCCTGGAGAATATCCCATGTGTGCCTGAAAAACACATACATTCTGCTGCTGTTGGATGAAAATTCCTGTACATTTATATAAGTCTATTTGGTGTGAAGTATAGTACAAGTCCACTATTTCCACATTGATTTTCTGTTCAGATTATCTATCCATGTTGAAAATTGGGTGTTGAAGTCCCCTATTATTATTATCATACAGTTTGTTTCTCCTGCCTGATTTATTAATAAGTGTTCTATATATTCAGGTGCTCCAACTCTGAACACATACATATTTATAATTATTATATCATCTTGATGAATTGATATAACGACAAAAATAATCTTGTCTATCTTTATAGTTTCTACTTAAAGTCTATTTTATTTCATATAAAATATGTACTATAATTTTCATAAGTCACGTAATATAATTTTCCAGATCCTTACTTTTGACCTATGTGTGTCCTTTAAGGTGAAGGGTCTTGTAAGTGGAATGTAGTTGGGTCTTATTTTTTAAATCTATTCTTCTACTCTATGTCTTTGACTGAAGGATGTAATCCATTTATATGAAAAGCAATCATTGATAGCTAAGGTCAGATGACTAAAGTTTTGGTCTCTCTTTTGTGGTTGTTTTGCAGATGCTGGGTTCTTCCTTCTGCCCCTTCTGTCTTTTCTTGTGTTTTCTATGGTGGCAGATAAGCATATGAAAAGATCCTTACTTTGGTCCTTTGTGTACCCACTAGAGGTGTTTATCTCTGTGGTTGCCCTAAGACCTACGTGTTATAAAACATCTTATAGGGATAACAGGCTGTTTTCAGCTGGTGATAACAGTTCCAGTGGTCATGAAATCACAGATTTTGTTTGACTGGGAAAGTCTTTCTCCTTCCTTCATTTAGGATGGACATCATTGCTTTCCATTGTGGTCTTGGTTGGCTTTTTTTTTTTCTATTAGTACTTTGAATATATCATATGCCTTCTGCTGGCCTGAAAGATTTCTGCTGAGAAGTCTCATGTAAGTCTCATGGAGGGTCCCCTGTACATGACAAATCCTTTTTCTCTTGTTGCCTTCAAAATTCTCTTTGAGTTTTGAACATTGGTTAAAATATATCTTGGTAAAGAAATCTTTATGATCAACCTGTTTGGTGGTTCTCTGGGATTCATTTCCATAGTTGGGTGCTCCCCTGTCACTATTTCTTATGTAAGATTCCTACTTCTTTCTGTTCTTACTGAGACACCCATAGTAGGTACCAGCACACCTGTCTTTATTACAATTTATTTTACTGTGCTTCAGCGGTATTGCATTTTTTTTTCAATCGAAAGTTGGTGGCAACCCTGGTACAAGCAAACTCTGTTGGTACTGTTTTTCCAACAGCATGTACTTGCTTCATGTATCTGTGCCATATTTTGGTAATTCTTACAATATTTAAAACTTTGTCATTATTATTATATTAATTAAGGTAAAAGGTGATCAGTGATCTCTGATGTCGTATTGTTGATGCTTGGGGGTGCCAAACCATGCCTACATGGGACAGCAAACTTCATTGATAAATGTGTGTGTTCTTGCTGCTCCACTGTCTGGCCATCTGCCTCTCTCCCTTTTCTTAGGCCTATCTATTCCTAGAGACACAACAATATTGAAATTAAGCAAGTTAATAACCTTACAATGGCCTCTAAGTATTCAAGTAAAAGGAAGTGCTGCATATCTCTCACTTGACGTCAAAAGCTAGACATGATCAAGCTTTGTGATGAAGGAATGTCAAGATTCATGACAGGCAGAGAGACCGGCCTCTCGCACCAAAGGGTCGGCCAAGCTGTAGGGGTAAATAAAAAGTTCTAGAAGAAAACTTGAAGTGCTACTCCAGTGAACAGATGAATTAGACAAAAGCAAAACAGCCTTATAGAAATATGGAGAAAATGTTGGTGGTCTGGATGAAAGATCAAACCAGCCACAGCATTCTCTTAGGCCAAAGCCTAATCAAGAGGAAGGCTTATCTTATTTCTATGAAGGATGAGAGAGGTGAGGAAGCATCAGAAGAACATTTTGAAATTAGCAGGGACTGTTTCATGGTGGTTAGGGAAAGTCATCTCCATTACCCAGAAGTCAAGGGGAAGCAGGAAGTATTGGTGCAGGAGCTACAGAGGGTTCTCCAGAAGATCAGGATAAGTGATAAAAATGGCGGCAATAGACATAGATGTGCAGCGTAGATAAAACAGCCTTGTCTTGGAAGAGGCTACCCAGGACTTCCATAGCTTGAGAGGATAAATCAATGCCTGGCTTCAAAGATTTAAAGAACAGACATACTCTCTTGTTAAGGGCTAATGCAGCTGGTGACTTGAAGTGGAAGCCAATTCCCATTTACTATTTTGAAAATCCTGGTCTCTTAAGAATTATATTAAATCTACTTTGCCTGTGTTTTATAAATGGTGTAACAAAGCCTGGGTGACAGCTCATCTGGTTGGCAACATGGTTTACTGAATATTTTAAGTCTGATGTTCAGATCTACTGTGTGGAAAGGAAAAAAGATTACTTTCAAATATTACTGCTCACCGATGATGCATCTGGTCATTCGAGAGTATGGTGGAGAAGTACAAGATTAATGGGTTTTATGCCTACTAGCACAATATCCATTCCGAAGTCCAGCAAGGTAGAGACCAAAGGTGTGACTGAATTGCTAGAATCTCAAGATAATCTTGAGGAAGCCAGGCACAGTGGTGCATATCTGTAGTCTCAGCTGCTCAGGAGGCTAAGACAGGAGGATGGTTAGGGTGTGAGGTCAGCCTGGGCAACATAGCAAGACCTCATTTCAAGGAAAAAAAGTAACTTTAACAGATGAAAATGAATTCTTATGGATGAAAAAAGAAAGTGGTTTCTTGAGCTGGAATCTACTCCTGGTGAAGATGCTGGAGACGTTACTGAAAAGACCACAGATGATTTAAAATATTATGTAAACTTGGTTGATAAAGCAGCAGCTGGGTTTGAGAGGATCAACTTCAATTTTGAATGAAGTTCTACTGTGGATAAAATATTATCAAAAAACACCATGATACGGAGAGATATTTCACGAAAAGGAGAGTCAATCAACCCAGCACACTTCATTGTTGTCTTATTTTAAGAAATTATTGCAGCCACCCCATCCCTCCACAAGCACCACCTCGATCAGTCAGTAGCCATCAACACTGAGGCAAGACTCTACCAGCAAGAACCGTACGGCTCATCAAGGCTCAGGTAATGGTGAGCATAGTTTAGTATAAGGTATTTCTTAAATTATGGTATGCAAATTGGTTTTTAAGAGAGTTATTGCACACTTAATAAATAATAGTATAGGATAAACATAAATATTATATGCAATGATAGACTATAAAAAGTATGACTCACTTTATTGTGATATTTACTTTATTTCTGAGATATAGAACTGAACTTACATTGCTGTCAAAGTATTTCTGAAAGTTGATTTGGTTGTACATGTCTCAATTCCTGTAGGCCTTCTTAACTCGTTTTAATTCTTTTTTTCTTTAAGCTTACTTATCCTCTCTTCTGCTTGATCAAATCTGCTAGTGAAGCTGTCTATGGAATTTTCAGTTCAGTCATTACATTCTCTCTCTCATTCACTCTGTCCCCTCTTCTCCACCTTTCATCTGTTTCTCTTTGTTGAATTTATCATTTTGATTATGTGTGGCTTTCCTGATTTTGCTTAGCTATCTGTCGGTATTCTCCTATAGCCTATTAAACTTCTTGATTATTTTGAATTATTTGTTTGGACCTGGTGCCTGAGTCCATATGGACATGTCTTAGAACCTGAATATGTAGGCATAGGCCTGAGTCCTTGGTCTTTGGTGTTTGGCCTGGGTCCTGGGTCTGTAGGGGTGATCTAGGAGCTTCAGTCTGTAGTAGCCAGCCTGGTACCAGAGTCTCCTGGGGTGAACCTGAACCTGAGATCCATTGGAAAAGGCTTTTATCTGGACTCCACTGGAGCCTGGAGCTCTGGGGACTGCTCTGGAACCTGAGGCCAGCCAGGTCCTGTGCAAGACCTGGAGTTTGTATCTGTGAAGGTCTTCCTGGAGGCTGGACAGGCATGTGCTGGCATGAAGGCCAGGTCCATGGAGATTAGCTTGGATTCTGGGGCCACAGGGGCCTGCTTTGCTCTGAATGCT
Organism: Ictidomys tridecemlineatus; assembly: GCF_052094955.1. NCBI lineage: Eukaryota > Metazoa > Chordata > Mammalia > Rodentia > Sciuridae > Ictidomys > Ictidomys tridecemlineatus. The sequence continues at coordinate 59,395 of NW_027521026.1, forward strand.
GGATCCAGTGTAGCCATTCAGATGCTGGGGTCTATTCAGATGGGACTTGCCCCTGGATCTGCTTGAGTGGATCCAGCCCTGGATCTGCTAAAGGTTTGGACTGCTAAAGGGGCTGGCCTACAGCCAGTGACCACTGTGACCTGGGATCTACAGGGGCAATCCTGGCACTAGAGCAGGTCTTGAATCTCAGGCCACAAGGGCCAGCATGCTAACCTGGCCTGGGAGAGCCTGGAGATTGAGTACATGGGTCACATAAAGGCTGGCCCTACAAGATTGGCCTGGCATTAGGGTAGACCTGGAGATCAAGTGCTCAGATACTCACCAGGAACCTGGGGTTTGGGGTCCTCCTGGATCAGCCTAATTCAAGGCAAACAGAAAGCTGTTTCTGTCCCACTGCTGTGCTGCCCAGGCCTGGAGGAAGGGTCACCCAGGTGATGTGAAATTGCCTTTCCTGCCCTCTTTAAGGCACCGGCTTTCATTCCACATCTAGGTGCTGTGATCTCTCACCTGATTTCCCTAGCTCTGGTATTTTTGTGCGCGGGGAGTTGTTCAAGTTGATGTTTCTGTGAAAGAATGGGAAGTGGGAGTCCTACCCACCATTTTTCGGATGCTTCCAGTTTCATCTGCATTTTGTTAGCCAAACCAACTCATTTTCAACTAGCGATTTCAGTGAAATTACTGAACTGCGAGCCTCTTGTCGACATGAATGAAACATCTTGGGAAGAGAAAAGTTACAAGAAAAGGGAATGAATCCCGTAGAGACTCTAATATGCCTTTCTTCCTAGCCACGGGGGAAAGCACTTACATCTTTCCAAACATAATTACTTTCCTGGTGTTTAATGAATACAACTTTAATACACTCGATGCAGTTGAAATCTGCTGAACCCCAAGACATGGGGGAAGTCTTCTTGCACTCGCTGATCCGGTATATGAAAGTAACACTTTAAACATCTGGAGATTATTGATTTGGTTGTTTACTTGGAGCGGTCCAGTGGGGTGTCCCCATGAGCAATTACCTAACGTATCTTAACCCATTAGAAAATCTAAAAGCCAGCCCTCCGAGAAGGACGCTGGCTGGTGGGCTCAGCAACTTGACAAAGCTCATTGATTTCTGAGACAGAAATAGACCATTTGCTTTTAGGCTTTGGCAGGTCCAGTGATCACCTAGGGAAGTTGTTAAAAATAGCCATGTGCCCACCCCAATTCGCTGAATCTGACTCTAAGACAAGGGGCCACAAAGTAGCTATATTCTTAACAAGTTCCCCAGATAATTCTAACCAACACCAAAGTTTGAGGACCATTTGACCCCACCACAGATGAAGACCATATTGTTTAGTTCCTACAACAGGAGAGATTTTCCTAGACCCCCCTCTACTCACATGTAGAAATGTTATAAGAAACTGCGGTGCAAACCCACACCTGCAGGACTGCAGATGTGACACTGTGGTTGTCATTTTGTCCTTTCTGTGAAGCCCCATAAAATAGAAAAAAATTAAACCCACTGGTCCAGAAAGTTCTGGTTGATCCTGAAGAATTAATATATGTTGAAGGTGAGGAACCAGAAGAAGGAGCATTTGTAATAAATCCTATTTCTGATTTTATTCGGGTGGTGAGGATCTCTGCCTTTTCCATTTGAGTTTTCACAGCTATCTTTCTGCCTGACTGAGCATTAAAACTCCTGGGTTTTCACAGGGCCTGTCCCTGCATTGTAGGGGACTTGTTCACCCACCCATTCCCAGGTCTGGAGAGCTGACTCTCATGCCCTGCTCTAGTTGGCATCTAGAACGCTCCTTGAAGGCTCAGGTGCTGTGTCCCCAGGGCAGCCAGGTTCAGAGATGGGGCTCTGGGGAAGTGACTGGCTCCTGAGGGCTCTGACCTCACCAGTGGACTAATCCATAGGTGACTGAACGAAATATGAGAGGGGGGTGGAAAGTACTGTGGACAGGTGGGGCAGTGGTTGGGGAAGGTATGTCCTGGAGGCGTGTCCTGAAAGGCCAGTATTTCATCCTCCTTCTCTCTTTCACCCTGTTGGTCCCTTCCATACGCCAATTCTCTTACATCCTGCTATGTTCTTTAGCTGAGTGGTTGGGCCCACCATGCCCCTCCGCCATGATGCTGTGCCTCCCCACAGGCCTGGAAGAGACCTCTGATACCATGGGGCAATATAAATCCTTCCCCCACTAAGCTGATTCAGAGTGGTGAAAAGCTGCCTCTAGGTGTCTGCCCTGGGTCAGTCTTGCAGCATCTTAAATTCTGTAGCTCTTCAAGGGAAGAACAGAGCCATCATTCAAAGCTCAGAGCGCTGTGATCGCAGTGAGGACATCACAGTGAAGCACTTCTAGGTGGTATCTCCTCCACGGCTCCTTCTCCCCGCCTTTCTCCACCTCTGCAATGTGATGACCCTGGCTGGCTCCAGGGATGGCCGCATCACCCTCCTCTTCCACCAGTTCCCTGAGGCCGAGTCTCCTGCCCTTGGCCAGCTGCCTGGCAGTGGTGTGGAGGCAGCAGGCCAGGAGGCACAGATGGAACAGGACAAATCCCTCTGTGCTCCTGGGACTCCGCTGCTTGTTTACATGCTGATGTTGGCCATGGCGCCCTCAAAGGGCGAGGGTGAGATGGCTCTAACAGGGGGAGGGGTTTGTCCTGCCATTCACATCTGTAATCTGCTGCGGCAGAATCGGCTCCCAAAGTGGCCCTATCTGACACGGGGCTCACCTCTCACCATGTTCAGCCAAGACCCCGGAGAGGCGATCTCATGAGCCAGCAGCAGGTTAGGCTGCTAATGGCTTCACACAAGGCTCAGAATGTAGGATGCTCACAAAACCTAGTCATCCACAGAAGTCCTGTGCAAGCTCCACTGGCCGTTCTCGAAATTGAGTGCCCAGAATATGCCACTTTCATACAGAGAAAGAGCTCCACATGGTGAGGCAGCTATTAATTCTGTTTCCTGACCCAGTGACACTGTCTGAGTTTAAAACCTGGCTATGACCACATGCACCCTCTGAAATCAATCAACAATCCAGCTCGGTTTGCTTTCTATCTGAGTCTCCCTAGCCACAGCGGTTCTTTCTCTCATTTTGATGAGAAGATTTTTTTTTCCCAGGAAGCAAATGGGAGCAGGTGGGTTAAGTGGTCCACAGTGCCTGGGGCAGGCAGCTGTGAACAGAAAAAACAGGAAGGCCACCTCTCTAACGGGAGATGACAAATCCATGCAGGTCCTGTCTGGGTTTATGTAGCACATGCCTGTGGATTAATCTCTGCGAGGGAAAAATATTCTCCCCATTGAGAACAAAGACATCAAAAGCTTGGTGTTTTGTACTAACGGGTTATGGTCTGGGTCCCTTCCATGGGCCAAACCTCTCCTGCCCTGCTGTGTTCTATAGGCACAGGCGATGCGGTGGCTGGCCACAGGGTGGACTAGGCCTGGGAATGGTGAGGTTGTGGGGGAGCGTGTCCCAGATCCCAGGGAACATCCATGGAGCCCAGCTCCCCACAGGGATGTCATCCTGTAGGTGCCATCCTGCTCCCTATTCCTTCAGCTCCATAGTCTTGCCTGAAACACATAAAAAATCGAGCTCTTTAAAATAATCTGCATTTTTTTTGAGTTCAGTAATGTGTTTGTTTTTACCCATAACTTATTTGACTTCAGAGCATGTAAAATAAATGGTAAATCTCACCAAGGTCCTCACATTAGAAGCTGCTATCCAGAAATATCTATTTTTGGTACCCGCAACTTTTTTCCATTCTCTCTCATTTGGGGAAGATGAAAGCTGTAGAGCCATTTGTCACCCCTAAATTAGCCATGTGACAACCCTGAGCTATTAATTACCATTCCCACAGCATTGACGCTTCTGAGAGGGGTCAAGTGGTGACCTCCATGGAGGGCGTGTGGCCAAGATAGACACAACCAGCACAGCCCCTGTGCAGCTGGCACTTCGGTCATGGGGCGAGGGACAGACATAGCCCAGATGCCCTCCAGCTGCAGCTGGCTCACAAACACAAGACGTCCCTGAGGCCTTTCTACCATGGGCGATGCCCTGTGTCCTCCAGCTCAGCCTAGCACTTTCCCCGTGGCTGCCGGCACTGTGGCTCTCGCCCTGTGCCATGCCCCTTTCCATATCCTACCCTGCCATCCAGACACCCACAGCGGCTGCTATCATGCAGGACGCAGGGGGCGTTGTCCCTCTGTCCCACGTCCCAGGAGGCACCTTCTATAGGGACAGGTGAACTTTCCCAGCTCACAACAGACGCTGTCATTTCACACGTGAGCACCACCTGGCCAACCCCAGGCCCCCGCATCCCTGCACCACCGCCCAGAGCTAGCTTGACAGCCCTGCAGCAGGGTCTGAGCTGGGAAGAGGCCCGCCCCAGCCTGAGAGTAACCCAGCCAGTGCTGAAGGGAGATCTATGGGGAGAGAGGAGCACTCCCTGGGGACAGTCAGCCTGGGTTCCCAGCCTGGCCCTTCTCCCCCTAAATATGAACCAATCAGTAAATTTCTCAGCACCTCAGTCTTCACTGGTAAACTGTGAATTATTACACATATAGGTAATTACTTTATGTATAAAATTATATTAAATGTATAATTACGTATAATTATAAGTAGTTACATAACGTAATTATATATATATTCAAGATACAGTCATGGAATTTAGGGAAGGGAAACCATAACCCTCGCTTATTAAAAAAAATTCAGTTATGACATCAATGATAATGATGAGCGAGGTCAAGTTGCTGGGGAAATGGGGTCTTCCCCAAGAGTCTGCATTTGCGGAAATCCCTGCAGAGGAAGCAGAAGAAAAGATTCGGCTGCAGTGAGCCAACTTCTCTGAGCAGAAGCCAAGGCTCCTCACAAAGATGGAAAAATCCAAGATGCCCTGGTGGCTCCCAAGTCCCTGTCAGGCCTGAAGCAGCTTCCAGAATCATCTCCTCAGCCTTCTGATATGCTCAGGATAAAGAATTAACCACCACCTTCTGGGTTGGAATATAAAAGACCTCAGATGTCAGCCAGGCTGATCAGCGAAGGAGCCGAGGAAACGGCCCACTGTTTCTGAAATGGCCAGTGGGGTGTGGGGCGTCTCCTGCCTGCTCTGATCACAAGACACCACACAGGGCTCTCCCTGGGAGTCAATGAAATCCTAATGGCCAGCATCCGGCATCTTAATGTCCTTCAGAGGCTGAGGCCTTGCTGTCCGGAGAAGTCTGCAAAGCCTTCCAAGTCCACCCCTTCACGTCCAGTCCTTTATATTTTGGGACTAACTGCCCACCTCCAACAGGGAAGCTAGAAATGCAAGAGGCTGGTTTTCCCGGTCTCCCTTACAGCCTGGCAACTGACCTGCTCCTCTGGCTTGTGCCCAGCCTGGGCTGGGAGGGGAGTCAGAGGTGAGAGCAAGCTGGGGCTACTGGAGGCCCTTTGGCCACGTTTGCAGTCTGGACTCCTACGTCACAGGCAGAGCTGCTAGAAAGTCCTGTGGAACCATTCCTGTTATGTGCCCTCTGGACCTGGTGCTCAGAAGCTTCCAGAGCCTTGGGAGCCCTGCCGTGTGGCTGGTGGGCCCCCTCTTTTTGGCGCATGCTTCCTCAGTCTGCCTGCTGCCGAGTCTCCCAGGTTGAGCACACCTCCTCCTGGGAGCCAGCGAGACAAAGCCTCTCTTGCTTCAGACAGGCATCTGCCCATGAGTTCCCACCTGTCAAGCTCCGTCATGTGTCTGCCTCCTAGAGGTTGGGACTGGCATGGCCACTGTGGTGTGGATGTCCCCAGGGGTCCCAATGTCCCACTGCAGGTGGGGAGAGCCCGGGCACACCAGGAAGTCCAGTCATGAGTCAGCCTCACTCTTTGGGCCCCAGGCAGGGGGTCTTCTCTCATATTCATGAAAGGAAGGGACTTAGGGTCAGGGTGGGCTCCAACTCCAGATCTGAACCTTGGATAAACATGGGATCCCTGGTGAGTCTTGTAACCACTTTATGCCCATTTACAAAGCTGCAGACAAGGTCATTGTGAACAAGAACTCAAATGTTTGGGGACAGTAGATGCTGCAATCTGGGGTACAGCAAGATGTCTGTGGAGGGTTGTTTTTCATGCTGCACAAGCTACTGGGTGGTGATGATCTGCATCTGGAAGGAGCCCATCAGCAGACACAGGAGGCCTGCATACAGTTCTTGGGCTGAGATGGCCTCCTGAGCCCCAGACCCTGCACCAGCAGATCCCCCACCATCCCTGAGCCCAGCAAACACATGGAGACTGCCAAGGCCCAGGGGACCACTGATGTGGCCAGGAGCACTCTGCATGGGCAGCCACCTAAGAAACCCACTCCAAGTCCTACATGTCCTCTGACCAGATTTCAGACCCTCTCCAGGTCTCACACGCTCCCCCAACCAGATCTCAAACCCACCCCGGGTCCCACGTGCTCCCCTGACCAGATCTCAGACGTCTTGCTGAGCCTCCTGGTACTTCAGGTTCTGTCTGGAAATGGGGCAGCTGAAGGTGAGGACACAACCTCTGACTGCCCCCCATTTCCAGGTGCTCTATGAATCAGACTCCAGTGCACCCCACAATCAGCCCCGTTGCATTTTGGTCCTGGTGCCCTGCCGGGGGATGTTATGGTATTTACTCCCTAAACACATTTAATCTGTGATCCTCTTAACACAGGAGGATTTTCCAAACAGGATAAATTTAAGTGTGCTTGAAGTGGATTTATGAGGTTAACTTTAGTCAAAATTTTCTAGGGACAAAGAGGTTCATATCTAGAGCAACTGAACCCAAGTCCACCTGACAGAAGGGAGGCTCCATATGTCAGGGCCCCATCCTGCCCAAAAGGTGGGGCAATGTCTCTGTAGAAGAAACAGGATGTGGTGGCCAGTGGGGGACCTCCCCTCCTGCCCTGGTTCTGGAACTCCCCTGGGAGGCCTGAACAGGGTCCCAGAGAGCAGGGGGCCCTACTCAGATGCAGTTCCATCCCCAGGGTGCCCATTAACCAGAGGTGACTGCAAGCCCAGCTCACCTTCTGCAGGAGCCAGTGCCCCCTCTCAGCTGGGCTCCCCATCCCCTCTTGGCCAGCACTAACCCCACCCACCCACAGGAGGATCCCGGCCTGCCTAGAACAAGAGGGTGGGACAGACGGACCCTGTGGAGGCTCAGCACCCAGGGCAACCACACGTTACTCTTACGCTGATGACATTACGATCCCGCAACCCACAGTGAGCCCTGGAAGTCACAAACCTTCTCCCCCATCAGACCCACCCACCTCAGACCCTCAGCTTCCTATCCGAGACTTTAGGACCCTCCAGCACCCAGCAACTCCCAGCCCCCATGACCATGAGGCCCTCTGGCTACCTAGTTCCCCCTTGAGCCCTGATCACCCCGACTAATCTTTTTCCCACCCTGTTAATGGCCTCCTCTCCTCTCCCACTGGTAGAACGGCCTCTGTAAGGTCAAGGACTGTGCATGGTTCATCTCTGTGTCCCCAGCCATGAGTCAGCTCCTGGCAGAGGGACATTGCAAATGCCTAGTCAATGCAAAGCAGCAAGGTCCCATGACTACTCCTGGTCATGGGGGGCTGGGGGGTACAGGAAAAAAGAAGCCCAGAGCCAAGACCTCGTGGCTGGTGGCCTGGAGCTTTCTCTCTGCAGTGACCACCATGGTCCCTGTGATGTGCAAGGCATGGTTGGGTACAGAAGTGACAGCTTATCTCCAGGGTCTCTACTAAAACAAAAAAAGACAAAAGCCCCCCAATCAACAGGTAGCTTGGAATGACCTTTCCTGCAACCCAGATCTCCTGGAGGAGCTTCTGACCTGGGCATTAAGTCAGGAGGTTTCAGCTCAGTCCTCCCAGGAACAGCCCGTGGGCTCTTAGGCAGGACCTCAGTCTCCCCCCTTGTGGATCCCAGCCAGCTTGAACCTCCTCGAGGCCACAATGGGCGTGGGCAGCTGGTGGACCGCAAGGCTGGGCCCAGCATAGCAGGCAGCATCCCTGAGGAAGGCCACGACAATCCCAAGGAGCTGCAGCCACCCACCTTCCTGAGCCTGACCTGAGGGGCAGAGTTCAGAATGCCAGCGCCCAGCCGGGAGCCCGCATTCCTACCCCCTGCTCCCCAGCCCACTCGCCCTCTCCACAGGGGGACCTGCAGAAGCCACGCTGGGGTCCTCACAGACTGTAAGGATGAGCTCACCTGGAGGTTTTTTGAAGTAGAATGGTCCCTAGCACTGGAGAACACACTAGCAGTTCTCAAAGTGTGGCCTGGGGACCTCTGAGGTCCCCAAGAATCCTTCAAGAGGGTCTACCAGGCAAAACCACCTCACCAAAGTCAGCAGGGCACTTCCACAGGTACAGAATGGAATTCCCAGTGGCTGGTGATGGGGTGTCACAACAGACCTGGTGCAGATGTGGGAACCTGCCTGTCTTATCTTTTGCCACATGGCAAATAGGTTGGCAAAAAGGGAACACAGGGTCATTTTTCTGTTCTCCCTCTCTTATTTATTTTTTAATCTGTTTTCTTTCTTTTATTATTTTGTAGGTCGGTCCTTGTATTTCTTTTAAAATCTTTTGTTTTCTTAAACAACCCTATTTATGTTAAATGTGTAGTGGGTGTATTGATTAAAATGCACTAATATTTTAAGAATTTCTCAGCTTTGATTTCTAGTGTAGAAAACATCACTAGAGACAACATGTGTAAACAAAAAGCTTTTTTAGGTACTCATTCAATAATTTCTAAGAATGCAAAGAGGCCCTAGGACCAAAGAGTCTGAAAACTGCTATTCCACACAGCGGGAGCTCAGGGGCCGCTCTGCCTCCTCGCTGTGCAGCCTTGGATGGGTCACTGATCCTCTCTGAACCTCAGTTTCTTCATCTGTAAAATAGAGGTATTCTATGAAGTATTTGCCTCCATGCCTGGCCCCAGTGAGGTTCTCCATAAATTTTTGTCTTGTCCCTGCTTCATAAGGACAAGTGCACCTTACCCAGACAGTCAGACGAAGGACATCTGCTGAAGGCCAGACACTCTGCAGTCCTCGCTGCTGGATGTGAGTCAGCTGTTTTTGCTTTCCTGACACGCTCTGAGTCTTGGTGGTGGCTGGTTTTTGAGAACCACTGATGTGGGCCTTTAAGAATCCAAATCTTGATGATGATTCAAAAGTGCTTTACCTCCTTGGAATTTAATGAAATCCAGGTTCTTGGATGGGAAAGGACTCCTGGGAATGGAGGGAGGTTCCAGAAAGAGAAGAGAGGGGCCTCTGGCCAGCCTCACAACTTTTTTTGGACTTCCAGGAACAAATTCTTCCTTGAGAGGCGTTGACTGGCCTCTCCTGCCAGCAGAGGGCCAGGGTGAGGGGCCTGCAAGCAGAGTGCTGAGTGCTGAGTGCCCCTCAGCTGCCCACAGCCTGCCTGGCTTGCAGCCTTGGGTCCTGCCCTGCCAACATCCCTGTCATCATGCTCCCTCCCTTCAACCATGGCTGACGCTGGTGGCTGGGAGCCCTCTGGAGCTTACAACAGCGGCCCCAGGGCCATCCCCAGAGTAGAATTTTCAGGGTCACCAGGGGTGGGGAGGGGGAAGAGGCTTCTTATGAAGACCTAAGCTGCTCTGGGATGCTCCGCCAAGCTGCCCACTGAGCCCGCCCCCTTCCTCCTCGGTGTTTGTACATTTTTCTCTTTTCCTTATAGCTGACTCTTGGCAACCTTAAGACGTCCCACAAGGATTGTCCCTTCCAGCCAGCAGCACCCAGCTTTGGGAGCCTTTGGACAGGGCAGCTATGTTTTTCCCATATGCCAGCCCTTTCCCCAGCTTGGAGGGAGGAGAGGACCCCACACCTATGCCGGAGAAGCAGGAGCCTGGGGAAGGGGCTGAGAAGCTGTCAGAATCCAGTGAGTCACTTACGTCCAAGCCAAGCCGCTGCAATCAGAGGCCATAGCGGATACACTCTCGCACACGCACCTGTCACAAAACCCTCGCGGGGGCTCGAGAGACCACAATGGTGCAGGGCAACCATAACCCATACAAACACACCGTCCTTCCAAGGGACGTCTGCCCAGCGACCTCATCCAACCTGGAACAGTCATCTTCACATAGCCTTCCTTGCCTGACCTTGAAGGTCTTGGTCTTCCTTGCCTCCCCCCCCCCCAGGTATCCGCCAGCTCTATGGCAGCATGCACATCTAGAACTGCAGAGTCCCTGTGACTCCTAGGGGATGTCACCATCCCTCAAGGAGTCTTGGGGGTAGGCTGACGGGTGTCTAGCCCTCCTCCTCCCATAGTCACGAGCCAGTTCACCTCCTTCTCACTGGTGTGGAGAGGGGTTTCCCAAGCCACATGATCTAGCAGATCCTCAGGAGGGTGGCAGATGGCCTCGCAGGTGAGGGAGCGAGCTCCACCCCATGTGGGGAGCGCCATTGCCACTGGCCTCTGCTCACTCAGATTCTGCAAGCTTCCACGTCCTTGTGAGGAACTGGGAGAGCAGTATCCCCTGAACAGCTGTGGCTTTCTAGAAAGCACCAGAGAAAGGAGCTCAGGAGCAGTAGAGAAAGCAAGGGGCCCCTCTGCTGTCCTACTTGACACTGTCATCCCTCCCCAGCCAGGAAGGGGCCACAGTGACAGGCAAGCATGTCACCAAGCACCAAGGAGCCAGCAGGGGTGCCCCGGTGCTCCTCTTCTGGTTCTCAGTGGGTCATGAGAATCACATGAGACTAAGAATACCAGGGTCTCTTCTGGACCAGGACCCCCTTTGGGTGAAAGAAAATTCCAGAAATCTTGTGGAGCCACTTAGAGGCTGATCTGTTCATCTGAGCTGGTTGGTGACCAGGCAGGAACTACTGGTCACCAAGGGCTGCCTCTTGCACTCTCCTCTCCCTCCGCTTAGCAGCCTGGATGCTGCCTCCTGCTCCTCCCTGGCCCGGGCCTTGCTCTGTGGCCTTGTGCACTGGGCTGGAAGCTCAAGAGACATTGGCCATGCTCCCTGAAAGGCCTTGCTTTCCTCTATTTTCATGCTGGCCCATGTGCTGCTGACCGGATCTTACAGCCGAATAGCAATGCGATTAGCATATGATGGATTATCCTGCTAGAAAGGCTCAGAATACACTGTGCCTCCATAGGGTGGAGGCGGAACAGCACAGTGGAGAGGAAGACAGAAGGGGGGGCCAGGACCACTTGGACTGCAGCACTGAATGAGGTCCTTGTTGCCTGCTCCTGCCATGGTTGGGGGAGCCTGAGACCCAGGAAAGCCATGCAGCCTGCCTGGGTGGAGTGGGCAAGGGGCCACACCACAGCCTACACCCTAGTCACCCTGGTCTTGGGTGACCCCGCAAGTGCACCCTTCTCCACTTGGAGCCTGGCTCCTCAGTGCCTGGGCCCTCCCCCTCCTTGGGACCCTTTGGGGCTCACCTCTGGAGCTGACTCTGGCAGACCTGTGTCCTGGGAACGTCCTGCTGTGTGGGAGTTATTTGCCTGGATGAGGCATAGGTCACCCTGTCGTTTTCTACTCCAGGGGACTGAATGTTCACGTCCCTGATACTTGGTGTGTTGAGACCCTATTCCCCGCATGATGGTATCTGGAGGGCAGGGTCTCTGTAGACAAGACAGGGACAGAAGCTCACTTGCCTCCACCCTGTGAGAAACACGTTCCTGTTGTTCAGGATCCACTCGGTCTGTGTCGTCACCACAGCATGAACAGACGGAGACGCCTGCTCTGAACGTCCTTCCTGCAACAACGTGGTTGCTGCATCTCTGTTCAAGAAGCTCAGGACACTGTTGATCTGAATCATCATGTGATGGGACCTGGGGGGATGGGGGTTCGGGGCATTCTTGGGAGGGACAAGTCGAGAACCTGACAGAGCCCCCCCTGGGGAATCAGCGGATGCAGGGTGGCCACTTTTACATTTGTCTGGCTCCTGGATCTGAAGGTGAGAGGAGTCTGCCCCTCTGCACTGGAGACTCAATGACAGTGTCAGAGTCTCCACCCCCAGCTCTGCAGCAACATTGTTGCAACTCTGTAGAGGGGAAGTGGATGTCAGATGGGAACTGTATCACCTCACAGGAAGATGGAGCTGCAGGTCTTTTCCTGCAGAGGAACTGACCAGAGCTAGCTAAACAACGTCTCCTGCACCCAGGGCTTGGCCTTTGGATATGAATCCACTGGGCCAGCGTCAGCACTAATAAACACTGCTCCCTGCTGGATGCCCTGGTGGCCAGTCTCTCTGCATGAGATACCACAACACCTGAGATCAGGAAGCCCGGCTGGGAGAGAGGGGATGATGGTGTGGCAGCTGGGTGGAGCCAAACAAGCTATGAGAGGTCACAGGTGGACACACTGAAGCCACAAGGCAGAAACCACCCCTGAGGAGAGGCCCAGCACGGTGCTGGTGGACATTGACCTGTCTGCATTTGTCTCTGGTTTGGACACCCAAGGTGTCTTCCCTGCTGGCCCATCTCCCTTCTCCCCGGCCATGCCCCAGGCTTCTCCTCTCTCCTCTGATCTTGGGTGCACCCCGGTGCAAGTGGCTGCTCCGATGGTCCCTGCAGTTGGCCTCTTGCTGCTGCTCTGCTTGGCCCCCTGATGACCTTCCTAGAACCTCTGCTCTGGGAGTCCCACTTCCTAGAGACCCTGAGCCCACTGCAGTCCCAATCACATGAACAATGAGCCCAGAGGGGACTCTGGCATCCCTCTGCTCTGGCGTTTCTTCCTGGCAGGGTATTCTTCCTCTCCGCCTCCCCCTACATCCTCCTTGGTCCCCTCAGTGTCCAGTGATTCTGCAGGAAGACGATCTCATCCCCCTTGACGTAGGATTCCTCCACCAAGTCACCTTCAAGCGGACGCTCTATTCTTCCTGTCACACTGCGCTCTGGGGAAGAGCAGCATCTGGGTCCATTTCCTGTTCCTATAACTGAGGACCACAGACTGGGTAATTTATGAAGACTGGAGTTTTATTCCACTCATGGTTGTGGAGACTGGGATATCAAGATCCAGTGGCGACAGCTGATGAGGTCTTTCTGCTGGTGGGGACTCTCTGCAGAGCCCTAAGAAGGCACAGGGCTTTGTATAATGAGCAGGAGCATAGAGAGACAGATTAAAACTGGATTTTATGACACTCACTCCAAAGATGCCCCATTAACCCACTAGTCCATGAGAGGATTAATTCCCTCTTGCAGGCAGAGCCCTGTGACCTCATCACCCGCATCCTGAGGTCCCATCTTTTCCCACCTCAGAGCTCACAACAGGGCTCACACTTCAGCTTCGATGGAGACATGCAAACCCCAGCAGGAGCTGGGGCCAAAGCTGCACCCCATTGCCTGCCTCACTCCACAACCCCCACTGTCTTGAGTTCAACCCAACAGTGGCTAAAACCATGCACTTGGAGAGAGAGAGCCACAGCGTGCTATGAAGGATGTTCAGGTGACAGAATGGGATGCTTCCTGCCATTCTTTCGTGAAAGATCATCTCCATATCTTCTTCACAGAGAAAGGTTACGTAATAAATTCACAGACATTATCTAAAGGACACAATCGTGGGGAAGTTTTTATTCTTCTTGCCCATTTTCGTATTTCTTGGTAAACACGAATTATTTGCAAAAAATGACAAACTTCATCAAAGCAAGGCAACAAATTCCTTCCAGGTGTTCAACAATCATCTTAAAATTCAATGTCTTAATCACTCCTTGTATGTAAATGAATTAGAGGTGGATCAACAATTTAAAAGCAGAAATTGAAACAATGAAAGAATTCAAAGAAAACATGGAAAGGTTCCCTCTGATAACCTTGAAGTAGGTAAGATTGTTATGAGCAATTTACAAAAACCAGAATCCACAGAAGAGAAAATTAATTAATCTGATAGCAGAAAATGTAATAAACAGGTCAAAACCCAAGGGACAAAGTAGAGGAAATGATTCATCTATGAAAATGACAGGTTTCCCTAAACTAACAATGTAAACGGCTCTTTTGACTCAATCAGAAAAATATCAACCAATCAACAGGAAAATGGACAGGCAAAGCGTGATACACTTCTCAAGTGACCCTGGACAATGAGCTGAGACTTGCAAAACTGACGAGAAAGAGGACTCGTTCTGCCCACAGGATTGATGAGGAGTGGGAACATGGCGGGCAGTGGCGTGTGGGGGCACCACTCACCAAGAAGGGTGCAGCGGACTGCCTCTGCAGAGACCCCCCCCCGTGGCACAGTGTCACACCTGCGCTCACTCCTGGGCGTCCGTCTTGGGGGTGAACAGAGCCCCAGCTGCTGTCATTTTCACTATCTCCTTCCTAAGGCTCATCTTAGGTATCATTTGCTTTTTCTTTAGGAGGCTCCTAAGTTGGAAATTCTGGCAGCTACTTTGTGATTTTTTTCCTTTTTCTACATAGGCATTCTGCGCTGTGCCTTTCCCTCTCAGGACTGTGGAAGACAGCTTTTTCACCCCTGTGACTAAATGACCCCACCCCAACAACCAGAGAAGAGGAAGAATTCATTGGGGGGCTCACGGTTTTGGCCGTCTCCATTCCTTTGGGCTCAGGGTGAGGCAGGACATCATGGCAGCAGAGTGTGGCAGAGAGAAGCAGCTCTCATGGTGGCCAGGATGCAGAGAGAGACCCCACTCACCAGATACAAATATATACCCAGAGCCAAGCTGCATCCCACCTCCCCCGGCCACACCCACCACCTAGTTAGGTTATCCCTATCAGGGGATTAATCCACTCTCACAACCCAGTCATGTCTCCTTGGGACCTTCTAGCACTGTCTCATACATGAGCTTTTGGGGGGACACCACATCTAAATCATAATAGTCTGCTTTTTTGTGCCCCCAAAATTTCAATACCTTGTAATTTTCTTTTGCCTGAAAACACTTCTTAAATATTTCTTGAGGCTTCTCATGTTTGACCCCTGGAATATTTAGTGGTGTTTAATTTCTAAATAGTTGGGCTTTTCTGAATATCCATTACTGATTTCTAGGACAATGATGATATGGTTCAAGGGTGCACATTTATGATTTCTGTTCTTCTGAATTTGTTAATGTTTATGTTGGGGACAGAATATGACTGTCCTGTGTGCACTTGGGGGGCCGTTTATCCTCCTTCTGTGGAAGGAAGGCTCCGTGAGTGCCCAGGAGGCCACGTGGCTGGTGGGGTTCAGAGGGTGGTCGCTGGCAGGTCTCACCCTGTTTCCTGCAGGAAAATGGGTCCCTGGAGCCTCGGTAGCTGCCGTTCCCTTCCCCCAACAACACCTCTGGGTTCCTTTCATTCTTCCTGTGAGAGGAAAAACCTGGAGGAAATACCTGGAAATGAGCGAAAATTTTCTCCCCATGACCATAGCTCCCAGGAGCGTCTCACTACCACGCTTGGCTTCTAGCAAATAATTAAAATTTCTAGTTCATTATCTCTATCAGCTTATGTGGTATTCAGTGGTTTCTGCCTCCAGATAAGGGAACAGCAGGTCCTTGTTGTAGGGAGCCGGCTCAGAAAACACTCAAGACTGAATTTGAAACAAATTAGAGAGTTTTATCACCTGGTGGGGGACTGTTTCCCCATAGAGACTAAATTCTGTGGGAGAACAGCCATTTTCTGGCCTGTGTCTTGGGAATTTAAGGACAAAAACCACAGCTCAGGGACTTTCCTTAATGTCATGCAAGCAAGCCAGTCACAGAAGCTGAAACAGCAGGTGGCAGAGCAACTCAGAAAACCATTTCTTGGGTTCCAGCAGGTGGTCAGCAGGGGCGAGAATCTACTTTAAAGTCACCAAGACCACCATATCCTGGGTTGAGAACATTTTGTAGGGTACAAAGTACAGAAGATAATATGTTGTTTTGGGTTTGTTTGTTTTGTTAGTTTTTTTTTTTTTTTTAGCAGAAAACAGCTTTCATTTTGTTTTCTCAGAAACGGGTCCTGCAGGTCCTTCAGGGGGCAGTAACAGAAGAACCAAGGTGGAGTCTAGAACAGCTGGGGTGGGTCCCTAGGGCCACACCTGCTTGCTCACACAGCCACAGTGACTCCATTCCCCCTGCTCCAGAAAGGGGGGACTGTCGTAAGTGATCAGGTAGTTTCACAACTAGTATCAGTAACTTATTGATTGTATTGATCGGTTCACACCACAACAGTCCTGAGTTTCCCAAAGTGGTTCTGTGACCTCTGCTCTCCAAGTGTTCTCAGAGCCACTGAACAATGCCCAGCTTCCAGCTTCTTGCAGTAAGGGGACGGGCTGCTCTCTTAGGGTCCACCATGTGTCTCAGAGAGAGATTTCAAAGGTGTGTGTGTGTGTGTGTGTGTGTGTGTGTGTTTCCTGCCTTTTTATTTGGACTAGAAAGAAAGACTAACAGTCCAAATGTATATTTAAAAGGCAGCATAAGATAAACAGAATACAGCCCTACTGGGTCATTGTCATGCCTGGTGTGTGAGGTGACCCCTGAAGCTCTGTGACAGCAGGAATGCCCAGGGGTGAAATGATGGGGCTTATCCAGGGGTGATGCCCTGGGGGTGGCTGTGGGTAGGTGGCGCCTGGCTGGAGGGGTGGCTCATGGGGCTGCCCTGGAAGATGCACCCTCCCTGCACACCCCACCCTGCCTCCCTGCTCCCCGATCCCACCATGAGCTGAGCAGCTCCACCTCCCAGGATGTGCTGCCTCGCCTGAGCCCAGAGCAATGAGTTGGCCAACTGTGGACTGAGATGCTGAAACCATGAGCCCCCGATAAACTTTTCATCCTCTGAGTTGTTCTTGTTGGATGTTTTACTCACAGTGACAAAAAACTAAAACAGAGAGCAAGTGGAGAGATTGGAACAGACGTGGAAGTGAGAGACCCAGGGGACACTGAAAGACCCAAGGGACACAGAGAGGCAGGGAGGTGGGCAATGGACAAGAACGGGGTATGAGAGGCTGGATGGGTCCCAGATCTCTTGCAGGACCTGCCTCCCCCCCACCCTGTGGACTGTGCAAGAAGCCACGATGCCTTCAAATATACGAATACACGTCCCTGTAGCCAAGTTAGCTCAAGCAGCTCTCCCCTGAGACGTGGCCCATTCCAGACGCCTCCCAGCCTGGCCGACCTTGCCCTCCAGCCTGTCTCCTGAGCTTCCCCAGGACAGAGCCCTCCAGGCGTCTCTGACACTTGCCCCTTGGTGTCTCTCCCTTTTCCTCTTTCCGCACCAACCCCTTGCTCTCCACATTGCTCTGTAAGACAGCACCTTCTCCTGACCCATCCTCCTCTCCTCCCTCTGCAAATCTCCTTCCCCAAAGCTGCACAGAATCTCTTGGATTTGTTACTCTCTGGAACAGCCCATTGGGCTCTGCCTGGCATAAGAGTTTTATCAAAGTTATTTTACTTATGGGCTAGAGTTTCAGCTCCCTGAGGGTAAAGAGTGTTTCTTAGTTCTCTGGGAGGGCAAAGTGTTCCTGGGTGTTTGGATTATTGAGGGAAGAGGAAGAAGGCACATCACGGCTATGGAACAAAGCCTCATTCCGTTCCTTTTTTACTGATCTCGCAAATAATAAAAATGACAAACACCAGTTCCATCTGCCCCCTGCCAGGCACCCTCCTAAGGGCCCTGGCCTTTGCTAGCACAGAGATGGTAGCGAATCCTGTGTGGAGGGTGGTCATGGCTGACACATTGGTGAAGAGACTTGCCCAGGGCACAGAGTGAAGGACAGAACCCTGACGTTTTTCCAGATGATGGTTCTAGGGGTCCACGCCGTTAGTCACATGGCCTGAGAAGGGGCTGAAAGAACAGTGGGAGACACTGCTCTGGGGTCTCGATCAGCAGCACAGGATATATTAATAGTAAATTCTTTGGGATATTAATCATGTTCTATATTTTTCAGAATGAAGGAAAAGTGATGTTGTGGTGAGCAGGGCCTGGGGGGAGGAGCTGACACACTCAAGCTGTGGGGAGAACAATCGGGAGGAAAGAGAAATGCGACTTCCTGCACCTCCCATGGATCCCAAAATCCTGATCCTCCCTGGTTCCTTTCCCGCCCCACTGCTTCTCTTCAGCCAAAATTTATAGACGGAAAACACGTGTCCCACTGTGCTTAGGTCCCAGTTGACCACACAGACTGACCGGACGTGGATGCATTCAAGCTTTAGCAGGCCCAGACATGCCCCTTCTGGATGCTGGGACTTCAGAGGGGAGCACCCTCTGTTCTCCTCTGGAGGAGCAGTCCCTCCTCTGACAGTGGGCAGAACAGTCTCCTGTGCAGCAGCTGCACCAAAATAGAGGAGTGTGGGGGTCCATGAAAATAGAACGGGGATCAGTGGAGCAGAAGCAGGGGACTGTGGGGGCGGAGAAGAAGGGAAGAGCAACAGCAGGATGAAATCGATGACATTACACTGCGTGGGTCGATGGACACACCACAGTGGATCTACGTTTGTGTTCTGTGACCTTAAGCACGTTATTTAACATCAGCTTCTTGCTTACAAAACTGAGATCGAAATATGTTTGTCCTGTGTTTCAAGCACACTGAATACGCAAGGTTCCTGGGACAGCACCAGGCAGAAGGCACACCCTGAGAACTCTTTAGCCATGGTTGGTAGGTGTCATGGTCTGAATGTGTGTCCCAAAGCCAACCCCAACACAACAGCACCAAGAAACGGGTCCTTCAAGAGGAGAATGTGTCGGGGGGCCCTGCCTGTGTTATCAATGAGGAGGTCCATCTGCTGGGGAGTGGGTTCATTATCACAGGAGCAGGCTCCTTACAGAGGTTGCAATGGGACCTCTCCCTCTTCATCCCTCCCCCGTGTCATTCCTCCCACCAAGTTAGGATGCAGCAAGAAGCACGTGGTCCTGGGCTTCCCAGAACCCCTGGGAAATGATTTTATGTATAAATTTCTCCACCTGTGATGTCCTGTTACAGATGAAGTTGGTGTGCAGGGCACCTCTGGTTCTGCCCTGGGAGGGGAAGGACCTCAAAGCCCACAGCAAAGCCAGTGAGGATTCCTAGGGGTTCCCCAGGCTGGTCACTCACTGACTCACAGATGTGGCCCAAGTCCTGGATGGAGATGACCCTCCGTTAGGAAAGCAGAGAGAAGAGACCACAGCATCGAGATCCTCTGCAAGAGGAGGCCCACTGCGTGGCCTAGGGCAGAACTTCACAAAGGCTGCAGTCTCCAAAGAGAATGGCAAAGCACGTGTGGTTCTTGTTTTTTCAAGTACTTCAAGCAATAAAAACAAAACAAGGACATTATAGGAAAACTCGAGAAGTATTGGAAAGTTTTAAATTCATTCCTTTCATGATCCCTCCATAAGAATTCCATTCCTATTATAATTTGGTGGTATGACTGCTCAGGTCTTTAATAGTGAAATGAGCCAATGACATACAACCCGTAACTGTTGGTGCCTGATTTTTTAATCGAGCACCATAACACTAGCTTTTTACTACATTTCTAAAATCTCTTTGCTGACTTCTGGATACAGATGGTGGATTCAAGTGGACTTGGGTGTTCTCCCTCTTCCCCAAGCCAATACAATGAGCCAAAGAGAATGGAAATAATTGAAAAGAGGAAAACAAACCCAAATTCCCCAGGAACGAAGAGAGTTGTGACTTCCTGACTTACCCTTTGGAAACTGGTAGCTGGGGAGGGTTCCAGTGAGCATGTCTCACTGTGGATTCTAAGCTGGCAGGCTCCGAGAGGGGAAGCGGGGACTTGAGAGGGAATGGAGCCTTGGAATTCTTATAACACCCCAAAGGCATGGGCAGCCCCCTCAGAGGCTGAGAGACCTGCCCAGAAGGAGGCATGGAAATGCCTAGAGAGCACCTCAGCAGCCCCTATCAAGGCTGAAGGAGAGCAGGGAAGCCACCGGAACTCTCCTAATGGGCTCCAACTAAACCTGTAGTGCCAGCAGCCACTGTCCCACCCTCCCATCACAGGTCCCCAACCCTCACCTTCACATTAAGTGGCGTGTTCTGAATTAAATGTCAAAGAGGAAATAATGAGGTGAAGTCCTCAGAGGGAAAAGGAAGTTAAGAGGGAAGCAGACAGGTATAAACTGGTAAACCTCGGAGAGAGGGAAACCGGAGACAGTGGGCTGGGGCTCCTCTGAGAGCTGGTCCAGGAAGCCTCTTGATGGGGCGAAAGTCCGGACGGTGCAGTTAGTCCTGAAGGGCTGCAGGTGCCTGCCAGGTGCAGGCCTCTCTGGGGGTCTTCCTCCGGACAGTGCTTTGAAATCCCAGGGATTTTGAGGACTAAGGACCACCCCCTGCTGCAGTGGGCTGTGGGTAGAGTCCAGGCACCTGTGCTGCTATCAGAACTCACCAGAGGTTCTCAGGTACCAGAGGGTGGAGAGGCCCATCTCTGCAGAGTGACTTCATACTTCAGATGTTTCACTCTGGTTCCTAATAAAAGAGTGATGACTGTCCAAATTACACAGAGATGCTTAACATTCACCATGCAGATCGTCAAATTATTTCCAAGTAGCAACGTCACTTCCGGGGATGGGGGGTGGGCACTGCCCAGAAAGGGGAAACTCTGAAAGCACACTTTCCAACCCTCAGGTGACGTTGGACGGAGACCTCCCTGGTGCCCACTCCTCCTGCCCATTTTGAGCTGCCCCTCCTCCTCTCCCTTCTCCTTTCTTCTCACCCTCTTTGTTTTTTCTTTCCTTGATGTTTTCCCAGTAGAATCTCCCTATACGTTTTCCTGGCAGCAGGACACCACAAGAACTTGTCACAGGTTCTACTTCAGAACAGCCCCCACTTCATGCCCACCTGGATTAATGGAAAACACAGGAACGTGCATGTAGGGACATAGGAACCAAGCTGTGACCTCTGTCAGGCTGTGGACATGAATACCAAGGCATCCATAGACCTGGAGGTGGACTGAAGATGGAGCTGGCACTTCGAGAGTCTGGCTCTGAATGTCCCCAAAGGTGATGGTAAAGGACTGGCCCCCAGCCCATGACCCAGTTCAGACATGGTGGAACCGTAAGAGAGTCCTAGTGGGAGGTCCTAGATCCCCAGGGATAACAGGAACCTGTATCTTTCTTTCCTTTGCATTCCGACCATGGGGTGAACAGCTCTGCCACGCACGGCCAGCATGATGTCTCACCATGTACGGTTGCCGTGATGTCTTGCCACAGCCCCAAGAACCCCAGGACTGTTATGCCAGATTTGTGGGACCCCAATAGACCTCCAGGAGCCGAATCTGATGCAATCACACAAGAGTCTTTATTGAAAGCCCGAGCCTGGACTCACAACGTTCCCGATGCAGCAGTCCCAGGGAGTGATTCCCGGTCCTTTGTTCAGTGAGATTTTATAGGTTTTGGAGGTATTTTATTTGGTTTTATTGTGATGTCACAACATCACACAGCAAATCATTCCATACCGCGGGAAAGTCAAACAACAACTCTTAACATTGATTAGCACATTCACTGGCGGGAACAAGTTGGGTAGGGGTGATTGGTTAGTGCAAATAGTTTAAACTGATTGGTTTAGGCCATGAGGGGTGTACGTGCTAAACTACATGGTTTCCCAACATGTTATCAACCACCATAAACTACTTGGGGGTCATCTGGCATCCCAGGTATTTTCCCTGTCTCATGCTGATTGGAGGTTGCTAGGAGGTTGCTATGGGTCCTCACCTAGCCCAACTGAGTCAGGGACACCTGGCACTGCAGATCTCTCCTGTTATTGACAGACAAACAACTCAGCAGGGTGGGTATGTGCTTAGGAGTGCTCTGTAAGTTTTTCCAAGGACAAGGGTCACACCCCCTTCCTTAGGACAGGCCTTGAGGTAGAAGCTGCTGTTATTTATTTATTTTTTAAAATGGAGTCACATTAGTTTCTCAGGACCAGCCCAGCACAGACGGAAACTGCAGAACTGTGAGCCAAAGCAACCTGTTCCCTTTCTATAGCCCAGGTGCTGCACGGAGCCTCGGAGAGCTGGCTGACACCTACATTCTTCCAGGGACAGCTCTCAGAGGTGCTGGGCACATGATTCCTTGGGAGAAGGACTGACCTCACACCAACAGCCTTTTCATCTTTCTCCCTCTTCAGCCCTCAGCATCCCCTGCACCCACATGGCAAGAGCCTATTCAGGTAAGAATACTCATGGCTATAAAAACTGTCACTGAAGACACTGGAGAAACCCATCCCAGCGTCTCCAGGGAAAGTCGCCCCTTCATTTATTTGTTTTTTTCTCTTTCAAGGTTCTATATTTAACAGTTTAAATTTAGAAGCTTTAGGTTTTGTTGATTTCTTTTTAAAAAGTTAAAGCCTGATTCTCAGAGTTGCTATCGATCTTCTCCTGCCCGTGACGGGGACCTGTTTGGGACATGGCCACCCCTGGACCACCGGGGGTGAGGTAACTGCCTGGATTGTGCAGGAGGGCTGTCCCAGTTCTCCTCTGTCCTTGGAAGGCACCCTGTCCCCTGCTGCCTCTTGGTGGAGAGGATGGCTTTCCCACTCAAGGAAGGGCTTCTCCAGGCAGGTCACTAAGCTACCAACCGACCCAGTTCCAGATCTGTTTACAAGAAGACTGGGCAAGAGGAACTGTCGGGGCCTCTGAAATGGCCTTCCTCTCACAGCAGAATATGCCAAAGGTTTGGAGAAGGGCAAAGAAGTTGCAGGTCCCAGCAGCCGTCCTCTGTAGCCAAATGCTGCATGAAAAATATAGCCAATAATTGTCGAGTTGGAGCCGTGTGATGTTAAACATCTGCTTGCTAGGAAATACTTGGGTAATTGAAAACAGGATTTTTTAAAATTCCAGATCCCCAAAGGAAGCTTTTCCAGGGACCTTTCCCCACCACCCACTCTCACCCTGCAGCCTGGGCCTTGGGCCACAGAACTGGGCTGGGGCCCCAGCAGTTTGCAGGCTGCTCTGCCCAGAGAGCCACTTCCCCAAGGTCACCAGCCACCAGGCCTTTGGTCTCAGAGTCTCAGGGTGTTTGAATGAAGAAATACTTGTTTTTGTCCAGATGAATGCTCATATTATCCAGATGTTTTGGCAACTACAATAAAATTAAAGGCAACAATAAGGAATTTCTTACATCTCCCAAATCTACATGCGTGCACTGGTCTTCAACTCTTTCTTGTTAGGCCAATCTAATGTTTTTCAAGCAAAAACAACAACTCTATTCTACAGTATTTTTAGGCCATTGTCAGTTGCAAGCAATGCAGAGGTGCGTGCACGTGCATGTGTGTATGTGTGTGTGTGTGTGTGTGTGTGTGTGTATGTGTGTGTAGAGAGAGAGAAAGAGAGAGAGCAGAGCAGAGAATAATAATAGATAACAATGGTGAACATTTTTCTATGAATTGGCACACAAAGCTGAGTGCATTAATAAAGGCCATAATTCAATTAGTTCCTGTGTGGTAAGGGCCACAATTCGCTATTTTGTAGGTAAGAAAATGGAAACCCAGAGAAGCTAAGTATCTTGCCTTTGGAGACTTGAAGGATGGATTTGCCATTATGAGGACCAGAGGGGCTGGAGGTTTCTGCAGGGGAGTTATGACTTCTATTTTTGACATGTTAACTCTGAGATTCCAATTAGGCCACTATGTGGAAACACCAAGAAAGCATTTGGATACCGGTTCCTGGGGTTCCAGAGCAGGGGAGAAGCTGAGCTGGAGCTGGGAGTTGTTAGATATGGACGGCAAGTTTCAGGATGGAGTTGGAGGGGCCTGAAGGGAAGGGGTTAGAGATGGGAAGATGGCGCATCTGGGTGAGCAACATGAGGCCAGAAGAGGAGCAGCAAAAAGGAGTGGCCAGTGGGATGGCCGGGAGAGGATGATGGGCAGGAGAGATAGAAATCCAGAGCTTGTCCTGTCCAACTGCAAGGAAGCAGTTTAAGGAAGGTGTGGAATACCCCCCCTGACAGGTGACAAGCCATCAAGACTGATCCTGGGTTTGGTCATGCTTGACCTTGACAAGGGCAGTCTCCACCAGGGGTTGCAGACTCCTCAGTGCTGCCCTCACTTCGTAGTCCCTGGGCCTCTTGGAGGCCCTCCACTCCTTCAGCCACACACGCCAAGGGCAGCTGTCTCCTCACCATAACCTCTGCACTCCTGGGATCCTGCACTCTGAACTTGACCCTAACCTTGCCTTCTGAAGGCACCCCCTCTCATCCCTCTGCACTCTTTCTTTTGCCACCTGGATACTTACGGTTCCTTGACTCCCCCATTCTCCCTGAAGAACCATCTCCAGGTCCTTCCCCCTTCTCAGACCTGGCCCCCAGGACATTGCAGCCCACCAACAAAATCCTGCTTCTGAATGAAGTCCATATTCAGTGTTCAGGTGACCAAGCCCTGCTAGGAATGCTCAGACCACCCCCAGACATACCCCTGCCAGTTTACGATGCCCCAACCGCCTGGCCCCGTCACTCCTGCTCCTCCTGGCCCGCCTCTTCCTGGTGGGCAGACAGCTCAGCTCAGCCCCCTCAATTGTCTTCCTCCTACAGCCCTGAGAACCCCTTCTCTAACTTTCTTCTTGACCAGCAGAAACATTTTTGCCAACCTACAAAATGTTTTTAGGAAACAGATTCTAAAGTTTCCAGCCCAACTCAATGGCTCCTAGGTACATGGTCAATGTGAAGGGGAAATGATTCATTTTGGACACCAGGGATGACCTGATTCATATTCCGTCCCTCAGTCAGATGGAGAAGCCCTGCCAGTGGGAGATGGATGGCAGAGGTGAAGGGTGTTCTCCCCAGACAGCTCGGTGGTGCCTGCACCGAGATCGTAATGGGGCCTCCTCCTTACACGGGAGCTCACGGTCCCCTAAGAGACACTCAGGGGCAGGCAGGGCCACTGCTTTCCCCAACTAAATATTCTTTAATATTTAAAGAATACACCTGCCCCTGGAGTAGTTCAGATCGATCCTCCTTCTGACCCCAGGATATATGGAGAATACGATAGCTTTCAGTGAGATTCTTACAATGTAAAACAGGCCAACAGCTCACTAAACACTCAAAAGCCATGGTCACTTCTTGGAGTCTTTGTTGTGCCCACCATGAGCGAGGTGCTCCAGCAATACCCTAGTTACACCACAGACTGCACTGTCCCTGGCTGGGTGGTGCTGGTAAAGCCAACATGGTATCTGCCCTCGGGATCTCATAGAGAAGAGAAGCTTTAAGCAAACAAGCTCACAAATAGAAACGTAACTGTGAATAGTTGAAAGTGCTGCAAAAGAGAAATAAGGTGTGTTATGGGTTGAATTGCTCCTCCCTCACCAAAAAACGTTCTGCTGAGATGCTGATCCTTGCACCTCAGAGTGTGACTCTGTTTGGACACAGGCCATTGAAGACACAAGTCAAGATGAGTTCCTGCTGGAGTGCGGTGGGCTCCTGATGCAATACGGTGGCATAAGTTACAGGGACACAGAGAAGTCATATGGACACACATGCGGAGAGGGAAGGCGGTCATATGTGGACGATGGAGACTGGAGTTAGGTTACTACAAGTGAGGAACACCTGGGGCCACCATAAGCCAGGAAGAGATAAGAAGGATCAAGGCTTTGGAGGGACCCTGCTGGCACCTGGGCTTCGGACTTCGGCCTCCACAGCCTCTAGAGGATGAATTTCCATCGTGTCGAGCTGCCAAGTTTGTGGTACTTTGTTGCAGCCACCGGAAATACCACGGGCTCTCTGAAAGAAAGACAGTTGGCCTAACTCAAAACAGCACGTCTGTCCCTTAGGCTCCTTTGAGGAAAAGTGACAGAGGGAGGTGCCAACTATGTCACATATGAAACTTACTCAAAGGAGATGGGGAATCATAGAAAATCAAAATAGGTGCGGCGTAGCTAAGCCCTGGGAAGGACAGGACAGTTCTGAGGTCTAGGGCAGGAACATGGAGATTTGTCAGGGTGTGACATCAGAAGCACGAAATGCATTCCCACAAATACACTCCCTTGGAGAGATCTGACCAAAATTCACATTTCTGGGACAGAGAATTCGATAGGCTTAGTGCTAACTCCTTGGAGGGCTGGCAATCTGGGTTGGGGAAACTGGACTCCTTGACAGTCTGCACCCACTAAGACTGCTTGATTCTCAATGGAAAACCAGAGCACGGGTACCAACAGAGAAGAAAGATCAGTAGACGAGTGACTCTCTGCGGGAGTGCCTCAGCTGGCTCTTGAAGCAAGAGGAAACATGCAGGTGGAGATAGAGGCCAAGGAATGATGGCAATGAGCTCAAGGTCATCAGAAACAACTGACATCTTCCAAGGACCAGTGGGCTGAGACAGATGTGACGTTAACTGAGATGGGAAACCTGGAAAGTGACCACGTTTAGATGAGATGATCAGGAGTTTGGTTTGGAGGTGATCTTTGGTTTGAGAAGGAAGTTGAATACTTAAGTGTTGACCCAGAAGAGAGGTCTGGATGGACCTGCACGTGGAGGGGCTGGGACACACAGGTGGAAATGGTTGTAGTCACCAAGCATAAGAGAAGTGTTTCCCCAAAAGGGAGTGGCTGCATCACATATCGCTGAGTGCTGTAGCAAAGCCAGGGCTGGGAAGAGTCTTTGGGTCTGGCAACATAGCGGACATTGGCAATTCCAATGGGAGCAGTTTCAAAAGTGAGTTGGAAGCCAAGCCAGCCAGTTGCGAATAAGTGGGCATGAACTCATCTAATTGTTCCCACTGCCCTGCAAGGTGGGAATTCTTAGCATCACTTGCAAATGATGAGATGGAGGCTCAGAGTTTTAAAAAATGTGCCTTTCTTTTTACACTGCAGGGAGAAGAGTGAAAATTTCATACCAAGCCTGCCCAGATTTACAGTGTTCAGATTCATCCATTAAGAGAAGCTAATAGATATAAAAATGTCATTAAGTAGAAGCAAGAACTTGGTGAAGTGGGGACAGCTGCTCATAAATAGTGGGCTGCTGGCCACAGAGCATTCTGGGAATCCCAGTTCAGAAGAGGAGAACAAAAGGGTAAGAAGGCAAAGGTCCTCAGCCCAGGTCTGCTCAGCATGAATCAAGTTCCCCCATCCTCTAACAGGCCACTGAGCCCTGTGGAGTCCTGTTCTGGAAGAAGGTCAAGTTCTAAAATCAGTCCAGGAAGCCAAAATCTTGCAGAGTGGAAGTGACCTTTGAGAGGTCTTCCCAGTGGACACCAACATACTGTCTCAGGGAGTCCACCAGATGTCCCTTCCTCCTGCAGGGACAGAATGTGCTGAGAGGAAACACCTGACCCGTACCAAGGGGACAGGTGGTATGAGGACCTCAAGGCTCCGAAACCATCAAAGGGGCAGCAGACCGACCCGTTCCATGAACATCGCTGGGGCACACGCATCAGGTGGACTAACCCCTGGTGTTTAAAGTGTCCTCACTCATGTCTGACCATTTTGGAATAATAAGGATCAGACGTTCCCTCCACCATAAATGACCAGAAAACTGGACAAGCTGTTGTCAGACACTGAACTGAGAATCGACACTTCTCAGGCTTTGAGCCACAGCATGGGACTGTGAACCCAAAGGAGGAGAAACAAAGGAGGTGAGTCCCAAGATTGCCTGCTTCCTGTCCAGAGTGCAAGTAGGGGACAGAGCAGGGTCTGTCTTAGTAGAGAGGCCAGAGCTGGAAGCTCGGGCATCTGGGGGTTCATGATGGAGCTCTGGGGAGGAGGACGCTATGCGATCAGGGTGCTCCATGGATCTGTGCAGGTGTCCCTGGGCCTCTGCTGATTAGGTGCAAAGACTAAAATCCCACCAGACCAAGCAGAGAATGACCTGAGAGCTGAACACCCGATGTTCCCAGAGTGCACATAAGAACAGGACTCTGAGCCCTACTCCACCCTGGCCAGACTAGAGAGTGTGCATTGGTTACAGGGTCATCCAAGGAGCCCCCACTCATGTGGTGGGGGTGCAACTGTCCTTGCAGGCCATTCTAGTCCTTCCCAACAGAGCTCAAAGGATCCAAGGGGTCCCCAAGGAACTCGCCCACAGCCAGCACCATCGGGAGGAGGAGAACAATACACAAGCTGAATGACATGCTACAAAGTGGGAGGCGATCCTGCTGCACATGTGGAACCCTCTGAGGTGGGTGTGGTGAGTCGTGGGCAAAGGGTGTGGTGTGGGAATGGGGTCCTGCAAGGCCACCTGACTCCACATTGGCTCTTGGCCATGAGGCGTGCTTCAGACCCACCTCTTCCTCTGCACAGAGCAGCGCTTCACCCTTCGCAGCCCCTTCTTCCTGGGCCTTTGCTGAGGAAAAAATCAGAACATCTAAATGTCCCAGTGACTCACTTTCCATTAATTTCATAGAAACACCACTTCTGGAAATAGCCGTAGCCCTCATCACGAGAGAATAAACCAAAGCTTATAAATCACATTAGAGACGCTGATATCCCCCTTTAAAGCATAGCTTGATGGGCTCAGAGATTATTTTTATTGCATTATGTTGGCGATACTGTACAGCTTTAAGTAGCAAAAATGCAGGTATGAGGAGGTTTCACACCACAGATTACAATCTGGGATGTTTATCTTCAAGCTCTGTAACAGATGGGAGGAGATAAGGCATGATTCACTGAACAAGAGATAAGGGTAACATGGATCATAAATGCAGATCTTAACACAGGGCAGCAGGAATCAGGCCCAGCTGAAGTCGAGAGGGGAGAATTTAGAGCGGAAAAGAGGTGAGCCGTTGCTGAAGGAGACCCTGGGCTGAGTCCCGCACCTGTGAGCTCTGAGACCTGGGACAGATTCCTCCACAGATTCCTCGACCTCCACTTGTCCGACCTCTGGGGCTCCCGATGTGGATGGTTCACTTGTTTGTCCTTTTACAAAATGACAATGAAAATCATTACTACCAGATGAGACTGTTTTGAGCAGTTAATGATGCATTTCAAGTGTTTATGACAATACCTGGGGCATGGTGACTGCTCAGCGTTAGACATTATCATTATCATTTTATCATTGTCATGATGATAACTTTATAAGTATTATCAGCATACTATCACCTGCCTCTAGCTCTTGACATAAGGATCAAGTAGAACATGAGCATAAAACTTCACATACTCTGCCTGGCCAGTAATAGGTGCTCAATAAATGATAAATAAGAAATAATATGGTATATAAGAAATAATAAGGGGAGTTGGGTGCATAAAAATGTTGACATTCTCTCTCTCTCTCTCTCTCTCTCTCTCTCTCTCTCTCTCTCTCTCTCTCCATATATATATATTATATATATATATAATATATATATATATATTATATATATATCAAACCACCAATAAAATTAAAAGATAAACAGGAAAATTTTTGCAACAAACATAGCCTTAACAAATAAAAAGTTCATATAAATTAAAAGGAAGATAATAAAACCCCAGTGGATAAAGAGAACAAGGAAAGATAAATAAATGACTACTAAAAATTTAAAGTATTGGTTAGAATCATTAGTATTCAAAGAAATAAAAATTAAAACGCAAAAAGGTAGCAAAGCACTCTTTCCAGAAAGATGACTGACAAAATGTATCAATAATCTTAAACAATGTTTATGATTGGCCAGTCAGGGTGATGCACGCCTGTAATACCAGTGGATACTCAGGCTGAGGTGGGAGGATCTCAAGTTCAAAGCCAGCCTCAGCAATTTAGTGAGGCCCTGAACTACTCACTGAGACCCTGTGGCTAAATAAAATACAAAAAGAACTGAGATGTGGCTCAGTGGTTGAGCACTCCTGGGCTCAATCTCAGTATTAAAAAAAATGCTGATGCTCATGTAGTTGATGATGCCTTTTCTAAGGATAAGTCCTCAGAAAATAACCAGAAAACTGGACAAAGATTTATTGCTAAGATGTATATTTTCAGTATCATCTTCGATAGTTGTGTTCAGAGGTAGCTATTACAGGTTGACTGCTTCTGTTTTCCATAACCTTAATGTTGTTAGAGTATTGCTTCCACAATAAACATATACTGGGAAAAAAAGATCATTTTTATATTAAGACATATCACTCTGGAGAGATTTTCAAATTGCTTTTAACCAGTAATTGCTGTTTCTTGGGTACTTAAAATGCCCAGTGTTTTAGTGCAATTGCAGATGGGAGGAAAGGTTTATTTGTCTTTTGAGGCACCAGAGAAGCACTGGCATGGGCTGTGTGCAGGCAAGTGATAGCGCCTAAGTCACAACGGGGCTTTGCCAGCCACGGCTCTTCATGCATGACCGAGGCAGTAACTCTGTTCTGTGAACAGGCATTCAGGTGCCCAGGGATTCTCTAAGTAGCACAGCACCAGCTCAGCCGCTGAGTCCCACCAACAAGGAGTCACTGCCACCAGAAGGGGCTGACCACGTGTCCCTGAAGGAGAGGCTCATGGGCAACCATGGCATTATCACCTCCTTACCAGTGCCATGCCTGCAATGTTGGGAGATTAAAGACCGGTAAAAAGGTGGAGACACCCTGTTAGTGATTTTTTTAAGAATGATGGTGTTTGAAGTATTCATAATCTAGAGAAACACCACGATCTTCAAAGACCCTGAAAGCGTCACTTTTAGCAACTTTATTTTTGGAAACTCTTGCCAAAAAGCCAAGCCATTTTTGGAGTGCAGGCACTAGGAAAGAGAGCTCATGGTGCCTTCTCCCTCCACTGCGCTTCCCTGGCTTAGAGAAGGAAAATCCAATCCTGCAGGTTCAGTTGAGTCTGAGAGGCTTCTGTAGGGCCAGATTTCTGTATCTCTCCAGAACATCTTCACAGAGAGAGAAAACTGCACACCCTGGCGGCTCCCAGCCGGGGCCTTGGCCCAGCCTCCGCCATTGCCTCCCCCTTGACCTCCATCCTCGGGCACACTCAGTATTCTGCAGGTGATCCTCATGAATTCAGCCCTGGGCTGCTGGGATGATGGCCTGACACTCCAGGGACCCTGTGCCAAGCACACATTAGGCACTTCCAGCCTGCTCAGAGTGGCGCAGGCTATTGGCAGGTTATAGCTGAGACAGATAAATCGATGCAGCAGCTGGATGAGGTGAGGTGCCCCCAGCATCCTGACTGAGGCTAGTGCTCCTAGGCCACTTCCCTTCCTTCATGTTGAAAGACAGCCGAGGCAGGGAACCCTGAGAATCCCAATCATGTCCTGAGGGTGGTCCTCCTGAGCAGTCGGCTGGGGGAGGGGCAGGCTGTCACCTGGCTCCTTTGGCAAACAGATATCCCCAGTGCCTGCCCACGCCGTGGTCTGGAGGGAACAGCACTCGCGCTCTCCATGGAAGCAGTTGCTCATGCTTCAGTTTTAAAAAAGAAAAGAAGAAAACAGTGTGCCCATTTAACACTTAATCAGGGGATCCCCTAAAGTGCGGGAGTGGGAGAAGAGGGGTTCAGAAGCTGCTCATGTTCATCAGGGCTGATTCGCGGACTGAGTCCAGGCCTAGGCATGGAGGCCTTGTGGGTGGGGCAGGGGCTGGAGCACCCTGAACACTGTGCAGACTGTGCCCAACCCTCTGTCAGCACCCGTCTTCCCCTGGAAGCTGGCCAGGCATCAGTGTGCAGGAAGTGTCCGTACAAGGACATTATGTAGCTCAGAGACAGGCTTCTCTACCCCCACCTGCCCCACCCCCAGCCCCAGGAACACCCTGGACCCGACATTACCCAGCGCCATGCCAGCGCCAGCACCCCCTGTCTCCTGCCTGCCTTACCAGGCTGTGCTTTCACCTAGGGTTTCAACCTGGACCCCTGACCCTCCTCTGCTCCCCTCTCCTACCAGCCTGACCTCCGGAGGGAGTACCTCGCTGACGTAACCTCCTGCACATCCCATGCCTTACCATCACCCAACCCCTCTTGCCTTTGACCCCAGTGGGGCCCATATCAGTGTCCCTCCTCCTACGGTTCTCCAGCGTGGTCAGCTCTGAGCAACATGAGGCCAAGTTTCAGGGATGAGTGGAACATTGTGTTTGGCTCTGGACACACTTGCTGGTTGCAGCCCCATGCACTCGGGTCTCTAAATATACTCATCTCACTGTCTTCCTAACCATCCATCACCTGCTGTGGCTGCTCCTCCCAGCCAGGTCCCACGTGAGTACCCAGCAGCTTCCCAGGGTGAGCAGGGGTCCCTTTGGCCTCCACTTCCTCTCCTCCTTCCCCTCTCTGTGAGGCTCCCATCCTGCTCTCTTGCCTTCAGAGCCACGTCCTCCCACCCCGGCACACTGTGGCAGGCAGGGCCTCCACCTGCTCAGCCCCTGCTCACCTTGCCCCTCGTGCCCACCGCCTTGACACACTGCACCTTCCCCAGCCTCTCAGCCCCTGTGCATACCAGTCCCCGCAGTGGCTCTTCCTCCCTCAACTCCGTCTTTAGGCTGAGCTTGACTCCAACAGTCAGTGGACTATTTCCAACCCCTCACCGCACAGATCCTACGAGCCATGGACACTGTTACCACTCCTGTCTCAAGGTCTCTCCTGCCCTCCCCTAGATCCTTGAAGATGGCCTTCTTGGCTCCTTGCCCCGCCCACTGGGCTGCCTGTGTTACCAGGCCTGCTATGCTGCCTGCCTCCCCCTGTTCCACAGGTCACCTGCTCTGGCTTTGACAACTCCATGTCAACCTGTCCAGTACCAGCTGCTGTGACCTCAGCATTCCCTTGTTTACTGTGATGCCCGTCCACGCCTCGCTCCATCCTTACCCTGGAACTCTCTCAGGAATACAAGTTCCAGAGACTCCACATTCCCTAACTAACTCATCCTTTTCTGTCTCCATGCCTGAGCTCAAGTACAAGGCTCCTCTCCACCAGCCAAAGCCAGCGACCTGGAGCCTTCTGGATCACCCACACTGCAGTCCTTGCTATGACCCTGGAGCACCTCTGGAGCACCCATAGTACAGTCCTTGCTGGGTCCCTGGAGCCATTCTGGATCACCCACACTGCAGGCCTTACTGCAACCTGCAGCAACTCTGGGTCACCCACACTGCAGTCCTTGCTATGACCCTGGAGCACCTCTGGATCACCCACAGTACAGTCCTTGCTGGGCCCCTGGAGCATTTCTGGGTCACCCACACTGCAGTCCTTGCTGAGACCCCCAGAGCCATTCTTGATCACCTACACTGCAGGCCTTACTGTGACCTGCAGCCATTCTGGATCACCCACCCGCAGTCCTTGCTGTGACCTTGGATTCACTCTGGATCACCCATACTGTAGTCCCTGCTGGGACCCTGGAGCATTTATGGGTCACCCACACTGCCATCCATGCTGGGACGCCAGAGCCATTCTGGATCACCCACAGTACAGTCCTTACTGTGACCCTGGAGCCATTCTGGAGCACCCACACTGCAGTCCTTGCTCGGTCCCTGGAGCATTTCTGGATCACCCACCCACAGTCCTTGCTGTGACCTTGGATTCCCTCTGGATCACCCATACTGCAGTCCTTGCTGGGACCCCGGAGCCATTCTGGATCATCCATAGTACAGTCCTTGCTGAGACCCCGGAGCCATTCTGGATCACCCACAGTGCACTTCTTACTGCCTTCAAACCTGCGAGGCCCTTTCACAGCTCCAAGACCTCTGGTCTCATGCTTTTTCCCATCCTCCTCTCCCAGCAAACTCCTCCTCCACCTGCAATCTCAGGGCAACTGTCAGTGGCCTCCTCCTGCTCACCGTGGCCCACTCCCTGGCAGCCCAGCTGCATGGTCCTCTGTGCCCAAACCTGGTCCCTTTCTGCAAGTTACTTAGCAGGCCATGGCTGAGGTCCAAACATGGCTGCTTACTCTTGCATTCTCCGGGCTGCTGCAGGACCAGGACTGTGTCCTGCTTGTTTCTAGTCCTATTGCTGACCCTGGAAGACTGGGTAATGTAGAGAAAGGAAATTTCTTCACTGAATGAGGAGCCTGTGCCTTCTCCAGAGGACATCATGGTGAAAGAATGTGCCAGGTGCCACCTGCTCCTCGAGACCTCTGAAGATATTGACAGGGACACATTTGTATGGAAATGCCCATGATGCACCATGTTGAATTATTAATGTCCTCTCCTAGAGATCATACGAATCTACTGCCCAGAGGAAAAAAGAAATCTAAATCTAATGAGGCTTTCAGGGGGAAAAAAGAAGATTATCATTCTATACATGGAAATTACATCAATAATTAACTTCCAGAGTTTTAATAGATTTTATTCACAAATACTCTGTGGTTCACCAAGAGTCATTAACTCCAGCTGTATTTTGGGCCCTGAAAAAGTAATCAGAGGTCCACAGAACAAACAAGGGTGTGCCAGGGCCTGGCTCCAGACCATTGTTCTTTGTCAGTGGCCGACTGTGTCTGGGGCTTGGGCAGAGTCTGCGAAAAACAACATTCAACAAACAAGACACAGTTCCTGGTTGCAGGGGTTGCTATGGGCTGAGCTAGGTCCACATCCGCATGTTGACCTTCTGAACCCTAGAGTCTCAGGAGGCAACTAGATCTGGAGAGGGGTCTTCGAAAAGGTAATGAAGTTGCTACTGCAACCAAGAAAGCTAAACCCAGGGCTCATCAGGAAGCTGATTGTTTCGTCACCCTCACTCCCACAGCCTGGGTGCCTTCTGCAGTCTCAGTTCCTGTACCACTTCCAGCCACGAGCGTTGTTGTCTTCCCGAGGCCTCAGCTGTCTGTGGCACTGGGGGCTCATGTCTCCTCTGGTTTCTGCCACTTTCCCCCTGAGGAGGTGATTCCATGGAGGCCACTTCAGGCCTCTGTTCTTGACACAGTCCCCAGAGACATGCCTGTGTTCATCCAAGTTCTTTCTCTCATCACGTGCATGCCAGCTGGTCTTGCCCACGGTGGTCCTGCCCTGCAGGGACCCACATCTTACTCTGCAGAACAAGCCTCCACCCGCCTTCCTGGGGCTTCCCTCTGTCTGTCCACACGCTCATCACCCTGCCAGGCTGCCACCTAGGATCACAGGCGTCTGTCAAATTCTCTCAGTCTTAGCCACCTGCCTGTTGAGAGTGCATGTTTAGCTAATGCTGCTTTGGGCCAAAATCTAAATATTCAGGGCTTCCTGTTTGAATTACCAGACTTACACACCTCTTACTCATTCTTCTAGCTAACTATTATTGTCAAATATTTGTCCAGCAGAAGATAAACTTGATGTGTCACCCTAGAGGACAGCTTTCACACCTGTGTGTAGAAAACACGGGAAGGTAGGTTTTTCTTCTGTAAAAGGGCAAAATTGTTAGCAGTTATAACTGATAATGGCATGATGTGTCTTGCAAAGAAATGATCTTTCTTTCCAGGTACAGTGACACATGCTTGTAATCCCAGCAACTCAGGAGGCTGAGGCAGAAGCATTGCAAGTTCAAGGTCAGCCTCAGAAACTTAGTGAGTCCTTTAGCCACCTAGTGAGATTTTGTTTCTAGATACAATATAAACAATTCTGGGGATGTGGCTCAGATTCACTACAAAAGAGGAGGGAAAGGATGGGGAGGAGGAGGGGGGAAGGGAAAGGGAAGGGAAGGAAGGAAGAAAGGGAGGGAGAGGGAAGGAGGGGGAGGGGAAAGGGAAGGTAAAGGAAGGGAGGGAGGGAGGGAGGGAGGGAGGAGGAGGGAGGAAGAGAGAGAAAGGAATAAAGGAAGGAAGGAAGGAAGGAAGGAAGAGGGGGAGAGAGGGAGGAAGGAAGGAAGGGAGGGAGGAAGGGAGGGAGGGAAGGGAGGAAGGAACCTTCCCTTCTTGGAAACCATGAAGCAAAGCGAGAGATCAGGGCAACAGTGACATGTCACTTCTCCTGTGTGGAGGCCCCTGGGTTCACCCCTGACTCCCATCTCCCCTCTTGTGTTGCCCCTAGTAAGTGACTCGATTCCCAGGTGCATCCCCTGCCTCAGTCTCTTCTTCCCACCTCTCCCTGGGGCTCTCCCTTCCTCCCTGGGATAAGACAATGTCCTTTTCCTTGCCTCCTACCCACCCACTCAGTCCCCATACGGCACCTGAACCTGGTCTTTAGCCACATCACTCAGCTCCATCCCCGTTGTGTGGACTGCCTTGTGAGGCCAGGGCCGGGGCTCTACAAACTCACTGCCCCTCTCCAGGGGACCCCCCACTCGGCCTGACCTCAGGGCCTCCCTCCTCCCTGGTGACTGTGGCCCATCAGCCTGACGGGAGCAGGGGCGCTGTGTTCCACGGCAGCAGCTGGGGGAACCCTGGGCTCAACACCCCAGAGCCAACCTACCCATGCCCAGGAGACCCCAACACCACCCTTCAGAGGCTCAGCACCCTTCTCAGGGACAGTCCTCTGAGGCTGGGGCCCCATGAATAACCTCTCCCTTTGTCCCTGAAGCTTTACAACTGGGAGCCATGGCCAGGGTCCCTCCCTCCCCCCTTCTTCTCAATGTCCAACGAATCCCCCACATTAGATTCCCTCCTTTGGGCCAGGTGTAGGCGATGTGCAGTAGTCCCAGCTGCTCGGGAGACAGGACAGGAGTGTCCCTTGAGCCCACAAGCTTGAAACCTGCTTGGGCAACAGAGAGTGACACTGTCTCAAACAACAAATGTATGTATAGATAGTATAAAATATATATAAATATATGTATCATAAAAAGCAAAAATCTCCACCTTTGAACCTGGAGTCTGCTGCCATCCTACCTGGACCCTGGCTCATGGCTCTGCCGGGTCTCCAGGGTAAATCCCCAATGTCTTTGTGTGGTTTTCTGAGCTCACAATGACCTGTCCCCAGCCCTCGTGTCCACACCACATGTGCCCAGCTTGCGTCTCCTCTCCCACCCTCCCTGTTCCTCTTCTTGTCCTGTCTCTGGGTTCCTTCCTCTTTTGCGTGCTCTAGACACATTCCCAGTGGAAGGAAGACGAACAGGAAAGAGAAGGCCCATTCCTCCACGTCTCCTTGCCCCTGTACACACTCCTGGCCTTCAGTTGTGCTGGGCGACCTCCCCTCTGACATGGAAGTGTGATTGGGCCGAGAGGCACCAGGGCTAGTCGGGCTGACCCTCCTGCTCGGTGCGTTTCCTGGCTGAGATGGACAGGCCCGGCTGCCTCTGTTGGCTTCTCCACTCGCCCCTGACCACGGCTCCGCTCCACAAAGCAGTGACAGTAAAAACAGGTCCTAAAGAGCAGGAGATGACCCGAACGTGACCCCGTGCTGGAGCAGAGGGCTGGGCTTGCCAGGGACACATCACAGGGCTGGCACCAGGGTCCTGCTGCAGGATTTCGGCTCCCAGAGAGAGGACCGTCCTGATGAAAGAGCAGAAAGTGGCCTTTGGGCCTGGAGGCCGCCCTGGCCTGAAACCAAAAGACGGCGGTCCGCAGAAGCCCCAGCAGGGACAAATCCTGGTCCTTTCATCTTGTAGCAGCTGCTTCTCCACCAAAAGATGGAGCCCCGTTTCCAATGCAGGGGCTCTAGCAACTCTGTCTCCCCCCTGCCTCCTGCACGCTTGCCTTCTGCCCTCCTTGGGGTTGAAAAAGCACTTGAAGTATTTTTCATCTGTTCCAAGTAGCACTCGGGAGAGGGCCTTTCTCTTCCTGTAATGCCGAGTGTGTGTGTGTGCGAATGCGTGTGTGCACATGCATGTGTGTGTGAATGTGTGTGTGTGTGCATTTGGGTGTGTGCATGTTTGTGTGTGTGTGTGCATGTGTGTGTGCATTGTGCATGTGTGTACGTGGGGGGGGGTGAAATGCCCCCGATCCCCTGCGGCAGGCCAGTTTGTGCGTGCTCCCTGTGAGTGGAGAGACTAGCAGGAGGCCAGGAGAGGACAGGAATGTTTCTGAGATTTTTTTGGCCTCAGCAGACAGGATGGGCCCCGGGATGGGAAGGGGGTGTTGTGAGGCCTGAGCCACGACAGGGGCCCCGAGTTCAGGCCCTTCCTTGGCACTGAGGTGCCCTCTTTGATTCACAGAAGGATTTGTTAATACCATGCAGTTCCTATGCAGGCTCAGTATTCC
The DNA here is from genome assembly GCF_052094955.1 of Ictidomys tridecemlineatus. Lineage (NCBI taxonomy): Eukaryota > Metazoa > Chordata > Mammalia > Rodentia > Sciuridae > Ictidomys > Ictidomys tridecemlineatus. Next base: position 97,106 of record NW_027521026.1, read on the forward strand.
TGTACCAGGTGAGTTATTTATACTGATCTGTGTTCTTGGGGGCTGCAGGGAAGCCATGGAGCTGGAAGCATTGTTTAATTCATCATCACCTGATCCCTGGTCCTGCTGGTTACACGGTGGCCATTTTTACTGCCACTTTGCCAGTTCCCCACGTTGGCAGAGAGAGCAGTCTCCCCAGGACGCTCACCCCTGGGGCATGGCCCAGGCCCAGAGGAGGCTGCGAGGCCTCTGGGACCCAGCACCGCCTCCTCGGACCTGCTCACTGGGTTCACCTAGTGCAGATGGAGCCTTCTGGACCCCAGCTCTGGGCTGGATGCACTGCCCAGGTGACCACATCTCACCTTCACGAGGCCCCAGCAGGGTGGGCGCTGCCCTGGTCTGCCTGGTCCATAGCTTCACAGCCAAGAGCAGAGGTCACCCTAGGGAGCTACTTAACACCTCTGCATCAAGTATCCACACTGAAAAATGAAGACACCTCGTGAGGGTGAGAGGAATCAACAAAATCAGGTGCTGAGGGCATCCATGGGAAGCGGACCACAGGGCCAGGGCCAGGTGTCCTGGCAACGTCCTGATGGCTACTGCAGCCTCATTCACAGTGGGTCACGAGCCACGTCACGAGCCATGTCACTGAACCCCTATGAGCCTTCTTTTCTGTAGCTACACAGGACTATGAGGCAATGGGACCCTAGAAAGCTGGACAGCATGCAGTTCTGACTGGGAGGGGTGATGGGGGAGGAGGAGGAGGGGGAGAGGGAGAGGGACAGGAGGAGGAGGGAGAAAAAGACGGGAAGGAGGAGGAGGGAAGAGGGGGGAGGGAGGAGGGGGAAGGAGGGAGGAGGGGGAAGGAGGAGGAGGAAGGAGGGAGAAGGGGGAAGGAAGGAGGAGGGGGAAGGAGGGGGGAGGAGGGAGGAGGGAGAAGGGGGAAGGAGAGAGGACGGGGAAGGAGGGGGGAGGGGGAAGGGGAAATGATGGGGAGGAGGGAGGGAGAGGAGGGAGGAGGAGGGAGGAGGAGGGAGGGGGAGGAGGGGGAAGGGGAAGGGGAGGGTCCCTGCTCCTCCTGTCCTGGCCCTCCTCCTGAAGCTCAAGCTCCAAGTTCCAGCCCAGGTGCTGTGTCCTCTGACTTGCTGGCCCTTCTTCCTGCAGTGCTGCTTCCTCTGTGCTCCTCACACCAGGCCCATGGTCATCCATCAGCCGAGAGCCAGGCCAGGAAAGACCACCATGCCCACACACAAGCATGGGGCCAGAAAGTGGGCTGATCCTCCCTGGCAAGGGTCAGCAGCAAGCTGGCTAGACTTCTGAGCACCCCGATTTCTGAGACTTCAGGTGGGGAAGGAAGTGGGCGGGATTTGCCCGTGTTCTTGGTAGCAACCGAGTCTCTCTCTGCCCCACAACATCCATGGGGGTTTTCTGGTAAACTTCCCCCCAGTGAAGGCCCAGTCTTAGCCCAGCTCAGTCCTGCTTAGTGGACAGAAAATGGCATCCTCTTTCCTTTCACCCGAGAAACCAGGTGCGTCACTGAGGAGAGATCCCGCTTCTCACTGTCCAATACCTGGAAAGGGCATTTCCTTAACTGGTGGCCAAATGCAAAAAACAGGTCACTTCTCAGCCAGTGGCACTCTGCCCCATTGTATGTGAGGATCACTTGGAGGGCTTTAAACATCGGCCAGTTAATAGCAAACCTCTGGGTGGCGCCCAGATGCAGATCTATTTTTAAAGCTCCTAGTGATTCCGATGCCCATTGAAATCCACACTCCATTTGAGTGGCTGGAATCCCTCTCTCCTCTCCCGGAGAGGGACAAGCATTTGCAAAAGGATCTGTCCCATGGCTGCAGAATTCAAGGGCCAACATGTGTCTTAGACTGTGTTGACAACTGTCCAAATTAGGGGTCAGTATGGCTATATCCAAAGCGCTCATAATGCAGGATCAGCCAGTTCAGTGGGAGAGTATTCACAGAGATCCAATGTCCCTCAGCAGAGCAGGGGATTCCAGACCCCAGGCCTGGGGCGCTTCCCCTGTTGTTGAGATGGACTAACAAGCACCCTGCCTGCCTCTCAGGGCCTTCCTGCTCCCGGGTGAGGACAGGGGGCATGTAGGGATGCACATGCATCCCTGAGGCTCTGTACTGTGAAGGCCATCACGCTGGCTCACAGCCATCACAGCTCTATATATTTTATATGGACCTAGAACACACTCAATATAAAAGCCAGAGTCATGTGAGCAAAGTCCTTGTCTGATTGTTTTCCATCTAGAATCAGGGCAAGCAGACATCATGGACCCACTCACAGACACGCTTAAATCACCCCCAGCCCTTCCCAAAGCAAAGCCTTCAATCAATAGTTCAACCTGAGCCTGAGCAAGCACTGCTCAGCAAAAGCAGGCTGCGCGCCCTGACCACACCCCGCCTGAGAGAAAGGCCATCACGCCAGAGGAGGACAAGGTCTCCCCAGGCCACTGCAGGGTTGGTCTCCATCTTACCCTTCTTACCTGCCTCCCTCAGGAGCCCACGGTGGAGGACAGGGGAGGCCAAGTCGGTGCAGGGCAGGCCTGGTGGCCCACACCTCTGAGAACCTCAAAAACCTGGGGTGAGTCAGCAGAGGACCCCTCCTCAGAGGCCACAGAGGCATTAAGGAGTCTCTGGCTCCATTTGGAGGTCAGTAAACATTTTCATTAACTGTTGCTTAAGTTTCTCTGAAGCACCTTAATACACACCTGAGTCTCTCTCCCTCTCCCTCCCTCCCTCCCTCTCTCTCCCTCTCTCTCCCTCTCTCTCTCTCTCTCTCACACACACACACACACACTCATGCACACGCACACACACACAGGCACATGCACACGCACACGCACACAGGCACATGCACACGCACACGCACACACCCCAGAGGGCTCAGGCAGCACAGCCAGCAGGAAGCTGGAGAAGAGCCTCCCTCTTTCCCTCGCTCTCTGCCTCCAGCGGTCAGAGTCCCCAGGGTGGGGGCACCCACTCTCATGACAGCCCCTCCCTCTGTGTCCTGGCTCTGCCAGGTATCCCCTGCCTCAGTTCCAGCTCCTGCTGGGTGGCATCCAGTCCTGAGCTCAGAAGTGGGCCCAGAGTCCCAGGGTTCGTGAGCCAAGCCTGTGTTTATGAGCAGCAGTGAGGGGGAGGGCCACCATCTGCTGTCACCGAGTGATCATCGTGGTTCACTGGGTGCACTCTGGGGCTCAGTCACCTTCCTGGCTGAGGGGGCATATAGGGAAGCACATGATCTTCATGGCAGGCTTCATCATGTCCCGGCTCAGCCTCTGGTGAATGGGGACAAAGACAGTGGCCAGCATGCAGGTTCATTGTGCTGATGGCAGAAGCTCAGCCCTGGTGCACAGTAGGTGCCAGTCAACGTCTGTTGTTTTTACCTGAGGACCCGAGAGCAGCCCTGTGATAGGCTCCTCCTATCCAATCCAGTGGGCAGATCTGGTGATGTACAAAGAAGCCATGGCCACAGGCTGAGGCGCTGGGAAGCGTGGGACAGGATAAGCTCACATGCACATTCTGTGCCACACGCAGAGCCCACGAGTGTCAGTGAATCCACAAACGAGGGGGCACACCAGGCAGAGGTTCCAGAGCCCAAAACACGGGTGCAGAGAAACGTCTCCCACACCCACGGGTGTCCCAGAAGTGGCAGCTGGTGGCTCAAGGGGGCCTTGGAGCCGAGGGAGGATGAGGAGCCACCAAATGGACTGACTAGAAGGTCAGAAGGTCCCGCAGACACAGCCTATATGTGACAGCACAAGACCCAGACGCCTGGCCATCCGCCACCCCCAAGCTGGGGGAGCCCTGGCACTTGGACTCAGGCCTAAGGAAACCAGAAACTTAGACGTGACAGTGACAGAGTGTTCTGCCACTTTGTGGAAGGCCAACATCATATAAAAATTAAATTCAGTTATAAGGAAATAAAAGGCTATTTCTCACAGTAGGAGAAATAGCTTCGGACCCGTCCGAGGGGAGCTTGTGGAAGTGTGCTGGGCCCCTGGGGCCATCGGCCGCTGTCTGCTTGGAATGGTGATTTGCTCTGCTGAGCAGCCTCGTTTGTCAAGGTGTCACGGGCTTCAGGCCTGAGAACCAGCGGAAAGCGGGGGCGCGGGATGAGGCTGGGTGCAGAGTCTGGGCCTTTCTAGGGGCTGGTGCGGGCTCCTGTGCACAGAACCAGCCTCCTGCTGCACATGAACTTGACGTTCTTCCCCAGCAAAGGGGCTCCGAGCCTCTCGGCCCAGGGCCCATGGCTGCTGCAGCTACAGCAAAACCACATCATTCAGTGCAAAACGTGTTTGGCTGACCCGCTGTTACGGGAATTATGATGCACAATTGAGACAGCTCCACACTGAAGTACCTGTGCTGAGCCCCAGCAAAACATGACCAGGGGAAAAAAAAAAAAACAGGACCAGGTGCACTTTTCTGATGCATTTGCTTCCCTCCTGCAGCCTTTCCCAGTGCCCTCCTGCTGGCCCTGGGCGCCCGAGGCTGTCCTCCAACACCACCCAGGGCCCCCTGCCTCTCCCCCATGACTCCCAGAGTCCCCATCTCCCCTGTGCTGATGCAGGGTCACACACTCTCCCATGCACACGCACGGTCTTCACCCCACAGCAGGGCACCCCGGGCCCCACCCCGAGCCCCACCCTGAGCCCTGACTGCCCTGTCGGTCAGTGGTGTCACCCTCGCCCAGCTTACCCAGGCCAGGATCCAAGGGACAGTCTCCACCAGCATGGGCAGAGCCCCCTCCAAAACCATCACCGTCTGCAGGTCCCCTCCCCAGGCCCTCAGCCACCCCTCACTCCAGCCAGCCAGCTCTGCCCTGGACCCTTCAGGGAGCCTCTGCCCTGCAACTCGGCTTCCGATCTTGCTCTCATGGTCCCTTGCTCACATAGCGGCCAGAAGAAAATACAAGAACTGTTTAAAACGTGCCTGTGATGACACCCCTTCCCTGTGGGCTTCCGATGGCTTCCTGGGATGTCCCCTAAGACCCACACTCCACAGCATCTGCAGGCCAAAGGGCCACCGTCCTGTGGGGCCAGCTCGGGCGTTCCTGCTCTCCATTCCCTCTGCTCCAGCACCCTGAACCTGTCTCCTTCTCAGATAGAAACTCCAGGCTCACCCTACTCTGGGCCTGGTAGCTCCTGGTCCACACCTGAAGGGTTCTCCCTCAACAGGTGCTTCTCATGGGTCAGGTCTCCGTCCAGTGGTTCCAAGCCATCTAGACTCACACCTTTCCCCTCCCCTCCCTCTCTTTGGGCCCTAGATCCCTGGGGCACAAAGGACAGCACTGTGAGGACTAACATGGAAGTGATAGAACTTGTAATATTTGAGGCTCTGGGTATTAAGACATGGATGGTTTTAGGACAACCATCATTCAATCTACCCCACATGGTTGAGCAGGTTGTAGACTGCACCAAAATCTATCCTGTGGTTCATTTGTCAAATCCTGTGCAAATTCTTCACCAAAAAAAAAAAAAAAAGTTCTGTGTGATACCAGGTACAGAAGCCCCAAAGGATACAGCTGCCCAATGAGAGCTGCATTTTCTAATAGGCACAAAGTCTCCATGTAGGCCAGCCAATTGCCAACCCTGCCATGACCCTTTCCCCTAGGTCCCTAGAGACTCAAGCTTCTAGGACCCATTTAAAACTCCAGAACCCCACTGTAGGGATGCTCCATTATCATTAATGGGCCCCAGGGCACCTGGAGAACGCCTCTCCATCTGTCCTTGAAGTGGCCAGAGGACAGGGAGACCCCGAGAGGCAGCTCAGCTCCACACACCAACCCCAACCCACAACCCTGAAGCTGCCTGTGACTCCTGGGTCTTCTGGGGCCCTGGCTTTGTCTTCCAGCCGTGTCCTCTGAACCCCTCCATCTCCCCTGCTGGGCTTTGCTACCAGCCCTGCTTGCCCGAGTGTGGACAGTACTGGGCCTCAGTGCCCGTGAGTACAGTTGGCTGTTGTCCTCTTGGGTGCGGGTGTCTTGGTCTGTGCTACTGCAACAAACTACCCAGGACCAGGTAATTGATAAAGAACAAAAATTTACTTCTGACATTCTAGAGGCTGGGAAGTCAAAGGTCGAGCACTGTGGGCCTGGTGCCTGGAGAGCCCTTTCCTCCTGGATGGTGCCTTCTGGAGGGAAGCGTCCCAAGAGTAAAGGAGGGTGCCGTGTCCTCCCAGGGCAGAAGGGTAGAAGAGCGCCAGGAAGCTCCCTGTGAGCCCTAAAAGGGTATGGAGCCTCTCCACAAGGCCCCACCTTGTAGTCCACCCCAGTGGGAAGCTTGGAGCGGACACTTGCACCCAGAGCAGAGGACGCAAAACTCCTGAGTGTGAACCCCTGGCTGGGCTCAGACAAGGGGAACCTGCACAGAGGACAGCCGTGATCACGAGCCCTGGCAGCGTGGCTCCTGCCTTGCAGACCAGCAGGCTCTGCCTGAGGCTTCCCTATCCCAGAAACAGGGGTGGGGCCTGCAGGCGTGTGGGATGGTTAACTTGAGTTGACAACTCGACTAGATTGAGAGATGCCCAACGTCAAGGGGCTTCTGGGTGTGCCAGAATGATTGGCATATGGGAGAGCCAACTGTAGTGGAGACCCGCCCGAAGTGCAGGCAGCACCGTCCAATAGGCTGGAGGCTTGGTTGGAATCAAGCCAAAGAACAAGGCAGCTGCAGTTGCAGGTCAATCTTCTTGAGCGGTTTTTTTTTTTTTTTTTTAAAGAGAGAGTGAGAGAAGAGAGAGAGAGAGAGGGAGAGAGAGAATTTTTAATATTTATTTTTCAGTTCTCGGCGGACACAACATCTTTGTTGGTATGTGGTGCTGAGGATCGAACCCAGGCCGCATGCATGCCAGGCGAGCGCGCTACCGCTTGAGCGACATCCCCAGCCCTTGAGCGGGTTCTTGATGCCTGCCGCTGCGATCCCCTGAGGACGTCAGGCTCTTGCTCCTCCAACGCAGGCTCTGCCAAGGATTCTCGGGGAGTTTCCAGAAGTCTTCAGTCTGGACTGGGGCAGCACCATTGATCTCCCTTGTTCTGGGGCTTCAGCCTCTTGGACTGCGCAGCTACTGCTTCCTCCAGCTCCTGCCTGCAGACGGCCACTGTGGACTGTCCAGCTTCTTGTCCTCTAAGCCAACCTAATAAGCCCCCTTTTCTAATTGTTTCCCATTGATCTATTCCTCTAGAGAACCCTGGCTAATACACAGTGGTCAGGGGGGCAGAGAGAGCTGGGACCTGATGTGCCTTTCAGAAAGGGCACTCTCGTGACTGTGCAGAGGGTCAGGATGGGAGGGCCAAATGCAAAAGCAGGGACAGTGGTCAACGGTGTCCACAGTTGTCCCCATGAGTCCATGGGGCTCAGCTCTGGATGGTGACTTAGGAACTTCATAAAACACACAGATGAGTTTGCACACAAGAGACCCAAGCAAGAGTGGAGAAAACATGTTTGTCCCCAGTGGTCTTCGTCCCCTGGTGTCCCCAAGTCCTCTAGACTGCTGAGTTCAGTCTTATAATTTATAATTTCAATAAAAACAGTTGAGTCTCATCCCATATATTGCAAGAATCCTGGATCTTTCCAATATTTCAGAATTCCTTGGTGATGGGGGAATTACATTGGTCCTAACCAATTCTTTCTCCAATTCACTACCTCCACTGAATTTTTTAAATATTTATTTTTTAGTTGTAATTGAACACAATATCTCTATTTTATTTATTTATGTGGTGCTGAGGATCAAATCCATGGCCTCTCATGTGTGAGGCGAGTGCTCTACTGCTGAGCCACAATCCCAACCCCTCCACTGAATTTTTAAAATCTCCTTGTCATCCTTAATGTTCCCTTCTCTACATCCACATACATCCAAACACAGGTCAGTTTACCATTGAAAGGGGAAGAGGCACATGATTATGTGAACTGGTACAGAGAAGACATTTGACAGAACTTCATATCTGTCATTCATAATTGAAAACAACAACCACTCTCAGTGAAATAGAATCAGACCTAGAAATTCTTCAATCCAATAAAAGCTGTCTACAAAAATCCTACAGCTAACAGGAACTTCAATGAGGAAATATTGACTACATGTCAATTAAAATAAGATTTATTCAATACCATACTGGAAATGATAGTCAGAAAGATAAGACATGATAAAGAAATAAAAGGCATATGGATTAGAAAGAAAAAAATAAAACTGTACCTATTCATAAACAGTATTATTGCCTAAATAAAACATCACAAGAAAATTTCAAGAACTCCTAGAACAAATAAGTAAGTTTTGTAAGATTGCAGGAGACAAAATCTATAATATCAATTATATTTCTATATGTCAGCAATTAACAATTGGAACCAAAACTTAAAAAATAATAATCATTTAGATAAGAATATTTTAAAAAATAAAATGCTCAGGTATAAATCTAATCAAACACAGCATCTATTGCTAAATACTATTGAAAACTGATGGAAAACCAACAAAAATGTAAAAGAAAGACATACCATTTTCATGGATTGTAAAACTCAACATAGTATAAAGATTGCAGTTTTCTCAAATCGATTTAATATTTAGTGGAATTCTAATCAATCAAAAGTATATCAATTTACATATTAATTTATAGGGAAAAGATAAAAACTAGAATAGTCAAAAATTGTTTTATAAAAACAAAAGTAAGGGGCTTGGTTGTGGCTCAGTGGTAGAGCGCTTGCCTAGCACACATAAGGCACTGGGTTCGATCCTCAGCACCACATAAAAATACATAAATAGAATTTTTTTAAAAGTTCTTTAAAAAACAAAAGTAAGGTTAGAAGGATTTCATTACCCAATTTTAATTATACCACTACAGTAACATAGACAGTGTGGTATTGTTAACAGATAGATAAACAAAACAGAATGAAGTCCAGAAATAGAACAAATGATCTATAATGCGACAACAACTATTCAATGGGAAAAGTTAGCTTTGTAGACAAATAGTACTGAATAATTAGATATCCACGTGCAAAAAAAGACCTCAACCAGAACATCACACTTTATTAAAAAATTAATTCAAAACAGATTACATATATAACTGTGGTGTGCGCGTGTGTGTGTGTGTGTGTGTGTGTGTGTGTGTGTGTGTTATAAAGCTAGGGCCTCGAGTATGCTACACAAGTGCTCTACCAACACAGATTCAAACATAAAATATCAAACTGTAGGGGAATATCTCAGTGGTAGGGTGCTTGCTTAGTATGTATGAGTCCCTGTGTTTGATCTCTAGCACTGAAAAAATATATATCAAAATGTAAAGCTTACAAAAAGAATCATGAGAAAATTTCCATGACCTGGGGTGAGGCAAGGATTTCTCAAGCATAATACCAAAAGCACAATCTACAAAAGAAAGAATTATAGGGAAAGGATTAAAAAAACTAGGATAGTAATAAATTGGACTTCATCAAAATAGTTAAGAGAATTAAATGACAAGCTATGTACTTGAATAAGATACTTGTAAACCACATACCCAACAAACAACTTACTTACATAAAAACTATATAAAGAACTCTCAAAACCCAGTAGTAAGAAATTAACAGCACAATTAAAAATGAGCAAAGGACTTCCACAGACCCTTCACCAAAGAGGACCTAGAGAAGTCAAGTAATCTAAGATCAGACCCTCAACATTGTCACACTGGGGAAGTACACTCCTGATGAGATACTGCCCCCCCCCAGGATGGCTAAAAACAAAGCAAGACAAGAAGAACCAGAAAAGCCACCAAGTGCCAACAAGAATACAGAACAGGTGGAGAGGATATGAACAGGTACAGCCACTCTGGAAATTGTCTGGTGGTTGGTTGCTTCTAAGAACACCGTGCATTCTGGGTGCTTCTCCAGGGAAATGAGAACTTAACGTTCCCCCCCCCTTACACACACACACACACACACACACACACACACACACACACACACACACAAGAAAATTTGTAGCAGCTCTATTAATTTTAACCTCAAACTGGAAGCAACCCTAAAGTCCTGTAACAGGTGAATTACAGGTAAATTGATACACTGTGGCACTTTCACACAATAAAATATGAGACAGCAATAAAAAGCAGTGAAGTGCTGTTGACACACACAGACCTTAGATAAATCTCAAAGGCTGAGCCAGAAGCCAGTCTTCAAAACTTCTCTCCCACAGTGAGCAGCGGAAGTCAACAGATTGTGCTGTCATTCTCTTTACAGGACAGTGATGGAGAGCAGGTCAGAGGTGACTGAGGACAGTGGTCAGGAGAGGACGTGACGACAGAGGAGCAGCTTGAAGATGTCTTGGACTGATGGCCCTGCTCTGTGTCCTAAGTGCCTTGGGGGGTGCACCCACCTACCACATGTTAAGACTCAGACGTGTACACTGGGGGAGGGGGAAGCTCAATTTGACTGTGTTCATTTTAAAAATGGAATTTTAAAAGTACTCCAAAAATAACAGTCCCAGTCAGCTCCTGGTCCTGCTTTCCCCTGCACCCCTACCAAGGAAGGCTTCTGTGAGAGGAACCCGGCCCACCCTGACTGGGGGACTGGGGCAGGTCTCCCGCACAGGGTTCTGGTAACTTCCAAGTCAGCACTGACACGTGCAGGGCTCACAGAACCTCCCGCCTGGACAGATGGGACCTGCGTAGAACCACCCCCAGAGGCTCATTCACGTTGCCCAGAATTTTAACAACTCAGCTCAAAGTAGGAAGCAACTTGGGTCTTCAGCCAGCATCTCTTGAAATGTGCAAGAAGAGCCTTCAACCTGGGGAAGGCAGGGGCAGAGCTAGGAACATTGAAATAGTAAGACTAATTTCCCTTCAATAAGCACAGTGCAGAGCTCTAAGGCCAGGTTAGAATGTGATTCCTGCACAGGGCACCCACTGCACACGTGAGGCCCCTCTCCATCTCTCCCACACGGCAGTCCACACAAAAGGGCCCTTGTGGCCTCCCTCTGGCACAGGTGGGTGGAAACATCATTCTATGTGTAAAGATCACTGTGGGAAAGTGACGATCAAGTCCAGGGGACTCTCTATCCAGAAGTTCTGGGGAATGTGGATATCTATGTAACCGAAGCAGCACGGGGCTTTCCCTTCCCCCTCACTTTCTTTACCCATCTTAGTGACCTTAAATATACTATTAAATAATATTTTACAGATCAGTTTTATTTCCAGTTTCTGGAAAGCTGATACAATTCCGTTGTTCCCCACGTGAGCTGAAATCTCTGTTGTTATTTCCTCTTTGCTGGTGGAGCTGGCCTTTCTAGGGGAGTCCGGGCCTGTTGAACTGCTCCCTAGTCTATGAAAAGTAGTTTTACATTTGCTTCCCCCAGTTCCCCAGGACTGTCACTACTCGGGACAAGTGTCGTTATTTATTTCTCTGTTTGAAGTTCCCCCCCACAGCGGTGTCAGCTGAGGTCACATGTCTCCTCTTTGGACAGTGCAGTTGGCCTCAGTTCCTCCACTGTGAGGTACTGGACAACAGGTGGCTTAGGCACGTTCGTCCTTCCCTGGGTCAGTCATGGCTAGGTATAGTTCTCCAGCTTAGAATAGCCAGACATTCACACTGGTCTTCGGAAAGACCTCCACCCACTCAATATTGAGTTTTAGAAGGAGGTGATGGTATCTCTCAACTCCCTGGCCATAAAGCCAAGAATTGGGTTTGACCACTGTGGTGGACACAGCCAGCCCCTGCTTCCTCCTTTGCTAACTGTGGCTGGTTCCGGCAGCTTTGTGAAGCCTCAGGAATGAATCACAGTGGGCCTAGGAGAGTCTTGGCAATCAGGGCAAGCCACCTTGCACTACCAGCTGTCCTGGGAGCCGACAGAGGCCACATTCACCCAGCTCTAGCCAATGGTGAAAACAAGCCTGGGAAGGTTCTGGGGAAGATTTTCGCTTTCTGGGAAGCAGGAGGAGACTCATGAGAACACATCTTCCAGCATCTTGGCTATCATCCCTTTCTTGCTATCTTTGGTGAGTGATGCTCAGAGCTACAGCTAGCATCTTGCTATTACAGAAACCTATTTGAGAATCATAGAAAGTCAAATTTAGCATCCTGGCTGTTGGAGACGCCTCTCTCGCTCCACAAGGGCCCAGACTTTTGTTGGGAGGGATCATTTAGAGTGCCTTTATTATTTAAACAGAGTAGTCCTGTCTTCTGTTACTTTGGGAATGATACTGATCCAGAAACAGTTGCAGAAGGAGACACAGGAAGAGCTGCTCTTTTATTTGGCCCCTCCTCACAGGCTCCTCTAGGCGGGGGATCCAGCACATCAGCAAAATAAGTGTGCTGTCTGCAGGGTACTCTGGGTAGGAAGGGGTCATGCCACTTAAGGCTCGCCCCCCTGCACCCTCTGAGGGCCTGCGGGTGTGGGGCAGTGCTGGCCTTTTTCCGCAGGGAGCATGCACCGGGCACGCGCACCAGGCACCGGCTGCGGGGCAGCAAGCAGAGGTCCAGAGGTCTTTGGCTCAAGGAAGACCGCTGATCTCAGCAGTCCGGCTGCAGCAGGGTGATAACAGGAAATTGGGGCCAAGAAATAGCATTTTGTCTTGGCTGACCCTCTGAGTGGCTCTGGTAGCTTAATTTTAAAATTTAATACGAAAAGTGCCTTCACTTTAGAGAGACCAACATATTTCTTTGCAGCTGTTGACGTCCACCTACTTTGGAAGGACGGGAGCCCGTGACCTCTGGGTGGAGAAGTAACTCTGCAGCTGTCACAGGAGTCCTCACCCTTCCCACGAGATGATTCCCATTACCGAGTGACCAGAGCGCAGCCTCCTGGCTGGCAGCCAGGGGCTTCTGCGCAGGGTGCATCGACCCTGCCAGGGGGACCCTCGGTCCGGAACAGCTGGCTTCTCGGAGTTCTCCTTGGTCCTGTCCCAGAGCCATACTCGGAAACCCCGGAGGCCTGGACAGCAGGGCCTTTCTAAGCCGGTGCTCCAAGCCCCACCCTCTTGTCCAGAGCTAAGCGGCCTTCCCTCGGGCGCTCGTAAAGGAGAAGGCCCATTCCAGAGCGGATGCCTGGTCCAGGGGCCCGCGACCCTCTGGTCTGGCCTTCAGAGCCGCCTGGCACAGGTCTGAGTAAGTCCTCTCGCTCGTCGGGCTTGGGGCTCCTCACGTGTGCCCAGCAATGTGCTCAACAAATGCCCCGCATCCCGGGCGCTTGGAGGCCAGCAGGGGAAGAGCCAGCACTTGCTGCCCAGGAGAAGTGGGAGTGGCTCCCGCGGCCCCGCCCCCTGACAGGGCCAGCGCCCGCTCCTCCCTGGGTGCCATCACAGAAAGGTCCAGTTTCATTTCCGAAGCTGGAGGCATAATTAAAAAAAAATCTTTTAAGAAAAATCCTGAACATAGATCCATTACTTTGAGGGAAAAAGCAGCTTTTGCCACAGAGCTCCTCCGTCCGCAGGGGCGAGCTTTTCCACTCGCTCATTCATTCATCAAACACCTTTGAGCCCAGCATGAGGGAGAAGGGTGCAAGGGACCCAGAGGTCACTGTGTCTACTACCACCCTAAGACTTGGGAGGGGACTAGCCAGGGTAAGAGGGGGTTTGACTGGAGGTTGGCAGTGACATTATTGCTCACAAGAAATGCACTGAAAACGAAAGGACCCAGAGAGAATTCAAAAGATTTTTTTAAAAAGACATATGGGGAAACTAAAAGGAAGCTAAAGTAACCATATTGATATCATTTAAAACTGAATTTGAAGCCAGGCATGGTGGTTCACACCTGTGATCCAAGCTACTCAGGATGCAGAGGCAGGAGGATTGCAAGTTTGAGGTTAGCCTCAGCAACTTACAGAGACCCCATCTCAAAATAAAAAAAGTCAGGATATTGCTCAGTGGTAGAGCTCCCCTAGCATGCATGAGGCCTTGGGCATGATCCCTATCTCTGGGAAAAACAACAAACTGCACTGAGCCAAAATGCATTATGGAGCTAAAGGTCAATCCATAATGATGAAAGGTTCAAATCATCAAGAAGATGTTGCAATTTTAAACCTGCATGCACCTAGCAGCCTCAAAATACTTCAAGAAAAAACAAAGCTCTGTAAGAATAAATTGATTGACAAATCCATCATCATAGGGGAGTATTTTGCTCAAAGGAGTAGATAAAACATCAATCATCAATAGAAAATTTAAACGTTGTTAACATTTTGACTGATGAGCATACTGCTCCATACCACCCAGAGTGCACCATGTTTTAACTAGTTTAGAGTGAGTGTGTAGGGATGGCAAATCATTCACTAGCTGGAACAGAGATTGCTACAACTATTTTGAAGAGCTTGGTGTTTGTTAGAAAGCTAGGCATGTGTGTACTTCGTGTGACCCAGGAGTACATTTCCTAGTGCACACACCTTGGGGACACTTCCACACATGCACATCAGAAGAGAGGAAGAAAGCTCCTGGCAGCCTCATTCCTAAAAGCCAAAAGCAGAAGCAACCCGGTGTTCACCAGCAGAAGAGTGGATACACCAGGGTGCAGCCATCCATCACCAGACTCTGCAACAAGGAACAGAAAATAAGCGCCCTTTCCTTCCTGGTTTATGTGATCCAGTCTCTCTCTCTCTCTCTCTCTCTCTCTCTCTCTCTCTCTCTCTCTCTCTCTAAATAAATAAATATATATATATATATATATATATATATACACACACACACACACACACACACACATACATAGACCACACACACACACACACACATAATGTCAAGTGGAAGAAGCCAATGTCAGAAATAAAAATCAAAATAGCCAAAGCTAAGCAATGAATCATTTCACAATGGCTATCTTAATAGGAGACTCTTAAGAAAATCAAGGAACTTGAAAACACATATTGAGAATCACAATTTTCTCCAGAAGTGGGGTAGGAATTGAGGGTGTCACAGCAGAAGGCAGCTTGGGGGCTTTTAAGGTATAGGTGATAATCCATTCCTTAACTAGGGGGGTTATATGCTCAGCTGAGGGAAATTTCACACACATGGTGGGGAAAGGTGTAAGAAAGCTCAGAGAGGCATTGTTCATGATGGAAAGATGACTGTTTGATTCACGTGCTTTAAATATTCCATACCTTCTCTTTTATATATGGTGTCTTTTTTTAAAGGAAATATTTCATAATGTTAGTGATGGTAGTTACAATGGAGTGGAAAGTTGATGGGTCATTTTTTTTTTCATCCTTATACTGATTTTTCGCATTTTCTATAATGAGCATGTATCATTTGTGTCCTCAGGAAAGAAAAAAAAAACCTGAGAAGTGATGAAAGAAATCACAAAAGGAAAGATTTGTGCTTGACCACATGAAAACATAAAACTTTCACATGTCTAAAACTACATGAAATCAAAAGTTAAATACAGCAATGAAAGTAATTTACTCTCTATGGATTCATATTGATAGAAAGATAAATGGAGAAAAGGCAAATAATTCATATAAAAGGAAATACAAATCTATGGGGAAAGTATCCAACCCCACTTAGTAATGCCCCAAAGTGTACAGTAATCCGGAGGATGGTGTGGAGTGAATGGTCTCCATCCCCTCTCAATTAGAGAGCCCAAGTTTGAATTCCAGCTTTTCAATTTACTAGCTGTGTATCTTTGTCAATTCTCTGTAACCTTTCCATCTCTGAACACAAATAAAACAATGGAAATAATTAATAGCCTAGGGACTAGTCTAAGGATTAGATAAAATGTATCCAAAGACTTTAGCACAAATCTTGACACAGGGCGATTTTTCAAAATTGGACTTCCTTTTGTAAACAATGAGAGGAAAGGAAAAGAACCCATCTGTGTAGGCAGTCTGGTGGGGAACACTAACATTGAGAGAGTGTGGTCTGTGATAAACAGAGTAGAGGGCACTGAGATATCAGATAACAAGGTGATTTGATTCTGTAGGTGAGCACAGACCTTCCTGAGAAAGAGATATTTAAACTGAAATGCAGGGTAGATGTGAATTACAGAACACAAGCAAGTTTTTATTCTTCTGAGGTGAGTTCATGAAACATGGCTTCTACCTCCTGCTGTTCAGATTAGGGCTCTCAGAATCCAGCCGCCAAATTGTGAGGAAGCCTGAGCAGCTCATGGAGTAGTGTTGAAGAATAAGGACCCCAGGTTTACCTCTTTTTTTAGGTTCCCTGAGCTCCCACAGAGATCCTGCCCTGTGAGTACACCGCATGGCTCCTCTAACCTCAGTTGAGTTACCTCAGTGGGTAGCAAATGGAGCAGAGCTGAGCCAGTCCTACTGAGCTCTCTCTAAATTGCATGTTTTTTAGCAAAGTAATGAGTGCTACTGCTTTAAGACACCAAGTGTTGGAGGATCATCTTGCTAGGATGATGCTAAGTGTGTGGGGAGAAAACTCCAGGCATCAAGAATAAGCAAGTACAAGAGTTCAGAGTCCAAGTCCAATGAGGGGCTTATTGCTCTTTAGCCTGGTGGAGAAGTTGTTAGCAGAAGATTGTTGACAACACAGGCAAAGGAGGCAGCCAGCAGCCAAACCATTCTTTGCTTTGTGTTGAAGTTGGGACTATTGCTTCTGTGAAATGCAAAGTAACTGAAGAGTTTTAAGCATGGTCTTGATATACTCAGAGTGTGCTTCTCAAAGATCAATCAGATAGAATTAGTCCATCTGTGCTGCTATAACAAAACATCTGTGACTGGGTAATTTATAAGGAATAGAGATGTGTTTGGCTGGTGGTTCTGGGAAGTTCAAGAAAATGGTACCAGAATCTAGTGAGAGCACCTGGTAAAGAGACGGACAAGAGACACAACCAGTGAACTTGAGTAATTAGCCAAAATGAGACAATTAACAATCCCCTAAGTGAGGGGAGATAAGGAGGTGGTGTCTCAACACTCCCAGCTATGAAGAAGATCTTAAGGTGAGCTTCTGCCTTTCCTATCCCTCCCCCATGTCTCTGACATCCCTGAGTTCAACCTCCATCTCAGGTTCATGGGCAGAGGGAGGAGGTTCACAGCTAGAAGTGATGTGCTGATCACCCATGGGCCACATGTGCAGATCTCTTGATCTCTCCTTGATGGACAGCGTCCCCCAGTGGAGACTGTCCTCCATGCCCCAAGGCAGTGCTGTCTCTGACCTGTCCCCTCATCCTGAACGTACCCTTCCCCCTCTTGTCACTGTCTCCTCTTCTCATTCTCTCCTTCTGTCCCACAGGGAGAGTGGTTCATGCATTCCTCTAATTCTGTGGGTCTCACCCAAGCCCTAAGCCAAGGGCTAAGATCTTCTGTCCTCTTCTGTTGGGGACAGAGGCCTCTGATGGAGCTGCCATAAACAGTGGGGGTCACATAATGACAGGAAATACCTGCAGCATGACAAAGTCCCACAAGGTGGTGGTGGCTAGACTTGAAAAGGTAAGACAGGGGAGGTACAGAGGAAAGGGGGCAGGACTTGGCGACAAGGGAGGGGAACCAGGAGGTGGTCTGCGGGGAGCCAGCTCTGGAATCCCCATCAGAAGGCAGATGAACAGATTTTCCTGGATTTGTTTTCCCTGCCAAAGGTTCTCTCCAAGCACCCCCAGCTGCTCACTAGGGATCAAGTCTGGTTCTCAGCTCACCATCAAGCTCTCCCTTCCCAATTGGTGCCATGAGCTGTCATTAAGCAGCCCCTCAGCCTGTGTTAGAGAATCTGCGCAGAAAACATCACCCCCCGGGGGCTGTGTGTCAGGACCCCAGCAACACTGCAGAAGCCCTGCCAGGTGCCCCCTCTCAGGGTGAGTCCGCAGCAGGCCCCAACTCTCCTCTCCCCTCCCTGAGGCAAGCCTTCACTTCTTCCCCTCCTCCAGCTTCCTCCCCTCCTCCATCGCCTCCACAAGCTCCATGTTCTCCTTCACACAGAATGAGGTCTCCGGTAGCGGGAATTCAAAGCCGGACCCCAGATGGTGTGAAGATGGGAATCACCAGCCTGCGGGATGTGGTGCAGGCTGGCTGCAGTGGCACAAGCCTGTAATCTCAGCGGCTCAGGAGGCTGAGGCAGGAGGATCGAAAACTCAAAGCCAGCCTCAGCAATTAGCAAGGCCCTAAGGAATTCAGGAAGACCCAGTCTCTATAGAGGATATAAAAAAGGGCAGGGGACATGCTCAGAGGTTAAGCAACTCTGGGTTTGCTCCCCAGTACCAAAAAGAAAAAAAAAAGAAAGCCGCGTGCAGTGAGTGGCAGTTCCTCCCAGCTGCGCGGCCTCACCTCACGAACGCTGTCTCCTCCACCCACCCTGGCACCAGGCCTGCTGCACCCAACACCTTCTCTCTGCAGCACCCTTGGGTGCTGTCACTCACTCAGTTGCAGCACATCTCGGCTACAAAATTACCATCTTGATCACAGCATTTTTCTTGAGCGTTCTCCTTTGTCCTGACACTCCCGGCGCAGTGCTAGACAAGTTGGGGTTTAATGAATACCTGAGATCTGCATTGATTTCAGAGCATTTCAAGGTGCCCAGATATGGGGTCCCCGGAATAAAACCATGGCTTTTGTACAGCGCGCATTGTCTGGCTAATGAAATTATCATAAACATATTGAGTTTACTTGATGACAAGTAACCACAATCAATTGATATTGAAGCAAAATACACAATCACTTAATTGAGAATAATTGGATTGAAAGACAAACTTAGACTCTTGATTAAAATTAATTGTATTGCCGAGACAGCCCGGGATTCCTGAATGCAAGTAATTAAAACTTTTGCAGGTAAGGAAAGATAAATTCTTCCATATGGCTGCCTGTGAAAAGCAATACGTTTATAGTCAATTTTTAAACTACATTAAGAAAAGTAATTATGATGTTACCTTTGGAGAGATGCTTTGACAAAAAGCTGGAGGTGGGTTAATTTGAATTGGCAAATATTGAACCTTTCTCAAGAAGAGAACCATTTAATCTGGGAGCTCTGGGGAGGCTTAACTAACAAATTGAGGATTTTGGTTGGAGGAAAATGCAAACTGAGCACTTTGTAGAACATTCCACGTGGAGAGTGGGTCACCGGTGGAGGCTCCAGGTGAGACTTCCCTCCCCACGAGCCTCTCAGCTAACTCAGGAGCCTCCAGAGGTGTCCAGGCCTAGGGGCAGCTCTCTCTGCCAGTGCCTCCCATGCTGTCATGCAAGGAGAAACACGTGAAATCTCATTTAAATGCAGATTCTGGTCAATAAATCAGAAGAGCTTTATTTCTATCACCCCTGCATGACAGACGACACTTTGAGTAGCGAAGGTCTATAGGACACCAGGTCATGCCTTGCCCAGTAACCAGATCTGTTCCAGAGTCGTTACCCTCATTAGATGGAAGCAGAGGACACACCACAGAGGTTCCCATGGCCAGTGATTATGCACAGCTCTCAAGAAATCCATACTTTTCCTCAGATGTGGGTCTTTCCCCGCAGTTTCCTCTGGCTGAAATGCACTGGGCCCCAGTGAAAGAACCAGGGACTGACCGTCAAGCCACAAAACCCAGTTCTGCTGATTTAAGGGGAAAAAAAACAACTTTTAAATATATGGGAGAAAGTGATATCAGCAATACAGAAAGACAGGAAGCCTCTCACTCCTGCAGATACAGACTTAATACTAATATTCAGAACCAAATAAATAGATAAGGGCCCTAGACACCAGAGACAGTGCTATACTAGCCCGGGTGAGGGCAAAGCCCAGAATAGACGAGCTGGATGGTAGGAAGAGCTATTTCCCTTTACACATGCCCCACCACCACCAACAGCCCCTGGCTCCTGGCTTCTCCCTTGGGCAGAAAAGGGACGAGTGGAGCAGGCGTTCAGTGTCAGAGTTTTGGAGGGCCACCCAAGGGACTGACATCTGTCTCACCTGATTTGTGGTGCTGACAGGGTGCTGGCCACTCTGGATGCCTGGGGCCACTGAAATCAGAGGAAATCAGAGTCATCCATTGTGAACGTCTAGAGCGTTTGGGTCCCTGGGTAAGGGTCGCGAAATAACCAGGACACAGGGGATGCAGAGCCAAGGCAGCAATTGCAACTGCATGCTGAGGTTTATTTGCAAGTTTCCTTTATATTCTTATTCTAACAAAGCAAGCAATTCTTCAGTAACACTTCACCCACATTGCCCAAATATCATGCCTCAGCAGGTACACAGAGCTAAATTCAGATTGTTCCTGTCTATTTGATAAGTATCCTCCTAAAGTTCTTTGTAGACATTATCTAATCCCCAGAGGATGTATTTGCTTCTTTAGAATGTACTGTTCCCAGATCAAGTATGCAGGAAGCTTGTTCCTCTTGGCCAAACCATGCTGAACTTGTGACTTGTGATAAGGGGAAGAGAACTTTTCCTCCTCCTAACTGAGATTTGCCTCAGCTGACCTAAATCACAGCCACAGCTCTTGCAAAATATCAGGCCTGAGGGAGCTAAACTCTGTACACTCAAACCCCAACAATCCGTTGCAGCAGTAGCAAGAACCTACAGTACTCCAGAGAGAGCAAGAGGTTATGACCTCCTGAGAAAGAAACTGGAGGCCTTCTCTAACTGGAAAAGTATATGCAAAGGGCCAGAAAAGTACATCCCCAAAAAGATTGCACGGGTGCCAGGAATCTAATGGTGCCAACAGGTAAAAGTCTTCCCCTGTACAAACCAGTTTATAAATATTGAGAGAGGTGTCTGGTTTTTCAAATGCTTAAATGTTTTTGCTTGAAACTCAGAAAAGAAAAAGGAAAAAAAATCACAAGGCACTTGAAGAAACAAGGAAACATGGCCCAATCAAAGAAACAAAAATAAATCTTTAGAAATCAACCCCAAAGACAGAGGTGGATGAATTACCTAAAAGAGCATGCAAGATAATCACATAAATGAAGCTCAATGTGATGAGATGGTGCAAAGATAGACAACCAAACAAAATCAAAGGGAAGGACTTGGGCTGGGGGTCCATGGTAAAGCACTTGCCTAGCATGTGTGAGACCGTGGGTTTGAACCTTAGCACCACATTAAAAGACATAAACAAGTAAAATAAAGGCATTCTGTCCATCTATAACTACAAAAAATAAAAGAAAAATCAAAGGGGAAATGCAAGAACAAAATGAGAATTTCAGCACAGAGAAACTATAAAATAAGAGCCAAATTCTGGCCTGAAGAATACAATAACTGGATTGAAAATATTCCTGGACAGATATAACATCAGACTTCCTTGAGCCAAAGAAACTATCCTCAAATTTAAAGGTGGGTCTTTTGAAAGTATCATGTCACTGGAACTTAGAAGAAAACAAGAATGAAGAAAACCTAAGGAACTCCTGAGGCACTATCAAACACACCAAAAAATGCATTATGGGGGCTCCAGAAGTGAAAAAAAAATAGAAGAGAGAGATTTTCCAAAGAAATAATTGTTGAAAGCTTTCCACCTGAGGAAAGTAATAAGCATCCAAATCATGAAACTCAGACACCTCCACTTAGGATGGATCTGAACCAGCCCTCACCAAGGCATGTTATGATCAAGCTATTAAATTCAAAGGCCAAGAGGAATCTTGAGAGCAGCAAGGGAGAGGGAACCCACAGGAATGGGGGGCTTCCACAGGTGGTCTGTGGTCTCTCAGGGTAAGAACAAAGAACACCATAACTGGCAAACCTGCCTTTACCTATGAAAAAGACTCTCCCCGATAAATAGAAGATGGGACAGTTTGTCCCCGCCATTCCTGCTAGAATGCTAAAGTGAGTCCTGGAAATGGAAATGAAAGTTCACTAGACAACAATACAGAAATACGAAAATGTGAAATATTCTGTTAAAGGTAAATACATAGACAAATACAGCATCCTGCAATACTGTTATGGCATGTAGAGCCTTTTAAATTCTGGCATGGAGTTTAAAATACAAAAGCATAAAAAATAACTTCATAAAACAAATGTTAATGGATACACAATATATTAAGTTGTAATTTGTGATATCAATAACAAAGTCGGGGGGGAATCATTAGATCAGAGCATACACAATTAAGTTAAATTGTTATCAGTTTTAAATAAGATATTTTATGTAGTCCCATGGCAAAAAAGAAAAGAACCACAGAAAACACACAAAAGAAAATGAGAAAGAATCAAAGCAAGCCAGGCGTAGTGGTGCATGCCTGTAATCCCAGCAGCTCAGAAGGCTGAGGCTGGAGAATCGAAAGTTCAAAGCCAGCCCCAGCAACTTAGTGAGGTACTAAGCAGCTCAGTGAGACCCTGTCTCTAAATAAACTACAAAATAGGGCTGGAGATGTGGCTCAGTGGTCAAGTGCCCCTGAGTTCAATCCCCTGTACTAAAACCAAAAAACAAAAAAGAATCAGAGCATGTCAACACACATACACACACACACACAAAAAAAAAAAAAATCAATGAAACACAAAAGATGATAGTAAAGGAGGAGAAAAGAAGAAGAATGGCCCCAAAGTAGACATAAAACAATTACCAAAGTGGTAATAGTAAGTCTCCCATCAGTAATTACTTTAAATGTAAATGGATCAAATTTCCCGACCAAAAAACATGACACGATGCACGTGGGTTTACAAAAGACTCTCCATAGATGTCAAGATACACACAGGCTGAAAAAAAGAAATGGGGAAAGGTGCAAGTGGTAACTTAAAAAGAATATGATGGCCATACTGTATCACACCAAATAGACTTTAAGTAAAAATCTAACACAGAGAAAAAGAAGAGGTGTCATATACAGATAAAGGGTCAATGCAGCAGCAGATATAACATTCGCAAACCCACCTAACATTAGAACACCCACATCTGTGAAGTAAACATTTACTGAGTCAAAAGAAGAAAGAGTAACAGAATAAAGGTAAGAAAAAAATCATTTTTTTAGTTGTAGATGAACACAACACCTTTGTTTTATTTATTCATTTTTATATGCTCTATCAAACCCAATGCGTCATGCATGCTAGGCAAGTGCTCTACCACTGAGCCACAGTCCCAGCCCAAGAAATTTTCACACCGCTTAATAATGGATAGAAAAGCCAGAGGGTCAACCAAGAAGCAGAGGCCTGAATGACACCACAGACTCCCTGTCCCTGATAGATACACTCCTCACCACAGAACAGGAGGCACATTTGTCTCAAGCACATGTAGTGTACTCCCCAGGATTGATAAGTGGTGGGGTACAAAACAGGTCCCAACACACTCATAAAGGCTGAAATCATACCAACTTGGAACAAAACCAGAAATCCATAGCAGCAGAGAAACTGGAGAATTCACCAATATGTGTGAATCAAACATCACATTCTTGAACAACCACTGGCTCCAAGAAATCACCAAAAAAAAAAGTCAGAAGATATCTTAAGACAAGCTAAAAGAAAAACTCAACATACCAAAACTTAAATACAGTGAAAGCAGCCCTAAGAGGGAAATGTGTAGTGGTAAATGCCTGTATTTAAAAAAGAAAGATCTTACATTAATAACTTTACACCTCAAGGAACTAGAAAAAAGAATAAAAAACTAAACCCAAAGTTAGCACAAAGAAGGAAATAATAAAGATAAGACCATAAATAAACAAAATAAAGAGTAGAAAAACCTATGAAACTAAGTAAACTTATCAAAAAGATCAGTAAAATAGATAAGCTCTTAGCTATGCTATGAAAGTAAATTTTGGATTGGCTCATGGGATATTCAGCTATCTGGTTGAATCTTCCTTCTGGGTGTGTCTGCAAGGGTGTTTCTGGAGGAGATTAGCTGCTGAACCAGGGTGCTGAGCACAGTGAATTCCCCTCTCCACTGGGAGGGCACCCTCCAATCTAGTGATGGCTGAACAAGTAGGTGAAGGAGGAGAGGACCTGCACACTCATGTTCCCCAGCCCACCTCTCAGGGCACTGATATATCAGTACCTCCAGCCCCTGGGGCTCCTGGGGCTCAGAGCTTCAGATTCTGGCTGGAATCTACACCACCGCTCCCCAGCTCTGACATCCCCAAACTACTCCACCAGCTTTCTGGGTCTGCAACTTGCAGAAAACAGATGGTGGGACTTCTCAGCTTCCAGAAACCTGGGGAATAGTGGACAATCATGAAAAAATATATATATAGGCTAACTAAGAGAAAAAAAGAATGAAGACTCAAATAATTAAAATCAGAATCGGAAAAGGAGACATCGTTACAGAAAGCCCACAGAAATAGAAATGATTACATAAGAACACTGTGAACAATTACACCAAAAACCTGGATAACTAGGAGAAATAAGTAAATTCCTAGAAACATACAATCTACAAAGTCTTAATCGTGATGAAGTAGAAAATCTGAACGGACATACAACTAGTAAGGAGATTGAGTCAGTAATGAAAAACTTCCCCAAAATGAGAAAGACCAGATGGCTTCACTGGAGAATTCTACTCCACATTTCAAGAAGAATTAATGTCAGTCCTTCTCAAACTCTTCCAAAAATTTGAAGGAACCCTTCCAAACTCATTTGAGAATGCCAGCACTTCCTTGACACCAAAGCCAAAGACAGTGTAGGAAAAGAAAACCAAAGACCAATATCCCTGATGAATATCAATATTCAAAACTTCCCCCCAAAATGCATAAACTGAATTCAATGGTATATTAAAAGGACAATGCTCCATGACCCCGTGGAATAACCTGTGATGCAAGGATAGTTCAATCTACAGAAATCAATAAATGTGATGTAATTCCCTAAGAGAATGGGAGAGAAAAATGGCATGATTGTCTTAAATTTTGCAGCAAAAGCACATGGCAAAATTCAACACCCTTTCATGGGTGCTGTGGGATGTCTTGCTGTGTGGATAAGGCATCTTGGCCACAAGGGGCAGTTCCAGCAGAAGCAGGGTGTGCAAGGAAGGTCTACTCTAACCCAGAGTGCTTGTTCCATTAAGAACCAAATGCTGCTTCTTCCAGGATAAAAGCTGTCTGACGGGACCAGCCTTCCACCAGGTAGGCAGCCATCCTGGGGAACCCAATGTCGGTCTCTGCTGCAGCCAAAGTAGCTCAGCAGTGGCCAGTCCAGGCTGACCTCTGTGAGTGAATGTCCACCTGCTGAGCTCACGCACAACCTCCATCCCTAAACCGTGGCCACTCTGTTCATAATCCTACCAGGAAAACATCTCACCCAGAACTCCCAGAATGAGTCTTTCTACCCATGTGATCATCGAAGTCCTTCTTTCCTGAAGGCACCCCTTGGCGAGCATTTCCATGGGACACAAATATTTTCACCTTTTCACCCATTCAGGGGGTCTGTCTGCCTACATATTGCCCCAATCCTTTTGACACCAGTTTTCCAATTTTGCTCCTTCCAAGTTCCTGATCATCCCAACTGTTGGCCACTGCCCATGAGTCTGGCCATTCTCCTTCTGAGCAAACTGAATGACCGGGGGCACTGCTCAGTGGGCTGCCCTTGGGAGGTTTCTCCTTTGACACCATCCATCAGGAATGTTCTAGAATGAGGCTCTTGACTTTGGAGTGGTGCCCATATATCATTCAGGAAAGAAAAGGCTGCATGGCAGAAGGGAGGACTGTGGCCATCTGGGCCACGTCTTCATGTGCCTTCCTCAGCCATGGCTGTGTGTGTCCACTTCTGTTGGATAATGGAGAGCTCTGTCCAGGCCCAACTTCATTGCTTGGTGGGTCAGATAACACACAGTTCTAGATGGACCACTCAGGTCTTGGGGTGACTTGGTGGCCCATGGTCAAGTGGTCAGTGTCTACTAAGGCCAAGCAGCAGGCCATGAGTTGTTTCCCTAAAGAGAGCAGCTGTTTGTGGTGGACTGTAGACTCTGCTCCTAATCCTAAGGACACTGTGCCTCAGGTCTGGGGCCAGCAAAGTCTCCAAACAGAATCTCTGTCACTGACACTCCATATGCCACCAGGTCTGCTGGACCACATGGCCTGAGTGCAGGAACCTCGCACAGTGGCCTTCTCCTGTTCCAGAATCCAGTCGGGACAGGAGCCTTTTTGAATCACTCAGTGCAGGGGCCAGAGGAACACATCCACATGAGGATCATATGGGTCCCAAATCCAAAGAGGCCCCCCAGACACTGCACCCCTTTTTGGCTGAAGACGCAGCCAGATGCAAAGTCTTCCTCATCTTCGAAGAGCTCTCTCACCCCTAGAAGTCGCTGCCTAGAAGTCCCTAGAAGTCATGGGGTTCTCTTCCCACTTCTGATGGGTAAGTGTCTGAGTCTAATGTAACTACTCACTAGTGTAAGGGACCTGGGCAGCGTCCCCGGACCCCCACAGGTGAGGTAGGAAATGCGACCCACGAGGGTGTGTCACACTCCAAAAGAACTGCAGCTGTCTTCCAATGTAGACAGAAATCCAGGGAATGGGAGTGGGACAGACTACGACCCTGTGGCATAAGGTTAGAAGAATCCAGCCAAGATTCTGCCTTTAACACAGCAGTTCAGAGAATTAGACAGGCTCTCACCATGTGGTTGGTTGGCTGAGATATGGATGAAAAGGGTGACTCAAGGGAGAAACCTGGAAATTCCCAGCCTGCCTTGGTTGAATATAAAGGAAGAACTCAAAGATGGAGTGAGATTAAAAAGAGTGGACTGACATTGAACACCTACTCACCCGCCCTGGGAGGGGCCTGATGATATACTTTTGACTAATTGAAACTCATCAAAAATCAAAAACCTTTGTTCTCTGGAATACATGTTAAGAAGATGAAGAGGGTCAGGCATGGTGGTGCACTCCTGTAATTCTTGTGGCTTGGGAGGCTGGGGCAGGAGGATCACAAGTTTGAAGCCAGACTTAGCAACTTAGCAAAGTCTTAAAACATAAAAAGGGCTGGGAACATGGGTTCAATCCTGTACCAAAAAGAAGGAGGAGGAGGAGGAGGAGAAGGAGAAGATGATAATGAAGATGTTAAGAGGAGAGCTGGGGGAGGCTCAGAGCCCCTGCCTGGCATGCTTAAGGCCCTGGGTTTGAATCTAGCACCATAACAAAACAAAATGAAAGCAGATGATTAAACAAAGGAACACGTGTTTCCAAACCACCCATCGGACTAAGAGCTCTTACCCAGAATGTAGAAAGGACTCCCAACCTTCAGTAGGGTTTTAGTCAGATTTTCCACTGCTGTGTCTAAAAGGCCCTGCAAAAACAATCTCAGGAGGAAAAGTTTACGTGGAGGCTCACAGTTTCACAGCTTCAATCCACAGACAGCCCAGCTCATTCCTCGGGCTCAGGTGAGGCAGACATCATGGCGGAGCAGAGATGGCTCTGCTCAACAGGCACAAACTGTGACCCCAAAGACAACCTCCAGGGACCAGCCCTCCAGTCATGGCCCTCCTGCCTGAGTCACCACCCGTGCATGCCCGTCAGGGATTAATGCACTGACCCAACCACTCCACCTCTGAACCTCTGGCACTGTCTCACACTGAGCTGTGGGGATACTCACATCTCAACCATAACAAACAGCTTAAAAAAATCAAACAGACCCGGAGGTTCCAAGGCCAGGATGAGGCCAAAAGTCAAAGCACACACAGACCAATGACATAGCTCCACTGCTGGCCCAAGAGCCCTTCAGCCCTGAACGCTGCTGAGAAGACCACAGCCCCAGCTGCCGTGGACAATAGTGTCCACCTCCCTGCAGAATGGCCCCTCAGAGTCCTGCTGCTTTACATCACCACCTCCTGAGTCAAAGACAGTGCAAGACCCAAACTAGTGACCCCAGGGTCACTTGCCCACCTGAGTGCAGAAGGAGGCTGAGAACATCCAGCTGACATTTTTGGTTTCCATAATAGTGGACTTCCACTGGCCAATACTCACAAGATAGGGAGCTCCCCAGACATGGGAGGGGTTCCAGTATGGAGTGGTGTTGAACTAGGGGTGATGTCCGCCATGCTCACTGCTGTGGCTCAGGCAGGGTCTGAGTGTGTTCCCCAAAGGCTCATGAAGCTTGGTCCCCAGCATGGCAATGTGAGAGGCACTGGACCTTTCTAGAGATGGAGCCTAGGGGGAGGGCCTTGGGTGTTTGGGGTACTGCAGTGGGAGGGCCTTGGGTCTTTGGGGTACTGCCCTAGGAAGGGATTAAAGTAGTTCTCATGGGGCCCAGTTAGCTCCTCCAGGAGTGGGTTCTTACAAGAGGGCAGGCCTGGCCTCTGAATCTCTGTAGCTTCATGTCTCTCCACGTGATGCCCCCCCCTCCCACACACCCCCACATAATGCCATCCGCCATGTTGTGACACAGCCCCGGGGGGCCCTTGCCAGGATGGGCACTGTGCTCCTCTACCTCTAGAGCCGTGGGCCACACAACCCTTTTCCTCTAAGTGCCCAACCTCAGCGTTGTATTAGAGTGACAGGAAATGGATTCAGGGTGCCCTTTCTGTCTTCTTCTTCACCACCTCCAACCACGACAGGCCCCTCTATCGGCTCAACCCCCTTGTGTTTCAGGATACACACCAGGTCCTCAGAAAGCCTTCCTGGGCCCACTCTCTCCCCAGACTGGGCTTGACTCATTTCTTGCATGATGTCGTAAGTCAGAATGTGTCACATCAGCCGGAGGGAGAAAGAGCCCACATGCCAGTCAAGGTCACTTTTCCCAGAGAGACATCAGCCCGGGAGGTGCTGAGTGGTCTACTGTGAGCCACAAGGGGCATGACGAGGGGCAGAGGGGGTGTGGACAACCACAGCCTCCAGGACACACCTGGGAATGTGATGGGCCACTGGCCATGGCTGGGATGATGGAGAGGGGCCTTCTTCCTGGACAGACAAGCCTCAAGCACTTAATTACGCTAGGCCTGCAGAAAGCCCATGAGGTAGCTGCCACACGATTCATGGAACATGGCACAGTCCTGTCTGCTCTGCCAGAGTAACAAACTTGGTTCTTCAAAAGATGGCTCAGTAAAACTTGTTGCTGGGTGTCTGAGTCCTCCTCTCCGGCCATCTCCACCATCCCATCACCAAAAGCAAAACCAAGGAAACAAATTCTTCTCCTTCTATGTCTAAGGTCAGGTCCTGTCCATACAGAACAGTGGCAGATTTGTCCTAGAGATGGGACATAAGCCAGCCAGGACAGTCTCAGACAGAGCCAGTCCCCCAGGGACCTAGAGGTGAGGGGTGGAGAGGAGCCGTTGGGGGCACCCCTCAGAGGGCCGTATATGGCATGTCTGAGCACAACAGAGGCCTCATTCCCCTGCTTGTGCCCGGCCCACAGGCTTGGGAAGCACTGGTGAGCAGGATCCAGGGCGCACCAGGTCCTGCTCCCCGGGGTGTGACTTCCAGAGGATTGCTTCTCACCTGGCCTCTGCAACCCACACCCCACTCCGTCTGCCTTTTGAATAACAATGCCTTCTCCTAAACCAGGCTAATGGGAAAGTAATCTTTCTCTTTCAGAGCCACCGCTCTGTGAAGTGCTTACCAAATAGGATTTTTAAATAGCAGGAGAGCCAAACTCAATTTGGGAATTAATGTGTTTAAGCCCAGCTGGAAACCTTCCCCTTCCTTCCCAAGGCAGAAGCTGGAATCCGAAATCCCCACCGGGCCCCAGTCTCCGTGGGGACTGAGGAGAAGCCAGAAGTCACCCCAGTGTGTCTCAGCAGCTGCAGGTTCTGCCAAGGCCGCGGAGGGCCTTGGCCCAAAGGTTGCCTGCCAGAGCCCGAGAGCACTTCTCTGCCACTAGCCTGAGGGCCCCGCTGTGTGCTGGTTCCCCCGCTGGACCAATGGGCCAACCCAGAGAGAAGGCTGAGGACAGAGATGTTAGCCCGTGACCCAGGGCTCCAGGGATGTCACTTCACATTCTCACCTCCAGGACACAGCAGAGCCTTGGAGCTCAGGTCCCTTCAGCTGGGGTGTCCAGTTGGCTACTGGGAGCCAGGGACGGGCCCTGTCCCCTGAAGCTGGCAACCTTGGCCCCTGAGGTC
The DNA here is from genome assembly GCF_052094955.1 of Ictidomys tridecemlineatus. Lineage (NCBI taxonomy): Eukaryota > Metazoa > Chordata > Mammalia > Rodentia > Sciuridae > Ictidomys > Ictidomys tridecemlineatus. The sequence goes on from NW_027521026.1 coordinate 126,858, forward strand.
AACTCTGCACCTGCCAATTCCAGGACAGCAGAGGCACAGCGAAGAGGGCAGCAGTGACAACAGGTCCCTCCCCACTGAGCTTGGCAGCCTCAGCTCAGGCTCAAGCTGACCCGCGAATCATCTCCTCCTTACAGAACTATTGACCAAAACGCATACACCAGCCACCAGCCAGCCCCTCGGCCATGACAGTGGCCCAGCCCAGCCTGTTGCTCTCAGTCTCTGCAGCTGTTCTTTCTCCTCCAGTTCCACCTTCCCTCCACTGTCCACCTCCCCAGACTGCAGGCGTCGGCACACTGAGGGGAGCCGAGGAAGGCTGAGGAGCTTCATGCTTGCGGGGAGAGTGGAGATTTATCAGGCAGAGAAATGATTGAGTTCTTTTGTGTGTGCCTTTTATCACCAGACAAAATTACCTCCAAATTATGATGGCTGTCGGGAGCTGGAAGGAAGAGGAAATTGGGTATGTGCTTGTCTCAGGTCTGACGTATCGATTGGGGGATTAATGGATGGAAATGGATAAATTGGCTAATTGATCAGGTAATTTATATTCTCAAACAATCACCAGGTGAGGGAGGCCCCACTGGACATGGCCTATTCCTCTGACGGAATGTCAGGGTGTCGGAAACTGCAGACCCCCTCAGCTCTGTACCATTCGTGTTAGGTGACCACCAAGACCACCCTACGATTTGATGATCTGCTGGAACTCAGAGAACAGAGGAAGCTTTGTGTTCTTGGATGCCAATTAGAATCAGAAGGGGAACATAGGACATCGTGAGGTACCAGAAGAATCAGACATCAGCTTCTACCTGTCCCCTCCAGTGAAGCCACGTAGTCCAGAGTTCTCCCAGCAATGACGCTTGACAGTACACGGAAGGCTGTCGTCCAGTGAAGCCCACCGGAGACCAGAGCACCGGGATTTTATGGGAGGGGGTTGCGCAATCATGGAGCACCCCTGCAACCAACCTCAGCTGCTCAGTCTCTTGCTGCCCTCTCCAGAGGTCAAACTGGTACAGTGTGACCCAGGGCCCCAGGCTACCAAAACCAGGCGTCACTAAAACAAACCCAAATCACAAGGTCAGCACAGGCTCTCTGATGTGGCCTGAGGCCCCAGGCCCCCACAGACACTCCTATCAGGCCAGATATCCCAAGGCTCAGAGCTTATGTCCCTCTCAGATGGTCGAGGCCAGTCCTGCAGGTCTGTGCAGAAGGGGGACAGTCCTGTCCTGAGGGGTTAGCCCTTTACTGCACCTGTCCCGTGAGAGTTCCATCTACCAGAAGGCTCAGGAGAGATTTCTGGTGAGTTAAATCCCAGTTGGAAATCCTTCTTTATTGGAAGTCCTTTGTCAATTCTGTCTTCTTATACAGTCCTGTTCACTGTCCATATAACAGGGACTTGGAAGCTGCCTTTCCTAACACACCAATGCCGCAGTCTGGCTGGGCACAATTCACAAGCCACTTACCAAGCAGAAAGGAACTTTATTTTTAGAACACACACCCCTGCACCACAAGAGCTCTTCAGGAATTCCCTCAGAGCCCAACTGCCACCACCTGCTTCCCACGAGCCTCTCAACGCCCCCACTCCTCCTGCTCTTGAGGCCAATTGGCTGGGTCGTGTGGGCGGAGCCAAAAGAGTCCCCCAATGAGCAGCTCCGTGGCCTGAAAGGGCGGGGAAACAGCCCGATGAGCATCACCACAGAGGAACCAAACAGCTGGCAGCTGGAAGTTTGCTGGGGCCATGGTGAGCCAATCAGCTGGAAGTTTGCTGGGGCCCCTTCAGCTGTGGCTCTCAACACACCAACCCTTGGCTTGGGCCTGTAGGTGCCCGATGGGAACAGGAAGCAGGATGAGGGCTGGGCAGCTGGGCCTTCATTCTGTGCCTCCGACAGTTAGCCAGACCTGCTGATCCTGTCAGGAGCATCCATCTGAAGTCTGGAAACACAAGGTCGAGGAGCCCAAGGTCACATAGCTCCTCTCATCCTCCTTCAGGACTGCAGACAGCAGGGCAGCAGTAACAAGATACATCTCAAGTTCCACAGACAGACAGCAAGGCTTGCAGACAGATCATCCCAGGAGAGGAACGGACCTGTCCCCTAGGCAGGAGCAGTCCTCTCACATGGGAGCCAATGGTCCCTTCAAGTGGTGACCACTCCTCCAGGATCTTGGAGAGCCAAACGTGAGAAAACTTCCCACCAGACCACAGTTGATCAGACCCGTCCACCTCTCCCCTATTTAAACCTGAAGCTCCGGTGGTGCCCTCCAGGTCAGAGCCAGGAGTGCCGGCATCCTCTAGTCCCCAGTCTCCCCAGCATGGCTGTCCTGAACAGCGAATCCCCTTCCTACCTTACCATCACCCTTGCATTGGTTTTCTTTGAGGGACACTGGCCACACTTGGTATGTTAGGGCTCCCCAAGCCAGGCCCCTCCCCAGCCTAGGACTCTGGGAACAGTGGCACTGAGTCTTTCCTGCAGGGCTCACCGGACTCTGGGACTATCATTTTCTTTACAACAAACTTTATTTTAGGATAGTTTCATGTTCACAGAAAATTTCCAAAGATAGTACAAAGAGTCCCCAGGCACCTCCAGTCATTGACCTCTGACAGCATGGTGCCCTCGACAGGGGGAGGAGCAAAGCTGACCAATGCACATGTCAACAGAGTCCTAGTTCACACTCCATCAGGACTCCCTGCTGTGGCCCCGTTCTGTCCTAGGAGAGCACCCAGAATCCCACCTGGTGTCTAATCATCTCATCTCCTCAGGCTCCCATTGTTTTAGATGACCTGGTTGGTTCCAAGGAACACTAACTAGCATTTTCTAGAACATTACTTGGTGACTTGTGTAATGTTTCTTCTCCTCATTCGACAGGGTTTTGGGATCTCTCTGGGAAGACCACAGAGAGACAGGGCCTTCTCATCACATCACAGCCAGGGTGGGCACATGCCATCCCCACAGCCGATGGCTGCTGATATGGGCCTTGCTGGCCCGGCCCAGGCAGCGTCGCTGGGCCCTGTGCTGCAGCTTCCTCCCTCCCCAGCTCTGCCTTCCTTGGGAAGAAGCCCCCTAAGGAGTGGAAGGCTTCCCCACCTTAAGGTCCTCCACTGCCTTGATGGGCATGAATTACTGGGAGACTTGCCCTGTTTGTTTCTTTCCTCAGTTGTTTCCTTACATCAATCTGGACTTGAAGGATATTAAAATATCCCACTCTAAAATATAATCTTTCGCATACGGATTATTTTTAGATGAAGACCATTTAGAACCTGCAGCTGCTGACAAGACCCTGAAAACCAGGCACACATTTCCCTCGTGAGGGAGACTCATGTCCACAGAGGAAAGTTCCATAACTTCCTCTATGGCCAGAGGGAAGAGGACTCTGATGACCCTTCCCCGTGGAGAAACACCCAGTTGGAATCTGCATGGCAAACCTGACTGCGCCATCCCTATTTTCCTGGTCACCTCCCCATAACCAGCCTCCCTTGCCCAGAACCCAACTTGCCGGGGACACTGCGGAAGCCTAAGGGCTGACCGCCCCTGTGGGTGGCCGTCTGGGACACTCCATGTGCAGGAGCAGGGCACACTGGATGAACTTCTGTCCATCTTCCTCTTGCTAATGGTCTGACCAGCTAGTTTACAAGGACCTGTCAGGGAGCTGTGGGGGAGGATGACTCTGTCCTCCCTACCAGCCCACGTAGCTAGACTTTAATCCAATACAATTTACTTTACTTCCTTGCTCCAGTTGTTCTATTGTGGGCCTTGGGGACTTCTTTCAGTGGCCCCTGTGTCCTTTTGAGGTGCCACGTGATCCAGGGTTTGGGTTTGTTTTAGTAATTCCTTACTTTATCAACCATGAGATGACCCAGGCTCGTCTTCTATACCATTGTCCCTTATCCTCTGGGGGCATCTTCCATGATCCCCAAAGGACGCCTGAAGCCATGAATAGTGCCAGACTTTACATGAACTATAGTCTTTTCTACACCTATGCACACAAATGTCATGCCTTTTATAGCTGAACTAAGCACTTCTTAGGCACTGTGGCCATGACTGTTACCCTTTGAGGTATGACAGCAAAACTGTCACGAGCTTCTTTTTCTTTCTTTACAGTTTCACAGATAGATTTCTTCCTTCTGTAGATCTCAGCACCCTCAGCGTACCACTTTTTTTTCATAAGTGGAGAACTTTCACCTTTTCACTTAAAGGAAGTACTTTACAGCTTCTCATTATCATCAGCACCACTACTCTTGCACTTTGGGGTCATAACCAAGTAAAATAAGAGTTACTTCAACACAAGCCCTGCAATACCAATAGTCAATCTGATAACGAATGTGGCTACTGAGTAACTACTGGGCAGGTGGTATATACAGTGTGGATACTCTGGGCAAGGGAATGATTCATGTTCCAGGTGGAATGCAGCAGGACAGCACAAGATTGCATCGTATTCTGCTCACAGTGGCACATAACTTAAAACTTACAAGTTGTTTATTTCTGAAATTTTCATTTCATATTTTTCAGACCATGACTGACCATGGGTACATGAAACCAAGGTACGCAAAGCTCCAGCTATAGGAGGGACTACTGTGTTTCATGCCCCAGCCCTAGAATCATCCAATTCTCCAAGATGTTGGTCAGCACTTTCAACCATGCACCTGACAACTTAAAATATGAATGCTATCTGGAAAGATGCCATAGAGTCCCCCCATTCCATCCTCTCACTTTATCCCTGGAGGGGGCATTCAGGATCCAAAGTGACTGACAACCAGGACTCAGGTCTCTGAGGTACCATGCTAATATCCCCCACTCACTTTTATCTGCAGAAGAAGACCAAGGAAAGACTGGGTCGCACCCAGGACAAGTCATGAGAATCGCATCACAGAATGCCCCTTTTCATTCGAACTTGATTTTGTGTTATTTTTTCCTTGTTCAAGAAAGTTGAGGGCTGAAGTAAGATTTCCAATTTTACTGCCTAATGAAAGTCTTGCTGGAAGGACGTGCTTGAAGCTGCAGCCTTCTCGTTAGCTGATGCTGTGTCTTCTTCTGGATGTGTGCTGGGTGGTTTTTGTTTCTAGAAAGCCGTTAAGTATTTGATGATCATTCCTATGGCTACTGTAAATTTCATTTCTTAGGAAAATACAAGTTCTTGTATTTGAATACTAAATTTACTTCATAACTGATACATATATATATACACACACATATGTGTGTGTGTGTGTGTGTGTGTGTGTGTGTGTATTTTTTTTGGCCAGTGCTAGAGATTGAACCCAGTGTCTCAGGCATGCTAAGCTACACCCCAGCCCGGGTAAGACAGGGTCTTGCCAAGTTGCCCGGGCTGACCAGGAACTTACCTTCCACCTGCCTTTGCCTCCCGAGTAGCTGTGGTTACAGGCATGTGCCACCCACGCGGCTTGCATAACTGATTTTCATGCTGAGGAATTTGAGGCAGACACTGAATAGGACCCGGACGAATAGAATTCCTTGCTCAGGACAATCCAGCTCAGCCACAAGCACCAGTCTGGAGTCCACGGAGGGCAACAGCCTGCAGGACGGGACCCGCTGCATCCGTGGAGCGTCCTCCTTGGAGAACTCAATCAAAACCAGACCCAGAACCACGGCCAGGAGCGGGAGGAGTTCCTCGGGCTGATTAGGACATGGGAGGGCTCGTTCCTGGCACTGTGCCTGGGAGGCCTCTTGGTCTGCCGAGCCCAGGATGGTGGCTTGATTCTGAGTGTCAGCATCATCCGAAGACCTTCATTTTGGTTCATAAGACGGTCTTGCATTATATCATTTAGGGCAGAAATTTCACACTCCACCAAAAGCCCTAGAGACCAGCACAGGTGAGCCCTTTCCTTAGGCTCCACCTGCCGGTGCCCGCCCTGTGGAGGGGAGGAGGGACAGAGGCCTGCGCTGTGTGGTTGCTCAAGGGCTCAGAGAGGGCCAAGCACAGGGGCACAGGAGACCACTAGGATGTGGGCCCTCAGGAGTCCATCACACCACAGGCTCTACCCTCACAGGTGGGACTAATGAACCTCCAACACAGGTGTGAAGGATCTGTCTGTCCTTCTGCTGCATGAGGACATAACATTCAGCCCTTCCCAAGGATATAGCAACAAACGGTTATCTAGGAAGCAGGAACAGCACCCTGACCAGACACCAGTGCTGCCGGCACCTGGACATTGGACTCCAAGCCTCCAGAACTATGAAAACAAGTTTTTAATCTTTATAAATCCCCTAGTCTCAGGTATTTTGTTATAGCAACAGGAACAGAAATAGTGGTGGTAGTATATCATGGAGGGTGATTACCAACAAAATCTTCTCGGTTGTCCCTTCCACTGGGTACAAAGTCTGTGCCAAGCCAAACAAGTGGCACTGCAGGTAGCTGCCCACTTTGACATCTCCCTTAAGTCCACTCTCTCGTCCCCAGCAGCAAATGAACCCCCCCCACTGCAGTGAGGTGGGGCCGATTTGTCCCCCAATCTCACCAGCAGTGCTGAAATGAATCCCTGCCCTGCATAGAAGATGCAGCCTGGTCTGACTTTTCCCAGGAACCAAGTCACTCCATTCTCAGTGGCTGGGACCTCACTGTCATCCCTCTGGGCAGGAAGAGCTCTCCCTCAGTATCTTCCTGACCTGGGCCTGGGGCCCTCTCTGTGGAGATCAGGAGTGACTGTGGGCCAGCACACTGGCCCTCGAGTGTGTCCCAGAGACCCACAGTCTCAGCATCACCTGGGAATTTACTAGAAACACCTATTTTCAGGCTCCAACTCAGATCTACCAATCAGAGGTCTGGAGGTGGAGCCTGGGATCTGTGCTCAGCAGGCCCTGCAGGGGCTCTGGGGGCTCTGAAGCAGGAGAGCCACTGCTATGGACCACAGCACCTTCCCCGTGGCCTTTGGCTTCTGAGCCTGCACTTTGACTTCTTCAGTCTTCAGTTTCTAAGCTGGTTAAGTGACTTTTCTAGGCTCATAGGGCCAAGTGGTGCAGTGTCAGAACCAGGGTGTCACTGTGGACATCCCCTGGAGCTTCCTCAAAGGACTAGGCATGGACCCTCCCGATGACCCAGCCAGACCACTCCCCAGTATTTATCCTGAAGAACTGAAGTCACCTGACTACAGCGATACCTGCACAACCGTGTGACAGCAGCACAGTTCACAACAGCCAAGGAGTCCATGAGCAGGTGACTGGATGAAGGAAATGTGTATATATGCACAATGGAGTTTTATTCAGCCACAAAGAAAAATGAAACTATGGCACTTGCAGGAAAATGCATAGAACTTGAGACCATTGTGTTAATAAAAAAAACCAAATTCAGAAAGTCAAGAGACATATGTTTTCTGTCATGAACAGAAGCTAGAGAAGAATAGTGTTAAAAAATGTGGAGGGCAGATCTCATAAAAATCCAAGAGTGATCAGAAGAGGGAGGGACCAGGGAGAGGGAGGAGGGGAGGGAGTGGGGGGAGTGCTGGGGAGTGATATTGGTCATTGTTATGTGGTGTGCACGTGTGAGTGTGTAACAAGGAGTCCCACCAGTGTGTGTAACTATAAGGCACCAATAAAATACTGTGGAAAAAAACAGATAAATAAATAAACCAACCCTGATCTCTGAACGGGTGGACATGGCGCTCTCTAGCAGTCTCTAGAGGTGCTGTGGCCAGACTGCAAGAGCTGCCAGCCCCCACAGCTTTGCTGTTGCAGACCAGGCTAAGGGCCCTGTTGGCCCCTAGGGTTATGAAGAACACAGCCAGGACCACCCAACGAAGGCATATGGGTGGTTCCCTGCCCCTCTTTATGGAGCATGCCAGGTAGCCAAAGACATCAAATGGGCACCTTATTTTTTTTTTTTTTTGATAAATAAATCTTGGTTGGATGAGGAAATCAACTGTGTGAACTGTAAAATTGACTTGGCTCTGATTCTTGCACCAGGAATGACAGAAATGCCCAGAGTACAGGGCTCCGAGGAGCCTGGGCTGGAGGGACCTCTCACCCCTCCCTAGTCACACCCTGAAGCCTTTTCTTAAGAGAAAAGTGAAGCCAGCTCGTTTCTAAGCTGGTTCCTCCCTAGGGAGCCACTCATGAGCATGAGAGACTTGCAGGTCTGGGTCTTCACCGTGGAGTTGCCAACAGAGAAGCCCGTGGTGACCAAACAGCTCTGAGAAACTGGTACCGTGCTCATTTGCCTGAAGTCATAAGAGCCTGTATCAGTCAGCCCCAGCTTCTTTGACAAAATGCCCCCGCCTTGGGAGCTTAGTACAAAGAACCTTACATTCTCTCAGTTCTGGGGGCTGGAAGGCCAAGGCCAGGCATTTGCAGGTATGGCGTCTTCCAAGGCCTCTCTCCTGGGTTGCAGGTGACTTATCTCTTGCTGTGTCCTCACATGACCCTTTCCCTGCACACAGGCATTCTGTGGGCCTCCTGTCCTATTAGATGGGACCCACTTCATGACCTCATGTAACCTTGTCATGTCTTTAAAGACCTCATCTGGAAAGCAACTGCACTGGGGTTGGGACTTGGACACATTAATGTGTGTGTGTGTGGGATGCACAATCTAGTCCACACAGAGGCTGCAGGAGTGAGGGCGGGCCTTGGACTCAGGACACCTGGCCCTCCATGGCATGCTGCAGTTGCTGCCTCCTGTGGGCTCAGCCCCAGGCCTCCCTCTGCCTGGGTTAGTCCTGACCTATTATTCAAAGCCCTCAGCATGATGACAACTATGGATCTGTGGGTGCAAATGCTCCTCCATTCCACCTCACACGGGGGCATGTCCATTGTCCCCACTGTATTTCCAGTGCTTGGCAAAACCCCAGCATGCAGTGGTGCTCCATACGTCCCTGTGCAATGAATTCACCCATTACTGCCTACTTATTGATAAAAGAAGACACAGAATCCATCTGGGCAACATTCAGGATGCACTTAATTAAAAAGCACCAAGAGATCTGTTTAAATCCACAAGTGCTTCCCACCACCTCGCCAGGCACAGCCGGCCAGGCCATCTTCTGTCCCTGACAAACACCTCAGTGTTTGACGGATGCCTGGAGACAGAGACGCATGTGCAGGATCAGCGGTTCCATAATTGGATATTGCAGGCAACACACCAAAGGGCAGTATCAGTTCAGGGCAGTGGGGGCAGGCTCGGTACAAAGTCACACGGTAAGATTGGGGACACAGAGTGTGATGCTGGCACATGCTTTCTTTGGTCATCTGCACTTGCTAAGGTGGCCAGCCACCTTGCACAGTCCTGGTGTGTCTGCCTGGACACCTGATGTTGTCCAGCCGTGCACACCTGGACAGACAGACTCTAGCCCTTCACGCTCCTACCAGGGCTTCCTACCTTTTCACTGGCTCACCTCAAATGCATCACTTAAATATCACCCCATCAGATTCTTGCTTTCTTCAGCTGTTAAATCGCAGCCTCGGCACTCACAGGATTTTCACACTACAGAACGACAGTTCTAATCTCCAGACAGATGCTCCTGTCTCACAATGGGCTGCCTCCCGTAAGCTCATCGTAAACAGAAAACATCACACGTCAAAAATGTGCTTCACACACCTGCTCTGCTGCCGAGGTCCAGAGCACCTGCCAGGTCGCTGATCACCCTGTGATGGAGTGGCATCCGGGAGCCCGAGCATCACAAGGAGGTATCGCACTGCACACTGTTGGTCAGGGAAAAGATCAAAGTTCAGAGCACAGTTTCTAAGGAACACTCACTGCTTTGGCACCATCCTAAAGTAAAAAAGCCCTAAGTCCATCCATTGCACACTGGGGACTATTTGCACAAACTTTCCTATCATCTTGACACACTGCTGCTGATCCAGCTGCCTGGACACCACCCAGGAGTCTGTTAGGAATATGGAGTCCAGGCCCTGTCCCATGTGACCACATCAGAGCTTGGGCTCCACAGCATCTCCAGGAGACCCAGGTGCACCCTGAAGTCTGAGCAGTGCTGACCTGCAGCAGCTTCACCAGAAAGTCCCCAAAATGTGGTTCCCCTGGTGAACACATCATCAGATCTCACTGCTACCCCTCAGGGGTGACCTTGTGCACCAGATTCTATGCCCCTCTCCAGTGTGAACCTTAGAAGTCCTACACCCCAGATGTCCCCAGGTGTGTTCCCCTCATACATGTAGATAACATCCCAAACCCCTTAGAAAACTAGAGAAAAGCTCCACCGGCCTGCTGAGTGTCTTGGGTGACAGCGACCAATGTCCTCAGAGCCATGCCAGCTCTCTCCACAATGACTTTTTATTTTCTGTTTGTGTTCCCTCATTTCCTACCTGTGTTCTCACATTTCAGGGCTGGTTTTTGAGCTTTGAAAGGTGAACAACATGGTTCATCAAGAGCGAATGGGTGGTGTGACTTGAATAATGACTTCCAGGCCTCTCAGTGCCCATACTCTGGGTTTCAAAGAAGGAAAACCAGGGACATTAGCACCTGATTGTCACAGATAAGACTTCCAGGAGCATTTTCAGATACTTAGCGAGATTATATAAAGGACACAGAGCTGGCAAGTGTCAAACCTGAATGGAAGCCCAAGGCAGTCTGGCAGAGTCAGATAAAGCCCGTCAGGGCTGGGGTGCACTCAGTGTGGGTGCCCTCCTCGCCTCAAAAGCCCTGGATTTGATCCCCAGCATTGCAAAACCAAAGTGTGCACTGAATTTAGAGAGAGTGCCCTCTCTGTTGTCACCAGATGGAAGTGTAGCCCCCAGTGTGGCCCCTTTAAAAGAAGGAGGTCAGAAGAACGGGTTGATTTAGGCTGAGGTGTATTTGCAGCCAGCAAAATCCCTGGCTCAGAACTGCTGCAGAGGACCTGGGCAAATTCATCCACCCATCTCGCAAGCTACCAGGACTGCGTGGGAACAAAGCTGAGGTGCTGACAGGTGGTGTGAGGTAGTCAAGTGGTTTCTCCTAGGAACCCTTATAGGCTTCTTCACCCCAAGGAGATAGGCAGACACCTTTGGGGAACATATCGTCCCACACCAGAGATGTCCCCAGATACCATCTGAGGAAACCAGAGCTGCGAGGCTGAGACCCTCATGTCCTGTTGGGTCCTGGTGCTCCCTGGACAGGACTAGAGAAGTCCCCCTGGGAGACGCTCTAACACAAAGCTAGGATCCCTGACTTGGGATGGGACCGCAGGCGTGTGAAGACAGGACCCACCACTTGCAACTCGAATCACCACAACACTCTGGGTCTTACCTGAACGATGAGTATGAGACATGGTACCCATCTCAGAGGGCTGCTCACTTGTTAATGAAAGCTCACCTCAATGCCACAGATACAGACGTCGATCAACTTCATCAGCATTATTACCTACCAGGCTCTGAGCCTTATGGACAGAAGCCAAGTCTAATTTGTCTTTGCACTTTAGTCCCAAGCCTGTCACCAGCACGTGGCAGGTACCTGAGGAGTAAGTTAATGAATGAAGAGCCTTCTCTTCAAGCCAGGGAGCTGGCCCAGGGGTTGCTTGGCATCCCTTGGCCCAGGGATTGGTGTCCTCTACACACAGAGGATTGAGAGGAAGATAATAGACGAAAGGAAGTCTGAAGTGTCACCATTAAAAATAAAATGGGTCTGTTGAGGAGGATGCTTTGAAGACAGGCTTAGAAATTCCATGGGTCCAAAGAAGATGAGGACAGGAAGGGCCAAGACGTCCACAGAGGGAGGCCTCTGAGGCCAGGTGATTCAGGACAAAGAGCTCCATGACCCTCTGGTGCCTCAGAGGAGGCCCGGGCCACCACAGGGCCAGATGGGCAGGACATGTCGGGTGGAGGAGACCACCCCCATTCTGCTTTCCTTCCAGGTCTTTCCTGCCCTCCCGAGCCCTGAGATGGTCCTGGGTTAGCAGAGAGTAGACGGCAGTGTGAAGTGGGACAGCATGGGACAGCATGAGTCAGCGCGGGCTGTCCCTGGTTTATTATTATTATGGTAGAACAAGCAGGACCTAAACCACACATGGTGACCCAGCCTACTCACCCGCTGTGCTGCCCGCACCACCATCTGGACCCAGAACCCTTCCGCGTCCCCACTGCCCAACTCCCAGCCACCTGCGAGCTCAGGGAAGGACCGTCACCCAGCCCACACGGGAGGCCAGAGGCTGGGCAGGGGACGAGGTGACCCACGGAGAGGGAAGCAGCTGCCGGGGACCAAGACCTTCTGGACGCAGATGTTGGCTCAGCTCTACGAACACGCTGAACGCCAGCGAGTGGTGGGCACCGCGGGGCTGCAAATCGCCACCGCGAGGCTGTGGAGTGCAGGGTCCGGAGCCGCCCTGGGGCCACGCTGCCCGGTCCCGGAGCTACTTCTACCTGGGCTGGCCCCTCCCAACTCCCCACCCACCCTCCGGAGGCACTGACCCTGAGCTTCTTGGGGTCCTTGGCCCCGAGATTCCAAGATGCTCGCCTCCAGGGGCTCCACGGCTCCTGCTTCCTAGCGACTTGGGACAGGCTGCTCCCCTGGGCTCCCTCCGCCATGGCAGTGGCACAATGGCCCGCCAGAGACCTGGGCTCCTCCTCCAACTTCTTGGGACTATTCCCAGAATAAAATACAACATGCAAAACATGTTTGCAAGCAAAAGCATCCCCAGGGCAGCCTGCGACGTTGGGCTGGGGCTGCCCAGCGTAAGGACCAGAAACCCGTCCTGAGGGGGGCATCTGAGATGACCTTTAGTGGCCTGAAGCCAGACTGGCACTCTCTGTTGTCAAAGCCAAGGCTGCTTCTCCCCCAGCTCCCCTGCCACCTCTCTGGGCACCAGACACCGTTGGCCCCGTCCCCTGGTTTTCCACTGACCTTTCTGGACTGTCCAGCTGGCTCTTCCTCCTTCTCTTTCTGTTCCCCTGGTGTGTGCTGGCTCCAAAGACCTGCCCTGCTTTCTCCTCCTCTACCACTGTATGTCCTCTCCTGGGTGGGCTGCTCCCTCTGGGCCCTAAAGACTTCACACTTTCCCCAAACCTCCCATAGTATCCACCAACATGTGCAAAGCCAAAAGACAGTCTTTTCTAGTCCTCCTCCCAGGGTCTTATTTTGATGGACAGCACATTGTCTTCTGATTGTCCATCCATCTGTGACACCCACTGCCAGCTTATCTCCCCTACTGTGTCAGCATCCTGCTCCTCATTAGGACCGTTTCTGCCTTCCTGTCTCTCTCACTGTTCCAACATCCTCTTGTTCTGCTTGTCTATTCCTGCATAACAATCAACTCTAAATTTAGTGGCATTAAACTGCACTATTCTGCTGGCAGACTCTGTTGAGCCAGACTCCAGACCAGGCACAGTGGAACCGAGGTTCCCCAGTGATGGAGTCTTCAGCTGGAAGACAGGAGGACCGCAGTCATCTGAGGACCCTTCACTCACCCATCCAGCAGTTGATGCCACCTGTCAATGGAGACCTCACTGGGCGGCCACTTATGGGGCCTGTCCACATGTCTGACTGGGCTTCCTCACAGCATGGCCAGGTGCTGGAATCCAGCTTCCCAAGAGAACCAGGTAGAAACAATGACCTGACCTGGGAAGTCACATAGTGACATTTCTGCCATGGTCAAGAGAGTGCCCAGATTCAAGGGGAGGGAACTCAGACCCCACCTGGGCAGAGGTGGGAAACAGGATCTGCTATCACTGCACTGGAATGCCCACGGGGTCCCTGGAGGCAGGCTGCAGTGAGATTAGTGTGGAGAGACTCTCCCAACACCTGCAGCCAACACCAAACCTCTCAGAAAGAGGGCAGTGGTTCTCCTCTGTGCTGCCTGCTGGGCCCTGCGGGACCTGCCCACACCTGCCCCGTGTCATTCTGACCAGACCATTGCTGAACTTGAACTTGCCCTGGATCCTAACTGCTGCTCTGCCCTCCCCTAGGCAGACTCCTGCCCAGGATTGCCCTAGAGAAGAGCAGTGGCCCGTCTCACCTTGGAACACAGAAGGGAAAGCACTGCCTAGGTGGAACCTCCCTGGTGGAGGGAAGAACAGCCCACCCCAGAAGGCGGCCGGATCTCACCACAAATGAGCCCTGAACTTTGACCTGACTACCACCCCTCTGCATCTTCCCCTCCTCTGGAAACCTCCAGACATCCTCCGCCCAGGGGCCTGTCCTTCTAGAGGCCCAGGTACACAATTCCAACCATAAGACCCTGGCCGCCTGGAGACTCACCTGACCTGTGACCCATTAATGGTGGCATCAGAAACCAGGCCTCAAAATGTCAGGAGTCCAGTAAACACCAAGACTAAGGTGGCTTCAGTTAAAGGGAGGTGATTAGCTTTCCCTACTGAATCCCCAACTCAGCAGGGTGAGATGAAAACTCCATGCTTGCTGGGCAGTGCCAGGTGACAGGTCGAGTGAGGAGGGCAGGCCCCTTGGGTAACAGTCTCCCGGAGGCCTGGGCTTTTCCTCCATTTGGATCTTGGTACAAAGAGCTGAGCTGCTAGCTTTAGCTTGTGGCACTCAGCCTTCTGTGGTCCACTGAGGCCCTCTGCTCTGCCCTCCCACCCTCCAGGCCTCACCATGGGGACGGCTCAATCCACCCATGGGTGTGCATTGGGCTGTGCTTGGCTACCTTCAGGTCACACCAGGTGTGCAGCCCCTAGCGTCTCCTTCTGCCTGCTTTTGGGATAGTTTATGGCTTCCGCCCTGTTGTTAATCCCCAGCCCAGGAGCCAACCCACGGTTGTCACTGACAATGTCGCCATGACCTCTTTCCACTGGTCTCGGGTTAAGGGCACGGTGGCACTGTGGGTCTCTGGGCATGAAGCCCACCTTCTTCCATCCCATCAGTCCCACCAGCTCGGCACCTGCCTTCACCAGCAGTGGTAGGTGGCAGGTGCTGACCCTCCCTCTCTTCCCAAACCTGCTATATCTGACTGGCGGTGAGGCACCAGGCCTGCGGGCGGTTTGCATTTCTGGGCATGATGTTGAGCTCCTCCTCATGTTCCCCTTAGCCTTGATGCTTCCAATCAGTGAGGCTGCCCACTTCTCAGAGGATCTCAGGGTTCCCAGGGGCTGGGGCCTTGTGGTTGTTGCTGTGTAGGAAGCTCTCTCCCACACGGCTCTTAACCCTTGTTGGTTTGAGGACATTGCAAACATTGTTTCCGACCTATCACCAGCTGTTAAGTCCATCTGTGGGGTCCCTTGGCAAATAGAAACGGCTCATTCTGAATTTAGGCTTGAAGCCCTGGGAAGGTGAGCTCGGCTTGGAACAGACTCCTGTGATCCATTGATTCCCTCCCGAATAGCAGACCAGGGCAGTTTCACCTCCTCTCCAAGGCTGCCCTCCTCCCCCAGGAGCCCAACCACCCTCTGGCTCCCCGGCTGCTTTCATGCTGTATTCTGGGATCTGTGAGCCTCTTCTTCCTTGGAGACTTTTCCTAGGGTGAGATGAAGACAGCTGTCCACGCTGGTTCACATCTAGTTAGGGATCCCTACTATGCACCTAGACCCACACACTTCTCCAGAGAAGCGGGCCAGCTGATCGCCTGTCTCCCCTCCAAGCCTTTCTTCCTGGATGAGCCTAAATGTCTCTCCTCTTCCAGCTCCACAACCCTAAAGGTCCTAATCTTGAGGTCACTGACTCTCCTAAAAGAGCAGTTTTCCTTTAATTGTGTCGTACAGTTGAGTCAGCCCCACCCTGCAGTGGGCTTGGTGGCCGGGCCTCCCCTGCTACCTGGGAACCCAGCAATTTCTCCACCAGCCTCTTTTGGACTGTTTCAAATGGGCTGGTGCCGAGCGCCCCCTGGTGGCAGGAGTCCGGCTCTGCGTGCTCTGCCCACTGCCTCCTGGTGTGCTTCCCTCTGGCTCTGGTGACCGGCTCCCTGCACCCCACAGCCCTAGATGCCTCCCACCTGAGCAGCCAGCACCTCGGTCCTCCTGGTGAGCACTTCTGCTGCTGCATGTGGCTCTCTCCCTCTCCCTGCTCCTGCTTAGAAGGCCTCTCCCCTTGCTTGTAGGACACACTCCCATGGCCACCTTCCCGCCTCCCTGCCCTGGTCCTCCTCCTCTGCTCACCCCTGGACACCCCCCCACTCCGTGCTCTGCCGAGCTCTGCCCTCCTCACTCCTCGGTCTCATAACTGTTCATGGTATCCGGACACACAGGGTTCACCGCCTCTCCCAGCCTGGTGCTCTCCCCTGAACTCCTGACCACATGTCATGTCCAGCTGCCTCCCGGACATCTCCAGCAGGGACCACTCAACCCAACATGTCAAAGTGGCCTGCACCAGTTCCCTCAACCTGCAGATCCTGCTCTCAGGGACAGGTACTGTCCTCTCCAGCCCAGTCATCTTCAGTTCCCCTTCCTTTGTGATCTGCGGAGGTTGAACAGGGTCCACGGGGGGAGGGTGTGTGTGAAATCCTACCCCCTGGTGCCTGTGAATGTGCCATCATTAGGAAATGGGGTCTTTGCAGATGTCATTAGAAAGCAGGTGAGCTTGAGGTCACGCTGGAGAAGTGTGGTGTCCACACAGGAGGGGAACACACCGAGAACCAAGTCGGAGATAGAGCTGCAAGCAGAGGAGCAGCTGACCCCCCCCCAGCCAGCAGCAGGGAGAGGCTGGTGAGGGTCCCTGTCTCAGGGGATGCATGGCACAGCTGGCACCTCAAGTGGGCCGTCCCTTCTACAGCACCATGAGAAAACCTGTTCCAAAGATTCAGACCACCCAGCTTGAGGTCCTTTGTTACAGTAGCAGGACATTAACACAGAGGCTCTCATGACAGCTTCCGCCTGCTGCAGACACAGTATCCCAGAATGCAGCTAGTGCACCCACCCCACCCCGCGTCCACTCTCAGCAATGTGCACACTATCAAGGGCCGGCTGTTGCCCTCGAGATCCCCTGGCTGCCACTGCCCAGCACTGAGCAGCAGCTCCGACCACATATCACTAGCCTGGGGGGAAAAATTCACATTCAAAATTTAAAGTTTAGCTTTTACAAAATGAGTGTTGCCTTCCCACTATCGTAAGTCATAAAATCATAAATTGGGCCCGTGTAAGTCAGGAGCCATCTGAGCATTCCCCTCTGCAACACCCCCATCCGCCTCTACTGAGGACAAGCACACCAGCTGCTGGCCTCCAGGCCAGTCCACATGTGTTCAGCCCCACGGCTGGAACAGTCCCCTGCCCTGAACCCTGCCACCTGCCCCAGCCTTGTCCCTTGTGCCCTAGACTCATATCCAGAGCGCCTCCAGGGCTTGCTGATTAAGGCTGGGGTGCCCTTCACCTCTTCTTCAGGTGGCCAGTTCCATCCTAGGTACCAGCACCTTAGTCCCCCCTGGGGATTCCCCAGGCTCCTGCATGCTCCATCCAGCATATACCACGTGCTGAGCTTGCAAGGTTTTCTCCACCCAAAGCTCCAAGTTCCTGGTGCTGCCCATAGAGGTGGGCACCTAATTCCTCTACCTTGCAAAGATCTCTGACCCTGAACTAGAAAACAGAAAAGTAGGAGACCTGAACTTCAGTCTCTAGAGTGGCAACAAGAGAAACTAGAAATCAGACTCAGGCCAGCGCTGCCCCAGGACTGGGGTCCAGGGCTGGAGCTGGTGGGTGGCAGCTTCTAACACCCCTTGCCTCCTCTCTGAGCAACGGAACCTGCAGGGCCCACCCGTGACTGCATTTCCCTACAGCTCCACCATGGGGCTACCTCACGATGTGCCCCCGACTCGAGCCCCACACCTTCTAGGACCCACCACCCAACATCCCAGACATCTTCAAAGGCACCCACCTACAAATACAGCCGTTGTTTGAAAGCTCAGCTGCTCACGGCAGTACTGTAGCAGGAAGGAGGTGGAAACAACCCAGAGTCCACCAGGGTCCACCAGGGGAGGAGTGGACACGCAGATGGGGCAGGCCCACCTGACAGAATGATGCCTGGCCCGAGGAAGGGATGGAACCCTGATGCACGTAAGAACCTTGAAAACAGCACATTGGGTGAAGGGAACCGGATCCCAAACACTGTGGGGCTCTGTTTCTGAGAGGCACCTTGGCCAGACAAACCTAAGATAAAGAGAGCCTCTCGAGGCTGCCAGGGAGCAGACGGGGGGCATGTTACCTTTTACTGGGTGTCATGTTCCCGTCTGGGATGAAGAAAAATTCCCGGAAATAGTGGTCGCAGGACTTTGAATACATGGGGGCCTCCATATCACACACTTGGAAAGGTTAAAACAGTCAACGCTGCAGGTTGCCACCCCATGTTTGTGGGTTCTGTGTCCTTGGTTTTAGACAACAGAGCATCAAAACCACTCAGAGAAAATGTTGTGTCTGCAGGGAGCATGTACCCAGTTTTTCCCTTGTCATTATTTCCTAAAAAATACATTGTAACAAGCACCTGCAGGTGCTGTATTAGGTATCATGTGTCATCTAGGGAGAGTTTCAAGTACCCCGGGGATTCCACGTGGTTCTGCACGTGTACAGGACTGGAGCACCCTGGGTTTGGGTGTCTGCGGGGACAATCTACACCACAACACACACGAACCTCAGAAGCTAAGAAGCTAAGAAGCCAGAAAGGGTACACGTGGTGTGACACCGTGTAGGTGAAATGCCCCAGATGGGTAAATCCACAGAGAAGAGGCCAGAGGGGTCAATAACTGGGGGATAGAGGACGGGTCCTGAGAGGTGCAGGGTGTCCTCCTGGGTGCTGAAAACGTTTAGGTCTATAGGGACATGGGGACTATAACTAACAGCCATGTATTTGCAAACTTGAAATTGTTAAGGGAGAGACTTTTGACTGAAAAGTAGTTCACAGTGCATTCAAATTTTATAAATAACTATAAAGCTCCAATTTAAAATAAATAAAATAAAGTCGAGGAAGGGGATGGTGGGGGAGGGAGAGATGACATACTGGGGACTGAGCGGGGCAGACCATGTTATACGCACATAGGAACCTGTCAGAATGAGCCCCATGCTTTAAGTGAAAAGCAAGTGAGGTAATGTCTGTAAATCAGCTTGAATTATCATTCTACAATGTGTGTGTATATGTGTGGGTGTGTACATGCATTTACTTGCATTTCAAAACACATTGTACACTATATATATATATATATATATATATATATATATATATATATATATATAAAATTTTGTCAATGAAAAATAAAAATTTTGGGGAATAGAAAGAGTGGAACATTGAGTGTTCGAATATTACTAAATACCACCGAATTGTGGACTTCAAATAGCTAATTTTATGTCAGGTGACTCTCACTTCAAGTTCAAAGGTAACAGATTGCTGGGCCCCACAATTCTTAGTCAGCAGGTCTGGACAGACTGAGGCTCTGCATTTTGAAAGTTTCCCCAGAGAGGCTTCCGCTGCCGGCCTCAGAACCCCCACTGTTCCAAGCTGGACCTGGACAGGAGGCCTCCCCTGCAGCCTGCACACCCTACCCCAGGCTCTCTCGCAGCAAAAATGCCCTGGAACAGGGGCTGACCAGCAGAGGACCGCTCTCAGGTGACCCTTGTTCATTGCCTATGGTGCACACTGACTCTCAGAACAGCTGATCCTCTCCAGTGTCCTGCCATCACTGCCTGGCCATCCTCTATCAGAAGTGAAAGCCCTCAGAATAAAGATGGACTCTCTTGGACTGGGGATGTGGCTCAAGTGGTAGTGCACTTGCCTGTCCACCAAAAACTAAAAAATAAATATTAAAAAAAAAAAGATGGACCCACTTGCAAGTCCTAACCAAATGAAGAAGGACAGCCAGCCGGGAGGCTGGGGAGGAGGGCCTCACAGGCACGCGCACCTGCTAATCAGAAGGATTCACAAGAGAGCCAGAGCCACCACCTTGCACAATGCCAACCCAACCTTACACAACAGTGACGTGGCCTTGGCCTTGACCCTCCAGGAGAGGGAGGGCAGAATCCAGAAACCTGCTGCTGGGGGGTCGGTCTGGGAGTAGCTGCCCGGGGGGCAGGGTCTGGGGGCACAGCTAGGAGGTCAGCCAGACAGGAACCAGTGAACTGGCCAAGGGTCCCAGGGCCCTGCTGGGGCCAGACAAGGCACAGTTCTGTGGCTTCCCCATCAGGACTCTCAAGATATTAGGCCCAAGGCCTGGTCTGGGCACCGTGGCCAGAGGGTGCACAGGATGATCAGTGTCCTGACAATTTGAACCCACACCCCACATTTCTGGGCCATTTGTGCCCAGACTGCAAGTGGGCTCTAGGCCTAGCATCTCTTGTAGAGAGAGACCATGAGGCTCCCCTGCGCTTCTGGGAAGATTCCTGAAATGCTTCAGAGCAAGGTGGGGGGGTCTCTGTGAGTGTTTGAGGCCCCTCTCAGAGCCACCTCTTCATGGGGACTTTAAGGGAAAGAGGCAGGGGAAGCCCTGGGAGGACTCTGGCCGGATCATACTGCTACACTGCGCGTGTGCGCCTAGGAACAAATCCCACCACTACCTACAACTACAAAACGTAAAAAGAAAAAGATGCAAGTCATATTAGTGAAGCTTGGGGAGGGAGGAATTAAAAAAAAAAAGAGGATATATGTCAAGGATTCCAACCTGGAGAAAGCTGCTGAACCCTTCACCCTGGGCAGCAGGGAGGGGGCGAGGGAGGAACAGGGTGGGGAAGGCAGGGAGGGGAGGAAAACCCACCTGGGGGTGGCATTCACACCTGGTCGGCCTCGCTGCTCTCCTGAGCTGCGCCCTCCTTTCCGAGGCCTGCCCCGCCAGGGTCGCCAGCTGCCCGAGATCGTCTTCGGGCACAGCCCGCTCTGGAGCGCACCGCAGCGGGTCCCGCTCAACGCCGTTCTCGTGGCGCCCTCTGGTGTCCAGACCACGCCACGGCAGGAGGCTGGGCTTACTCCGCAGGTGGGCCAGGCGGGCAGGTGGACGGGGGGGCAGGCCTGCCTCTCTCCTCCTTCTCCCGACTGTGGGCTCCCCTGCCCGAGCAGAGGGCGAGGCCGGGGTTCCTCCCCAAGCTGCTCTAGGGGACTCGGACCCGAGAGGCCCCCCCGCGCTGGCCGTCAGGCTGGGGGTGTCGCTGTGAGGTCCTCGTCCTTCCAACCTAGTTCCGGGAAGGGAAGCCCAGCAGGTGGATGGCGCCGCGCACGGGAGCCGTGGCTCACCGGAGGCCCAGGCGCAGCTGGACTATGAGCGCGTCCCACGGGCCCCTCCACAGGGGCTGGTGTCCCCAGCCGCCCTAAGCAGGCCTGGGTCAGCAGAAGCGCCGCCACGGGGACCGAAGTGAGGGACCTACCCGGAGGCCGGTGGGGAGGACGAACACCGCGGGTCTCCAGCGCACGGGGACCCCGCGCTCCAACCCAGTAGCTGGCCACAGACGGGCACAGGGGACGGTTCTGCGAACCGGCGAATCCACAGGGACAGAAAGAAGACCAGAGGTGGCCAGAGGTGGGGGTTGGCGTGACTGCCTCGCGGGGACAGGTGGTGGCTGTTGGAGGCAGATGGCAGGGGTGTCCGGACAGCCTTGTACAGCTTGTGCAGTAAGCGCCAGGGAATTGCGCACTTTGTTGACCTTGAGTTCCTCTGCGGAAGAGACGCTCCTTAAGGCGGGGTTTCACTTACCTGTTGGGACTCACCTGTTCCCGAGTTCCCTGTCCACCTTGAGACCATTGAGTCCATGTGTTTCCTGGACACATCCCACACGTGGGCACTCAGAGCCTGGCCAGAGTGAAGTGAGGGGCCAGCCGGACCCCCTCCAAGCGGCACCTCTCACTCCCTGATCCACAAGCGCTCTGCAGTCCCCCCTCCGACAGCATCCAGGCTTCTGAGCTTCCTGCTGGGTCCAGCGTCCAGCTGGGCGCCGCTTATTGCCTGCTAGGTGTGACCTGCTCCACTGAACTCCCCCACCTCCTCCTGCAGCTGCTCCCCAAGGCCCCTCCAGTGCTCCAGCCCCCAGTGCCAGTGTTCTGTACTGGCGGGGGTGTGTGTTACTATGACAAAATGCCTGAGGCAACTAACTAAATAAAGAGGCGTGTTCCATATTAGCTCACAGCTTTGGAGGTTCAAGTCCAAGACCAGGTGGCTCCATAGGCTTGGGCCTCTGATGAGGATGCCAGGTGGCAGTGGCAGGAGTACATGTGGGAAGGGCAGTCACATCTCAAGCCCAGGAGCAGAGAACAGGATTTTCTCCTTCTCTAAGAATGGTCAGTGCTCTACTCCGCGTATGCACCACCTTATCCCTGCTCCCTGAGGAGCCTCAGTGGCCTCTGTGTCCTGTCTGGGTCAACAGTGCTGCTCGGAACACAGGAAGCTGCCCTACCATGGACTAACTTCATTTCCTTTAAGTATTTTTTTATTTTTTGGCACAACTCCATCCTGTCTTCCACAATGACCAGAATAAGTGATGTTCCCACAGGCAGGTGTGTGAGAATGTCCTTGTCACAGCCCCCGCACTGGTTCTCTCCTGTGGTTTGGTTTGCGTTTCTCTGGTCAGTGAGGCTTAGACTGACCTCGTTCACCTGCTGGTCCCCTCTTGTAGGAAATACCTACTCAGGTCCTGGGCTGGCTTCACAAGGCCACTGGATTATTTAGCTACAGAGCTGCGTGGCTCCCAGCCCCCAGCTGCCCTAGTGAGGTCACCGGCACCCAGGCTTGCTCTCCACTCCCGGGGCCCCTGGCCTGCGGATGGCTCTCTCCGCTGCACAGAGGCTTCTCTGGGCAGAGACATCCGTCTAGTTTTGCTTTCCTTTTGGTGCTTTGGGGCCAAATCCAAAACTCACTGCCCAGGCCAGGCCCCCAAGCCCTTCCTTTGTCTTCTTGGAGGCATTTTCTGGCTCCCAGTCCCACCTGGGTTAGCTTCTGTCTGCCGCGTGTGGACACCTGCATTCTCCAGATCCCTTATGGAAGAGACTGCCCTTTCCTGTCCTCTCTTCCTGTCACCCTTGTTGCAGATTGTTCCACCACGTGTGTGGGTTTTTTTCCCGGCTCTCCTTTGTCCTGTTGATCTGTTTCACGCTGCTTTCACCCCGACAGCTTGACAGTTGTTTGAAATCAGGGAACACGACGTCCAGTCTTGCTCTTCTTTCTCAGGATTCATTTTGGTTATTCAGGGTCTTTTGCAGTTCCATACAAGTCTCAGGACATTGGACAGCCTGGCACAGTGGCATGTGCCTGTAACCCCAGGGACTCAGGAGGCTGAGGCAGGAGGATCGCAAGTTTTATTTTATAAAAAATAAAAAGGGCTGGGATGTAGTTCAGTGGTCGAGTGCCTGGGGCTCAATCCCCAGTAATGAAATAAATCCATAAATGCAGCCCTGGTGTTTCAATGTGGACCACATTGAATCTCTATCTCACTCTGGGTATTATGGATGTTTTAACGACATCAATTCTTCCAATCCATGAACACAGGGTATTTTTCCATTTATTTGTTTTACATTTTTCAGTGTAAAGATATTTTATCTCCTTTGTTAAATTCCTTCCTAAGTATTTTATCCTTTTTTTAAGGTATTGTAAATAGGTTTTATTTCTTTTCTTTTTTATGTAGCTTGTTGTTGTTAGTGTGGAGAAATGCAGCACACCAGGGTCCCTCCCTCGGCCCACATGCAGGGACCCTGAGCTTGGAGTGGCAGAGGAGCTGCAGCCTCAGGAGAAGACAGTCCTCCTGGTGGACAGAGCTTTGGACAATGGTCCTCATGGTTTGCAGTGGGGGAAAGTGGCCCAAGTTAGGACACATGTGACCCGTGGATCTGGCAAGTGACCTGGCTGGCCCCCTGTTCAGGGGTCTGAAAGGGCTGAGGCTCTGAAGGTGGAGGACCAGGTGGCCTGGGGAGGGGCCTGGGGACAATCTCCTTCGAGGGCACAAGGCATGAGGACCTTATAACTCACCAAATGGCCAAGAGGACAAAATCCCTTGGCCGAGTGACACCAGCCAGCCTTGATGGTTGATGACCCTGGCCTGGCACAGCAGGTGTGTGACCAGAGTGGCCTCAGTGAGAGAAGGCAGGGGCCTTAGGGAGCAGCTCCATTCCTCAGGGCTGGACACCCATCAACAGAGCTTAAAGCCAGCCCCTGCTGGGCCCTGCCCCTCTGGGAGGCCACTTGGCACCCATGGATGGCAATGCCGCTCTGCCCTGGAGGGGCCAGAGGTGGTTCTCAGAGGCAGACACATTCTGAATAGGAGGTGACACAGGGGATCACATGCAACCCTTAGGACAGCAGAGAGAGTCGCCCATCTTGTCACCAGGAGGCCCCTTGACGTGAGGGCGGCTGGGCGTCCAGCACCAGCTGCACTGGGGGCCACCAGCTGCGTGGGCTTGAGGAGTGTCTGAGGGTAGGAAGATGTGCCAGCACCGTGGGAGGCAGGCAGGTCACCGTGTGCCAGAATGCCACACACGTGGGGAATCAAAGGCCTGCGAGACAGTGTCCCTGTGGATGGACACTAGGGCTCTGGGAGCCCTGGATGGAGGCAGAGCAGTCCTTAGACCATCTCAGTGGATCTGGGAGACCCTGTGTCCCTGACTGCCACTACTCCACCATGCAGGCCCTGCAGCCATTGTCACGGGGGTCCAGCAGCATCCTACTGAGCCCTGACTTAAGCTGCTGCCTGGGCACTTTGGACCCAGGCATCCTGGTGTGGCCAACTGACCCTGCTTCTCCAGGGGACGGAGGTAACATGGGGCACCCGGTGACTCACATGAGTGACTTCTGCTGCCCTCTGGCTCCACTGTGACTGTTGACCAAGAGAAATCCAGCCTGAATTGTGAAGGGGTCATGGGCTGTCCATTTCCCCCAGGTGGCCGCTAGGCCTTCAGGAGGGTGGCTGAGGAGGGGCAGGCTCTGGAATGGACGAGGGGAAGGGACACAGTGAGCATCAGGGGATCAGGAGGTGGACTGTGGGGGACACAGAGATGCTATGCCCGGATCCTTCTCCAGGAGAATTTACCGACATGGCTCCCAGGAAGCAGGCCATGGTGACAGGCCTCTTCATGACCTGCTGTGGCCACGGAGGGCTGCCCAGACCAGTATGACCCTCCCAAGGCAGCAGCAGCCCAGCTCCTCACAGCGACGCCAGAGGCCCCACTGGCCTGTGTCACAGGGGTCACAGGCAGCTGCTCCCTGCGCCCAGTCCTGCTCTGGGCCTGCTCTTCCACAGGTGCCAAGGCTAGTCCAGGGTCTGCTCCCAGAAAACATAACTCAACACTGTGGCCCAGAGGTGTTTTCTCAAAATGGTGGTGAGATGTACATCGTGTGAACTCGCCATCTCCACCCCTGTCAAGTGTTGGGTCTTGTGTGGGCTCATTTCTGGGCTGTCCATCCAGCCATTGGTCCACCTGTGTGTCTTTGTGTCAACCACTATTTTCCTTCTGCTAAGTTTGCATGTGAGAAATCTGAGGTCTCCAGCTTTATTGTTTTTCAACATTATTTTGGTTATGTAGAGTCCCCTGAATTTCCATAGGAGTTTTAGGATGGTCATGAGTTTTGACATGTGGCATTACTGTCATACATTTAGGTCAAATACACTCTATGATTATTTCTTTGTTTCCTAGTTTATTTAAAAGTATATGTCTTAGTTCTCAGGTGCATGGAGTTTTTCTAATTACTTTTAAAACATTATTAAATGCATTGTGGTCAGAACACTTATTCTGTTTTTGATCCTTTGAAATGTGTGGACATTTGCTTGATGACCCAAAGCTATGGCCTTTGCTGTAAATGTTCTGTATATACTTGAAAATAACATATTTCCAGTCGTTGTTAAAGGTTTACACATCCAAACTGCTAGAATAGGTATTTAATCAGGAACTTACTCAAGGAGAAAAAACAAGCAGTTGGTGTGAGTTCTTGACACCCATTCAACCTAGGGTGGTGCACAGTGATTGAGCAGCCCAATACTGCCCCAAATATTTGTTCAGCCAGAGTAAAATGGTGACCCCATACACTCTCATTGTTTTGATCAATAGTTAAATCTTGACTTGGCCAAAAAAAAGCACACACATACACACATACAAATAGCATACAGTTGATCTGACCTCTTCACATTGAACATTTGGTAAAAATAATTTTCCACTGCTGTAATAAAATACTGAGATAATCAACTTTAAAAGAGGAAAGATTTATTTTGGCTCACAGTTTTGAGGGTTTTAAGACTAGACCAATTGACCTTTTTGCTTTTTATTTTTTTTGCCAAGGATTAGGAATAATACAAGGGTGTCTGCTCTCACCACTCTTATTCAGCATAGTATTAGAAACTTTAGCCATTGCAATAAGGCAAGGAAAAGAAATAAAAGGCATATACACAGTAAAGGAAGAAATTAAAATACCCCATCTTGTCAGATAATATGATTGTCTATGTAGGAAATCTCAAGGATCCACAAAAACTTCTAGAATCAATAAGTGAGCTCAGTAAGATCACAGGATACAAGATCAATTCATCAAAACCACATTTTTATATACTAACGATGCATACACATAACCCATTTTAAAATACAATATCATTTATAATCATTACAAAGATAATGACATACTTAAGTACATAATTAATAAAAATGAGCAGAATCTATATACGGAAGACTACAAAATATTAATGAAAAACATTTTGTAAAAGACCTGAATTAATGGAAAGGCATCCCAAATTCATGGATCAGAAAATTTAGCATAATAAAGATGTCAATTTTCCCCTGATTTAATCTATAGTAATACCTTTTATTTTTCAGTGTAGGGATTGAACCCAGAGCTTCGTGCATGCTAAACAAGTGCTCCACCCCTGGACTATGCTCCTATCCTTGATTTAATGCAATTTCTATCAAAATCCTGAGTATATTTTGTAGACAGAGGTATATTCTAAAATTTATATGGAAAAGCTCTGGCCCTCAAATAGCTACAATAAACAAAGAATAAAGTGGGAGGGTTTACTCTACCCCATATTGCCTTTTTCTATCATTACAGTATGCAGGAAAGTGTGGTATTGGCAGAAGGATAAACGGGGATCAATGGAACAGAATAGAAGACCCAGAAAGAGTTCCATGTTAACACACTTAATTGATTTCTTTAAAAATGCACTCAGCATTACTGATGGCACCAAATGTTCTCTGGGTCCCTCAACCTTTCTGCTTTATTTAAAATTTTTTTGTAGTTGTTCTTTCTTGTGGTGCTGGATGTTGAACGAAAGACCTCAGGCATAGTAGGCAAGCTCCCTACCGCTGAGCTGTATTCCCAGCCCTGCTTAATTGATTTTTGACAAACGTGCAAAAGCCATTAAGTGGCATAGGACAGTCTTTCAACAAATGTTCCAGGAGGGCAAGGATGGATATCCCTGAACCAACAAATAGACTGCTGCCTAAGCCTCACCCCTGCCATCCAAAGTGATCATAGGCTTAAGCATGAAAGAGAGACTACGAAAATCAGAGAGAGGGAGAGCAGTCTCTGCGTTTCGGGCTGGGAAATAGTTCCTGGGCCTGACTCCAGCAGCAGGTTGCATGAGGCGAGAGAGACCAGTCGGGCCTCATGAGCACTGAGAACTTGCTAGGTGGAGGGTTCCTGAAGACAGCAGAGAGAGAGGCTGAAGCCTGGGGGAGGTGTTCGAAAACCATGCGTGGGACAGGAACCGAGTCCAGGCTGCAGCACCAGCCATCAGAACCTCCAGAGGAAGAGAGTAAACCACACAGAGGGAGGGCGGAAGACCCCACAGACGGTTCCCCGGCTAGAACACGGCCGTGGGGCGCCCAAGACGCTCACCACCCTCCTTCATCAGGGGAAGGTAACCCAATCCACCAGGAAACGGTGGCCTGTGGGCCAATCGGGCTCACCACCTGCCCTTGCAGTCTTATGGTGGCTCAGAGGGTGGACTGGCCTGCCTGCCGTCAGCAGCTGTCCCTGAACAGTAGCCATGACAAAGCCGGGCCCACTCGGCTGAGATAAACTGTCCCACCCTTTCCAGAAAAGCAGGCTGAGCCCCGGCTCCAGGGCTGCTCAGGGGACCCAAGATCTGAACATGCCTCCACTGTGTCTTGTACACTTTCAACTACTATCACTTAAAAATCAGCTTGCATCTTTTCAGTTGTTTTTGAATGTTCAAGATTATCTCTTAGAACCAGAGGTCAAGACGGAGGTTTTAATTAGCCAACGCCAGCATTTTATGGAAAGAGTATTTAAGTGACTGTTTTATTCAGTGCCACTGTTCTGAGATGTTAGGTGTTCAGTATTCTCCTCCGGGTCCGTTGTCAGCAGGGTCCATATTTCTCCTCCTCTGGTCACGTCTGGTCTTATGTGTGCAGAGATTCAGAAGTGGCGACAATCGGTCATTGTGAACTGTCCCCCGGGGCCGCGCCCAGCATCTGCTTGTGGGGCTGGCGTGTGAGCACAGGCAGAACCCTGGAGGACAGCAGGAGGAGCGAGGACCTGGAAGTGCCTGGGGTGTCACCGCCACCGTAGGGAGGACGCCATGTGGTCACTTCTCAGTGTCTGTCCACAGGCTCCCACTTTCAGACCTTGCCAGGGCTCTGGGATTCTTGGTGCTGGTGCGGCCCTGCCCCCACCCTTTACGTGGCCTTTACAGTGGTGGCCTCTCTCCCCTTCTGTTTCAGAAGAAACCTGCTCCCCCCACCCCGTGTCCCATGTCCCCTCCCTTACCCCGTGTGCACCCGCCACTCTACTCTGCTTCTTCGAGCCCTGCTTTCTCAGATGCGCCTGGGAGTGAGTGCGTGGTGCCTTGGCCTTGCTCTCTTGGTATCACAGCTGCCAGGTTCCTCTGTGTGTCATAGTGACAGGCACCATCTTTTTCAAGGCTGAATAACATTCTACTGTGCAGATGAGCTGTTGCGTTGTGTGGTCATCCATAGACGGCTGCCTGGGCTGACCACGTATCCTGGCTGTCCTGAATAGTGCGACGAGCACAGGAGTGCCCATGTCCCTTGGAAATCCTGGTTTCATTTCCTTTGGCCGTGCGCCAAAGAGTGAGACCGCCGGGTCACGTGCACCGTCTGTAGATCTGGGGGACGGACAGGCTGTTTCTCTTGCTGGCTGTGCGAGTTGGCATCCCCACAGTGGCCTGGCAGGGTCCCCTTTCTCCACATGCTGAGCAGTGTCTCTGGTCTTCTTGGCCTTCTGGTAACAGCCGCCCTGACAGCCAGGAGTGCCATCTCCCTGTGGTTAAGTCCCGCCTCCCAGTGACCAGCGATGCTGAGCACCAATGTGTACTTTTCACATGCTCCTTGGCGTGACTTCTTTTGAGAAGTGTCTGTTTAGGTCCTTGGCCCATTTTCAAGCTGCACTGCCTTTTGCTATTGAGTTGCATGAGTCTTTTTTATTTTGGTGTTAACCTCTCACCGGATGTGAGTTTGTGAATACGTATACACACATCATCCCATATATGCAGTTGTGTAGTATTAATCATAAGTGACACATAAGAAGCCAATCTTATATATATTTTATGACACTCATATATGGAATCATTTTCTCAGTTTGAGGACAGGGGACAGATGCTGCTACTGTATTGAAAGGCTACTGATTTTTATGTGTTGAGTTTAAACCCTGACAGCATCTGCCTTTTGACTTGGGGACACAGAGCAAGAGATGTACAGGTCCCTGGGGCATAGACAGTATGCAGGGGAGAGCCAGCTGCTAGTGGGACATTCTGCATACTAAGTCCCAAGTGACAGGGGTGTCCCTGTGATCTTTAATAAACACATATGTGTGTGTCCAGATTCCTGAGTCTCATGATGGTATGGACCGGACTCCAGGAGAGATGCCCTGGCCCTGGGCAATGGGCTTTGGGCTGCACATACTCAGGTGACTGTGGCTCCGTGGGGCCAGCAGAAACCTGGACCTCAGAGCCGTGTGATGCCTCAAGACCTTGGCTGAGTGTTCTGCATGGGGAGGGTCTGGGTCCTCCCCCAGGTGGGACAGGTGTCGGGGTCCAAGCCCTCCAGTTTTCTGGCCTTGGTGGCTCTGAGCACTGGCCATGGTGATTTCCATGAGGAGGTTCTTCTAGAAGGCCAACCTGCAGGGCTTCAAACCTACCAAGGTAATGGGCTCCACGGCCACCCAGGGCCACCCAGGGCCACTCAGGAGAGTCGGTCACATGATTTCTAGGCAGCACCAGCGTCTCACTGGACAAGAGCAGCCAAGCAGTTTGTTCTTTTCTCTCACCTCAGCACGGAGTTGGCTCAGCTAGTGGGGCTTCAAGTGAGACTGTCGGGGGTACTGCCCGGAGTGGCATGGCAGACCTCCTGGGGAGGCTCCAGGGGGTGGGCAGTGCTAGAAATGAGTCAGGAGGAGCAGCAGTGGCTGCCAGCACCAGAGCCAAGGTGCTACCACTGGAGTGACCGAGATCCCTGAGATGGGGCAGAGTGATGGTGGCTGGAGAGGGTGGCGGGGTGTGGTAGAGCAAGGCTGCGGTCATGGCCACCAGGTGACCTGGGGTGGGACACAGGGACACTACGAGAGCAGCACCCAGAGCAGGCAAGGAACCCGACAGGACATGGGCAAAAGGCCTTGTGCTGGGAGGCTGCAGACGGCCCAGGCCACTGGCACAGAGCAGGACAGAGGGGGGACTTCTGGAGATGGTGGCTGGTGGGGGAGGGGGATGGAGCTGCAGAGTTTGGGGCCACCTTTTGACCCCAGCAGGTGGAGGAAGGAGGTTCTGGAGGGGACAGTGTGGGAGCGCCCTGGGCGCAGAGGCTTGGGGAAGGCTCAGGAGGCAGGAGGTGATGGGGCTTGGGCTGGAGTGGGGCTGGGGCTGAAGTGGGCTGGGGCTGGGGCTGGAGCGCCCTGCTGGGCCAGGTTCAGTCCCCCGATCTCCACACAGAGACAGCAACAGACAACCCAGGTCCTCCTCCAACGCCCTGGGAAGTGATGGGGATCACAGTTCAGGTGCTGCTCTGCGTTGAGTCCCAGGACATCTAAGTGGGCAAGGGCTGAAAACAGCGCTAAGTAAAAAGTGAGTGGCTTTCACAGGGGGCCTCAGAGGGGCCACACCTGCAGCAGCATGGCTTCCTGGTGGACTCTGCCGTGCCCACGGATGTTATGGACAGAAGCTTCACTGGCTTGCAGGATGATTGCAGAGTGCTGCCAGGGCGGCGCCTGTCAGGGGGCCCCAGGGGCTTTTCCAAGTCTGTTTCTTGGTGCTTCCCCCCATCCCCGGACGCTCCTTATTCTTTCCACCTCCTCAAAAGGTCACAACAATTACTAATTGGGCATTATGTAAAATTGTGGATGTGTAACCAACGTGATTCTGCAATCTGCATTTGGGGTAAAATTGGGAGTTCATAACCCACTTCAATCTAATGTATGAAATATGATATGTCAAGAGCTTTGTAATGTTGTGAACAACCAATAAAAAAAATAAAAAATTTTTTTAAAAAAAAGGTCAATTCCAGGAATCCTCACCCAGGGTACCCAAGTCTAGAGCTGCTTGGGGCCTTGCCCAGCTAGTTCCTGCCAAGATCCAGCACCCAGCATGAGGCTGGCCCATGGGACACCTCCACTCTCTGCCAAGTGGACAAATGTCCCTTCATGTCCCAACCATTAAAGTGTCAGCACACTGCTGCTGCTGCTGCTGGAGGTGTGGCACACAGCATGCAGCACTTCTGTCACCCTGTGGGGGAGGATTACTGCTTCAGGGACATCAAGTCTGGAACTTTGTTTTCAAGAACTTTAGTCTCAACCCTCAGCAGGTATCCACCACGGAGCTCATCTGCTCACCGATGACCACCCCACGGTGAAAGGGAGCTGTGTGGAGGTGCCAGGGGACACTGGGAGTGACGGACTGCAGCAGCTCAGGGCAAGTGGCTCCCTGGGAATGCAAACTACGGGGTCCCCTCTTTTGGTTTGCCAAATTTTAAAAGCACCCTGGGCCAAGTTAATCTGTTGGTGGGCTGCTGTGGGCCACACAAGCCCCCGCTTTCATTTTTTAAAATGGACCTGAGCAGTTCAGACTTGGACACACGTAGTGTCTGGTTCGCATGTGATCCCACCATGGGGCCGGCATGGCCGCTTGGGGCGCTCATTCATTCCTGGAAGTCCGGGGCATCCACGGAGTTATTACAAGTTTGCGCTAAGTGGGTAAATGGTGTCCCTGCACCTGCAGTTTCTGCGGCTGATTAACTCAGCACGCGTCTTCCCTGCAGTAGGACAAGGCCTTGGTGACGGTGCAGGCCCCAGAGGATTTGGACTTTGGGTTATGGACTCGAACGTGGGCAGATCACTTCACACACTGCGCCTCCTCTTCTCACGTGTCCAGTTGGGGTGACATCTGTCCCTACCTTGTAATGGCATCGCGATCATCAAGGGAGACAGTCCAGCTCAAAGCACTTAGAACTGTGCCTGGCAGCAAAGCACACTCAGGCCCGGCTGCCACCTGCCACTCTTGGTCTGGGGAGGCGAACCTCGCTGCCCATCTCGGCTCCTGGTGGTACAGGAACTAGCCACTGCATGCCAGGAAAGGACCAGGCAGACCTGCAAGAGGCAGTGCCAGGGAATGGACCAGCAGGATCAAGGGTCAGGCTGGAGGGTCAAGAACACAGTCCACTCCCGGGAGCACTCTCTGTGACCTGGTGATTCTTCCTGCAGCATCTAGCCAGAACTTTCCCTGGGCCTCTCTACATGGCCTAAGCCAGTGGTTCTGAAACCCACTGAATGACCTGAAGGGTCTGTTAAAACAGGGTGCTGGGTCCTGCCCTCAGAATTTGAATTCAGGAGGCTGGAGAGGAGAATGTGCACTTCTAATAAGGTCACAGCTGCGGCCGCTGCCGGTTGTCCAAGGACCACACCTGGAGAACCAACAGTCTAAGAAATTATGACAACGGTCAGTCGGTGGGGGGCGGTTCATGGAGGTGAAGGTAGAGCATCAGTCTTTGCCCAGTGGAGAAGAGGGGCCTGGGGGACTATGCCCTGGGACTGGCACTTGGGAGACCAAATCTGGGTTCTCCTTGGGCACTTTCGTCCAGTTATTGTGGGGACCTGGGGGAGATGAGGTCAGAGCAGGCAGCAGCATGAAGGGTCAGGTAGGGGGACAGGTCAAGTCTGTGGGGCCGACTAGAGAGAACAGGAGGGTTAGTCCAGAGGCAGGCCTGAAGGCCAGGTCCTCAGCCTGTCCTGCCTCTATTTCATGTACTTATTGGCCATTTGTATATCTTCTTTTGTGAGATGTCTGTTCAAATTTTTGCAAATTTTGCCCTTTTATTGATGTTTTAAAAGTGCTTCATATATTTTACCTTTTTATTGCAAGAAACATGTATAACATAAAGTGTATGATTTAATATTTTAAGTGTGCATTTCAGTGACAATTTATAAATTTTTGATTCAATATCTTCATCAGATATTTTTATCCAGTCATCTGCCATTTTAATTCCTCTCCAAGGTCATTTGAAGTGTTAATATTTTAAAATTTAAATTAGTTTGTTAATTTTAATAATGTGAGTCATGATTTTCTGGTCATGTTTAAGTTCTTTTTTTTTTTTTAGTGCTGGGGGTTGAACCCAAGGCGTTGTGCATGCAAGGCAAGCACTCTACCAACGGAGATATATCCCCCACCGCAGGGGTTGATTTTTATTTAACTTTTTATACAATATATATTTAGTCCAGAACAATTTGTTGCAGGAATTCTTCTTTCTCTTTTGAATTATTTTGCTACTTTTTTCTTAATTACTGCAGGTTTATAGTAAATCTTGAAATCAGGTGATATGAATTTTTCAATTTAGTTTTCTTTTTTGTAACTGTTGTTTTGATTATTCTAAGACCTTAGAAATTCCATGTAAATTTTAGAATTAGTTTGTCAAATTGTATAAAAAATCTTGATGAGATTAAATTGAGCTTGCATTTGATCTATAGATCCATTTGAAAAGTTGACATTTTAATGTCACTGTTTCTTTCAATCCATGAAGTTCTGTCTCCATTTATTTGTATTTTTAAAAATTTCTGTTAGCAGTGTTATTCTGTTTTCAAGGTAAAGATTTTATTTTTTTCTAAATTAATTTCTAAATATTTATATATTTGTTGCTATTATAAATAGCATTTCAAAGTATAATTTTCTGATTGTTGCTAGTATACAGAAATATACTTATTTTTTTTATATTGACGTGTACGATATAATCTTACTAACTTCACTTAGTAATTAGTTTTCTAAAAAATGGATTGCTTTTGATTTTCAGAGTAGATGGTGAACTCATCTGTAAATTAAGAGTTTTATTTTATCCTGTTCAACTTTTATGCTTATATCTTTTTGTAGGTTAATTGTACCAAGACATTCTGTACTAGCTTTAACAGAAGCAGCCGGAGAACCATTGCCTTCTTCCTGATCTTAGAGACAAAGTGTTAATATATTAATACATGCTGCATTTTTCATAGATACCTTTATTAAAAAAAGAATTTCAACATATTAATACAGGTGTATGTTTTTCATAGACAGCCTTTACAAATTGAAGAGTTTCCTTTCTATTCATAATTTTCTGAGTGTTTTTCATACCAAAAAATTGTTGTATATTTGTTGTGATGATCATTGGATTTATATTTGTGTTAATGTGGTAAACTACATTGATTGAATGGATTAATAATTGAATATTGAATCCCCTCCCCCTCTTTTGGTACTAGGGATTGAACCCAGGGGCACTCAACTGAACTACATCCTTAGTCCTTATTTATTTTTGATTTTGAGACAGGATCTTGTTAAGTTGCTTAGGGCCTCATTAAGTTACTGAGGCTGGTCTTGAATTTGCAATTCTTCTGCCTCAGCCTCCAGAGTCTCTAGGATTACAGGTGTGAGCCATCATGCCTGGCATAGAATTTTTTTATGTATTTCTAGATTCAACTTACTAATACAGATGGGGTCATATATTGATAAATCCATTGTAAGTTGAAAATGCATCTACTGTTTCTAACCTACTGACAATCCCAGATTAGTAACATGGTCCACTGCAGAATGTCCCATATCTCCCCTCATAATCATATGGCCGATTGGGAGCTGAGATTCCTTACTGCTGCCCAACATTACAGAAGACTATTGCATTATACTGCATATTGCCATCCTAGGAAAAGATCAAAATCCAAAATTCTAAGTATGGTTTCTACTGAATGTATAGGCTTTTTTGTACCATCACAAAATAAAAAAAATATTAAGTCAAACTATCCTTAGGTCAGAGACCATATATATTTTGTTGAAGATTTTGGCATTTGTAGGCATGAGGAATATTGGCCTGTATTTTCTTTTCCCAAAATGCCTTTGCTAGGTTTTTGTATCAGAGTAATCCTGGCCTGATAAAAAGAGTTGTGAAGTGTTCACTCCTCTTCTATTTTGTGAGTTTCACATTGTTATTTTTTCCTTAAATGTTTGATAGAATTTTTTTGTATGTGTGTGTGTGTGTGTGTGTGTGTGTGTGTGTATATATAATTTATTTCTGGAAGATCTTTAAGTTACAGTTAAAATAGACATTCTTAGCTGGGTGTGGAGGCACATCCCTGTAATTCCAGAGACTTGGGAGGCTGAGGCAGGAGGATCACAAGTTCAAATTGAGCCTCAACAACTTAGTGAGGCCCTAAGCAACTTAGCCAGATCCTGTCTCTAAATAAAATTTTTAAAAGGGCTGGGGATGTGGCTCAGTGGTTAAAGTGTCTATGGGTTCAATCCCTGGAATCCAAAAAAAAAAAATTCAGTATTGTGATTCACAGTCCAATTAAGTCTCATGAGTTTGCCTGAAGACCATCTGAAGGGCACATGGCATGTGTTGTTAGTTTCGCTAAAAGCCATGGTACAACCACTCCACCTGTGATTGGCTACCATGTTGTCCTGATGGAAAAGCATAAGAATATGAAAATAGTGACCAAAATTGAAAGAATATAAATAGGCATGGGTGCAGTAGCTCTGTCTCCAAGATGGGACAATGGTCTTTATGTAAAAAAATCTGGAAGATTCTGGCTCAATATATCCATTTGTCTATTAGAAGTTTTGTGAGATTGAAGGGCATTAGTGGAAGGAAGCAGATAAAAGTCCAGTTAAAATATTTTTGAACATTTCAAACATCTATTAAAGTTTGCCATTTAAAAAAATGTGAAATAGAGTAAAATCTCCCCACCCATCTTACCCTTAGATTCAGTTTCATCCAGCCTTCCAGCCAGAACCACACATTTTTTGCCTATCTTTTAATTTCTTTATGAATATGGAAGTAATATTAATATATATTTATCTTTCCTCCTTTGGAATATTAAGGAAGTATATTATACATAATGTTCTTTGGATTTTTGTTTTGTGTTGTTTTTAGTACCAGGGATTTAACCCAGGAGTGTTTTTACCATTGACCACATCCCTTTCACTTTTTATATTTTAAGACAGGGTCTCACTGAATTGCTTAGGGCCTTGCTAAGTTGCTGAGGCTGGCTTTGAACTTGTGATCCTCTTGCCTCAGCCTCCCGAGTCACTGGGATTACTGGTGTGTGCTACTATATCTGGCTATAATATTCTATACTCTACTTTTCTCCATTAAAATATATTCTGGGTGCTTGCATCAGCAGCAGATATACTAAAATTGGAATAATACAGAGAAGATTAGCATGGCCCCTGTGCAAGGATGACATGCAAATTCATGAAGAGTTCCATACTTAAAATATATATATATTCTGGGGGCTGGAGTTGTGGCTCAATGGTGAAGCGCTTGCTTTGCACGTGTTAGGCACTGGGTTAGATCCTCAGTACCACATAAAATAAATATACATATTGCATTTATCTACAACTGAAGAAAAAGTATATACATGTGTATATATATACACATATATATATATCCTGGAATTTTGTCTAATTGTATATTTTCCCTTGTATTGATTACTGTGCATCATAATTTATACCATAATTTATATAACCAATCCTCTATTGATGGACATTTAGATTTAAAAAATTCCTTCACTTTTGAAATTAATGCTGTGATGAATAGCCTTGTACATATATTACTTATCTGTAGGTTATATTCCCATAGATGGAACTGCTAGATCAAATAGTATTTGAATTTTTAAGTTTTTAGATGTTGCTAAATTGTTCTCTATTGGCAAACCCAAATATTTCAAAGGTGTTAATTTTGAAAGTCCTTTACAACGTTCAACTTGCTATAAAGATTTTTCTTCACATGATCAGAGGAAGGAGGAAGAGGTAATATTTTTGAGATCATTTTCATAAGCAAATTCAAAATTCTTTACTAAATAAAAGAAGAAAATAAAAGCAAATTGTTTTACTATGTATCATGTGTCGTCCTTGATTATTTATATAGATGAATCCTCCCTATAATTCTGAACTTGGTTGTATTGTTCTTACTCAAAATGCAAAGACAAGTCTCAGAAAGATTAAATTAAATATTCTAAGGTTTTGCTAAAGTTTGCTCCACAGAATACAAAAGCTTTTTTCTTCTTTCTTGAGGGGAGAGACATGTCTCTAGCTGTAGAGATGCTCTTATTATGATAAGAATCATATGAGCAGTGGTAGTCAATACATTTTGTCCCTGATTCTTGTGTTAGGATGAAGAGCCAGGATGATATATGCTGATCATCAAGTTCTGATTCACCCAAAATTTAGCTAACCTGTGAGACTCACTTTCAGAAGATGGAATCAAGTTAAATTCTCTGGAATAGAGATTTTTCATAGTTCTGTAGAATATCTTATCTAATAATAGCATTTTCTGCTATACAATCTAAGATAAGGCAATCAGATTATTTTCTTGAGGATATAAATTAATTGCTGGCAGTAGTCAGTCAAAAGAAAGAATATATGTTTTGACTGGAGTCCAGTGAGCAGAAAGACTTAATTCATGCAAGCTACTGCTTTCTAGATAACCCAAGGAAAGGAATAACCAGCCCTATTTCAGCCCTCCATCTGCAAAATGGAGAGGTTTTATTAGAGACAACATTGATCACTAACAGTATACTTGGCATAAAATTAGTTATGATCTCTGATGCTGTATGAATTATGTATTGGGTTAAAAAAATACCAACTTTGTAGCCAAATAGACCTGACTTGGAACCCATTTCTTTGTATTGAGTATGTGACCTTGGGAACTTCAATTTTTTTTAAGTCTTGCTTTTATCTGAAATAGTAAGGATATCAGTGATAACCACCTAATAGGTTTGTAGTAAAAATTAAATAAATTTACATGAATAAAATGCTTAGCACTGAGCCTGGGAACATAGTATGTACTCATTAAATAGTAGTTGCTAGTCATGATAGGACTCTTTTCGTATCTAAAGATCTCTTTAGTAGTGGCTATTGGAGCTGATTTCTGTACTGTGAGAAACAACTTTGTGTGTTTAATATGGCTTCATGCTCAGCTAAATCAAAACAGAGGTAAAGCTCCACCTGACCTTGTCGGCAATTAGCTTTTGCCTTTTCATGCATGAGATTTGATTATTGTCTTAGCTTGTGTTACCTACACATCATAAAATTATCCCAACCTTTTAATACCCTGTTACAAACATTTATCTTTTTGACCTTCAGTGGAATTGTAGTAGGATTGCCTGCTGTTGAACACATCTATCTATCTCATGTAATGTGAATTTGCCAGTGTTCAAGTTTAATATTTACACCATGGCCACTTAGTGTCATGAGCTTTGATTCATCCTTGCCACTAGATGGCACTATAATAGAACACATTTGTTATAGTTATCCTTTCCTGTCTAGGAAGACATGCCACAGAAACAGGAGCTGAGGAATGGCCCATGTGAAACTGAAGAAGAGAGGGCTTTGGAATAGGGATATTTTATAAATGGGAGAATTTAGTATTGGAGCTTTATATTTTTGGGTTCCTCCAAAAGTTGGTCTTGGAAGTAGTCATAAGAGAGCACGAAGAATGAGATTGAAGAGGAACAAAGGAGAAACATAAGTCTGACTTTTTAACTTGCTGAAGGGAATAAGGTTCAACTCTATTGGAACTTACTAAATAGCACATAGACTTCCCCCTCTCCCAATCTTCAGCACAATGGCTGGGAGGCAGGAGTGCATATCAATTAGCTCTTGTCCATTGGACAAGATGGGACTCTGTTCTTTCTCCCCATATATGTATGGGTTAAGAGAATTCTTTCAAGCCTCCAAGACAGGCATTGGGCAGAAAGTAAAGATATTCAGTAGGAACTAGAGATGAGATCTTATCATTTGAAGCAAATCATAAATTACTATTCCAACCAGGTAAAATCAAATGTAAGTCTAGGTGGATATGACTCAGGGCACCAGAAGTGTCTGCTACAGCTAACTAATAAATCATGTACTCAGTAAATTCTTCCAGTTTAAATAAACAAAGAATTATAATGAACCATCTGCATCTCCAAATCCTTGGGGGCTACCTAATAGGTAGCCTAGCAAATGCTTAGTGAATAAAAATCTAAATGGCTATTACATGAAATTCAGAAGAAAAAAATATATTGCCCTTTAGATCTTAGTATGAAAGAGTTTTCAAATCCTTTAATTCTTTTTTTTTTGTTGCTCAATATTTTAATTTTTTTATTGGTTGTTCACAACATTACAAAGTTCTTGACATATCATATTTCATACATTAGATTGAAGTGGGTTATGAACTTCCAATTTTACCCCAAATGCAGATTGCAGAATCACATCGGTTACACATCCACAATTTTATATAATGCCCAATTAGTAATTGTTGTATTCTGCTACCTTTCCTATCCCCTACTATCCCCCCTCCCCTCCCCTCCCATCTTCTCTCTCTACCCCATCTACTGTAATTCATTACTCTCCTTGTTTATTTTCCCATTCCCCTCACAACCTCTTATATGTAATTTTGTATAGCAATGAGGGTCTCCCTTCATTTCCATGCAATTTCCCTTTTCTCTCCCTTTCCCTCCCATCTCATGTCTCTGTTTAATGTTAGTCTTTTCTTCCTGCTCTTCCTCCCTGCTCTGTTCATAGTTGCTCTCATTATATCAAAGAAGACATTTGGTATTTGTTTTTTAGGGATTTACTAGCTTCACTAAGCATAATCTGCTCTAGTGCCATCCATTTCCCTGCAAATTCTATGATTTTGTCATTTTTTATTGCTGCTTAGTACTCCATTGTGTATAGATGCCACATTTTTTTATCCATTCATCTATTGAAGGGCATCTGGGTTGGTTCCACATTCTAGCTATTGTAAATTGTGCTGCTATGAACATCGATATGGCAGCATCCCTGTAGCATGCTCTTTTAAGGTCTTCAGGGAATAGTCCGAGAAGGGCAATAGCAGGGTCAAATGTTGGTTCCATTCCCAGCTTTCCCAGAAATCTCCAAACTGCTTTCCAAATTGGCCGCACAAATTTGCAGTCCCACCAGCAATGTACAAGAGTACCCTTTTCTCCACATCCTTGCCAGCACTTGTTGTTGTTTGACTTCATAGTGGCTGCCAATCTTACTGGAGTGAGATGGTATCTTAGGGTGTCAAATCCTTTAATTCTTATGTACTAGGGTATAGAAGCAGGAGGTATGTGTTGCTGTAGTAACAGGAGTTTGCCATAGGAAAACTATGTGTTGGGGAGTATGTAAAGGAGAAATTGTATTGTAGTGGGAGTCTGGAGAATTTGAGATCTACCTGTGATGTTGGATATATCTTTTAGGTTACCTTAAGATAACTTTTGGGAGCTCTGTGTCTTTATTGAGAGAAGATAGCTATCTATCCATCTATTTCCATATATAATTTCTAATTATCCTTAAAGTTTCTTCTAGCCCTAAGATATTATGAAAATTATATATGTAGAAGAATATTTGACTTTTGTGAATGGCTTTTTGTATTCAAATGTATATTTACATTTGCATGCATGACATGATAAGTTTGTACACATTGGAATTTATTTAAAGATGAGCAAGTCTTGATTTTTTAAAAAATAGAAGTTTCTTTGGTTTCTAACAAATAGTATGTCAGATATGCAAGTAAACAGAAGAAGTATTAATATTAAGATATGCATATGTACTATAAATTAAATCTTTTTATTCTGCATATTCTTTCATCAAGTGAAATTTTTATTCTGAAAAATGGAGTAATTAGTCAGGCAAGGATTGAACAGGAAGCAGAGATCTAGAACTTGCAGCAATATCACTAGGATAAAAAGATCAAATTTGAACTTCAGGACTAGTGAAGAAGACAGAACTTACAGGGAGTCAAGATCCTGAAGAGGAATGCTCTTAAAATTCCTTACAAAATTTCTCTTCAAGGCATTAGCTAATTCCTGAACCATGCATTAATGGAGTAAAAGGCTAATAAATCCAGAAAAAAAAATGTTAAGAGGCTAAAAAGCTTATCAGAGCTTTTGGCAGTCTGCGGAAAAAACAAACAAAAATATAATTTAGAACCTGCCAAAAGTAAAATTTCCAGGCTTTTATATGAGACTTCTGAAGTGTTATGGCTGATGGTTGGGATAAATTAGTAATAGATGAGCTTTCACAACGTCTTAGCAATATGCTTCATTTGCCAGGTACGTTGGTTCATGCCTGTAATCCTAGAGGCTTGGGAGGTTAAGGCAGGAGGATCCTTAGTCACCCTCAAAATAGTGGGGCACTAAGCAACTCAGGAAAACTCTGACTCTAAGAAAAATACAAAAAAAAATAGGGCTGGGGATGTGGCTCAGTGGTGAGTATCCCTGGGTTCAATCACTATACCCTCCCCATAAAAGACTTTCATTATTTTAATCCCTGATTCTATCAGGGTTTCCTGTTTCTCAGGCAGAGGAGAATAACATCTTCTCTGAAAAAATAAAAGATCATCTAGAATCTCTGCCACCTCTCATGTGTAATGTCAGTGCTCAATCTAAAAGACCATGTGTGCCAAGAAACAGGACCAAACGACAAAAGCTAACAAGAAGAAAACAAAACAAAATAGCAATAGAAATAGCTGGTATAGATTTGGGGGTTAACAGAAATATAAACTTAAATATATAAATTTTTCAGTAAGTTAAAGAAAGTGGATTAAAAACAAAAGAATGTCATTCAAACATTAGAATGCATAAAAACACCATTAAATGGAAATTTTATAGTAGAAAAAAACAAGAAGTCAAAATATAACTGCAGATGAGACAACAGAATAGAATTAGGAAGATGAAAATAGAGAACTGAGAAACTGGAAGTTGGTAAGTAGCAAATAATATATTTGAAGTTCAGAGAAGAAAAATGAATGGAAAAATATAGATAATAGCATATAAAACTTGATAAAAATGTAGTAAGGGTAATTAATATTTAGTTGAAGTTCTAGAAGAAGAGGAGGAGGGGAGAGGAAAAAAAACAGGAGAAATAGTTGAAGATATACTGGAAAAATAATTTTTGGAACTGACCAAGGATATCAGACTGAAGAGTCATGAAGCTCTATAAACCCTGAACAGGTTAATATAAAATATCCTAAATATAAAATAAAGGC
This sequence comes from Ictidomys tridecemlineatus, assembly GCF_052094955.1. Lineage (NCBI taxonomy): Eukaryota > Metazoa > Chordata > Mammalia > Rodentia > Sciuridae > Ictidomys > Ictidomys tridecemlineatus. Next base: position 169,050 of record NW_027521026.1, read on the forward strand.
CTGGGGTTGTGGCTCAGTGGTACAGTGATTTCTTAGCATCTGTGAGGCACTAGGTTCGATCCTCAGTACCCCATAAAAATAAATGAATAAAATAAAGGCCCATCAACAACAACAACAACAACAAATTTTAATGTATAAAATAAATCCAAGTCCAGATACAAATAAGAAGGGAAATAAACAAATCCATAATATTTATAGTGAGAGTTCTTTTTTTAAATTTCATTTTATGTTACTGTTAGGAATGGAGTCTAAGGCCTCACACATGCTAGGCAAAAACTGTGCCACTGAGCTATGTCCCCAGCTCCATAGTAAGAGATTTTTTTAACGTATCTTTCTCGTCAAAAATTCAGTAAAGTGGGGCTGTGGCTCAATGATAGCGCGCTCACCTAGCACGTTTGAGGTTCTGGGTTTGATCCTCAGCACCACATAAAAATAAACAAATAAAATAAAGGTTTTTTAAAAAAAACTCAGTAAAGCATATAATATTTGAGAAATACAATGAGCAAATGTGTGTATGTGTGGGGGTAAATAATACAGTATAAAACAATGCAAAACATTCCACATTCTTTTTTATGAACACATAGAAGATTTATTAAAATAAAAACTATATGCTGGGTCATCAAGCAAGTGTTGACAAATGTCGAAGGATTAAAATCATATGGAGTATATTCTTTGATGATACAGAAGATAAATAGTACATGTATATGACCAATTTGAGGTCCATATCTTGAATTCATTAAAACCATAGATCAAAAAGTAATGATGTCCAGTTTTCACTGGATTTAATGACTCACTTCCATGAAATAGTGTATGGAAAGTGAAATATAATGACTTTCCAGAGGAGCAGGAGCCTGATTAAACATCACCTTAACCAAAAACTTAACATCATTAGGATGAGTTATATGGCTATTCGGTAACCCTGATGGGATAAGATGAAAAGGGCCCTCAGGCTGTGTGTGGTGTTCTTTACAAGGTCTGTAATTCCCATCTAATCACATACTCCCATCAAATTCAAATTGAGGAGCTGTGTTAGTCAGTTTTACATAGCTGTGACCAAAATACTCAAGATCAAGTAAGAGGAGACAAAGTTTATAACAGGCTCACAGTTTCAGAGGTTCAGTCCAAGGTCGGTGGGCTCCATTGCTCTGGATGTGAAGTGAGGCAGAATAGAGGGGCAAAGGAAAGTTCCTGAGCTCATGGCTGCCAGGAAGGACAGGGGTGGGAAGAGAAGGAACCCACAAGTAAGTCACCAGAGAAATATGACCCAAAAGGCATGCTACCCCCATCACCTACTTCCTACAGCCTACAGTTACCACCCAGTTAGTCCATTAGAATCATTAATCCATCAAATGGATTAATCCATCAAATGAATTAATTCAGTAATTAGTTCACAGACCTCATAATCTAATCACTTTACCTTTGAACATTCCTACTCTAACAAGAAGTTTCAGGGTCTGCCTCATATCTAAACCATAATAGGGACATTCTATAAATTCTATCAGGGATATTCTATCTGGCTAGTGTGAATATTTTCTTAAATTATCAGGGTCATAGAAAAACAAAGAAAAAAAAAACTGAGAAGTTGTTCTTGACGAGAGGAGACTAAGAAGGAATATTGACTAAGTGCAATGCAATATTCTAATTTGAATTACAGAAGTGAAGAATAATATTGTAGTGGAAAAATGAGAAAAATCCAAATCAAGCTGGAAGTTTGGTTCGTAATGTATCAATGTAGGTTTTTAAATTTTAACAATGGTGCCATAATATAAAACATTAAATAGAAGTGCATGAGGGATGCCATGTATATCTGTAAGTCTAAAATATTCCCCTAAAACATTTATTAAAAATAAAAATGAAAGAAAGATAGGTAGCTCAAATGAGAAACAGGCAAAAATACTTGAAAATTTCATTAAAAAAAGATATTTAAGAGCACAGTATAGACAAGAAAAGAAGTTTAACTTTATTGATTATGAGAAAAATGCTAACTAAAACTAAACTAAAACACATCATAACTACGGATGCTCCATCATAGCTAAAATGGAAAAGATAGAGAATACCAAGATTGCTAATCTGACAATGTTGGAAGATCTAAACCCATACACTGCTGGTGGGAGTATAAATTGATAAAATTATTGCATTAAAATTTAGGGGTTAGCTGGGTGTATGCCTGACATCCCAGTGGCTCAGGAGGCTGAGTCAGGAGGATCAAAACTTGAAGAGCAATCTCAGCAACTTAGTGAGGCCTTAAGCAACTTAGTGAAACTCTGTCTCTAAAAGTAAATAAATAAATAAAAGGTAAAGGTGTGGTGGCACAGCCTGACATCCCAGCAGCTCAGGAGGCTGAGTCAGGATGATCATGAGTTCAAAGCCAATCTCAGCAGAAGTGAGCTTCTAAGCAATGCAGTGACACTCTGTTTCTAAATAAAAATACAAAACTAGGGTTGGGGATGTGTTTTAGTGGTCAAGTACCCCTGAATTCAATTCTCAGCACCACCCCCCACTCCTCAAAAATGGAAGGGGGGTGTGGCTCCATGTTTTAGCATCCCTGGGTTCAATAGCTGGTATAAAAAAAAATTAGAGGGTAGCGTTAACTAAAACTAGACACTTGCCTAACCTACTACCCAGCAATTCTGCTGTAAGTACACATTTGCTACAAATCATGGACAAAATATTCAGTTACTTTATGTATCATAGCCCCCAACTGAAACAACCCAAATGTCTATAGATAGATCCTTGTGACCCAGGCATATGATAGAATACTCTATGTTGATTAAAAAAAAGAAAATAAACTATTCCTACAAACAATATGTATAGATGAATCTCAGACATAAAGACATTAAGATGAGAGGGAAATCTGGACAGAAAACAGCATATACTTTTATGGTTTCATTTACTTGAAATTTGAAAGTGATGAAACTAATAAGTGGTGATAAGGTAGATGGGACCGGTAGTGACTGGGAGGGGCATGAGGGGGACAGCTGTCACTCTTGCAGTGTTCTGTATGTCCATCTCCTCTGTGGGACAGGAGTACATTCACCATGTCAGAATTCCCATAGTGGTGCCTGAAGACTGTGCACTTAACTGTGCAAACAACAGAGATCCATGAAAGAGTCAAAAGCACAGGTCTTCTAGAAACTTGGATTTTAATATCAAAAGATGTTTCCACCCTGATTTATAATGCAAGCTATAGTTAATTAGTATATGTGTATTCTTTAAAAATCAAATAGCTATATAGAATGTTTTTGTTAGAAAACATCTGCCAATACTGTGATAACCAATTAATTAGTTCTCTGTACTTTGAGTTTCATTTTATTCACTGCATGAAGGGATCCAGCGAGACCAGTTACAAATATTGTACCAACTAAGACCAAATTAGGCAATAGTCTCTCCTGATGTTCTAATATTTTGAAATGTAGAGAGGACTATTTGAATAACTAATAAGGCTTTTATGAAATTTGGGGACTTCATAAACATAGCAGGTTAAGAATACACTTTTATAAAAATATATTATATGTTTTAAAAATTTGCAACAGCTGTAAAAGATAGTTGGTATCCTCCCATTTCACAGATGGAGAAACTGAGACTGAAAGAGATTAAGTTGCCTTGTCCATTCATAGAAGGGCCATGATTCAAACTTAGATTTAGACTAACTCGAATCCATGCTTGGATTCACACTTATCCACAGCAGTGTTTTTCAAAGTATGAGTCATGAGCCACATACATTAAAATCATGTCAGAGGTCTCTCAAGTGTAAATCTCCAGGAGGCCAGGGCAGGCAGAATATTTGAAATTGGAGCCTCATTTTTTTTTTGGTAATAATCCCTGAGGATTAAGAAGCACTGCTTTTTTCTCTAATGACTTTAAATAGGAAGGTGACATCTTATTCAAACCTAACCTTCCAAGTTTGGAGTTTACCTGTATCACACATAATAGAAGAGAGCCATGCTCCTTGAGTGTGTACATACAGTTTGTCTTGTACAATCACTCTCTCCTTCACTATTATTTCACTTGAGGTTTTCAGTGAAATAGATTCTTTTCTACCCACTTGCAAGCTGTTGATATGTTTCCACAAAAGAAGTACTGAGCTGGTTTAAATATGTGCATATGGTTCCCAAGAAGAGTATGTGACTACTTACTTTCTAACACATTCTAAATATAAAGTTGAAGCAATACACTCGTCAGAAGGGTTATTATTCTGTCTACATGGTTTTCTTTATTGAACATTTTGAGACTGGTTGAAATAACAAATATGATATGGTGGGTATTTTTTTAAATATAAGGTATGAGGCAAAATGTGATATAGAAATGATCAAATAAGATTTAATGGCTGATTCTTTAAGATTTAAAGAAACTTTATATATTTATTTATTTTTGATGCTGGAGATTAAACTCAGGGATGCTTAACCACTGAGCTACATCTCCAGCCCTTTATTTTAGTTTTTTAATTTTTGGATAAGATCTCACTAAGTTACTGGAGCCTTTCTGAGTTGCTGAGGCTGCCCTCCAAATTGCAATCCTCCTGCCTCAGCCTCCCAAGTCTCTGGGAATACAGGTGTGCATCACCATGCTGGGCTTCAAGAAATCATTTTAGAATGTTTCCTGCTCTAAAGCTTTATTTTCTTGAAAAAAAGAAGGGAAGATGGGTAAAAGTCTAAATAGAGGCTGTTAAAACTTAAAAAATTACATCTTTGCCCCCTCCTAGCATTTGGAAAAAAAATATTACCTATCATAACTGTAAGATATTTCACTCAATTTCTTGGTGGCACAGGGAAAGAAAAATAGTCAATAACTCAGAAGCGTACTCCTTAGGGATACGGGATGCTGTCAAACCTGGGTTAGAGACCACCGGTTCCACCTAGCTTTATGATTTCTGGTGCATTCCTTAGTATCTCTTCCATTTACTCCTAAGTGTGATAATGGTACTAATTTCCTAGGACTCAGAATTAAATGAAATAAAACATGTAAAATGTATAGCACAAGTTTAGGAACATGTAATTGTGCAAACATCAAAAATCATTAGCTATGCTCATTGTTTGTTCCTATTCTATGATACCATTTATTTTTAAGGACCATATCCTTTGATAGATACTAAATATGAAATATCATATTACAAGTTTCATGACTTTGGAAACTGGTGAATAAAAATATCAAGAGTCGATTTAATGACCTTTCCAGATATGTGTCATTTTAAGGGCTCTTTAGTACCAGGTGCAGACTGCCTCACATGAGTTCTTGGATGGCACAGCTGTAGCAGTTTTTTTTTCTGATTTCTTCCTGTAGCTGATGCATCTGGACTTTTTTCTATTGTTGGGCAACTCTCACACCACCCAGAGAGAAGCCTTGAGAAGCAAAAATAAAAGTGTTTTTTTAGTATCAAGAATAAGTTGATAGAAACTAGTTAGCTTGTCAGTCCAGTTTACTTTCTGAAGGGCTCTTACATGCAAAATTACTACTGATTTTGTTCTTGGCTAAAGATCAAATTTCTATGCTGAGTGCAATTGTGCATGCCTAGAATCCCAGCATCTTGGGAAGCTGAGGCGGGAGGATCACAAGTTTGAAGCCAGCCTCAAAAACCTAAAAAGGGCTGTGGATGTAGCTTAGTGATAAAGCATTCCTGGGTTCAATCCCCAGTACCCTCTAAATAATAATAAAATAAATAATAAAAATAAAAATAGGTATCCTACCTATGAGAAAAAATATGTATACTATAGAAAAAATGAAAAATATGGAAAAATAGATAATGTAAAGCAGATAATTTCTAATTCTAAATAAAATTGCATTATCATCCTAGACTGTTTTATTAAAAATCTTTCCTCCTCCTATGGAGATATATTTTTGTTGTTGTTGTTTTTAACATCACAACTGTGCACATAGTTTTATGTTGTCTTTTCTCCCTAAAGTAGTATCATCAATATTCCTATCATTGTATATTTTTTCCAATTTAGTTACTTTTTATTGACATTGAAAATGTATTTTAAGAGAATTAGAAACATCTGCTGCTCAAGTGTGATTTTATTTTATTTTGGACTTACCGTCTTGTCTACTCATTTTTTTTATCAAGTATTTACAATGGCCCTCTATGTGCCATGTGCCAAGTGCTAGACTGGAAGTTTCTGTAGGGCATAGACTTGATTATATTCATCTCTTGCCCTTAGTGCCTGGAACTGTGCCAGGCTTTTAGAGATGCTCAGAAGATGTTTATTGAGTGAACCCTGGTTAATATTTCTACTAACCTCAACCTCAACCAGGGGTTAAGGGGTTTTGTTTGTTTTCATTTTAGTGTCACATCATCATCATAAAATCTTTTCTTGACCAATCCTGGGGTTGGATTCTGACATGTAGGGGTGACAGGCTTCATTCAGTGGATGCCTTCTTTTTGTTGTAAGGTCTGTGGATAGAGGACCCAGATTTATCATGCATTATGGTCTTTGTGGAGAAAAAGACCCTTTGAACATGACCAGTGTATATTTGTATGTATCTTGATGTGTACTTTCCAAAGGACCTCTTTTTTTTTTTTTAATTTCAGTGCTGGGGATCAAATACAGGACTTTATGCATTCTAGAAAATGCTCTACCACTGCACTGTACCTGTATCCCTAGATGTGTACTTTTAAGAGAAGTTTCACAATATATATTTATTCTTTGAATAAGAATGTATCTATATTTAACTCAAATAACTTCCATAACCTACCTCCAAATTCACCCATCAATCTTCCAAATACTCCCTCTGAACACTGTCTTCATAGCAAAGTGCTTCACATGTAAACTCAAGCTGAATCTGGGCAGAAATGGTGGTTTCCAATATGAAAAAGTAATTTCCAATCTGAGAAGGTAATTTTCTCTCTAAGATTTAAGAGTAAAAAATAATTGAGGCTCAGTAACAAGGTCTCCCCTGCAGGAAAAATGACTTCTTCCTAGTAATTTTGTTGTCGGTGTTGTTGTTGTTGTTGTTGTTGAAAGGTAAAACTAAGTGTTGTCTGAGAATGTGTGTTGGAGCTGGCAAGGGTGGTTGGAGGGTGGAGAGAGACCCAGTGCCAAACCTATGCAGATCAATTTATAATTTTAATCATTATCCAGGAAATCCTATGGAAAGATGAAGGGTGGACCCTGAAAATAGTTTTCATTTTTTCTGCCTCATCTTAGTGCCTGCAAAGTATGACTGTTATGCTGTGGCTTTTATGTCCATGTGACAGGAAAGGATGTAACTTCTAATGCTTTGTTAACTCAGTATCGTATTGTTTTAGACTAAATACAAAAAGTTGAGTGTTAGCTCTCTTGTGAGAATGGCTTAAGAGTCAATGCATTACTGCTAGCAATATTTAAACAGTTTGATACTTTTATCAGATGAATACTCAGGCAAATTTTTAAAAACTATTGGTCCAGAAAAAAGGGAAAAACAATGGAATGCACCTGACCAAACTTTCCCCGGTATATATACAAATGCACTACAGTCACCTTTGTGTACATACATAATATACTAATTTTTTAAAAGTTTAAATAAATAGAAGAGAGATCAGTAGAAAAAAAAGGAGCAGAGGGAAGGAGGAGTAGAGGGAAAGGGTATTTCTGGGGACTGAATTGGAGCAAATTTTATTCTATGCTTTTATAATTATGTCAAGATGAACCCTAAAATTATGTAGAACAAAAATGGACTAATAAAAATGAAACAAAAAACTAATTCATCCAGAAAAACATCATGAAGTCTAGTTTCCTGTTTGTTTTCTCTGTCCCCTGTGTTCATCAGAGGGAGGGCATTTTTTTAATCATTTTCATTTTCAGGTATTTACTTCAATATTGCCTCATTATCTCTACATTATATTCATTTTCTACAAGTTATTAATTGATCTACTTTGTGTTGCTGACAGCCAACAGCTCTCAAAGATCTCCAGAAAAATCTGTTGATGAAGCAAAGTTATGTTTTAAAATTTACTGCAGTGGGGAGACTACCTTCAGGCTTTTAGTAATGTCTTAGGGGGGGAAAGATCCTTACAGATTTGAAGGTGATTATAAAGCAAGTTTTGCAAGGCACAAACTGACGAAAGCTAGGCTGAGTTTAAAGGCACAATATTTGGATCAGTGGTCAAGAGGTGAAATCTTGAAGCAAATGTTGATACTACTCTGTTTAGATAGTCCCCAGTCTTATCTTCCAGGCGTGGGTCTACTTTGGAGTAAATAGATAAGCTATATTTGGTCTTGATCCCAGTATTGTTCATCACAAAAATAGAAAGCAGATTTGGTATGAGTTCTTAGAACTGTGTTAAAGAAATCTCTTACTATGATTATGAAGATTGAATTAGATTCTTTATATTGCTTTACCCCTTAATCCTTCAAAACCAGTTTGTCTGGTCACTAACTTCTATTCCTTCAAAGAAGAAACATAAACTTTCTAGTTTTTGGTTCGTCAGCCCAATATAAGGTCTTTTTACCATCCCTTTCCTCTACCTTCAAATCTGTAGTATTGGATTTGTTCAGTGGTTCTTAGTTACAAGGGGACTCACATTTATTTCGGGGATTGAACCTGGGGCCTTAGCACATGAGAGGCAAGCACTCTAACACTGAGCCACATTCCCAGCCCCTCTTTAGTTTGCCAAATTAAACTACCTCTAACTCAGACCTCAACAGTCTCCTTGGAACCAAGTCTCATTAGAGTTATTTGGGGCACCTGTCTCTCCAGGGCTGGAAAATGGTCTCCATAGTGTCCGTTTGTGGTGATTATTCTGTTTCTCCCTAACCTGAGTTCATTGAGGTGGATATAGTTTTGGAGTCTCCTCTTCTTTCTGTTCCATGCCAGACTGGCTCTGGGGACTCCATACCATCTTTTAACAATAGGAAGCTTGGCACTCAGTCCCAAGGGACCCAAATGCTCACTCCATCGAAACTCTTGTCAACCAGCGGGGCTCAGGTGGGAGTGGGGTATGGGAACTTCATTGGACTCATCCACTCCCTGGGGCTTGGGGGAATCCAACTTTCCGTGGGATCAGATACTTTCCTTCCCTTCAGTTTTTAAACACCTCCACAAGGGGCACAACCGATTCTAACATTCTAATACATGCAAAAGTTAAGACTTCCCAAATTGAAATCCTGTTCTTCTCAGAGCTGTCTCTGCCTCAGAGTTGCCTAGGCCTCGATTTCCAAGCAAATTGGAATGACCATGAGTGTCCCATTACATAGACGTGTGGTGAGGTTGAAGTGACTGTCCCATTCTTCACACCATGCCTGGCACTTAGTAAACCTTTAGAAAATGTCAGCTATTAATCTAATGATCATAGTACTGCTTTATAATTTGAGGCTTTTAAAAAGACAGTCTTAACTCTCCCCTGGGTTATTCATAAGGAAGAAGAAGAATAGTATGAAAGTTAGAGATAGACCATTGAGGTTGATTTAGAATTTAAGTTTAAAGAACATTGAAATAAAAATCCCCAATCTATTCTCCTCCTCCTCCTCCTCCTCCTCCTTCTTGTTCTTCTTCTTCTTCTTCTTCTTCTTCTTATTATTATTATTATTATTATTATTATTATTATTATTATTTTAAATAAACATGACAATAGAGTGCATTTTAAAAAATAATTTAGTTTTTAGTTGTAATTGAACACAATACCTTTATTTTTGTTTTTTTTATTTTTATGTGTTGCTGAGGATCAAACCCAGGGTCTTGCACATGCTAGGTGAGCGCTCTACTGCTGAGCCACAATCCCAGCTCAGCTGGACATCTCTGCAGGTGCCTGCTGTGGTCTGTCCCCTGCTGTCCTTGACATTCTCTCTGGAGGTGGGTGCTGCTCTCCTCACCCACACGCAGCCTGACCCTGGCTGGGGAGGGAGTCCAGAGTGCCCAGTGTGGCCTGAGCCTGTGGGATGTGGTTCAGAGGCGAAAATAGATCAATTTTAATACATTGTGATCAAGGAAAATCCAAAACCGAGGCTCACGCTAGGAGTCATTCTTTATGCTGCGGTTTCCAGAGTCACTTTCTCCTTACCTCAGCAGACAGGCCCAGCCACAGAAGCACAGCTTTGGCTGCGTAGATGTGCCGTGCAGAGAAGCCAGGCCCTGCTCCCCTGCTGACAGGGCATTCCAGAGCACAGTGCTGCACCCACCACAGGGCAGGCGCTGTCTGTGGCCAGGCAGAGGAGAGACTCACAGCCTTCTGCTTTCCATCCTGCTCCCCACCCCCCAGCTCTGCACACTGGAGTGCTGTAGCCCCCCAGTGTCAACGTCCTGGAGCCTTGGCACAGTGGCCCCTACCTGAGTGCAGATGGCCCAGTGTTCCCTGCAGTGGACAGTGGTGGGCGCCAGGACCCCTCTGTGAGCTCAGTGGAGAGCAGGCAGGGGACCGCACGTGCGTGGTGCGCCAGGGAGCTGCCCTCTCCTGGCCTCTGTCTTGCCTCCTTCAGAGAGGATGTCAAGGACAGCAGGGGACAGACCACAGCCAGCACCTGCAGGGATGTCACTGATCTTGAAAGACGCTGCGAGCTCTGGCCATCTGCAGGATGGCACCAAGTTGTTACAACAGCGTTTCTCCAAGTCACTTTCCAAACACTTCATGTGGCTCTTGGATACGACATGGGAGGGCAAGTGGTGGCTGTGTTCTCCATGTCCTCAGGGCCAGCCCAGGATGGCAATGTGCCATCTGCAGAAGAGGAAGCTGCAGGCTCCTGAAGGTGTGGCAAGGTGGGGGGCCAAGACCTTGCCACAGAGTCACCCTGAGAGGGCCCCTGTCATCTACCCTCTGCAGAGGTGGTTGGAAAACACTTCTCTGGTGTTGGCAGCATGAACTGGAGTGGCCTTTTTGGAGGAGCACCAAACGCAGAGATCTACTGAGGTTTCAGATGTGCACAAGCCCTCCGCGCCAGGAAGGCATCTGGTTGAGCTTACGGACGAATCTGCAATGAGCACAAAAGGCAGCTCAGGGAGGCCCAATGGCTCCCCAGGGACATGTCCCCAGGAGGGCTGGCTCCGTCCATTCCTGGGCTCCTTATGATGGAGCTCTATGCAGCCCAGAGATGGGTCCAGGCCTCAGCAGAGCACTAAACAGATGCCACATGCCACCTCTGTGCTGGAGGTCACTCCTGCACACGTGCAGATGGAGCCTGTCCCTGGAACCACCTCTTAACGTATCCCCTGGGCTTGGTTGTGGACCTGCCTTATGAAGCTGCCTGTTCAGGGGAATAACACACTCTGGCAGCCCTCGGTGCTCCTTTGTGATGAGTGGGATCCGAGGACCTCGTCACAACAGGAACTGTGCAGTGGCTTCAGCTTGAGGATCACTCCCCCCGACTGTTCTCAGGGACCAAGAAATCACAGCATCCACTCTGTGGTTTGAAATATGAAAACTGGATTTATTTATTATTTATTTATTTCCTTACATGAATTTAGAAGGCTTTCTATGTAGAATATGGGGCCCTGTCCTCCCTCCCCAAGGATCTGATAGTCCCATGTAAGCATGAAGGGAACAGGGACTTTCTTGTGTCCCTAATTTGTCTGCAGACCCAGGTAGATCTGTTCACACCCAGTAGGCCCTTGGTGTTTTAAATCAATGACACAACATTACCCTGAAAGTTAGTTCCCTCCCTTTGCACCCAGGTTGAGGGTCAGTGCCATCCCTGTTCCTGACACCTTGCCCTGGCCAGTCTAGTACTCAGAAACCAGGAGACACAAGCAAATTCCAGGGTGAGAATGAGGGTTCTCTCTGTGGATGGTGAAGCTGCAGTCAAATTAAGCACGGCCTAGGCCTGCCATGTATTTAATAAGGTCTGCGCAGGGCAGAACAGCATTTCTCTTCCTTCCTACTCCCTGAGAACCACCTGCTGGCTTAGGGTCTCAGTGCCCATCCCAAGCCGCTCTGAACAGGAAATGATTAGTTGCATAATATAATATTAAGGCAATAAATCTCCCCAGTAGGAGCAGCCATAAACCCTGGTTTTTATTATCAAGTTACTGCATAGACATTGACTGAACCCTTATCTTGGCACAATTATCCCACAATTACTGCTGTATTGTTCAGTAAACAGCATGCCAGGAGCAGCAATTCTGGGGCTCATAAATATATAAACAAACATCAAATCAAGGCCCCACAGCTATGGGAAGGAGACAGGTTGGGATGGAGGTGGTCACAGCTGCAGCGCTGGGTTCTGTGACACTTGGCTGTCTGACGTGCAGATGGGTCCCTGAAGGCTGCTCCCTCATCCCAGCAGGGTGCAGGAAGCTGTGGGCAGCAGAAGGACAGGGTGTTGGGCACAGGCCGGCCTGGGTCAAGCTGCAGGCCAGAGTGTGGGGGCTCGCTTTGGGCACAGCGGCTGCTGGGCAGGCACAGCACCCGTGCTCATTGTTCCCCTATAGGGACTGCTGGTGGCCCTTTCAGGAGCCAGGGAATGTGAGTGTCACACAGGGAACCCAAACACTCCCTGCTCTCTGTTCTTTTTTAAAACAAAAATATCCATTATGTTTTTATTTCTAACTACCCAAAATGGGAAACCTCCCCAGGGCCCATCAGGAGGAGGGCAGAGGAGGGCACAGTCACACCAGGGAGGACTATCGGTGGCATGAAGGACAGAGCAAAAGGCACAGATGGAGCTCGACATGGTAGGGGGACAGCAGCCAGGGGCCAGAGGGAACTCCTGGTTCCATGACCTTCTGGAGCCGAGGAACAGAATTTGGTTTTGAGAAATCAGTCTACTGTGTGCCGGGATGGGGGGCAGGAGGGATGTCAAGTGCTGGCATATTCTGTATCCCAGTGGGGTTCCTGGGTGCTCCTGCCAACTCACCAACAGACGTCTCCTGGACTCGATTTTCAGACCAAGTCAGAGGCAAAGGGACAGAGGCCGAGTGGCTGAGAGCCTGGAAATATGAAGGCTGGTGTCCCCAGCCACACCAAAGCATGAGCTATGGGTGAAGCCAGTTCTCCTCCAAGGTCATTGTTCCAACAACTCTGTGCTGGTCCTGGGATGTGGAGGGGCAGGTGGCAAGAGCATTCCAGGGACCCGGACGTGCTCCTGAGGGGTGTGGCTTGGACTTAGGTTTGGGGTCAACCCACTAAACTGGGGCACAATCACAGCTCATCTCAGGGCATTTGCACTTTGGAAGCATTTCCTTGTCTTTAATCTGTCCCCCACCCCCAGGTGACACTGCGGGGCAGACAGGACAAAGGACTTGGTTCTTGTTGAAGGAGCAGCCACCTGAAGCCCAGAGGCTAAGCAGCGCAGACCAGGCCTGAGCGGTGACCAAACCCCAGGTTGGCAGGTCCCGGCTCCTTCTGTTCATCTTCTCTTCAAAATTAAAAGATAAATAGAAAAGCAAGTATCATAAAGAGCATCATTGTTCTGAGGCAGAACATTGGCATCATGGTCAGCAGAACAATGAGCCCCAAATATCCACATCATAAGCCTCAGAACCCAGGAGGTTGTCCGGCTCCACTATGGGGGGCTTCAGGATGCAAAGGGAATTAAGGTTAGAAACCGGCTGACCTTGAACCGGCTGACCTTGAAGCAACTAACCTTGAACTGAGGGACTATGGAAGACAAGGTGGGCCAGTGGTCACAAGGCTCCCTGGAGATAGAAAGGGCAGGCGAGTCAGAACAGGAGAAGTAGCAGGAGGAGAGGCCACCAAGGCCTCTAGGGGAGGCAGCAGCCATAAGCGAGGACCATGGGGGGCCACTGGAAAAGGCAGGTGATGGGCAGCCCTGGAGCTGCAGAAGGAGCCCCTGTCAATGCTCCAGACACTCCAGCCCACGGACCCACTCTGGCCCTCTGATCCCCAAGTCACGAGGCACAGTCTAAGTCTGGGGTTTGCAATCTCGACAGCAGAACATTTATACAGAAATCCTCAGGGAACAGGAGCCCCCTCTCTGCCCTGGGCTTGGCTACCAGCTCCTTCGGCAGGTGACACTCTAGTCCTCACTCTGGCATCCAGACCTGAATCCAGGGGTCCCTCTGTCCCACCCAGCAAGCCCTGCTGCCTTGTAACCAGAGGCTGCTGAGCGGCCTTCAGCCTCCTGATGACCATATCTCAGGTGAGTGCCACCTGAAGGGCTCCCTGACCTGTGTTCTCCAGGAGGCTCAGGTGGGGCTCCAGGGCACTCTCTACAGCTAATGGAGTATTACAAACCCAGACTCAGGAAGGCGACAGTGGCTTCTAGCAGGCTGCGCTGCTGCGCATATGCTGTGCTGCTCTTTAAATTGAACATGAGCTTTTAATAAATCCTATTTGCAGTATCTCATCGAGCAATCATTCCCTGGAACATCATAAAGCAAACATTAATTAGGGCTCCAGTTGGTGCCGGGTCCTGCAGAGCTCTTAGCCATGCCACAGGCCATCCCGACCCAGACTCTCATTTGAGAGCCAGCCCAGGTCTCCCAAGCAAAGTCCACGATGCCCGGCGCCTTTGGCATATATTTGCATATTTTCATGTAATGGGTAACTACGTAGAAATTAGATGCCTATGGAGAGTTATTTGTGTCTTCAGTTTGTATTAACTACCACAGCTCAGGTGTGTGTGGGTGTATTTGTGTTGCATGTACCAGTAATAGTTGTAAGAAGGAGAATATTTAGGTGTCAATTAGTATGTGTGCTTAAGGGACATGGCAGTTGATGTCTGCTTTCTGGGGCCATATATGTATGAATTAGAAAGTTATTTGTAACTGGGAGGTGAGGAATTTATTTGTAACTTCCTCAAGTAGAAAGTTATTTGTAACTGGTATGTGATGAAGAGGTGACATTGTGCATATATATGGGGATTATGAGAATTTTGTATATATGTTTTAGGGATACATGATACAGCTATTTGTTAGCATTTGAGCAAAAACAAAATGTGTTTTACTCGCCCATGATAATTTGGATTTTGTAAGTGAGCTTATGTGTATTTTAGATGATATTCTTGAGATATTTTTTTTTGTCTCAGGCATGTAAATTGGTTTGTGGATTTGTAGATGGATGGTTGAATTCTATAAATTTCTTCATTAGGAATGACGTTGCTAGGAGTATTCAAAGTGTATTTCTTTGAAGAATGCTGTACCATTTCTAGGTGTGGATAGGAATGTTTGGCTGGTCAGGTTGGCAGGTTGCATTCTGGAGATGTGGAATACTGTGTAATGTTTTAAAGACACTCTATATTCATGATTTGGATATATTTATGTGCCTCTCTTTTCTTTCCTGTTCAGAAATTATCTATATATTGATCCATAGATAGAGATTAATGTATGCATTTTTTATGTGTTGTGGTATTGAACTCTCTGTGTGATTGCATGCAAGACTAGCATTTTTGTGTTTTGTGTGTATGTAGGCACCCAAGTGATTAGGTGTATGTTCATGGATTTGTGGATGTGTGTATTTAGAATCTTTGTATACAGGATTTTCAGGAATTGTGTTTTGTGTTTATTGTGGCATTTAATTCTTGATGATTTTGGTGATGTTCATAGAATTTGTGGTTCTGATATATAATTATGTTTAGTCTCATGCATTTGAGAAGTATAAATTGTTGGTGGCTGAGTGTGTTTTGAATTCATTGGGCTCTTGTGATGTGTACTCTGGCAGATGTGAGAGGTTTATTGTGTGCTTGAAAATATATTTGGATGTTATGGAATGTTTGTATTTTAGAACTGGGATTTCATGTGGGTCTGTTGTGTAGTTCAAGAGATGACTGGTTGTATATTTTTGGTTTTCCAGGGTCTTTGCCTGTAAGATATTCACAGGGTATATATGAGCAGTGTATTTGTTGTACAGGTATGTGTCCAACTGATGTTGTACCTGTATGAATACTTGTAGGAATGTGCTTGAACATTTAGTTTGAATAGTGTATTTTTCTCCAAAAATTCATGTACTAACAGGTGGTGTTTCTGTGCGTTTGGGATGGAGATATCTGATGTTCATCTGATCAGAAGCCATGAGGTGTATTTTTGTCTAGAGGTGTTAATGAAGTTTTGTTTGTGTATTTGGGATTGGAATTCAAGTTAGTACCCTGGGGCAGGTAAATTTTGTGCACATATTCTTTGTGTGCTGGAGCTTCCAATAACCAGCTATGGTAGCTGATGCTGCTCATCCCTTTCAGTTTGGTGTTCAGAAGCATCAGATTAGTTAGTGTACAAAGTATATCTATCTCAAGAAGTTAGTCTTGAGATAGATATACTTTGTACACTAAAAGTTAAGGCTTTCTTACCTACCTCTAGATTATTTACTAGAATACTTCTGTTGTGTGTGTGTGTGTGTGTGTGTGTGTATACCACTTTTTTATGAACAGGCATCTATGTGAAGTAAATATATTCAGGCAACCATGTGTTTATATCTTACAGATTGCGCATGCGTTGTGAGTGGGGCATCAGGACACATCACAACAACTATAAAATGTTTGTGCTGCTTTGCTCTGCCTGAGACAGCCAGTAATGAAGAGGCAGAGAGGTAAGAGAAGAAAGGCTTCATTTTTAAATAATACTTTTTGTCAGAAATTAATGCCTAGCTCCTGGTTTCATCTTGCTTAGTGCTGTTGAGTGAAATGTATACAGTGTATTATACACTTGTTCTCTCAGTATTGTTCTCTCAGTCTTGGGAAGGTGGGTCCAAGGGCAGTTCACTAGAGTTGACAGAATGTCCTTTAGAGGATCTGGTGTTGTGTGGGTCTTATCTGAGTCCAGTGGACATTGAGCCATCTGTATCTGTAAATCTAAGATAATGTGATTGTTTAGATGCTTGCATTCTGAAGATGTGAGCATCTGGTTTCCCTTCTAGTCAGAATCTGCTCTACACTTCTGCCCATGTCTTTTCATTTGGACATTTTCTATGACCTATCAAGGAGAAGTGCTCAGTACAAGGGTTAGTACTTTTAACTAACTCTATGGTTAGTCAATATGATAGAGTGAGAGTGTGGGGAGAAAGAACGCTATGTTTGTAAATCCAAAAGAAGAGAGTAGAGGAAAAAATAACTTTTAATTTAGGGTTCATCATCACTGTGTTCCCTTGAGTCTCAGAGAAGACTTGGTATGAGGACTATTGAGAAAGGCAGGCACCATTGAGATTGGTGGGCTCTTTTAGATGGACTGAATGCTTTTTTTTTTCTTGTGAGACAGATATGAGCTTTTGGGGACAAGGGGTAGATATTCTGGTATTGATCTTTAGTTTCCCCCAAAGATTCACCATTTTACCTGTGTTTCCCACCTGATGGCACTATTGGGAGGTGTGGGAAGCTTTTAAAAAGTGGGACTCAGTTGATAAAATTAATTCATTGGGGATGTGTGCCTAAAGGGATACTGGGATCTCTGTGCATTTGTCTCTATTCTGTTTTCTCTTCTGTTTCTCTTTGCTTCCCAGCTCTCATGAGGTGAGCAGAATGTAGTCTCTTCCAGATGTTCTGCCTTGCCACATGTCCAGAGGCTAGAGGCCCAAGCAAACATAGAATTTAACCTCTGAAATCATGAGCCAAAATAAATCTCTGGTTCTTTGAAGGTATTGATCTCAGGTAAATTGTCACAGTGTTGGAAAGTGATTAGGACAGCTTCTGTCCACATCCTCTAATCAAACCCATCTCCAATGTTTCTAAGTACCAGGAAATAGCTGATACTTCCTTCACTCAACTTTTGAGGAACAAACATGATAGTAATGTACCCAGTTTATAATTAAGTCATATATGGATGCCCACGACCTCTTGTGTGAGAGCACTGTAGACCCCGTTCAGAAATAGAAGTAGATGTGGCTGAAGGGACCCCAAGTGAACAAGCCTGGGCCTGGCATGGGAACACACATCGCACAATGGTGTGGCCTCCCAGCTAGGAGACATCTGTTTGGGCTGACAGTGTGTACTCAAAAGGGTCTATTTGGGATGATCCTCTCCTTTAGGTACCCCTTAAGTGTCCCAGAGTAGCTTCCTCTGAAGAATATTTACCTGAGAAGGCTCTCTTTCTACTTGAAATGTTTTCTTCATATTGAGCACTCATTGAGTGAATGTTAAGAACATTTTTTTCATAGGAGGGAATGTGCTCTCTACTTTGCACTCTTCTATTCTCTTATATTTTCAACACCAAGGTGTGTGCCTGGAATATGAATTTTCATCCCTCCTCTTTTATCTGCAATGTTAGAATATCAATAGCATTGAGCAAATTGCTAATTGGATGTGTCTGTGTCCAGACTGTGTATGGGGTATCCTATCCTGTGTGTTTGTGAACTTGAGCTTCTATCACTAGGACTTTGTGTTCTTTTGTGTTTCATGTGTAGAGGTATGAAAGAACATGAAACAGGACATCCTGAATTATCTTATGTGTAAGTGTTTGATTGTTGTGTGTAAAAATTATGTCTGAGTGATTTCTTGGGTCAATGCCTTTCTGGTAGGATGTGTTTGGGGTGTTATTTCTGGTTATGTAGGTGTTATTGGCATTGTGGCATATTGTGAACATGTGAGTCTGCATTTGAGAAGAGCTAGGATGTTGTCTTACCACTCAGTGTTGGATTTGGACATTTTCAGATCTTAGCGTGTATGTGTATGTTCACATTGCCTAGGTGAGAATTTAGGGACATAGTCTTTGGTGTACAGAGATTTGGAGAGAATGGGATCAAGGGGTCTATTGGGTTGTACAGAGATTTGGAGAGAATGGGATCAAGGTGTCTTTTGGGGTGTTAGGATTTGTGTGTATGTGGCCCATGGATTCTGTACAGATTCTGTTGATAATGTCTTAAGAGGGACTGCTGTTTATGTTCTTATTTAGGGTTTATGGTGATCTTGCTGTTCTTGGGAATGGAGGGGTATCCTTTGTGAGTATGTAGGAGTTAGCAGTGTCTGTGTATATCTGAGATTTGTAGCTGAACTTCAAATTCTGAGGCATTCTGCGTATGTGCATGTTTTCAATCTACAGGTGACTATATATGTTTTCATTTGAGAATAGAAATTGGTTTCATATATTAATAATTATATTTGTTTGGTCTGAGTCTATGCAGTTATTGAGATAGAGTTTTTGTGATTGCATTTTGCATGATAGTGACTGGTGTGTGTTTTTCTGGGGTATGAGGATATGTGTATCTGAAGCACACCAAATACCCTCATCCAAAAGATGCTTGCCTAATTGAGTTTTTCCTCTTGTCAGATCAGCATGTCTACCTGTGGTTGGTAGTATACTATTGTAAATACTAGATTTATGCACAAAAGATGTGGTAAAGTTAAAATCTGTAAAATTGTTGTACAAAAGATATTGTCTCTGTTTTCTTAGTAAAAACTTGTGAAACCTGTGTCTGGACTAAATAATGGAATGAAAAGCACTTGTCAAGTGAACCTTCAAGCCCCAACCTGCCATGGGATATAAAGTTCAAAATATTTCCAAAGTATATTTCCAGATGTTTTAGGCATGAACCATATTCTGGTTCAGTCAACTGCAGCCAATAAACCTGCTTCCTGAAAATTCCTCTGGTATTCACCCTCTTCTGTCCTACTTCATATCTAGTTTAAGTGTTTCTTGGAGGTGACTGGAATATGAGACTTTGAAAGAAAGACCATTGATTGTGATTTAATTGGGTTTTGGTGTGTATTTGTTTTAGATTTGGGCATGAGTTACTCTGGGTGTACAGTCAAGCATTCTGGCGGTTAGGAAGTTTATGCAATTGAGGATTTTCAGAGTTCCGCTGTGTTGTGTGCTTGTGACTGTGTACATTAGGAGATATGAGCAGTCCTGTACACACCTGTTCATAGTGACTGAGTGGCTGCATGTGCTTTTGGGTCTGTGAGAGTACTGTGGATATGTAGATTCAGACAGACATCTGTGTTCTCAAGCTTGTGTAATCTAGGGCTGTGAATGCACTTAGGATATGTGGTGGCTATGTATACATTCTTGAGCTGGAGGTAGCTGGTGTTTGTTTCCACAGTGGGAATATAGGAGTTATGTTTATATGAAAATATGAGTGAGGAGGCTTGGGTACTGACAGTATATATGGTAATTATTGCATGGTGGGACTTGTGGTTAGTTATTAAGAGGAGTGTTTGAATGGAATGTTTTTGTGAATATATGTATTTTATTTGTTTGTTTGTTTGATTGGGAAAATGTGAGATTAGAGAGCGCAGTGGTAAAATATATGTATTTGGGCCACACATGTGTTACATTTGTATTTGGGAAATGCTGATAGCTAGATTGTAGTTGACATCATTGATGTGTACATTTGGAGAAGGCCTAGGACAATTTATGTGTGTTTGGGAGTAGGTGTTTGCAGATCAAATGATTTTGGGGATGTAGAGTCATGTTTATGTGTGTATGTTGGTAGTTGAGCCTATGTCCTTTAGGGTTATGGATGTTACATTTTTATAATTAAGTTGTACCTGGTTGTATTCAATCTTGGGAAGGTTTTAAGGGATTTTTGTGTATGTTGGGGCTGAAGCAATATTAATTATGTTTATTGAGTGTTTATTTCTCTTGAGAATCAAGTCTGTGTGATTTTTCCAGAAAATTTAATACTTTGTGTAACTTTTGTTAACAGGTAGGTTTGTGTGTGTGTGTGTGTGTGTGTGTGTGTGTGTGTGTGTGTGTCTGTGTGTCTGTGTATGGAAACTCAGTGTTTGGTGATATCATGTGCACATATTTTAGGGAGTGTAGAGTATATGGGAATGTATAAGCCTATATTTGGAAAAATATATATTGTAGCTGCATGTCCATCAGTACCTGGGTGATCTCTGTGGTTAGGTGGCATGTGTGTGTCTGTGGCTATAAGGGGTGGCAGGAGCACATTAGTGATAATGGCAAACCTTTTCCATGTGCACTGACCCTTGTTCCTGTTGATCTGGAGCTCCAAGAGTGATTTATGTTTTCTCGTCCTTATCTAATATCTGGCTACATTAGTTGTTGGTGGGTGGATGTGCCTCTTGTGCTTGAGTGGTGCTAGCTTCCAGGATCCTGGGCTGGTGGATGGAAGCCAGTGAGGGGTGATCCCTCTGGAGTGGTTGGGGTAGCTTTTCCTCTAAGATGTGTGGTATGGCCATTCCTCTTACGGATGGTTCAAAGGTACTGACTCAGGAAGAAAGTCATTGGGAAATTTATAAATCCAGGGACTATTGCTGAGAGAGTTGTTTATGTGTATCCACCTGTTGTTTCCTCCCTTGGGTTTTTCCTTCTGCCAAGACAAAGGCCATGACCCTAAGTATAAGTCCCCACAGGCCCCTCCCAGCCTGGGTCTGTTGGAGGCCCATGTGTGCACATGCCTGAGCTCTTGGTGTACATTCACTGGCAAACCCATGAGCTCTATAATTATTACAGAGTTGCACCTCAGTCACATTAGGAGAGGAGTTAAAAACTAAATGTACTCTACAGATTCAACGTGATTCTAATCAAAATCCTAGTGGCATTCCTCACAGAAATAGAAAAATCATTTATGAAATTAATCTGGAAAAATAAGAGACCCAGAATAGTTAAAGCAATTCTAAGCAGGAAGAGTGAAACAGATAGTATCACTAAACCAGATCTTAAACTATACTACAGAACAATAGTAACAAAAACACCATGGTACTGGCACCAAAACAGGCAGGCAGACCAATGGTACAGAATAGAGGACACAGAAACCAGCCCACAAAATTACAACTACCTTATACTAGACAAAGGTGCTAAAAGCATGCAATGGAGAAATGATAGCATCTTCAACAAACGGTGCTGGGAGAACTGGAAATCCATATGCAACAAAATGAAATTGAATCCCTATCTCTCACCATGCACAAAAGTTTACTCAAAATGAATCAAGGATCTAGGAATCAAACCAGAGACTCTGTATTTAATAGAAGAAAAAGTAGGCCATAATCTCTATCACGTGAGATTAGGCCCAAGTTCCTTAATAAGACACCTATAGCACAAGAATTAAAACCAAGAATCAACAAATGGGATGAATTCAAACTAAAACGTTTTTTCTCAGCAAGAGAAATAATATGTGAAGTGAATAGGGATCCTACATCCTGGGAACAAATTTTTACCCCTCACACATCAGATAGAACTCTAATCTCTAGGGTATACAAAGAACTCAAAAAGTTAACAAAAAACAAATAACCCAATCAACAAATGGGCCAAGGACCTGAACAGACACTTATCAGAAGAATATAAAATCATTCAACAAATACATGAACAAATGCTCACTATCACTAGCAATCAGAGAAATGCATATTAAAACTACTCTTAAGATACCATCTAATTCCAGTAAGAAGGGCAGCCATTATGAAGTCAACAAGTGCTGGTGAGGGGAGGGGGATACATTGCTGGTGGGACTGCAAATTGGTGCAGCTAATTTGCAAAGCAGTATGGAGGTTCCTTGGAAAACTGAGAATGGAACCACCATTTGACCCAGCTATCCTTCTTCTCAGACTGAAAAGACCTAAAAATGGCATACTACAGGGACATAGCCACATCAATGTTTATAGCAGCACAATTCACAATAGCTAGACTGTGAAGCCAACCTAGATGCCCTTCAATGGATGAATGGATAAAAAAGTGGCATTCATACATCATAGAATATTACTCAGCACTAAAAATAACAAGATCATGGCATTTGCAAGGAAATGGATGGCATTAGAGCAGATTATGCTAAGTGAAGTTAGCCAATTCCCCCCCCACACACAAAATAAATAAATAAATAAATAAATAGATAAATAAATAAATAAATAAATACTGAATGTCTTCTCTGATATATGGGAGGTGACTCAAAACAGGGTAGGAATGAAGAGCATGAGAAAAAATAATTACCTCTAATAGGGAAGAGAGGTGGGAGGGAAAGGGAGGGAGAAGGGGAATTGCATGGAAGAGGGAAGGAGACTCCCTTTGTTATATAGAATACAGGTATGACGATGTGAGGGAAAAAAAAGAAGTGGGTCACATTAGATTGGGTAGAGAGAAGTAATGGGAGGGGAAGGGAGGGGAAGGGGGAATGGAAGAACAGCAGAATAAAATAGACATTATTATTGCTGTGGGTATATACATGACTGCATGAACAATACAATTCTGCAAAATGTACAGTCAGAAAAATGAGAAATTATATCCCATCTGATTCAAATGTATGATATGTCAAGATCATTGTACTGTTATTTGTAACTAATTAAA
This sequence comes from Ictidomys tridecemlineatus, assembly GCF_052094955.1. NCBI lineage: Eukaryota > Metazoa > Chordata > Mammalia > Rodentia > Sciuridae > Ictidomys > Ictidomys tridecemlineatus. The sequence goes on from NW_027521026.1 coordinate 192,075, forward strand.
ACAAATAAAAAATAAAAGAAAAAAAACTAAATGTACAATGATACTGGCTTTAAATTTTCCTGCGGAGCTCCCATCATTGTTATTGATCATTTCTTGGCAGGACTGAGTGAGTGATTCATCCTTTCAACCTGAACAATCCTTTCACATTTCTTACTGATCAGTTCTACTAGTGGAGAACTTCTTTGATTTTCATTTATGTTGAAATAAATAAAAGGAATTTAATTTTTTATATGTGATCAAATACAGAAAAATTTTACCAAGTTAACTACTTGGGAAGGCACATCAGTAGTGTTCATTTCATGTATTTTGCCATTTTTCTGATACCAGCATGCAGCCATAGAAATTTTTTCATCTTGCCAAACTGAAGCTCATTTATTAGACTATAATTGTTAATTTTCCTCATGCCCTATGAAACCACTGTTCTCCTCTCTGTTTTATTTCAATCTCTCTGTGTGCTGTACCTCATATAAGTAGTATCATACAGTATATATTCCTTTAGTTAGCATCCTCAAGTTTCATCCCTGTTCTAGCATAGGCCAGAATTTCCTTCGTTTTTCAGACCAAATAATATTCCATCATATGCTACATGTAAAATATTCTTCCTTGGGTTAAGAAAAGGCTGAAGTAGTGGAATTAATTTGACCAAACTATTCAATGCACTTATATGAAGAGACCATAGTGAATGACATCTTTATGTATGTCTGTAAAGCACTAGTTAAGAAAACTATATGTGCATGGAAGGAAGATCAGAAGACAAGAAGAAAGGAAACACAGCTAGGTATCAGGGGAGGGAATGGGCAAGTTCTAGAGACTGAATTGGAACAAACTATATTCCATGCATATGTATAACTATAATGCACAGCTAAAAAATTTTTAAAAATTCTTCCTCAATGGACCCTTGAGTATAATAAACAAAACTGGAGTGATTGTGTGTGATAAATATCTCTCCAAACTCATTCTTGTAATGTTTTACAGGTGTTTGATGAGAAGTAGAATTGAAGGATCATGTAAATCTACTTTTGATAATTTGAGGAACCACCAATCAGTTTTCCATAGAGTCTGCACCACTTGCATTCTAACCCATAGTGCATGAGAGTTCTGGTTCCTTCACATTCTCAGGAGCACTGGTGTTTTCTGTTTCTTTGATGGTAACATTCATGATGTGTGTGAAGCTGGATCTCATTGTGATTTTGATTTCTCCACGGATTATTGATGTTGAACATTTTCCCATGTGTCCTGAGCTATTTGCATATCTTCTTTGGAGAAACATCTGTGGAAGAACTTTGCCTGTTTTAATATTGGGTTGTTGTTCCTTATTGTTGAGCTATAAGGGCTTTTTATATCACAGATCTTAACTTATCAGAAATGTGATTTTCAAGTGTTTTCTTCCATTCAGGGTATTGACTTTTCACTGATGTTTGTGTCCCTTGATGAATCATGTTTTCAGGCTTGATGTAGTTTGTTCTTTCTTTTGGTGCCTGTGTTTTCGGTGTTCTGTCCAAAAACTCACTGTGAAATCCATTGTCTCTGTTGTGTGTTACAAGTTTTATAATTGAAGGTCTTACATTTAGGTTTTCTATCCATGTCGAGTTAATTTTTTTCTATGGTGTCAGATAAGGGTCCAACTTCCTTGTTTAGTGTGTGGCGATCTATCCAGTTTTCTTAACAGCATTTGTTGAGAAGACTGTCCATTTCTATGGAATGGTGTTGTGAAAAATCACTTGAGAACTTATGTTTTTTAAAAAGCAACATTTTTTATAGTTGTAGATGGACAACATGCCTTTATTTTATTTGTTTATTTTTATGTGGTGCTAAGGATAAAACCCAGTACTTCACATATCCTAGGCAAGTGCTTTGCCACAGAGCTACAGCCCCAGAACTGAGGGTTGTTTTGTTTGTTTCTGGATTTTCTACTCTTTTTTATAAACCTACATTTCTGTCTTTCATTTTTACACCATTTGTTATGACTGTAGCTTTTCAGCAGAGAATATTGAAATTATAAAGTGTCAGATCTTCAATGTTGTTCTTGTTCAAAATTGTTTTGGTAGTTGGTAGCTTTTATATTTCACATTAATTTCAGGATGGATTTTAAAATTTTTGCAACCAAGAATCTTCACTTCATGTACAACCACAAAACTGGGATTCTAATTAAAATAAGATGTAGTCTGTAGTTGTATAAATATGTCAAAATATACTTTCCTGTCATGTAGAGCTAAAAAGAAAAAATAAAATATAATATGAAACTATAATATGAATATGGTATTAATAAAAAAAAGAAGTTATGATTTTCTTAGGGATAGCAATGAAACTATAGATGCTGTGGGTAGTGTTGACACTACAAAGACAAATTTGTGTTAACACATTTAAGTGTTCTTGCCCATGGTATTTGATGTCTTTCACTTTTTGGTGTCATTCTATGTCTCCTTCATTGTTATGTAATTTTCAGCTTATAAATCCTTGGTCTCCTTGGTTACGTAGGGTCTAGTATTATATTTTATTTGATATGATAGATTGAATTGTTTTCTTGATTTTCCCCATATTATTAATTTAGTACATACAAACATAGCTTATGTGTGGGTGGGTTATGTATCAGCAACTTTACTGCATTTATTCATTCTGCTAATTATTTTCTTGGGATCTTAAGGTTCTTGAGATATGAATTTATATCAGCTTATAGTCAAAGGTAATTATACATCTTCTTTTCCTCTTAGTATGCCCTTTATCTCTCTTTATTCTGATTGATCTGGTTAGAACTTCTAGTATGTTAAAAAGAGCTAGCGAAAATATGTATCTTTTCTGTTTTTCATTTTTTGGGGAAAAGATTTTAATCTCTGATGATTAAATATAGTAGCTGTGTGTTTTCCAATTTGTTGTCTTTATTTTATTCCTTTGTGTTCTTTTTTCTTTTTCTTTTTCAGTATTAAGGGTTGTTCCCATGGCCTTACACATGCTAGACATAATTATACCAACCACAGAACTATATCTGGGGTCTTTTGTAAATTTTATTTTGAGACAGGGTCTGGTTAAGGGATCCAGGGTGGCCTATAACTTTTAATTTTTCTGCCTCAGTTGTTGAATAGATTGATATTACTGGTATGCTTTAGCACAGCCAGCTATTTTTCTTCCTTCTATTTATATAGTTGTTTTGGACTTCTAGTCATGAAATGGTGTTCTTGCCAGATTGTAGTTACAGGTTCTTGTTAGGAACAGAGAATTGGAGGAGGCACCCAGTAGGCAGCAGGGGGGAGTTACTGAAGTGAGAGTACACTGCCTTAGAAAGGGCCAGTGGGCTCATCCATAAGAATGTGAGGGCTGGGTGCAAGGAAGGGACTGGGAAGATGGCTGTGAGAAAAACACACACACACACACACACACACACACACACACACACACACACACCATATCTGGGATGTTAAAGTTAGTGATGGGATATGGAATATTGCTCCATAAGAGCAAGGAATGTTGAGAGAATTTTTTTTTTCTGTAGCTTCATTTGGGAACTTTAATAACTTGAGAGGAAGTTGAAGAGTTGTTTCTCAACTCATTGTTTTCAGAGACTCAGTAAAAACTACTTTTGGCCTGGTTTCAGAAGGGCACAGCCAAGAAGAGGAGAAATTAAAGGCTTTAGTCACTGCTCATACTTGTAGAAGTTGTAATAAGGCAGAAGTGAAGTAGCAAAGAAAGCAAGCAAACATCACTTAATAATTATGAATTACATAATTTTGAGGAGTTATAATGCCAGAATAGTGAGTAGAGGTCTTCAGGAAGTTCACAGGGCATAGGATAAATTCTGTGAAGCTGTGTGTGAGCTTTGAATATCTTTAGGATCCTGAGGGAGTGTTTTTTCCCAAGAGAGATTGATCAACTTGTTATGCTGAGTACCTTTATGGCCATAGAGGGAGCTAAAATGATGGTGTAAGGTACCTTCAATCTAGATTGTAGCTGTTTTGATGGCATCATATCTTTCCAGGTCTCAATAAGAACTTGGTCTCCTGGCTTTCCTTTCTTGTGGATCTCTATGGGATTTACTGAGCATGACCAACAGGCATTTTCTCATTCTTGGACTGTGGCCTGAACTCATCCCAGATCAATCAGGTAGTGCAGAATCTGATTCACTTTTGGGTTTATGATTATATTTGCTGATAGCTCATACAGAAGTAACATCAGATTAACTTTTAGAGTATTTCTAACTTTCTTAAGGCCAATGGGTTACAAATTTATTCAGTTGTGGATGTTGCCTGACAACATATCTGAAGTTCTCTTAAGGGAATGATTGGCCCTTTTTATATTGCTGGAAGAAAATGGTGCTTATTGGAGTGTAGAGAATACTATATCTCCAGTGCTTTTGCTACTCGCTGGGTAAATTGTGCCCTGAAATCTTGACTATTGTCACCTTGTAGAGATCTTTGGAAGCCAAACTGGGGATGATTTCCTTTAGGAATACCTTTGACACCTTCTATTCCTTTTCTCCCAAAAAGAAAAGTCTGTAGCCACCCTGTAAATATATATATGGGGATTATTATGATATTATATCCTGTGTACTAGGGCATATGGGTAAAATCTTGTGTCCAGTCTCCCCCTGGGTATGATCTCCAATGTTGATCAGGTTGTAAGATGGGTGGTGGTAGCACTCTTCTGGAGTTATTGGAGATGTAGAGAGAGTGGTTGCAGGAGAGCTGGTGGGTGGCATTTGATGTCCCAAAGTCCATAAACATCTGACTGACCACTCCCATTGTAGCATGTCTCCCCAGTGGAAGGAATCATGTACTGCATCTATTTCCTGTCATTGTAATGCCTCGGGAAAATCTATTTGTTGTTTTCACATAACAAAGGGCTAGAGGAGTATTCTTGTTTCTTCACCCACATAGGTTCCTATTTAGGCATTATTTTATTTGCAGTTAGGGTGGGGGGTCTAATGGGGATTGAACTTGACCACATCCCCATCCCTATTTTGTATTTTTTAGAGATAGGTTCTCACTGCATTGTTGAGTGCCTTGCTTTTGCTCAAGCTGGCTTTTTACTTGTGATCCTCCTTCATCAGCCTCCTGAGCCACTGGGATAACAGGCATTTGCCACCATGCTTGGCAACATTATTTGTCTTTTACTTCTTCTTTTTTGGTAGTTGCACCCAATACCTGTATTTTATTTATGTATTTTTATGGGTGCTCAGTATTGAACCCAGTGCCTTGCAGGAGCTAGACAAGCACTACTGCTGAGACACAACCCCAGCTGACATTATTTGTTATCTTGGTTGCCATTCTTTTTTTTTCTTAATTTTTTTAAAAAAATAAATGACAATGGAATGCATTACAATTATTATTACACGTATACAGCACAATTGTTTATATCTCTGGTTGTATATAAATTATGTTGACACCAATTCGTGTCTTCATTCATGGACTTTGGGTAATGATATCTATCACATTCCACTGTCCTTGGTAATCTGCTGCCCCCTCCCTTTCCCTCTCACCCCTGTGCCCTGTCTAGAATTTATCTATTCCTCCCATGCTCCCCCTCCCTACTTCACTGTGAGTAAACCTCCTTATTTCAGAAAAAAACACTGGGCATTTTTTTAGGGGGAAGATTTACTAACTTCAATTAACATTATCTTCTCCAAATCCATCCATTTACCTGCAAATGCCATGATTTTATTCTCTTTTATTGCTGAGTAAAATTCTATTGTGTATATTTGCCACATTTTTTTATCCATTCATCCACTGAAGGGCATCTAGGTTGGCTCCACAGTTAAGATATTGTGAATTTTGCTGCTATAAACTTTGATGTGGCTGTGTCCCTGTAGAATGCTGTTTTTAAGTCTTTTAAGTATAGACTGAGGAGAGGTTGGCTGGTTCAAATGGTGGTTCCGTTCCCAGATTTCCAAGGAATCTCCATACTGCTTTTTATATTGGCTGAACCAATTTGCAGATCTACCAGCAATCTATGAGTGTGAATTTTCCCTCACATTTTCAGCAACACTTATTGTTGTTTATCTTCATAATAGCTGCCATTCTGACTGGAGTGATATGATATCTTAGAGTAGTATAAGTTTTCAAAACAATTCCCAATTATCCTTTGTATTTCTACAGTGTCTCTTATGATACTACCTTTTGCATTTCTCTAAGTGCTAGAGATGATGAACATGTTTTCATATATTTGTTGGTCGATTGTATATCCTCTTCTGGGAAATGTCTGTTTAGGTCCTTATTGATTGGGTTATTTTTATTTATTTATTTATTTATTATTATTATTTTTGTGTGTGTGTGTGTGTGCTTAGCATTTTGAGTTCTTTATATATCCTAGAGATTAGTGCTCTCTCTGCTGTGAGGGGTAAAAATTTGCTCCCAGGTTGAAGGCTCTCTATTCTTCTCACAAATTGTTTTTTCTTTCTGAGAAGAAACTTTTTTGTTTGATTCCATCCCATTTATTGATTGGTTTTAATTCTTGTGCCATAGTAGTCTTACTAAGGAAATTGAGGCCTAATCCAACATGATAAATATTAGGGCCTACATTTTCTTCTGTTAGACACAGAATCTCTTGTTTAATTCCTAGGTTCTTGATTCACTTTGAGTTGAATTTTGTGCATGGTGAGTGACAGGGGTTTAATTTCATTTTGTTACATATGGATTTCCAGTTTTCCTAGCACCGTTTGCTGAAGATGGTATCTTTTCTCCAATGCTTGATTTTGTCACCTTTATCTAAAATAATTTTAATTTTTTGGGATAGTCTCTGTGTCCTCTATTCTGTCCCATTGTTCTACCAGTTTATTTTGGTGCCATTACCATGCTGTTTTTGTTACTATTACTCTTTAGTATAGTTTAAGATCTGGTATTGCAATGCCACCTTCTTCAGTCTTCCTGCTAAGGATTGCATTACCTATTTTGGGTCTCTTATTTTTTCAGAAAAAATTAATGATTGCTTTTTCTATTTCTAAGAGGAGTGTCATTGGGATTTTGATCAGAATTGCATTAAATCTCTATAGTGCTTTTGGTAGTATGGTCATTTTGATAATATTAATTCTGCCTATACAAGAGCAAAATAGGCCTTTCCATATTCTTAGGTCTTCTTTGATTTCTTTGTTTAGGGTTTTGTAGTTTTCATTGTATAGATCTTTCACCTCTTCATTAAGTTGATACACAAGTATTTCATTTATTTATTTATTTTTTGAGGCTATTGTAAATGGGGCAGTTTCCCTCACTTCCCTTTCTGAGGATTTGTCACTGATATAAAGAAATGCCTTTGATTTATGGGTGTTGATTTTATATTCTGCTACTTTGCTGAATCCATTTACTCGTTCCAGAAGTTTTGTGGTGGAGCTTTATGGGTCTTCTAGGTATACAATAATGTCATCAGCAAATACTGCTAATTTAAGTTTTTCTTTTCCTGTACATAATCCTTTAATTTCTTTCTTCTCTCTAATCGCTTTAGCCTATGTTTCAAGAACTATGTTGAATAGAAGTGGTGAAAGAAGGCATACCTGTCTTGTTCCTGTTTCTGGAGGGAATTCTTTTAATTTTTTTTTCCATTTAGAATGTTGTTGGCCTGAGGCTTAGCATAGATAGCCTTTACAATATTGAGATATGTTCCTGTTATCCCTAGTTTTTCTAGTGTTTTGAACATGAAAGGGTGCTGTATTTTGTCAAATGCTTTTTCTGCATCTATTGAGATGATCATGTGATTCTTAGAGTCTATTGATCTGTTGAATTACATTTATTAATCAGTCTGTTGAACCAACCTTGCATCCCTGGGATGAATCCCACTTATTTGTGATGCATGATCTTTTTGATATGTTTGTGTTCGATTTGCAAAAATTTTATTGAAAATTTTTGCATCTATGTTCAATAGAGATATTGGTCTGAAGTTTTCTTTCTTTGGTGTATCATTGCCTGATTTTAGAATCAGAGTGATATTGGCCTCAGAATGAGTTTGCAAGTGCTGCCTCTTTTTCTATTTTCTGAAACAAATTGAAGAGTATTGGTGTTAGTTCTTCTTTAAAGTCTTGTAGAACTCGGCTTTGTATCCATCCTGTCCTGGTCGTTTCATGGTTGGTAGTCTTCTGATGATGTCTTCTATTTCATCTTGGGAGATACAAATTGTGAGAAGAGATCATTCCTCCTGAACGCAGTTGAAACTGAAATTTCAACTTATGGGTGAGCTTCCTAGATGAACAACACTATACATAAATCTATATTCAGGACAGGCCATTTCGGGGGAACAGAGTATGGCCCAGCAGTCAGACGACACTCCGAATAGTCACAGACCTACTTGGGGGAAGGAGGTGCCTTTGTGGGTGTGGGTGTGAGTTTGTGGTTTTGTCTCATGTTGTGAGAAAAGGTAGGAAAGACTGTTTGTTTGGTTTGGAGTGGACTGTTTCTAGTAAGTCGTTTGACAAGGCAAGTGTTTCTATGTCTATGTATCCAACTGTGTCCGTGGTTGTAGATATTTGAGAAGAGAATGCATCAATGTATGTGTCCTGTCTAGTAGAAAGCTTCCCAGCATTCATCCTGCCCAATTTATGAATGGAGTACAGCTTGCCTTATCGATGGGCAACACCTACTATCTTCCTAAGTTCCTGTTTTCTTCCTGAATTCTGCCACACTCCAGAATAGGCTCATGGTTTTGTGTCCAAATATGTACCAACTCCAAGCTCTGTGACATGGCCATGTACTGGATAGCTGAAGGGAATGGCGAGCATCTCAGAAAACTCAGATATCAATGTGACCAGTAAAGTCTCAGTAAAGAAACCAGGCTTTGGGCCTTTTGCTTACCTATTGTTCTGTTGCCCTGAATGTCAGGAAGTTCTTTGCCTCAGGCCACCCCTTTGTGAAGCCTGAAGGAAACAGTTTTCAAATGGAAATGAATGGGCATCACCTGTTGCTTTTTGCTTAATTGCTTTGCAAAGGGATGTGTCTGAATCAGCCTCTTGGCCCTGTGTGAGGCTGTGGCTTAGATTCTCAGCACCTGATGGATTAAAGAAAGATCCCATGTGTGCATCCAAAGCCGAAAGGGCAAAAAGAGCAGTCATTGTGGATGAAGTCTCTGTCCTTCCTCTGTAAGGTCCCTGACCTCCATCAAGTGAGAATAGGGATCCTTTGGGTCAAATGAGTTCTTCAAAGCCCTGCAGAGGCTAGCCCATAGGTGCTTGGGTTTTCTCATGACTCCAATTCACACAAAGAATCTATAGCCCAGAGTCAGTAGGCCTCAAATTGGAGAAGCAGAGCAGTATTAAAGGCAGGCCTATTTGATCACTCCTGGTTCACAGGAAGGGTGTCCAGGCCTCCCTGACATTAGGCAAATAAGGGGTAAGGGAGCTTATTGTGGACACTGTCTTGGTCTGTGATAAACCCAACCTGATCTTTTATTAAATTTGGAGCCATCTTGCCACAAAGCCATGAAAAGCTAATTTCAGCTTTACTATAAATTACTGCAAATTCTAAACCTGCTTGTAATGCCTGCCCATGCCCTGAACTCACCCATGCCTGGCTATCTGACCAGATAGCAGCCCTCTCTGAAACTTTAGTGACACCTCATAAATATTGGCCTTCCCTGGCCAGACAACGACCCTCTCTGAGGCTCTAATGGTCCTCATAAATTCTGATGTTGGGGCCAGCAAAAAATGTAAACTGCTTGTCAGAGTTCTGTTATCTGTAACCCCACCCCTTTTGTGTAACTTTCTGGGCTATAAAGCTGGACTATAGGAAAGCAGGGGCTGCTGTCTTGTTCCTGCCATTTGGGGAGGAAAAGGCAGTCTGGCCAGTCGAAATAATAAGCTTGCTTTAATTTGATTTTAATTGGAGTCAGTGGTCTTTTCTTGCGTCCTGGTCTAACATTTTGAAGGCCCCAGCGAGATAACCCAGCCTGACCAGACCACAAGACCAGACTGCTGGAAATTCTGAAGCTGGCCTTCGCTCCAGGGCTCCAGGCTGGAGAGCCACTCTAGGGGGTGCACAACTTGAGACGTTCCAAGGCCTCGGAGTGAGCCTTCGGTCCCTGGAACCCTTCAGTGAACTGCCGCACTAAAACTATTAGCAAGCACCTCGTGGAGGAGGCCTCCATAGGTAAGTGGCGCCTTTATAACATCTGATATCCGGTTAAGGGAGATCTCTTCTGATGACAGAGAGGTGGCCTGGCGAGGCTCACATATACTCCTGTCTGGACAGTAACGAGAAATCGTTCTGTCTTCTGTTCTGTTCTGTAGGGAATTCCTCTGGAAGGGTAGAGAGGTGCCGATGGGCACGCACGCACTCCTACCCCGGAGCTTTGGCAAGATGTTGCATTGCTCCTCTGTTTTTCTGTTTCGGCGCCGGGTTTCTGTTTTCTTGTTTTTGTTCTGTGTTCTATATGTTTTTTTGTTTGTTTGTTTTTGTGCGTTTTGTTGTGTGATTTCAGTGGTAATAACTTAAGGATATTGGACGTGAAAATGGGTAATAAAGCAAGTCAGCGTGATACCCCTTTGGACTGTGTTTTAAGGAACTGTGATGAACTTTACCCCCCTTTGTTAAGCAGGAGGAGAGAAGCCCCTAGCTGGCTGTTTGAAGCACCTCCAGTGCAGAGGGCAATGCCTGCTGGGGACCTAAGAACTGAGTATCTCCCAGGTTAACAAGTGAGACTCCTTTAAAACCCCTTGTCCCTCCAGATCAAGAGAGTCACAACCTTTGGGCAGAGTCCCCGGTGTTTCTCCTTTGTTAGCAAAGCAATAAAACTCCCTTTTTCTTTTTCTCAAAACCCTGTCCTCATTATTAAATTGGCATTAATTGGCTCTAAGGTCAGGAACCAAACTTTCAGTTACAAATTTTGATACCACCCCCCCCCCGGAACATTTTGAGAGCTGACTACTGAAATGTTAGGAGATGGAGTGTGCATGGGGTGGAATCCTGTAAGTAATAGGAGGGACTGAGGGACTCCCAGCAGCTGCCGAAGCCCTGTTGCTTCGGAAATTCCCTCCTTCTTTCCCTGCACTGTAAGGATTATGCCACCTCTATCTTCTTGAAAAGAGAAAAAGAAAAAGGAGACAATGCAGTAAAGTCACCATGGAGACCCTTGATTTTATATTTCAGGTTGCCCCTCTGTGAAAACATCTGGTTCCCTTGTGGGGGCATCTATGATGCCACTGGTGTAGGAGATTTTTCTCTTATCTGCTCTGTTTTAAAGGTTTCTGTCTGTCAGCCATAGTCTGGAGCTCCTCTCTGTCTGTCCTGTGTCTTTGTTTCTGACCATTTAAGACATGTGCAATAGTGTGTTGATATTATAAATTGTTTCTTGGGAATGATCTTGGCTGAATGTGTGTCTAAAAGATGATGTTTTATTGTAACAATCTGGTATCTCAATGGGTTTTTGATGCATTGCACAATGCTGTAGTTAAAAGTTGGGTTTAGGTAATTGTTTAGTTTATGATTTCAGATAATTCATGCCAGAGAACTTAAATACTTAGGATGGAAAACCAAAGAACTCTATTTCCAAGTTGGCAAGTAACTTCCCAATCATTCAGTCTTTTTTTCACCAATTTTGAATTGGGTAGCCTGGGAAAATGTTACTGTGTGTACCAGTGCATTAATTTGGACAAAGATAGTAAATCATAGTATGGTATCTGTTGACAAAACAAGATGTAAAGATATAAAATTTTGTGAATTGTATCTTAAACTTGTATCATAATTTTCAACATTCGAACCTGAAAATTATGACTTATAGTTAAAATGCCTTAGGCCTGAGGTGTCTGCTCAGAATAGCAGTTTTTCCCTGCTCCTTCCACACCTCAGCCAGGACTTATGTTGAAATGCAAATGAAAGAAGCCTGCAAGCTCAGTAGGAGACTGATCTGAGACCTAAGGGAAAAAAAGAAGTAAATTGTATGGTATTTACTAATTACTGGCCAGTCATTTTTACTAGGACTCTTTTTTTCCTTAGATTCTGTATTTTTTTTGAGCTCATGATTTTGACCCTACAGACCTAGGTTAATGTTTTTCTGATCAGTCCTATCTTTGACAAACTGTGGAGTTTTTTAAACATTGCAATGGAGATTTCACCTGCAAAAAGTTACTAAGGCCTTTACTATTGTTATGTGTGCACACTTTTGTTATGTGTTGTATGTCTATATATACATATGTCTGTATATCATATATATGATATACAAATTAACATATATAAGGAGCGCTCATAAAAACAAATTTAAAAAATGGATCCAAAGATCTTTAATTCATGTGATTTAAATGGTTCAATTTAAATTGGATAAACAGATAAAAATAAATGTCTTTAAATTTAAGCTTACAAGTTTTTCTAGGTGTTCAAAAAACTCATAAAATATTAATGTCTATAAAATGTCTAATATGCCTTGGTTCTAGGACTTTTCCTTCAACAAAAAGTGGTTTACACTGTTCAATACATTTGTCTAATATTTTGATAAATAAGTAAAGTAAATTTGATATGGGATTACTCATTCATGAGTACTTTTGTTAGATATCTGATTGATTTACTAAGGTCTGTATAAGTTTGTACTAAAGTCTGTATAAGAATGTAAAAATCAGTCATGTGTTAAAGAGACAAAAATTTCTTAAAACATAAGTTTACCCATAACATTGTGTTTATTAAGTTTTACTTTTTTCTAGAGCAAGCAACCATAAAAATTAAACAACTGTTTAAATAAGAACTGTTATTTTAGAGCACTGTACTGCCATTTCTTTAAAAGCTAAACTTGGTTAATGTAGAAACATCAATGTAATTGTGATGCTATTAATGTGCTCATATCTTCCAGGTATACAAGTCTATAAGGTAGAAAGTTTGAAAGAGCATTATATCAAGCTGGTGTTCGGAAGTTGTATGGTAAAAAATATATTGGGGATTTATTTACCTGTTATCAATAAGATATGTAAAGTTTTGTTACTGAACTGACCTCACAAAAGTATCGCCATGAATTGTGTTGGGATTTTAGAAGGCCACGCATGAGAGTCGCCCTTGGAAACTGAGATCCTGGCCCAGGGTGGCTTTCCACAGAGCACTGGGAATCTCAGCCAGGATATCATATGATTTTATTCTTAAAGACCTGGCAGCCATAGTTGAGAGTCAAAACACACATGGACCTCATATTGTAGACGTCAATGGGCCTGGCTCCATGTGACCTTTTGGCCACTCTTGGGAAGCCTTGTTTGTGATAGTTCTCCAGCGATTTCATTGAAATGAGCTTCCTCACCATTTAATGGTTCCTGAATGAATGGAAACCCACAGTGGCTCCAACTTCATCCTTTAAAAATGGCTAATAAATACCATGAAATTTTTGAAGTTCCCATGACCAGGTGGCACTGGAGAACCTTTGGATGTCCTGTTGCTGATCATGAGTGTACCAGACAGTGCCTTGATTGACTGGGTTTCATGAAAATGGTGTAGAACAGAGATGCCAGTATGTTGAGGCCTGCTGAGTAGTGGGCCCAGAGCAGTGATGTGCAGGTGTGTGATAAAACATCTGTGGTGGGGCCATGTGGATCTGTCATTGTCTTCCAAATGGCTTGAGACTGACATGGTGCATCCAGCAGACCGTTATATGTAAGGGCATCTTGTTATATGGAGAGGTTTCAGGGCAGTGTTGAGAATCAGCTTGCTATGGTCAAGGGGGCAAGCTCTGTGGGACAGAAGCATGGTTGGTGCATTCTCCTAGGACCCTGACCCACCACACGTGACAGAACTCCCTCCAGCACTGTGCCCCAGTTGAACTCCTTGTATTTCATGAACCAAATACCAAATTCCCAGAAACACAACGAAAAGTGGAGAATGACCAAATGGCTTCACAGTCCAAACGGGGAGACACTTAGCCACCAGTGGCCACAGTTTACCTACAAAGAGAGAATTCAGCACTTCTGCCTCATGTTCATTGAAAAATCAGAAACCATGTCCTCCAGGTCACTTAGATGCAGACCCAGCTTTGATGGTCTCACTACAAAGGAAGCTAAAGCTCCTGACAACAACATATATTTCAAGTGCCCAACCTCAGAGGCAGTCTCTCAAGAAGTCTTTAGGCCAGAGAGCTCCATGTTTGTGGAGTGTTTACCCTGTCCCTTACTTATGGAAACTCCTCTACCACATCCAAGGTTGTGAACTCCTGAGCATTTTCCATTCCACATATGTATTCACAGCTTTTCTAAGTCTTCTCCTCTAATTGTGTCTTACTTGGGGCCAAGGTAATGTCAAGGCATTGTTCTGGAAGAGAGTGGGAAGATTTTTGTGTAGCACATATTTGCATGCACATTAGATTCATTTACCTATTTTCCATTTGAAATACTGAATCTCTGACACTAACCCATACCCTACTAGACTCTGACTAGGAATTCTAATATGATTGAGAAAAATAACTCAAACAGAATAGAAATACAAGCAGTTGAGAACAGTCATGGTGTATAGTTGGACTTGCCTTTTGTATTATAAAGGGTACGTGTAATAAATCTAGTCCAATTTAATAGAATAGCTCTCCATGTGTTTTTAAAGTTAACAAATATGTGAATTCCTGCCTCCCTTTCTCTGTAGCCTATTCTGCACATGAATTTTTACATGCACATATAGAATCCTACCTGGCATCCCATGTACATTCTTGTGAGGTGGCTGACTTGGCAGATACAAATTGTGAGAAGAGATCACTCCTCATAAATACTGTTGGAACTGAAAATTTATCCTACAGGTGAGCTTCCTACTTGAACAACATGATACATAATCCATGTTCAGTAAAATAAATATATTTGGGTCTGTGTATGATATATGTTTCATGATGAATTTTGATTGGCATATATATTTCTACTTTTTAATGTCTGTGTGTGTTTTTTGTATATATATATATATATATATATATATATATATATAGAGAGAGAGAGAGAGAGAGAGAGATAGATATAGGTAGATATAGATATATAGATATAGATATATGTGTATATTTATATCAATATATTTATATGTATATGTGCTTACTCAGACATGGATACATATAAATACATAGACTCATTTGTTTATCATTCTTGATGGAAATTTGGATTTTCGTATATTTCCTAGTGGACATAGTGATGCCATTGATATTCATGTTCAAGTGTTTTAACATCTGTTTTCAGTTCATTTAGAAATATAGGTAGGAATGAAGTTGGTAAGTCATTTGGTAATTCTATGTTTAAAACTTTAGCAATCATCAATTTTATTCCTATACCTACTATGCCATTTTATATATTTAACAGAAGTGTGGGTAGCTTCCAATTGTTTCACATGGTGCCCAACATTTTTATTTTTAACATAATGAAGGCATTTTCTTGTTCATAAAGTACTCTTTCATGTTATTTGTTGGATTTCTGTTGTTCAGGTTTTTGTTGTAGTAGTTTTGGTATAGGAAAGAGAACCTTAAGGTGGTCCACCAATGAGATACATTTCCTTCCTCTTTTGTTCACAATGTCTCACTAAGTTACTCAAGGTTCCCACAGACTTGCAATACTCCTGAAGACTACTGAGTAGTTTTGATATGAGCATGCACATACATATTAATAGACAAAAAATGAAAAGCATCAATATTTTTCTAATAGAATTTCATTGAAAGAAATATCAGGAACTGTGATTCAGGAAGAGAAAAAAACATCCACATTTTATCAGAGGCTGTACTTTTGTCCAACCATGAAAATCTGTAGCCTTAGTTTACTCCATGTTGTCTCCTTCTCAGAAATGTCGTATTAATTGAAATAAAGAAATACCCTTTACATCTTATTCTAATGAAATCCCCTTCTACACAGAAAATCTTAATTAAGCTTCTCTACAAATATTCACCATAATTGTTTTATGACTATGAGCAAAAAAAATACAAAAGAGTTCAATGTAGTTAAGCTTCCTATTTCCTGTTGCTCTATCTTATTTTACCATGAGCCTGAAAGAGATCAATGTATCAGATGCTGAACACCTCTTTACTAGTTTTTAACAAGATTTTTGAGCAATCTATTATTGCAATGATATAATATACTTTGTAAATTTTTTTCAAGTGGGAACTGTATTTTAAAAAGTGTGTTTTTATTGTAACAAAGTCTTTGTCTTTGGGCCAGAGATATTCACAGGGATATTTATATTTCAAAGACTAATTGGGCTCCATTGTAATGGTTCAAAAGGTTAGGGGGAAAAGAGGGGTAAAAGAAGCTCCTTTTTCATTCTCAGGTAATGAATCTTAAAAAGAAAAACTGTTTTTGAGGTGTTAATTTACCCAGAACAGTGAAAAAAAATTCTGTTATGATGGGAACTTCCTATCCATGAATCAGACAGCTTTGAGAGCACATCCACCAGAGGAACGAAATAATTCAGACTTCAAAGATGGCCCCAGGAGAACTAAGGAATAGATATCTTCCAAATTAACATGTGAACAGTTTCTCTTCTTTACAGGGAGTACCTGGCAGGCAGTCTTTGAATAGCTTATTTTGAAAATATTCTTTGTTCTACCAGGAATGCTGACACATGCCTATAATTCCAGTTGCTCAGGAAGCTGAGGCAGGAGGATTGAGTTCAAAGCCAGCCTCAGCAAAACCAAGGTGCTAAGCAATACAGTGAGACTCTGTATCTTAATAAAAAATTAAAATAATACTGGGAATGTTGTTCAGTGATTTAATGCCTGTGAGTTCAATCCCCCTTCACGTGCATGCACACACACACACACACACACACACACACACACACACACACACCCCACACACAAAAAAGATTCTATTCCCTCGGATGAGCAGAATCAAAGCATCTACAACTGGAGTCCTCTGTGCTTCTTCTTTACTAGCAAAGCAATAATATGCCTGTTTTGCCTTTTTTTCAAAACCATGTCCTCCTTATTAAATTGGCATCAGTGAGAAGGATCAAGGTTTGGTAGTATATACACCATTTCTGTAGGCATCAGTTTACAGATAATGGGGATAAAATGTGGAAGTGTGATCACTGCATCATATATTAACTTTATTAAGGGTAAAAAATACAGTGCTTCTTTCCCAGAAGACTATGTTGGCATCCAAGCAACAATCAAAAAGAATTCCTCTGCTCCACAACCAATCAGTATTTGTTACTATTGGGTTCTGTGTGAGTGTGTGCCATTTATTAGTGGCTTGAGGAATCTAGTATTAATTTTAATTTTATTTCCCATTTGACAGCTGCTGTTTAATATCTTTACTGATGTTTTCATGCTCTTTCTGGAGATTATTTTGTGAAGGGTCTTTTCATGTTTTCTTCTCTTCTATACTTGTCATTCACTGTAACTCTTGTGGCACAGCATCCCACCATTTCAACTGATTGGACATGATCATTGAGGAATTATTATTGTGTATTTTGATTATTTATTTATTTAGAAGATAAACTTGTACAACTTTTCTGCAAGTTACCTGAACAGTTCTCAGTTTTCAGTTGCTTATTACATCATAATTTTAAATCTAAAATTACCACACAAAAGGAACAATATTTTGAGACAGTAATATATAAGATATATATAATATTTCAACATTTCCCACAGTACATTTTTTGATATTTTCAGTGACATAAAATACAGGCATCTCTTTAGAAATGCAACTTTAATATTTTTTTCTTATTAAAATCATACTAAAAATCCATAATTTTTATGGCATGAATTATTAAGGCCAGACATTTTTCATATATTTCTCTATCATATGGGTTTTACATTTTGATCTCTTGTGAAACATAAACCCAGAAAATGGAGAAACTGTTGCTACATAAGGCAACATACCCTTGAAAGTATGAGCAGCATAGACTGAGGTTTAATTGAATGCATATCAAGAAGTCCTCCTCCTTCTTTGAATACATCGCAATGTGGCACATACCTGTAATCTCAGTTACTTGGAGATTGAGGCAGGAGAATCAAAAGTTTGAGCCCTTTAACTAACAACCTAGGAAGAACCTAAGCAACTTACTGAGACCCTGTTTCAAGAAATAAATAAATAAATAAAGGATTGAGGGTGTTGATCAATGGTTAATCATCACTGGGTATAATTTGTGGGCAAAAAAGAAAAGAAAAGAAAAAAGATTTGAACCCAATCCACTAAAATGCTTTAAAATTTTCAGAAAGTATACAAATTATATGTTGACATCTTTAGAATCATGACAGATAAAATTCTATTTATTTTAGAGAAGTTTTTCACAGCTGTTTATAAAGTTACTGGAAACTCTTTAATATATATTTTATATATTCATTTTATGGGTACATTATGATAATTCAGTACATATATAGGAGTGGTAGTAATTATAGTAATAAGTATTTTCATCTCTTTAAATGTTAATTATCTTTATGTATTGCAAATTTATTTATTTGTTTATTTATTTATTTATTGGTTCTGGAGTTAGAACTTAGTTGTACTTAGCCACTGAGTCACAACTCCAGCCCTCTTTGTTATTTTACTTAAAGACAGGGTTACTGAGGCTGATTTTGAACTGAAGATCTTACTGCTTCAGTCTGTGAAGTCAGGGGGATTAGAGGCATGTGCCACCTGCCAGGTGCAAATTATATTTTGAAACACATTTTATGTTATTTTCAACAGTAGTGACCCAACTGTGCCATAAAAGTATCAGGAGTGATTCCTCCATTTTGGTCTTTGTGCTCCTCAATGAACTCTTTCAATCTCCTCCCGGTCTCTTGTGATCACTATTCCATCCTGTTCTACTATATTTACTTATTGCTTTTTAACAAATAAAAGAGAACTTCTGGTGTTTTTTCCTTCTGCTCTGGGCATATTACACTTAACATATAAAAAAGGTTAAGGTGTACTTCTTGTTATGATAAGGTGCACAAAATAGAAAATATACCATTTTGATCCTTTTCTTTGTTTCTTTTTTTTTAAATACCAACATCATTTATTTACTTGTGTGTGTGAGTGTGTGTGTGTGTATATGTATATATAATTTTGAAACATTATACATATTTAAGTTGCCACCCACTAAAGTTTTGGTGTTTTTTTTTTTGGTTGAACCTTTAGATGCTTTCTAAGAATGCAGATAAGAAGCAGAAAGCACATTTTTACTATTGTGAAATATTCATCATCCATTCCATTGACTTTTTTTTTTTTCAAAATATCACTGACATCTATTCTCAGCTCCTGGTAAATGTCATTCTATTTTCTGTCTGTATGAGTTTCTACCCTCAATTTTACCTTCTACATTAAAGTCTTACAACATTGGATAATTCATGACCTACAGGTCACTTGCAATAATGTTTGAAAGGTTCATGAATTACTCCTGAAACATTTTTGTTATTGTTCCAATCTGAATAATATTCTATGGTATGCCAATGCCATGTTTCTTTTTATAATTGCATGTGTTTGGGGACATTGAGGTTTTTCCATCAGAGGTTTTTTTTAAAATGCTAGTATGAGAACAGGTGTACATATAAAATCTTGAGTCCCTACATTCAATTCTTTTTTTAATTTAATTTAACTTATTTTTAAAATACAAGACAGTGAAATGCATTACAATTCTTATTACACACATAAGCACAATTTTTCATATCACTGTATATATATAAAGTATGTTCACACCAATTCATGTCTTTATACATGTACTTTGGATAATAATGTCTTTCAAATTCCACCATCATTTATATCCACCTTCTCCCTCTTTTGTCTTCCATCCCTCTGCCCTATGCAGAGCTCATCTATTTCTCCCATGCTTCCTGTAAACACCCAAAAAATAGGTTTTGTCTTTTTGGAATTGGATAACTTCACTTAGAATTTTCTTCTCCAACTCCATCCATTTACCTGAAATGTCATAATTTTATTTTCTTTTATTGCTCAGTAATATTCCTTTGGGTATATATGCCACTTTTTTATCCATTGATCTACTGAAGGGCATGTGGGTTGTCTCCACAGTTTAGCTATTGTGAATTGTGCTGCTATAAACACTGGTGTGGCTTTTTCCCTGTAATATGTTTTTTGTAAGTCCTTTGCGTATAGACCAAGAAGAGGGATAGCTGGGTCAAATGCTGGTTTAATTCCCAGTTTTCCAAGTAATCTCCACACTGCTTTTCATACCAGCTGCTCGTGCAGTCCCACCAGCTATGAATGAGTGTACCTTTGTCCCCACATTCTCACCAAACTTATTGTTGTTTGTCTTCATAATAGTTGCCATTTTGATTGGAGTGAGATGACATCTTTAAGTAGTTTTTATTTGCATTACTCTAATTTCTAGAGATAATGAATATTTTTTTCACATATTTGTTGATTGACTTTATAATCCTCTTCTGAGAAGTGTCTGTTCAGGTCCTTGGACATTTATTGATTGGGTTATTTGTTTTTGTTTGTTTGTTTGTTTTGTTTTTGGTGCTTATCTTTATGAGTTCTTTATATATCCCAGAGATTAGTGCTCTATATGATATATGAGGGGTAAAAATTTGCTACCAAGATGTATGCTCTGTATTTACCACACAGATTGTTTCTTTTGCTGAGGAGAAACTTTTTAGTTTGAGTTTTTCTTGATTTTAATTTTTTGTGCCACAGGAGTCTTATTAAGGAAGTTGGAGTCTAATCCCACATGATGAAGATTAGGGCCTACTTTTTGTTTTATTAAATGAAGAGTCTTTGGTTTAGTTTCTCTGTCCTTGATCCACATTGGATGTGCGGTGAGAGATAGGGATAATTTTATTATGTTGCATATAGATTTCCAGTTTTCCCAGAACCATTTGTTGAAGAGGCTGTCTTTTCTCAGGTGCATATTTTTGTCATCTTTGTCTAACAATCATTCTGGGAAAGAAAAATATGCAAATACAGGTTCTCTTTATTTATCAGAAAACATTATACTTTTTATCACTAAAAACATAAAATATGTTAATTTAAATACAAAACCCATATAAAATTATTTCTTTTTTTAAATTTTGTTTTCTACATACACATGACCCTAGGATGTATTTTAACATATTATACATATATGGAGTGCAAACCATTACAATTTTTATCCCATTCTTGTGCAGGTTCACTCGTCATGTTTTCATATGTGCATTGAAAAATCATGTGCAATTCATTCTACTGTCTTTCAATTCCTACCTCTCCCTTCATTCCCTTTTGTCCAATTCAGTGAACTTCTATATTTCCCCTCCTTCATTATGGGTTAGCATCCACATCTCAGAGAGAAAATTTGGCCTTGGGTTTTTTTGAGACTGGTTTATATCACTTAGAATGACAGCTTCCATTCTATCAATTAACAAGCAAATGCCATATGTTCATTCTTCTTGAGGCTGGTTAATATTCCATTGTGTATAGATACCATACTTTCTTTATTGATTCATCTGTTGAAGGGCACCTAGGTTGTTCCAAACATGTTAATTGTTAATATTACTCTATTATACACTTAAAAAGGCTAAGATGTTATTTTAAAGGAATTACTATTTGATTTTTCTTAAGTATCTTTTAAATTAATTTATTCCTAACTGAAAATTATAGATTGAAAATGCCATCATATTTTAATATAAAACAACTATGTATATATCTAACTTAAGAATTATCATATGGCATTACAAAATTAGATACTTAATAGTGCTTGGGACTGTAAAATAAAATATGCAATAAGCCTGTTACTCTTGTAAGTTGTTTATTTTAAATTATATTTTGAACAAAATTAATCTGTCTATAAAAAATGGCTAAGATGATAAAATAATTATTTTTTTATCACTCGCAGTAAAAATGAGGGAATTAATGTTGCCCCTTAACCAATATGCTTGAAGGACTTATATATTACAAGATAATGAGAAGGGAAGGACCTGTGAGAACAAAAGCAGATTGGAGTGAGGCAGCTGAAAGCTGAGGATTATGAGTTATCACCAAAACTAGGAAGAGGAAAGGATGGATTTTATCTAGAGTCTCAGAAGGAGCACAGCCTTGCTCACACCTTGATTTCAGATTCTGACTGCTAGAATTTTGAGAGAATAAATGTCTGTTGTCAGCTACACAGTTTATGGTATTGTGTTATGTAACTTCCAGGAAAATTACATAGTCCAATTCATGGCTCCTCTGTCACATAACTCTTAACCACACGTGGGCAGAAATAATAATAAATAAACCATAATAAGATTATAAATTGAAAAAATAATTTTGATGTTTAAAAACATTAACATTTACCTACTATTACTAATACTACTAGAAACATGTTTAGTCATTGCCAGGAGTTACCATGAAACTGGGACAGAATAGGTATGTAATAAGTTATTGTGAAAATTTTGTCTTGTAGGGTGTGGATTTAGGTATTTTTATTGTTATTTTGCACTCATGCAAAAATTAAAAGAGCTCAAATATTTGAAAAAAATATATATGAATTTGAATTCTAATTTTAGCACCTCACTATTTTTAAAACAAGAGGTAGTTGTTAAATTAATTTAAAAAATCATAGTTTTCTTTATTTCTATTAGTTAATGTTGTATTGAGAGAAATATATCTATTTCAGTTTGCTGGTTTAGAATTTAGTGTAACAAAATCTGAAAGAACTCCCTAAATACTTCTGTCCTAAAACAACAAAACATTGCTTTATATTGCATACATGTATATATATATATATATATATATATTAAATGTATTTAAGTGTACATACTTCACAGTGTTCTTTGAAAATTGCATAACCTACTTTGTAGCTAACCAAAAAGTATTTTATTTTTACTTTTCAAAAAAAGAACCAGTTTTCTTATAGATGCACATCTGAAAATAAAATGGAAGTAGATATAAATGTGCAATTCTTGTTCAAAATGCCATTTTTACGAGAAAATATAAAGTAGACTGATTTCTTATTTATAATGAATTAGCATAATATTTACAATAAATATTTTAAGAATATACAAAATTTATTAAAGTTTTCACTGTGATGACACAGGAATCATATTTCTGCAAAAACAGTTGAAATGCTAATGTTATATTTATTGTAGAAAAATTTTATATTAATTACATTTCTAATGATGGCAGATAAAAAAATTACATAAAAATTATTGTCAGCCTTCATTAATGGTGCATTGATTCTAAACTTTATTGTGATGCTCATGCAGTTCTACTAAATATACAGGTGATAATGTCACAGAGAAGAATTTACCTAAAGCTTCTTCCTCTGCTGCAAAGTGCTTAATGTCACACCTGTAAGAAGATGAACATGCAATGTGTTCTACTTTTTAACTTACAATGCATGTGATTATCTATAAAATATCACACATTTTTTTCTGTAACTTCTGGCAAGATTTCTAGAAATAGAATAAATAGTATAAAAATTTCAAGATCTACAATTAATTTATCAGATTCATTTTCAAAAGAATTAGAAATTTTCTAGTTCTCCATTGTTATTCTCATATAATAGATCTGCAACCTTGTGTCCACACTATAATGTTTTACTATAGTATCATGATAGAGTTAAATATTTTGTAGAACTACTCACTTTAATTTTTCATGCATCTCTATTATGATTAGTTATACTTGATCATACTTATGCATCCTGTACAAATGTTTTCGTTAAATTTGAACTATTTAAGTATTATCCTTTATAGCTTAACGTTATAACTTAATTTTTTAAATTCAACATATCCTGATTGTTTATTTTTTTCCAAAACAAGAACAGTACTATTTATTTCAGTGAAGTGTTGTAGTTTGTTTTTCAAATACCTTAGATCACTTTTTCAAATTATTCCCAGAAATACTGATGCAGACATTAAATTTATTTACCTTATATCTGACTGTTGATATTTATGATTTTTACTATATTATTCCCTTAACAAAGATGTGTAACATGACATTTCTTTTATTTTTAGTATTGATTTTCAGTGCATTAAAGCATGTTAATTTCTAAGTTGCAAGGAGGAGAAAATCACTGACAGATTCTTCATTAAGTCTCAATATAAAAAAGAAGATGATGCCACTAGAACATGATTCATCTTACTTCTGACAGTCTCTTCAGCAGTAAAAATTGGGAAAACAATTACATATACTGAAGAATCACTGGAAGGACTATTTTAGAGAACTTCTATAATATGTTTAGCTTATTGAAAAACAAAAGGAATTCATTATATTTATGTTAGTTTATTTTGGTTTGTATTTTTATCCTAAAGGTACATCTAAAGTAATGTGACAAGAGTAAATTCATTTTTTTAAAAAAAATTCTGATGTAAATTAAAATAATAGGAAAAGCTACAGGAGCTAGGTGTCATGGAGACTATTTGGAAGGCTGTTAGTAATAATAATTCAAATAGCTGCAGTTGGTTGTGTTCCAAGAATGTCACCCAACAGTGTATGAACAATGCACATAATTTTTCAAACATGTGCAGGAAAAGAACCAACTATTCACCACCAACTAATTATGACAAACCAAACCCAGAAAGATTAGCTGTCACAATTTAGATCACAGAGAATCAATGATACTCTGAGGGATTAAATCTCTCTGATCCTACAGCACTGTTGTAATATGACGACAAAGGACCACAAGATGGATGACAGTGGCAAGAGTCACTGTTATTTTTGATGGGCACTGTCTACATGTCAGCTGTCTTCACATCATTTATTTAAAAATAATGAAAAATACTGTAAACAAGCTGCTATATTTACTTCTACCTTTTAGATAGAGAAAAAGGAACAGAAAATAAAAATAAGTAAATTGTCTCAGTCCCCATAGAGAAAATGGTTCAAATCTTGATTACTTGACTTGAGAGAACACACATCTTTGGGTCCTTCATAGAGGACAAGGTGACTGTTTTCTCCTTTGTCATATAAAAAGCTATAATATAAAGTTGCCTTTTCAATCTCCAATAAAACATGTCTCAAAATAAATGGGTAGACATATAGATAGATTCCCATATTAACAAGAGAAAGAGAGAGGAAAAAGCATTTTGCAAAGTCCTCGTTATTATTTTCATACTTCAGTATATGCCACTCACACCCCAGCCTCATTAAGTCTCCAGATTAAGATTCTTAAGCCATATTTATGGTTAAATTATTGATATTTTCAAAGAATGGTGGCCAAACCATGCCCACTATACACTAGATACAACTACTTGCCAACTAGTTATTAACACACAGATAAATAATTAAACTAGTATTCCAATTTCTTAGTAATTTAAAAATTGCCAAATAAATTCTATGAGTTGTATAATAATAGGATTAGTACAAAATAACATTATCCTTTTGTTTGTTCCACCTAAATAATAAAAACAACCTTTAATATATTATCTTGAAAATATACATGTTCAACTGATTGATTATTTTTTATTTATTTTTAATTCATTTCTTTCTAACACTGGAGATTGAACCCAGAGGTTCACTTCCACCAAGCTAGATACTCAGCATTTTATTTAAGTGAAACAGATGGAACCATTTTTGAGAAAGGATCTCACAGAATTGCTGAGGCTGCTCTTGAACTTGCAATACTCCTGTTTAATGTCATTATGTCCTATTGTTTCAAATTAATGTTGTTCTCTTGTATGTATATAGCTCTGTATTACAAAACGTACTGTGATTAAAACCTTTAATCAAGTGCCCCTGAATTCAACCCACGGTACAGAAATATAAATAAGTAAGTAAATATGTGTACTAATAGATTATATTTTAGTGAAGATTATAGAAAAATTTTGATGTATTTTTTCAATTACATGATTATTAAATAGAAGCACATAAAATTCAGTAACTTTTCCTTGATGACAAAAGTTTATTTTTAAAATTCTAGGTAATTTCAGCTTTCATAATGATTAATTCAAACCTCTCCCAAATGAACAGAGTATTAGCTATTCAAAGCCATGCCACTGTTTCAAAATAACAGAGAAAATATTTAAGGGAGAAAAAATTTATTTTGGCTATTGATTTCAGAGCTTATAGTTCATGGTCATAAAATTGCATTTCTTTGTTCTAAGTTGAGGCAGAACATCATGGCAGAAGAATGTGGCACAGGAAAACCACTCACCTTGTAGCATCTGAAATGCAAAAGATATAAGATGTACCCTCAAAGGCCCACCAACTTCAACAATGACATGCATCCTACAGTTTCAACTATGTTCCAATAGTTTATTTAGCTATGAATACTCAATGGATGAACCTGCAATGGATTAAATATGTTTCTAGTCATTATGTATTGCTTTCTTCCACAATTCTGAGATCTGTATTTCTTCAAATATTTCACTAGTCAGCTCATGAAGAAATATTTTTTCAACAAATTACTATTAACCAGGTAGAAATGTAGAATAAATGAGACGTAATTTACAGCTGTGAGAGAAAAACGATATATGTGGCAGTTTGCCACAGAACACTTGGCATATTCAATGACTAAAAATATGTAATATCCTAGAACGGTTGTTTTTCTTTATGTGACAGGGAACATTTTATTTTCATATTGTTTCAAAAAGACATTGAGATTTTTTATGAAAAATATTTGTTATTGTTATATGGATTTTACTTGATTTCTTTTTCTTTTTTCCCATATGCCTTGCACACTGAGACGGTATTTGCTAGGGACAAACATGGTAAGATACAGATCAATCAATGGCATTTTTAACTAATGTTCAATAATACATTTTAGATGCATTTCAATTGTTTCCATTTTATACAATAACATCATGCACATTCAGCATGAGAATAGATTGCTCCTTAAATTCGCTATTCATATTGTGTTAGGTACTTTTAAATGATGTTGGGGAAATTATAACTAGAATGACAAAATCTCCCAGTTTGTTGTTTCCATCTTTTCTGTGCTTCTGCTGCTGCTACTAGTATCAGCATGATGATTTTAATTTGCATTGTCCATATAGTTTCTCAAAAGATAGGATACTTAGAATTGAGGAAATCATATATGACTTGTTTGTTTTATACACTGATATAGACTCAATGAGAGACTTCACCATTATTATTGTATATTTTATCAAAATTCTATTAAATCACAATATGATGTACACTAACAAAATTTCTTATAGCTAAAGATTTCTATAACAATGAGTGATAAGACATCATAAACTAGTATGTATTTTTAACTATTAATTTACTGAAATCCATTCATTCACAATATAGTATTTAAAAAAAACACACATGTCAAAGTGCTTGTTTTTTGCTTCAGACTCTCTCTAGGTAACTTATAATATCTGATGCTATGTAAACAATGGCTATAATGTATTAGAGAATAATAACAAGGAAAATATGTCTTTATGTGTATTGTAGTCAACAGAACCTTAACTACATTTTCCATCCGCATTTGGTTCAATCCACTGATGCAGAACCTGCATATATGGAGGGCTCATTGTGTGTATGTTAATAAAGAGAGAGAAAATTCACTTTAAGAAATTGGCTAACATGATTATAAATTTTGACAAGTTCAAATTCTGATGGACAAAGCAGGTATAGACTAGGAAAATGCTGTAGTCTGAGTTCAAAGGAAGTCTACTGGTGAAATTTTTCCTTTCTTAGGGAGAGCAGCCTGTGTTCTAGCAAGGCCTTCAACTGATTGGATAAGGCTCATCTGCAATATGGAGGTTAATCTTTACTCAAAGTCCACAGAGTATAATGTTGACATCATCAAAAAACGACAAACAAACAAACAAAACAAACAATGAAAAAAAAATCTTCTCAGAAACAGCCAGAATAATGGGTGACCATGTATGTAAGGTAGGTATCATGGCTCAGTCAAGTTGAAACCCAAAACTAATTAGCATGGTGCTGTGGTCATCTCAAGACTTGACTGGATAAACATCCATTGCCATGCTCACAAACCTGTGTTTTGGCAAAACAAATTCTTATTGTCTAAAAGTACGGTTGCTCACCAAAAGGCCTTTCTATAGGGTATGTTTAGAACATCACAACTGGTTGTCCCAGATCAAAGGAACTGATAGAGGAAATAAGAAAATACATCCATAATGAAAGTCATGGTCTCTGCATATCCTAGTTTCAGAACTGATGTACTTCTGCCATATGTCTATGTGGACTATGTCTATGTACTATGTCTCTTTTGCCATATTCTATGTTTCAGGTGTGTATCGATAAATGTATTCCACAGTCCAGGAAAAGGAACAACCTATGATGTCGAATACAGTAAGTAAGTATCCCTAGAGGCCACTTTAGAGGCTGCTCACCCCAATATGTATATAAGCTGTGGATCATTTAGGATATACTCTTGATGGCAAAAAATGTAGATGCTTATAGTAAATATTCTTCTTTATTGATTTACTTATTAATAGCAGAATAACAAAAAGTAAAATCTTGTCTTTTCCACATATCCCATCTTCCTCTGCATTTTCATGCTCACCTGCTTATTTTAAGGTACATAGTAGCTTCTAATTTAAGATTTAGCTTAAATGTGGCCCTAGAACCATATTTAACATCTGCTTGTTTTTGAATAGCTTGCTTGTTACAAATATTTCTTACCTTTTTATAGAATCATAAAACAAATAAAAAAGACAAAACAAAGAATAAATACACCGCTATGATTATATGTAGCACATGAAGTGTATACATACTCTCTGATCCTAAGGGGGAAAATTGCCAACACTGACCTGATTTTTCTCTTTTAGAAAATTGTGTGTTTGTTTGTGTGTGTGTGTGTGTGTGTGTGTGTGTGTGTAATTCATAAAATATAACATGCTGCAAAATACAATTCACCCAATTTTATTTTGAAATAAATATTGATTTTAGAATGGAAACCATCAATTTTATCTATTATAGTTTTATTTCAAGCAAATAATTTTTTTCCTGTTGTTCTGACTAAATAAAGTTCCCTAAAAATGCATTTAATTTAATAAGAATCATATGAGATGATAAATTTTCTCAATTTCATATTTATGTGTAGAAGGATAACAAGGACAAAAACAAACAAAACCAACCAACCAAACAAAAACTCATCCAAAGAAACCCCAGGGTAAATAACAGTAGTTGGTATTTACACATGGGTTTCAGAAGGGTCTTTTGCATTTTGACACATCTCAGTAGATGAGACCATCCAAAACAAAGAGAGAGTTAAAACCAGTGAGTTTCTGAGAGCAGACTTCAAGAAACCCTTGCATTCTATTCATGGGAGGGAGAAAGAAGAGAAGAAGTTAACAGTTGATTGATCGTTTAATATTTACTGAGTAGTTGTAATCCTAGGAGACCTGGGATACTTTTGAACAAGTACTATATTTAATGAAAAGATTTTGAAATCCTCCACCAAACTCTGCCTCCTGCTTAGGGCCCCTGTGAGGTTCAGCAAGCTTAGGAAATAAACAGGTCTGTTCAGTTTTTCATTTTCGTTACTTTAATTTCCCATTCCTAAGAATGGAAGACAAGAATTGGAGAATAAACAGCAGAGATCTCTTTCTTAGTGTTAAATTAATCAAGATTCTTTTTAATTGTAAGACTCAAAAAAATAGCAATAGCTATTTTTATTTGGCTTCTATGTAGGCATTTAGGCATAGTGGCCTCTTGGTTATAAGTTAGGGATGAAAACAATAGTTATTTTCCTTTCTTTCTTGTAACCCCTTTTATTTTAAACAAAACATCCCCCTTTTCTTTCCCTGGAAGAGCCAGTAGAGATCTCAGAAGTAGAAGACTGAGTCACTCTTTAGAAAGCTGGGTAACAGTGATCTAGCAAAACCTACAGGCAGGGGTGGGTTTTAGAAGGACCAGCCACTTCCAATGGGTGACCTTCTTTGTTTCTTCGGCCTTCTCTCCCCTTCTGTCCTCTGGCAGAGGCAGCCAAACATTAGTCAGCCCTGGATCTTATTTTGCCTCTGGTTGACCCTGAAAAGAAAGATAAATTCAAGGGGGCCTTCCCCACCCTGCAGCAGAGACCTGAAACCAGCCTGTTTGGAGGCCCCAAGTTGTTCTTAAAATGCGCAAACAAGTAAGGATTCACCCTTGGCCTCAGGTTGCTGCACTGGGGCTGCCCCCCCACACTCTCCTTACAGGCAAATAAGCAGGCGGTGGCCATGCCAACTCTGCAGCCTGAGCCTGCCAGGCTGGCCCTCCCCATCATGGTCACCTACCTACCGGCTGACACTGAGCCAGTGCCATCCTCGCCCTGGCTTGGCTATCATCTTTTCCTTTCTGCCTGCTGCCCATCCTGAACTCTCCTCCCAGCAAACCTGGGGCTCTTCTAAACACGTCTCCATCCTACACTGGGGTTCCAGGCCCAGGCTGCCTTTCTGGACTCTTTTTTTTTTTGCTTTGTCACTGTCTCAGACAGCCCTACAGAGACAGGATGTTCTTCTCTAGCCTTCTTCTTGCTCTGGCTTGAGTCTTCCCAATGCAAAACTCCAGCCCTGTCAGTTGGCGATACACCTCTTGCTCCTTGTGGAATTGTGGTCTGATGGAATCACATTCTGAGTGGTGGCTGAGTGGAAAGTTCTAGCACCTCAAGCCCTTCTTCACACCCATAAACTCAGGACTTCACTTCTTCCCTGGGTTTGGCTTGGGAGGTGGTATGGGGGGAGGATCTGGAATGGCCCAAGTTCCAGCAGAGAGGGAGAGAAGGTTCTGGAAGACTTTCCAGCTAAGGGTGCTTGCTTACCTTCCTTCTCTCCCTATCCCTGACTCTTGGCAGGGTCTTTCCTCATTCCACTTTTGTGGGGGAGGATAATTAAAGGGATAATCCAGAGGGAGCCAAGCCTGCTCTACAAGGATGCACCATGGGGGGTGGGGGGTGCATAGACCCCTAATTTGTGGAGTTGATGCTGATTGTTGGAATTGTTTTGCAACCAGCTCTTTCTTCTTCTAGTTGGTCTGGGCATATTTTACTACTTTGTAATTTAACCTGTATCATTTTTCCCCCTCCTTGTGTTCCTGCCTCATCAGAGAATTGTAAGATTTTAGCCGTCTGGGAAATACTCACTGCAGAGTTTAGAGATGAGAACTCTGGGAACTCTGCCAACCCTTCCAGTTGTCTGACTTTGAACCCAGTGCTGGCAGTGAGAAGCTTGTTTATTTGAAGGCTGGGTTCTCATGAGCCCAAAGGAGTAGGTTGTAATTGTGTATCCAAAAAGATTTACTTTTTGCATACCCAATAGCATGACAACTGAAATAGTAATTTGACTTAAAGAACCATCTAGTGTTTTAAAGGAGTCCTTTAGGAATCTTAATACTGTGAAATCAGGTTTGTTCTTTCCCCTATGGTGGAGAAGGATGGGGGCTTTTCTTACCGATGGGCTGTGGCTAGGCTTCTCAGCGGCTGCCCCCAGGCAGGTTCTATCCCTCCTAAACATGAACATAATTTACTCTATTTCAGCTTGGCTGAAGAGGAAATGAAAACTGAACAGGAGGGGGTAGAGGGCATGGATATTTCTACTGGCTTCAAAGGTGAGTAAAATTCTTGCATTATCTATTTCTGCACAAAGGAAGGAATGGGGTTTCTTTTTATTGTTGGGGAGCCGTGAAGGGTGGCCCTCTAAGCTGGCATTGCAACAGTCCGTGAATTGTGAGATGTGGATCCTTTAATGGCTGAACCTAACTTCTGGAGAAATCTTCTCATTATCTTTCCCCTGCATGTATGCTTAGGTATACCTAATTGTCAGGAATTGTCCCGACATTAGGTTTTGGGCATGTGTTGGGCCTGGAGATGGGCAGCTGCTGCTGGCTTCCTGATTTTAGCAACAGGTTTCTTTGGGATCTCAGAAGTGGGATGAAGTTGGCCTGGTGCCTTGGGAAACGGTGGTCTTGGGTCAGAGATGAGAAGGAAGATCTGGGCTTTCTGGAATGCTGGGGGCAGTGTTTGCATTTAGAGCAAATCGTGGCACATTAGGGCACATCCAGTTTGTTTGCTCAGGGTGTGAGCGGACTTTTCCCGCTACCCATGGCTGAGGGATTGGTACTCCTGGGCTAGTCTGTGAGACTCACAGGCCTCTGCAGAGGGAGCAGGACCTCACTTCTTCCTCATTGTGCTTTTAGAAGTGAGCTGTTGAGTCCTTTTCATGTCTGGTTGATGAAAATGCTTGTCCCTAAACTTAATAGCTGTACCAGTGTTTTATTCCTTTAGCACCTCCCTGAGTGCCTGCTCTGCATGCAGGGAGGTGCGGAGGGGCTGTAGAGAGGGTGCTTACAGATTATTCCAGAAGGACATTCTCATCTGGCCAGAGGATCACAAGTGACTCCCTAAAGGCTCCTGAAACAACAACAACCAAAAAAAAAAATGATTTGAGGATTTGTATAAAGCAGCATGTCTGTCTGTCTGTCTGTCTGTCTGTCTGTCTCTCTCTCTCTCTCTCTCTCTCTCTCTCACACACACACACACACACACACACACACACACACACACACACACACAGAGACACACACACATACACACACACATATACATACACATACACTTATTTACTCATTTTTTGCAGTACTGGGGTGTGACCAGGGCCTTGTGCATGATAGACAAGCACTTGACCACTGAGCTGCACCCCAGCTCTTTTTATTTTGGGACAGGGTATTTGCTAAGCTGCCCATGCTGGCCTTGAACTTGGTGATCCTCCTGCCTCAGCTTCCCTAGGGACTGTGATGACAGGTCAGCATGGAATTTTGTGCCCAGCTGAGGCTCAGATCACCAGCAAGGCTGGGCTGGCTGGGGGTGGCCTGTGCTGGGGAGTAGGGAGAGTTTGAAACTCCTTCCTGTGCAGGGCCATCAGGTTCCATTGTTGGGGAGAGTCACGGAGTGCCTCATACAGAGGAAGTGCCTTCCCAGAGCCGTGTTTAGAGACAGTTGTGCCCCTCGCCTGCTTGTAGCTGGGTGCAGTGAGTCTAGAGAAGTGTGGTGGCCTTTGTCCTTGCTCTGCTGCTTGCTGTCTGTGTCTGACCTGCTGTTTTCTTATTGTGAAAGAGGTCCTGAGTTTGAAACTAAGGCTCCTTCTTCCCCCACAGCTATAAAACTGGCACTGTGTCTATGAAGTGCTTATGAAGGCTTG
Organism: Ictidomys tridecemlineatus; assembly: GCF_052094955.1. NCBI lineage: Eukaryota > Metazoa > Chordata > Mammalia > Rodentia > Sciuridae > Ictidomys > Ictidomys tridecemlineatus. The sequence goes on from NW_027521026.1 coordinate 224,892, forward strand.
GCCCATACCTGGGGCCTTCTCTTGATGAATTCCTCTAATCTTTGTCTTTGTGGTGCAGGGCTTGTGCACGTTAGGCAGGTGCTTTGCCACTGAGCCTCACTGCAATCCCTTTGGTTTCTAATTAATTAATTATTATTTTTTTGTTTCAGGGATTAAATCAGGGGTACGCAAATAGTAAGCCACATTCTCCAGCCCTTTTTAATATTTTATTTGGAGACAGAGTCTCCCTGAGTTGCTTAGGGTCTCATTAAGTTGCTGAAGCTGGCTTTGAACTCGTGATCCTCTTGCCTCAGCCTCCCAAGCTGTTGGGATTTCAGGTGTGTGCCACTGCGCCCAGCTGATTTTTTTTCTTTTTGAGACAGGGTCTTGTTATGTTTGAGCTTGTGATCCTCCTGCCTCAGCTTCCCCGGAGGCTGGGGTTCTAGGCGAGCACTTTTGTGCTCAGCCACCAGTCTCCTTCTGAGGTGGGAGCTGTCATTTCCCCTTGCAGATGAGGAACCTGAGGCTCCAGATGGTGGGGTCTCCTGGGTGGTCAGCAGCACAGCAGGACTGAACTGAGACTGGCTCCAAAGAGGTCCCTCCATCCTGGATGTGCCTGCAGTGGCCCATGGACCCTCACGGTGACAGTCAGGGATCACCATCTAGACCAGGGCATTGCCCTGCTAAGTCCCCATCTGCCTGTGGAGATGCCTCTTCTGGTCCTGTAAGCGTGGAGACCTCTTCTCTTCGTCTCATGCCTGGATGCTCCTGACTCGTCATCAGGTGGCAGCCCCTCTTCTGCCTGAGTGACTGCTTCAGGTAATCATGGCCTCTCCCTGCTGGAGCTAGGAGGATGTTAAAAAGCATCTCTTTTTTGTTGGCCCCTCCACTGACCTGCCAGCACCCTTCATTCCAGTCTGAAGTCCCTATGCCCTGCCTCCTGGGACGGCCTTGCTCCCTTCCTCTTGTGACATCCTGTTCTCCTTGAGCCATTTCTCCCAACTCCACTCTAGCTCTCTGGCCTCCTTCTGTGCCTTCCTTGGGGCTTGTGTGCCCTCTGTCTGGAACACGCTGCCCTAGGACCTGGCTGCCTGTGTCTTGTTGCTTGGATCCATCCCCGAGGGTGACTTTTCTTGGTCGCCTGGTTTGAAAGAGTCAGTCCTTCATTTTCTGTTGTTTTTTGAAATAAGCTTTTTGCATTTTAGAGTCACTTTAGATTTCCAGGAAAGTTGTGGAGACAGTGCTGAGAATTCCCACATCACCCAGCCTGTGCACCCACCCCACCCCGCTCCTAGCATTCTGGGTGCAAAGCATTTGTCAGAATCTGAGTCGGAGTGGCATGTCATTACCAACAAAGCCTTTGCTGTGTTCAGATTTCCTTAGTTTAGCCACTGAGGCCCCTTTCTGTTCCAGGCTCCCATCCACCATACTTGGTTGTCTTATCTCCTCAGGCTTCCTTAATTGGAGAATGGTATTAGAAATCAAGATCTGGGGCTGGGGACATAGCTCAGTTGGTAGAGTGCTTGCCTCACATGCACAAGGCCCTGGGTTCAATCCCAGCACCAAAAAGAAAAAAAATCAAGATCTATGTGCTGGGCATGCTCACGATTCCTGGGTGTCTGTGCTTCTAGGTTCTCTGATTGACAGCAGGGAAACATTTACCTGTGTGGTCACCAGGGCATAGGCACCTGTCTGTCCATACTCCTGCATATCTGTACTAGCTAAATGTGAGACCATGAGATCCTGCACTTGACTCCATGCTTTCCTATTCCTGCACGGATCAGCTCTAGCCTCATCCCCTTAGTGGAAATCTCCCCCTTCAGCAGTGAGAAAGGTGGTTCCTGCTGTCTGCCCTTGGTGTACCATGTCCTGATGCACAGTTAACATGATCTGTGACATACAGCTTGATGAGTGACCAAGTGAACACTCGGGGCTATGACTCAGGTCAAGATAATCGAGCATAGTCAGCATCCAGATGTTTCCTTGATCGCTCTGATATTGCTCTCATACTGTATTTGTTGGTTTTTGTGCCAGAATGCGGATACCTTTTTTAGAAGGGCCTGGGCCTCCATGCTTACTCCTCCTCTCCCTTCAGGGGTCAGGAACCACAGAGGTTTCAAAAGCCAAACTCCTCCAGCCAGATTCCCTAGTTCTGGGTTGCCTCCTCCCTAGTTCAGTATTTATTCTTTGTTGCTCGGTTTCCCCACCTGGGGATGACAAGGATATAGGGTTAGTGCTGAGGTGAAGTTGCCCACCTGTAGAGTGCTCAGAGTGGAGCTGGGCTGTGGTGAGGGCTGAGGGGCTGGCCACGGTTGGAACAGGCTTGCAGAGGTGGGCGTGTCCAGGTGGGCCACCGGGGCAGGTTCTCCTCACTGTTCTGCTCTCCCTGCATCTTCAGCCTCTGGGAAGAGGATGTGCAGGGAGATGGGAAAACGGTATCCACACTGACCCCTGCTCAACAGGGAAGGATCATGTAGGGTGGCCCCACAGAGGGCTTGGGACCTCTGTCTAGACCTCAGTCCCGGGCACCGCCCTGCACCTGCCTGTCCTGGGGCCCCCAAGGCAGTGGGAGAGAGCTGCTCTGCCACTGTTTGGGATGAGCTCCCAGGTGCTCTGTACCTTGCTTGGATGGGGAGTCCCTGGAGGGGCTCACCTTGTTTTGAGAGCAACCTTCCTTTTTACTGGGTGTTTCTTGGAGGCTGTCCTTGGGTGTAGCTGAATGCTCTTTCTTGGGGAGGGTGGCTGTGGTGGTGGCTTTTGTGTCCAGGACACCTTTCTCACAGATACACTGGCACCAGGTGAGGTAGTGACACGTGTAGTGACCTGGGCTTGACTGGGTTGCTAAGACTTCAAGAACCCAAGTCTGTGTGCACAAAGGTGTCATTTGTTTTTTTGGTACCAGGGATTGAACCCAGGGGTGCTTACCAACCGAGCCTCATTGCCAGCTGTTGGTATTTTATTTAGAGACAGGGTCTCACTGAGCTGCTTAGAGCTGTGCTACACTAGGTGGCTGAGGCTGGCTTTGAACTTGGGATCCCTTCCCTCAGCTTCCTGAGCAGTGGGGACTTCAGGTGTGCACCACCGTGCTTAGCCAGTGGGATATTTGTAAAAGTGGAATAGGACAGCTGTGGAGCCTGATCTCTCTTTAGCTCCAGTTACCTCCGAGTCCGCAACACAGGGCTCCTGACTCAATGAACACTGGCTACTCCTCCAGCCTGCTTTTCTGTTTGGGAAAGTCAGTGCTTTGGTTCCACATGATACATCCCATCTGTGTTCTTTGGTTATGAGCCATGGAAGCCAGCTCTCGTTCATTTGGATAGGAAGATGGTCAGCAGGCTCCCAGGAAGGCCAGTGGTCCAGGTGGCTCTGGGGAGTGGAATCACTCTGTGCCTCTCAGGAACAAACTGAGTCTATGTGTCATGTGTCTGTCCTTTGGTTAGGGAAGGGACCCACCAACTCCGTCCCCTCCAGGAAAGAGAGAGTTCTCAAAAGAAGCAGAAAAGACCATAGAATCTTCCCCTTGGCATGTGGGGAAGCTGGCAGCAGTACTCTGCTGACAGTTAGAAAACAGGCCTGGGCCGTGCTCTACTTGGGAACCTTGGACACTGGTGATTGGCTCAGAATCCTTTCCTCCTTCTCCGATGTCTGCTCCTTACACCTTCTAGGTTATCTGACTGGATTTCCATCTGTGCCCTCTGCCCAGTGAGCTCACCTGTTAACCATGTCACCCTTCCCATTATGCCAGCCTTGGCATTTTTCAGAGTGTTAACTTCTCAGAAGACAAAGCTTTCAGGTTTTCAAGATGACACTGGACATTCCTGTCCAAGGAAGTGTCATCTGGTGTTTGCGGGACTCGTGTTTTGTGAGTACTTACTGGGCTCACAAAAAAATTTCAGATGACCACATTTGGTTCTATGACAAAGGCTTTGGTGTAGGTATGCTGTCCCCATTTTGCAGTGAAGGAAATCGAGGCTCCTATGAGCTGACAAGAGCGCTGTGGTCAGACTTTATCTTTGGCTTTAAGCCTTTCACTTAACCATGGACCATATCCAAGGGTTCTGAGTTAAATACGTGTAGGGCCCAGCAAGTAGTTAGTTAGGGGCATGTGGGATTCTGGGTGCTTCTGTGAACGGGGGTGCTTCCATTTCATTGTTGACCCCTAGGGATATGGCCTACCTGGTTTAGAAATGTGGTAAAAGAGAGAGGAGAGATGTAGTCTAGGTACAACAGCTTTTCAAAGACTGTGGATGAATTCAATGAAACATATCTTGAGACGGAAGTGGCCGAGGACTGTCAGTTTGCATTCTCTGTGTTGGATTGGTCACAGCAGAGTTCTTGCAGGACTTTGGGCACCCTATGTGTGAGTCAAGACAAGCCCCTGGAAGGTCTGGCTCTAGAAGCTTGAGGAGTTATGGGCATGGGTTGAATCCTGTCTCTGTACAGGAGGCACGGTTCTGCCATTCATCATCCAGCCATGCCTGCATTCACAGCACTGATTGTGGTATGCGTTTGCCAGGCTGACAAAGCTGAAAATATTTTTTAAAAAATGTCTGTGCAATGTCACCGGCACAAGGGAATGAGCCACTTGGAAAGGAGGCACAGATACAGCAGAAGCCCGAGATATTAAAATCCTGCACAGTACTATTGTTGCTGAGATCTGCCTGGGTAGGAGATGTATTCGGAGACAGGATGCTAGAGAATATACAATTATAGCAATTTGCTAACCAGCCCCAGACCTTAATTAGTACAGGATCCTCATTTTCATTGTTGTATGTGAATTAAGATTCTCACAGAGGGATTGTTTATGAGGATGGCTCCGATATAGAGACCTTCTGTCATTTTTCAAGGAAACTCTTTTAAGAAAATGAAACCTTAAACACTTTGTGTAGAAGTGCTGAGAATTTTTTTCTTTGAAGAAATGAGCATCTGTGATTTCAAGTCTACTTTGCCTTTTTTTTTTTACTTCTCCAAGTAGCAACATCTGTGAACTGTGCACTAGAGTGTATTTGTGAGTTAGATAACCACCAGATTGTTCCTCTCCCAACAAGATCTGAACTATCCTGGAACTTGGAAGATGCCTGACTAGAAGCTGGGACGTGGTCCACCCTCCCTGCACAGAGCCCCGTTGGTGACGCCTGGGTGACTTAATTTAGCTTTGGGATTCACTTGCAGAAACCCTGCACCTGCTCCACGTTTGAAGCCTGACCCTGGAACTTGTTTGTGGGACTATTACTACTCTGAGGGACTGTGGTCAGAAATAGACCCTTTTCAGCCTTAAAAAGAAGCCCCATCTCTTTCTCCCTCCCAATGCTTTGAGTAAACCCCAAGGGCCTCCGAGAGCTTTTAGAGATCCTGACATTTTTTCACTTGAAGTTTTGGTTAATGTTACGGTTGAGTGTTCTTTGTCTGAAATACTTGGGACCAGAAGCATTGTGGAGTTGGAAGTTTTCTCCTCCCCTTTCTCTCCTTGACGCCCCTCCCCACCCCACCATTTAAAGCTCTAGGAGAGGAAGAGTTCTGCCTGTTGTTTTGGTTCATCCTCTTAACTAGTACTGTGCCTGTTGTAGGTGGTGCACAATGAATCTTTATTTTGAATGAATGACTGAACTTTGTCTATCTGATGGATGGAACTTTGATCATTTTGGCTTGATTTCTAGCATAATTCAGTGACTGGAAATACTTCCCTGGCTCAGGTGTCTGTCCTGTGTGCTATACCTTGTGTCTTCTCTTTTTCCTCCAGGGACATGGGACTGTTAGACATGGCCCCTTCCCTCTGATTGCTTTCCTTCTTGACATACTGTTTCTGCTGGGCTCTTTCTAACACACAAATCCAGGTGTGTGTCCTGCTTTGTGTCTGAGGGCTGTTGCGGATTGGGTGGTGCAGAGGCAGACTCCTTGTTGGGTTGGGGATGCCCCGCAGGGCTCTGCAGATTGGCTGCCTGTGGTCCTGTGATTGCGCCCTTACTGAGCTGCCCTTCAGCTCCTTCCAGCTTCCTCTCTCTGAGGACAACTTCCCCTTGTCTTCCATATCCCTGGAGACACAGGCCCTCCCTCCTGAGCCCTTGATTCATACAATATCACTCTTGAAAGTGATTAAATGGTTCAGGAAGGGAATCTGTTTTGATCAGAAATTCTTAGACTCACTGAAGGTCTGAGAAGTTTCAACCTAGACTAAAGGAGGATTGAAAGGCAAGGCCATGTCCACCTCTCTAGTCCTTGAGTTCACTTTCCAAACCCTCCAGGCCAATGGGGGAGGGGCTTGCCTGCCAGCCTGTGGCCTGTTCTGGGTCTTTGTATCAAGCTCCTACTGCCCAATATGGCAGCCACAGGATGGCAGTGTGTGTTTGATTCACAGTTTGCAAAACCATACCTCTTTCCTGACCAGTCCTAGCCCCACTTCAAGTGCACAGCAGCACAGCGGGGCTGGAGGCCGCCATAGTGGACAGCACAGATGCAGAAGAGACCCAGATCAGGGCCTCCATTATAGCAAGCGCTGCATGGCTGCCCTCCTCTGTGGCTCCAGAGGTGAATGGGCTCATTGTGAACTGAGCTGGACTTGGAGGGGATGTACACAGCCTGGCCCATTGCCGGGTGAATACTCCACCTTGTGTTGAGTTGACATTTTCCTTGATGAGATCTCTCTTCCTATCTTCCAAAGTTGGCATTTCTTGCCCAGGTCCTGAGCAACTGCCTTTTGCCAGACCCCGGCATCGAGGTTCCTTAGGGGGTGTGGAGAGAGCCAGCTGCCCTCTCCTTGCCTCCTTCCATGCTTTGGGTGTGTTTCCTGTCCCTGCACCCAGGGGGCTAGGCCTGCTTCCAGTCCCTGCACCCCAGGGTCCAGCCCTTGCATCTCTTGACTGTGGGGTGGTCACTTCATAGTAGTTGCTGAGTATATGCCTTTTTCAATGAAGGGTGTCTTCCTTTACCAATTACAATAAAATCAGTGTAGATCTCCTTGAAACAAGTCACACTGCTCAGAGAAAAAGTGAAGACCCCTCTTTTGGCAGGTGACCATTGTTATCAATGGTGTGCTTGTATCTGGACTCCCCGCCCCATGTATAGAAAAACCTGTTCAGATACTAGGAGGCTGAACCTGAACCCCCACTCCATGTCCCCCAGTCCCACTTCTCTGGCCTTCACTTTTTCTCATTGACCTCTTGGCTGCATCTTCTCCCTGCCCTGTGAGCGGTTAACAGTGGAGACTGGCCACCAGGGAGTCGATAGTACCACCTGAGGGGCAGCCTTGGCAAGTGGTCTGTGTGGAATGGGGACCCTGCAGGGCCTGATTTGGTGACTTCACATCTGGTTTTTAAAATTTAGTTTCTACTTTTCTTTCTTTCTTGTTTTCTTTTGTGGTGCTGAGGATTGAACCCCAGGATCTCACACATGCTAGGCTGGTGTTGTATCACTGAGCAACACCCCTAGTCCTACTTTCTGCCAATTTTTAAAAATCAAATCAATTAATTATTTATCTGGGGTACTGGGGGTCTAACCCAGGGGTGCCTGACTGCTGAGCCAGGTCCCCAACCCTTTTTTTCTCAATAAGTTGCTGAGACTCTTGCCAAGATGCTGAGGCCGGCCTCCGTCAGCCACCTGAGTCTCTGGGATCACAGGCCTGTGCCACTGTGCCCAGCTGATAATTTAAAAATTTTAAAATAGTGATGTCCAGCTGTGAGGGATTCTGTTGGCCACCTCTGGCCCAGGCCTTGCTGGGGTTGCCCTGGCCTGAGTGCCAGTGGTAGCCATCCTGGATCACTGGTTCCCTTGTTACCCTAGTAGGGCTCTCCTTCCTTACCAGGCTGACCTGGTTTGTCACCTCCTCCTCCCCAGTGAGCCTAATTCCCTTTGTGGCACTTTAGTTTTTGGGGACCATCTTTCAAACCAGTGGCTATTTTTGTGGGGCCAAAAACAGTAGGCTATGAAGAGCAAGGGACTGTGTGGTAGGGTAGGTGGGCATCTGTGAAATCTGGACCAAGTCTGGGGCCACAGATGCTTCGCCAGGCTGAGGAGGCCCAGCGAAGGCTGAGGAGGCTGAGCAGAGGCAGGAAGGTTGACTCCTCGCGGGGCTGAGATGGGGTGACAGGCTTGAAAGGCAGCTTTGGCCTTGTCCTGGCTATAGGAGGCATCACCATGCAGGTGCAGAACTGAGAATCCCAGTGGCTGAGGACCTGGGGAGGTGTCCCCACAGAGAGGTTCAAGCTTAAAAGGCCCCTAAGACAAAGGATAAAGAGGCTGGGGCCTCCAGTGCCTGGGGTCTCCTGGCAGGGAGTTTGTTTTCCCCAGGGAAAGTCACTTCTCTTTTTTACTGCCCCTGATTCTCCAGAACAATAGCTCTCCCCAAGAGTGGGATGAGTGGGAAGTGGGGACCAGGAAGCCTCCCAAGTCCCCCACTTTGGTCTTCCAGTGGTGTGTCTGAGCACAGCCCTGACACATTCAGGGTATAAATCCTCCCTTAATCCCTTTCTTTTAGGGGGAAATGGGCCCGAATGGCCCTGAGCCTGTGGAGAGGGGAATTTCCTGTTTTCAGGTCCCCTTTGGGCTATTGACTCCACATTCCTGCTCTACTGGATTTGCTGAAGACATTCCTGAATGCTGGGGAAGACAACCTAGAGTGTCCAGGTGGCTGGTGCCCCTCTGGTCCTAACCTCATCATCCAGATGTGTTTGGGGGCACCTGGCCAGGTTGTGTGCCCAGCTGTGGACTGCAGCAAAGGACAGACATGCTGAGATGGAAGTCACAGTCAGGAGGAGACAGTCAGCCAGTGAACTGGCAAAGGAGGAGAATCACTTATTTTACTTATTTATTTTATTTTTGGTCCCAGAGATTGGACCTGTGGGTGTTGAACCACTGAGCCCAATCCCCAGCCCTTTGTGGTATTTTACTTAGAGACGGGGTCTCACTGAGTTGCTCTGGGCCTCACTAAATTGCTAAGACTGGCTTTGAATTTATAATCCTCCTGCCTCGGCCTCCCGAGCGCCTGGCAGAAAATAACTCAATAGTCCTCAGTGAGGGACGGCGACCCAGGGAATACGCCACAACTTCTGGATACTGCAATGAGGAGGCTGAGTCCAGGGTGGTCAGGGAAGACTTCTCTGGGGAGCTGATATTTGAGCCCAAAGCCGAAGTTGGCCAGTATGGAAAAGATTGCAAAGAACATTCTAGATAAAGGTGCCTCCATGTGCAAATGGCTTGTTTGAGCAGCAGAAAGGGGGCCACTGAGCTTGGAGTTGAGTGAATGAAGAACAGAGGGGTACAGGGCTGCACACTGGCAGTGCTGTAGGTCTTGATAAGAGGCTCTCAGAGGAGGACTGGAGCAGGATTCACCCTTCCTGGTCTTGTTGAGGCAAGCAGACCAGCCGGTGGTTGGATAGTAATGGGATTGGAAAATGGCAGCCAAGAAGGTTAGAATGAACGGGCAGAAGTGATGGAGAGGCAGGAGCACCCTTTGCTGAGCACCTTTTAGGTGCCAGGCACCCGACCTGTCATCCTAACCTGCCTCCCTCACTCTCTGCCTTCCTTCCCAGCACTGGGGATCAAATCCAGGGTCTTGCATGTTTCAGGCAAGCCCTCTATCCCTGTTCTTATTTTGAGACAGGGTCTTGCTAAGTTGCCCGGGCTGGCCTCCAACTTGCAGTCCTCCTGCCTGAGCCTCCTGATTTCCTGGGATCAGGCCTGAGACCCCACACTCCCTGCACCCTGGGAGGTGGAGGATTCTTAAAGTAGCTTCTCAATAAGCAGTAACTTATTGTATGAGCCCTGTACAAAAAGAAAATAGAGAAGTACTTCCCTTGCTATACCTTCCTCCCATACATAATCACACATTCCTGATGTTTCTTTTTAAATTTCTTTCTTTTTTTTTTGTCTAGAATGCAGTCAGTCATTTTCAATTTACTAGCCATGTTACCATGGGGCTCTTTTCCTCTGGGCCTCAGTTACTGTATCAATAAAGTGGGGTTTCTGAAAACCTACTGTCTTGCAAAATTGTGGTGAGCTGGAAATAAGTTGATTCTTATTTAGAAAATCCACCCCCCCCAGTAAGTGTTCAGCAGGAGGCAGCTGTTTGTTTCTGGCTGTCCTCCCTGGAGGGCAGGCCCTCCCCTGATGCTGGTGGCCTGGATATCTGGAAGTTGCTCAGTGACTATCTGTGAGTGACTGTTGCCATTGTTTTCTTCCCTTTGAAATGCAGGTGAAACGCTGGGTGTCCTCAGCCCAGGCCATTTGCAGCAGCAGGTGGCATGTTTACTCAGGGTTATGCCTCCTGCAGGCTCACTGGAAGGTCCTTGATACAGAGCTTCTCAGCACAGTGGACATTATGGACCTGATCAGTCTATCCTGGGGCCGTCCTGTGAGGTGTTTGGCAGAGTCCCTGGTCTCTGTCCACCACAGGCCAGTAGCAGCCCCTCTCTTTGTCTACCGTATCAATAAAATGGGGTTTCTGAAGGGTTTGGCAATTACCAAAATTATCTTCAGATGTTTCTGCTGGGGGGAACCAGTTGATGACCTCTGTTCCACACTGTTTTAACATCTGAGTCCCTTAAAGGTGGCCCTAGATGGATGTGTGGTTGGGGGAGAACTGCCCTGAGCTCCTGCTGTATACTGGATCCTGGGGATACAGGGTAGGAGCACCTGGCATGTCCTGAGTGTTCCATCAATCTGTTGTCCCCATTCACCACTTAAAGTGTCGGAGCATTCAGGGGCCCAGCACTTACTGAGTGTCCTAGGTTTTGGCAAACCCAGTGCGTGCCTGACCCCTCCTGCACCTAGGTCTTGTGGCTGCCTGGTTTCTGAGGGCTTTATGCCCTGATAGCACACAGATGTGTCTCTGCATCCCACCATGTGGCTGACCCGTGATGCTCTGTCTGCGTCACATTCCCCGTGGGTGGGCACTGCTGTGCATCCTGTCTTGGGCTCCCATGGCCACACTGCAGTGGCTGCCCTGGTGCCTGCTCTGAGCGCGCCTTGCCTGTAGGAGGTAGGAAGGGCATCTCAACATCGCCCCACTGGTGTCCCAGGGATGGGAAGCCTCCCTCCCTCCCTCCCTCCCTCCCTCCCTCCCTCCCTCCCTCGGCTCCATGAAATGTAGGCCATGTTCTGCATCTGAAATCTTCCCTTCCCCAGATGGGTTCCCTGAGTTCGCTGTGGAGTGCTGTCCCTTCTTCCTGGTCAGCATGCTCTTGTCTTCATTAAGGGGACTTTCCAGAGGCCTGCGGAATGCTGCCCAGTTCCCAGCGGCTCCTCGGCCTTCATCACCTCCTTTCTGAGGAGCCTTTCTTCCCTTTTCTTCTCACAGAACCACTTCTGGGCTTCAGCTGCAGCCGCCACAGAATTGCCTTTTTGTGTCTGAACAGGCCCTTGAGCCGCCATGGCTTGCACTGCCCCGTTTGAAAGCGTGGGGCACCTGAGCTTCCCAGAAGCCCGGCTGCACAGTGGGGGTGGGCACGGAGTCCTGCAGCCACGTGAATCAGGCAGATGGGTCTCTGCCAGCAGAGCCACAGCCTTGGGATGGCCTGAGGCAAACGGTTCCTCCTCATTGCCTGTGTGGTCTGCCTGAGGTGGCTGGCCGCCCTCTGTGCCATGTTGGAGTGGCCTCGAGGCCTGGCCTCTGAGGGTGGGGGGGTCAGTCCTTTCCTGAAGCAAGTTGGGCTCTGTCTCTTGATAAATTGCACCAAGTTGGTTCTCCAGCAGGAGATGCCTGGCCTGTGCTCTTGCCTCTTCCTCCCCCGGGGCCTCGATCCAGCTCCAAGGAGAAGTGAGGTTGCTCAGGCTGCTGAGCTGAATACAGAAGCCATTTGTAAACCAGTCCCCATCCCTGGGCAGAAGCAGGTCCAACTCTTGCATTCATACTGCCCTTTGATCCCATTTTGCCCTGTGGAGTGTGGAGTGGGGGAGGCTGTGCAGGGGCAGGGTCATTCCTCCCGCACCAGGATGGGCTTCTCCCTTCCAGGAAGCGCATCAGAACTCAAAGGCAATTTGAAGCAATTATTAAGACAACTGAAAGCACATTGAAAATACAAGGCACTGCCCGCTGTGCCCTTCCCCTCCTCACTCCTGGCCTGCAGAACAACTCAGACTCCTTGTGTTTATTCACCTTCACCTGAATAAATGGCTCTTTGGTGCAGTGCACTGAGGACTTGCAACTTGGCTGTGCTGCTGTCGAGAGTGATAAATCAGAGGTGAAGGCTCAGGGACATGAAGGCAAGCCTCTGCCCCAGATGGCCTGGTTGCAGAGAGGTGGTGGTGTCCTTGCCCCATCAGGTGACCTAATATGTCCAGGACCAGGGCTGGCCTGGTAACTGGTGACTCTTAGCCTGTCCTCTGCTTCTTCCTCCTCCCCCTGGGAGAGGCTGCCGAGGAGCTGGAAGCAGGAATATCTGCAAAGTAAGACTCTGTGTCTTTGGAAAAGGACAGGCCAGGCCCTCAGAGAAACCAGGCTTCCTCCATGGTGGGTAAGCGTGCCCTCCCTGATTCCTGTGCTCACTTTAGGTCGCGGTGCCCAAGTTGCTGGGGAAGTGACCCTCTTATCCCACTGCCTTGTTTTCCCTTTCACCCCATCTCCCGGTTCTGGGTGGGAAGCTCCTGTCACCGAGGGCGTCCTGGAGGATCCACGAGGGCCATGGAGGAGGCTGCTGTCCTCTGACCTGGCAGGCCCAGGGGGGTGGGCACCATGTTCCCCATGGGTTCCTGTGGCTCTGAGGCTGAGTCTGCCCCAGGTCTGTGGGGACTCATATGCTTCTGGAGGCTCAACATTCTTTTCTCTAAGGACAGTTTCACTCCCTGCCCCCATCCTTTGCCCTGATTCCTGCTCTCTGCCAGGAGGAAATTCTGGGCCTTTTTTTTTTTTATTAGTAGTTGCTCCTCGTGGAGGCCCCAAGGTTCCTGAAGTGGGAGGCTGGTTGGGTCCCTGCTCCATGTCCCAGGAGGGCAGCCATGCTCCAACTCGCTGCTTCTGGAAGGACAGGTGCGGGTGGTCCCGTTTGAGGCAGGCTGTGCGAGGGCCTGTGCAAGGGCCGTGGTCACTGAGAGCTGTCTGAGCCTTGGTGCGGCCTTCTCTGACCTATTCTGCTTCTGTTACCCAGAAATTCTGCATTTTTATGGTCTGATTGAAATGCAGAAATCCATCCTGGCTCATTCCACATTCCACATAGACTGGTGTCTTTGATAACTTTAAACTGTTTGATTTAACATGTGTTTTGGAGAAGGCATGCTCTGCTTTGGGGGCAGGGTGGTGGTGGGGAGGAGGAGGAAGAGGAGGAAGAGAAGGAGCAATGATTGAGATATTTCCTTAATTGAGCTCACTTTGTGCCCAGTCTTCTCCTGAAAGCTGAGCAAAATCAACTCATCTCCTTCTTTGGTGACTCTGCCCCTTATCTCTGTCTTACAGAACAGCCTAGAGAGGCTGAATCGCTTCCTCACAATCACACTGCTGGGGAGAGCAGAACTATGTTCTGGAGGCTGTTATTGCCAGAGAGCAGTTTCCTGACCGCCTGTCTTTGTCATCTATGACCTGGTGCCTCTACTCTGTAGGATGACTAGTTGTTCCAGTTTGCCCAGGGTACCCTGCTGCAGTGGTGGACATGCAATGGTGGACATGCTTTTCCCAGTTATCTTGCATGCAGGCCTCAGCAGGCTTGTGCAGATGTTAACACCCACAGAAACAGGAGGCCTGGGACTTGGAGCTTCAGCCCTTCCCCTGGAGGGAGGCAACGATTCCCTGTAATATGTGTCATTTCTGAGACCCAGGAGAGCATCCAGTGCTGAGTCAGGCCCTGGGCATGGGTGGGGATGAGGTGCCTGGTGTGGTCTGTCCGGGAGGCCTTGGTGGAGACAGGAAAGGGAGGGGAGGTGACCCTGGAGCCCCCAGCCTCTTTTGTAACACCAGGCAGGTTCTGATGCCACCGTTGGAAGATTTGAAGGTGAATGTGCTCCTGGGCGACTGTCATTGGAGAGAATGTTGTGCCACCTTTGCCCAGTTCCCGCAACACCTTGTGGGACCTTCCCTGTCCCCACAGCTGTTGGGGAAAAAACAAAAACAAAAGCAAAATAAGAGCCATGTGTTCAACCCTGGGCCCTAACTTAGGAAGTCCTCATGCTTGGAGCCAAGGATGAGGCCCTGCTGGGGCAAGGTCCTTTGGTGCCAGGGTTGGCAGCATGGGCCTCAGAGCCAGCACAACTGCCTGGGTTCAATTCCTAGCCTGTCACTCAGCAGCTGTGCTGTCTTGGACAAATGACCTGGAGGGAACCACAGGGAAGCATTTTAAATGGTGCCTTGTGCTTATTGCATGTGACAAAGTGAAAGGGTAAAGTTTCTAAGTTGCAAAGCCTGAGTTAAAAAGTGAAGAACCTGGTATTGTTAAGTTCCTCTGCTATACCCAGAACCTGAAATTCCTTAGGCAGTTAAGACAATGCCCTACTAGCCATTTAGTTGATTAATAGCCTAGGGCCCTGTGCAGCTTGTCACATAGGCATAGAGGGCCCGAACCAATCAGTTTGAATGTGTATCCCAGAATCATTACCCTACCCCTACCTGGCCCAGTTCACCCAGATGATCCCTCACAGGCCAGACCTACACGGAGGGCGGGTGGGGGCCCAGGGTTGCTGGTGGGCCAGCCCCATAGAGTCACCAGTCTCCCTAACCCAGAGAGGTGGCCAGAAAAACCCAGACCGAAAGAGAACCAAGAAACCCTTCAGATCAAAGGTGAACCCTTCCCCATGCCACAGTCCAAGTGACGGTTTGTCATCCTTTCAAGTTCGTGGATGAAATGTGCTTAGCAATATGGCCTCGTCAGAATTAAATCATTAAAGGAGAAAAAAGAAATTTACTCAGCCTTTTGGAAAAGCTCCCCGTGGCGGCTTCATTACTATGACAACAGCCAGATTTCTACCACCATCTTGTCACCAGCAGAGGCCTGGTCTCAGCTAAGGGCTTGCGTCAGAGCTGACCGCCATCTCCAACCTCTGAAGGGTGTGGGGTCCAGCGGATGTTTCCTGAGGTTTCTACCTCAAAGGCTTCACAGAAGGCCCTGCTCTTATGTGTCTGCTGATTGGAGGCTATTAAATTTCTGCCCCTTAGATATAGCCACTCAACTCTCATTAACTCTGGGGGGAATCGGGGCCTTTGTAAACACAGACAATTTTTTAAAATCATTTATTTATGTTTAAAAAAATATCTTTAGTTGTCCCTGAATACAATACCTTTATTTTGTTGGTTTAGTTTTATATGGTGCTGGGGATTGAACCCAGGGCCTTGCATAAACTAGGCAAGCACTCTAACACTTGAGCTACAACCCCAGCCCACAATTGGGGTTTATATGTTTTGCTGAGACTGGAAAGTTTGGAATACTCTTCAGTGTGGTGACCCTGGGCCAGACCTGTCCTTCCACAGTTCAGGACCCCAGTTTCCTCTTGGTATCCTGGTGGACTTGGGCAAACTTGCGTTGGGCGCTCTAAATGGTTGATGGGAATATTGATTTCTAGTGTTTTTCTGAATCTTTCCCATGGAATTAAAGGATTTTGAAGTCCCAGAAGGACTTTGAGATCTTCTGGCCCTGTGGTCTTGATCTCTAGGACACCTCTGAGAAGCCTGAGTAGGCTGTGGCAGCTCGGACCAGGGAGTAGTGTCTGTGTGCAGGACGTGCCTTGTGTTGGTGGTGTACTCCAGGGAAGAGCTTCTACTTGGGTCCCTTTCTTTCTTCCTTTCCCACTTTGCAGACCAGGCACTGAGGCCCTGAAAGGGAAAAACACTTCCTAGGGTTCTTTTTTATGTAGCCTCATTTTCCGGCCTGGTCACCTTGCCTGGCTCTGTTTGTGGAGCCCCATACCAGCCCCCGCAGGGTGATGGGAGGTGGAGGAGATGCCTCCCCAGGCCCGAGACCTCACAGTACCCCCCCCCACACCACCCAGAGCATCTCCTGGAAGGCCATTGAAGAGAATGGCTGGGCCCTGCCCCAGTGTTTCTAATCCTGTAGATCCAGAGCAGGGCCCCAAAATTGTCATTTCTAGTGTATTCTCAGGTGATTCTGCTGCTACTTCTGCTGGTTGCCATCACCCCAGGGGACCTCAGTCACAGAGATAACAGGGTGCCAGGGGGAGCTGGCACTGCTCCGGCCCCAGCAGCCATCTGAGCACTGGCTGAGCTAGTCTGATCACCAGACCCTGTGTGTCTGGGGACTGACGGAAATGAGTGGCAGAGTGCTGAGGTGGTCCTTGCAGTGAGGATGAGCCTTCCCTTCCAAAATCCTCTTGAGAAACATTGAAAACCTTCACTCCCTCTCCCACTGGTGAGCTTTTCTTCTCTCACAATGCACTTGAAAACACACCAAGCAAAGCCTTTGCCTTATTGCTCTCTATGTATGTGTTTTGTGTGGCTGGGATGGAACCCAGGGGTGCTTTGCCACTGAGCTGTACCCCAGCCCTTTTAATTTTATTTATTTATTTATTTATTTTGGTTCTGGGGATTGAACTTGGGGGGCACTTGACCACTGAGCCACATGCTCATCCCTGTTTTATTTAGAGACAGGTTTTCACTGAGTTTCTTAGTGCCTCACCTCACCATTGTTGAGGCTGGCTTTGAGCTCTCGATTCTCCTGTCTCAGCCTCCTGAGCCGCTAGGATTATATGCGTGTGCAACCGGGCCTGGCTCCTTTATATTTTTTGAGACAAGATCTTGCAAAGTTTGGAGGCTAACTTTGAACTTGTGATCCTCCTGCCTCAGCCTCCTGAGTCAATGGGATAACAGGTGTGCGCCACCACTCCTGGCTCAAAACACCTTCCTTAAACATTTATACTCTGACACTTGAGCAGAATTTGGGGGTGTACTAGAGTCACATAGCGCAAATCCCAAGTGCCTTCTGTGGTTCTCAATCCAGTCCCAAATTTATCCACCTGGGATGTTTTTATCCTGAATTGGGCCTCCTTCTTCATTCATCAGGGACTTTCTTTCTTTCTTTTAAATGTGTAACTGAACTTTGTAAATACTTTTAATTTCCCTTATTTTGATAAAGTCATTCAGGCACATAGTGAATACAATACACAGAGGTGTACAGTGAAAAATAATCTCTCTCCGCTCCCTACACATCTTCTTCCAAGGCGGCCACCTGTCCCCATTTAGAGTCCTGCTGTACTTTTGTGTTCATATGGGAGTCTTCTGAGGATGCACAAGCACCGATGTATAATCACATCCTTATGGGTCCCTTAATGTGCTGGATACCTGTTGCTTTTACAATGTGGCACCGAAGCTTGGCAATCTCAGTTCATGGGGAGGTGCCCTTTGAATCCTTTCTGTTTTGCAGTGCTAGGGAACATGCTAGGGTCTCGAACATCCCCGGCCTTTTAAAATTTTTACTTGGAGACAGGGTCTCACTAAGTTGTGGAAGCTGGTCTCGAACTTGCCATCCTCCTGCCTCAGCCTCCTGAGTCACTGGGGATGACAGGTGTGGGTCACGGCACCTGGCTGCCTGTTTTTTCAAAGGGCTGGAGCATTCCATTGTGTCTGAGGACTGGCTCTTCGTGGACACATAAGTTGTCCAGGTCTGGGCACAACACACAGTGGCTGAGTGGTATTCTCTTGTTCCTGCTCTGCTCCAGGAGGGGTCTGTGGAGCCAGGCAGTGTGGATAAAGTGAGTTTTCCCGTCAGACAGTGGAGCGGACCTTTCTGGGAAAGCCGTTTTCCCTGGGGATGGTCCCTATTCCCAGAGCCTGCCCCAGGTTCTGTCTTTTAGCTTTCTCACTAACTAGCTCCTGTGCCTTGGGGGCAACCCTTTGGGCTTTCTGGGCCTCCAATTGGTGTCTGTGGGATGCTTCCCCAGACCCTGGGCTCTTCATCCTCAGGACACCTGTGGTTAGTATTGAATTTCCTCTGCTGATCATTGGTTCTGAACTTTCTGGAAGCCTGGTGGTGAGGCAGGAGTGTCCACTCATTGTCAGGCCTTGTGCACTTGCTAGAGGTTGCCTGCCTTCCCAAACCAAAGGGAGACACTTGGAGGCCTTGCATATAGTGGTGTTGGACCCTGAAGGCAGGAGATGTGGTGCAGGGTGATTTGCGTGCTGAGATTTGCCCCGTGCTCAGCTGCAGGAGGAACATCTTTGGGGATTGTCATCTTCCCATATCTTACATCTTGCCCCAGCCCTGGTGTGCAGGATGCACTCTCCACTCTCCTGTGTCTGTAGCTTCTGCTCTTCAGGATGCCAGCTGTGCCAAACTGTGCCACTATTGTCCATAACCCAGGAGGCCACCTTGGGGCACGGGATGGACTCTGGTCCTTGCAGGTGAAGACTGAATGGATGGTGGTAGAAGGATACACTGAAATTCTGACTGGGAGGGAGGCTAGAAATGAGGGGCGTCTGGTAAGATGGGGGCTGGTACTTTTCAGGCGAGAATCAATAAGAACGTAATTTGTATTGATTTCTTGGGAGGAAGGTCTCAGAGTGCCCACTGCTGAAAGCTGGGAGAACTTTCCAATGGGCAATGTCATTCTTTTTACCCGTTCTGTTTTGTCATCTGTGAGCATACACAGCAGCTATCCTTTTCTGCACAGAGAAAGGTGCTGTCGTTGCCCTGGTGTGTGGCCTTGGTGACCTGCCTTTCATCGTTTCCTGATTGGCCATTTTTGTGGGTGTGGAAAAGAAGTTCTTGGGCATGTGAACAGCAGCAGGCGCCTATGTGACGCCTCCTAGGAGCTTGGTTGCAGCCTTGTCAACAGGGACACAGTTGGGAACAGTGATGAGTGTGCAAGGTGGAGACTCATTCTCACCCCAACGTGGGATTGTTGCTCAAATTTATCTCATGTCATCACGGCCTGTGGGCCCTGAACTTTTTTGTTTTGGCAACCAACCAAGATTTCATAAAAATATCACGTAGGAGTGGAGTGTGGTGGTTCATGCCTGTAATCCCAGCTCATTGGGAGGCTGAGGCAGGAGGATCACAAGGTCAAGGTCAGCCTGGGAAGACCCTGTCTCAAGATAAAATTTTTAAAAAGGGTTGGGGATGTAACTCAATGGCAGAGTGCTCCTGGGTTAAATCCATAGTACCCCCCCAAAAAAAATAGTCATGCACATCCTTGACCTTGGACAATAAAAAGGGCGGCAAGTATATTCTAGGAGGAGGAGTATACTTTCAAATGACCTTTAGTTTGGGGAAAAATGTACCACATCACACTCACCCTCCTATGGGATCCTTGCTACCCTGGTGCTTAAGAATGTGTGGTCTTATGTGTCTCTTTCAGATCCTGACTCTGCAGACAGAACAGCCCAGAAAAGAAAGTTCCCCCAGCCCCCCACATTCTTCTAATGGCCACTTGCTGCAGGACACCTCAACAAGCCCAATTAAAAAGAAAAAGAAGCCTGGCTTACTGAGCAACAGCAAGGAGCAGGTAAGGCCGTGCAGCAGGCTGCCAGTGGGCAACAGTGCTCTTTTCCTCAGAGCTGGGTTAGCATCTGTTTAGCAGGCTGCTCTGGTGCTGCCTGTCATTTGCATGTGTAGAAAGAGCAGCTCAGAGGGGCCTGTGTGAGGTTTCTAGCGGGTTCTCAGATCTGTTTGGAGACAGAGCAGTGATTCAGAGGAGATGAGGATATAGCTCTTGAGGGGCTGGGGCTTCTCCTTGGCTTCATGTTTCCATACTCTTAGGACTGTTTTCCCGGGTGGCCTGAGGATTTCCCCTGCTGACCAGTGCTGGGCGACACAGCTCCCTGGTGGTCTCGTTTTCTCATCTGTAAAATGAAGGGTATGGCCCCTCATAGAGGCATGGCTCAAGGGTCACCTCTCCTTCCCCTGAGCACAGGCTCCCCATCTCCTTGGCTGACAGGATTGTCAGAGGCTTGGGAAAACCTTTTCACCATCCTGGGTCTCATCTAGGGAACCTTCTGGCTTTAAAATTCTCTGGTGCAGCTTAGACATTCCAAATAGGGAACGTGAGAGCACTGTGGGCTCACTGGCAGAAGTGTCCACCCCTTTGTGGACTGTGCGGTCAAGGGGCCTTGAGTGGTTCTTGAGCAGCAGTTCCTGGTGACCAGCTCATCTGTTCTGTGCATTATCAGGCACTGGAGTGGGCCCTGGGGATGGAAGGTTGAATTAGACGATATTGCTGCCTTCAGGGGAAGAGCCCTAGCCACGTTAAGTGCCCGGGCCTGGGAGAGGCATGTGTCCAGCGCAAATCTATTTTCATTCTCAAAATTGTAGAGTGAACTGCCAACTCTGCCCTTGGCTCTGTGACTATGGGCACGTGGACCTCCATGGGTCTGGTTTCCTCTTTCATGGAATTGGGTATCCTGGCACTGCTGCTCAGGCCCCAGGGCTGTCATGGAAACTCACGGGACTAAAGGACAGGGCAAGAGCAGAAACAAAAAGTGCAGCTGGGCTCCATCGCCAGAGAATGATTTGACATGTACCCTAGACCCTGACGTCTGGTGTCAACCCATTCACATGTGGCTCATGAGCCCTCGAAATCGACCAGTGTCAGGGAGCAACTTGGTTTTTTCATTCTGTTTAAAGTGATGTGGCTGCCTGTGGCTGGTAGCTGCCTTGTCAGTTAGGGATCCTATTGAAGGAGGAGCAACTGGGGAGTCCCACGTGTGTTTTCAGGGGCACTTGGAAAAACTACTTGGGGAAATAAAAAGCGTTCATGATGATACCAAAGCAGCATTTGCCCCATGTCACCTGCCATTGCAAACATTTATGTCAGTCTGAATGTTTGTGCCAGGAAGGGCCATGTGCATCACCATTTTACAGTTGAAAACACAGAGATTGAATTGCTCCTTCTGTCCCAGAAGCTGGTGAGGACCCGCTACAGTTGCCCTGGAGCCACCTCAGAGCTATCAGAAAGAAAATGGTGGTCAGATAACCCTCAGCCCTTAATTAAACCACCAGTTTGGCTTCCTGAGCCAACACTCCCTTTCCAGTTCCCAGGGAGTCCTGAGAGCAGATGTCCTTCCTGGCCAGAAGCTGTCCTTTCCTGTCTCCTCCCTCTGCCCATGCACACCCATGCACACTCATGTACACTCACTGTGGGAGTCCCTACTGTTTTCTAAGGATTTGCTCACAGTTCTTTCCTCTGGAAGCTAATCCACTCGGGTATTTGCTGCTTTGCCTTCTTACCCTGTGTGAAGACCATTTCTGTGGCACAGAAACCTCATGACCAACTGATGTGTCTGTAAGTTGGTGTCCCCTGCTTTGGACCAGCAGACTCAGATCCTGGCTCTACAGACAGAACAGCCTGAGTGAGTGTTCAGGGCTATGTTGCCACAGGGTGGGAACTTGTGGATGCAGAAGGCACTCGGCCATGGACACAGCAGGGCCAGGTCGGGGGACACAGGGCCTGAGCACACTTCCTGTCCTCTCCAGTATCCACAGATAGGGGAGGTGCTCCTCTTAGACACGGGATCTTTCCAGTTCATGGCAGCTGGGGGAATCACCAGGTGGCCACATCAGTGGCTTTCTCTTTGAGCTTCAGTTTATGTCCTAAAATAGGGTTTTGGACTAAAACATCCTACGGTCCATTGCACGTTTTCATTTCTGATCCAAAACTCCAAGGCACAAAGGCCCAGAGACTTTTGTTAGCAAAGATGGAGTGACCTTCATTGAAACTGGAAGATGTCCCTGACCTTTGACCCTGTCATTCCGAACAGCATTTTTTTTTAAATGCTGGCAGAGTAGGGCCAATATTCTTCATGTGCAATCTCTGTTTTCCTCATAGGGAATTTATAAGAAATGATACTGGATACCTACTTTAAAAAAAATTTTTTTTAGAAGTACTTGGACACAATACCATTATTTCATTTACTTATTTTTATGTGGTCCCAGGGCCTCGCACATGCTAGATGAGAGCTCTACCGCTGAGCCCCAGCCTCAGCCCCTGGATACCTACCTTTCCTTTCCCTCCCCTTCCCCATATGTTGTTTTGACCAATATGTCATGATTTCTGTCAGTCACCAACCTCTGAGGATCATGAGATTTCAAATAAAAGCTTGCATTTCTGGGTTCTTATAAACACTAATTGTCTTAGCTGTTTGATTGGCTATGACAAAGCACCATGGGCTGGGTGACCTACCAACAGCAGGAATTTCTGGAGGCTGGAAGTCGAGATCAAGTGCCATCACAGTTGTGTTCTGTGATAGAGGTGTGATAGAGGGTGTCCTGTGGTAGAGGGTGAGGGCCTCTGGTATTCTCCTGGATAAGGCCCATTCATCAGTGCTCAGAGGCCCTGCCTTCTGGAAGATACCAACTTGGGACTTTTGAGGGAGACACAAAGATTTAGACTAAAGCACTTAGCAGAATCCAGCAACCCCAGGCTGAGTAGAATCTTCCCTGCAGACACTGAGCTGAGCTAGTGTCAGGCTGAGCTAATGTCAGCCTTCAGCGTACTCCACATCCCTCCCTATAGGGTCACAAGCAGTCAGCTCTGCTCATCCCTTTCATCTCTGGTGTGTGGGGGGGTGGGATTAACAGTTTTCTGACTTTTGACTTATGTCCATTTCTCCCCCCACCCCCTTGGTTTTTTTCTGTGTTCCAGTGTTCTGAAAGAAAGCCATTCTGGCCTTGTAAGAAAAGCAAACCATGCATTTCCATTTTTGATGGAGACCTGTTATTATCAAGAGCTGAGCCAAGTTTAAGTGCAGGCACTTTTTTTCTGTTTTTCATATATTGGGAGTTCAGGACTTTTAGAGGGAAGCTTTCTGTTTTTCTGTTTTTTTTCTTCTATGGTGGTACTTATCAGACCCAGGGCCTCCTGAAGGCTGAACTACTACCCCTGGGGATACAGCTCTTCTACTGAGCTGTATCCCCAGGGGGAATTTAAAGGAAAAAAAATATTATTATATTTTTGGTATTGGGGATTGAATCCAGGGATGTTGAACTGAGCCACACCATCCCTAGCCATTTTTAATATTTTCTTTAGAGACAGGGTCTCCATGAGTTTCTTAGGGCCTCGCTAAGTTGCTGAGGCTGGCTTTGAACTTGGGATCCTCCTGGTGGAGAACACTTGGCCCCAGGGTGGGAATTTAAGAAGACCTTTAAAATACTTTATATTGGGCTGGGGACGTAGCTCAGTGGTAGAGCTATTGCCTGCCATATAGGTGGGTTCCCTGGGTTCCCTCCCCACTACCAAGAACTTGTGTACGTTGTGCTCTTAACCGTGGGGATGACATTGGTGATGGTAGCACTGTGTTAATTCCATACATTCTATCCTCTCATTTGAACACAGCCCAATAATCCCGTGATGTTAGGTATCTCACCTTCATTTTACAGATGAGAAAACTGAGGCCCAGAGGTGGGGAGACCCGTCCAAGGTCATGCGGCTGTTTAGTGGTAGTTAAAATTTGTACCTACATATGCCAGGGCCGCATGGTGACTCTGAGACACTAGTGTTCAATCTGTGGCCTTTTAAAATGGGAGGGAGAAAGACCCTCATAATTATCCAATGACCTGCTAATGTTGTGGACAGTAGAGGAAGTGCAGCTAGCTCGACTGTTTAGCAGATGTGAAATGCTGTGATTTTCTTGTGTTGTTATTGATGTACTTGTTCAAATTCCTCTTGAGAATGCACATTTGTTTTGAAACCAAATCTGTCTTTCTTGCCTACATTTCAGTCATAACTAAGACATGGTCCGTTTTACTGTATGAAGCAGCCACTCACCACAGACCCTGTTGATGTTATACCACAGAATGGACGGATTGATTTCTATTGCTGGGTTTGTCACTGGGAAGGCCAAGTCCTTTGCTGTGAGCTCTGTCCCTGGGTTTATCACGCTAAGTGTCTGAGACTGACATCGGAACCAGAGGGGGACTGGTTTTGTCCTGAATGTGAGGTTAGTTCCCAACGAATGAATACATTACCTGCTTTGTTTCCTCTCTTCTCTTCCTTTGACTTACAAACTTTCTAATAATCCAGATAAGGGGAAAAAAAGATATTTCTTGCCTCCCACCCTTTCTGTCCTGGCCACCCCTCTTTTGGTCCAGCATCTGTCCCTGGCTGTGGTCCTGCAGCTCTTGGAGAAATGATCACATGGAATATTGTCTGGGTTCTTCTTCAGTCTTTGAATCATTTTGACATCTGCTACTACCTTTCTTCTTCTGGAATGCACATCTTACATGATAACTTTTGAACCGCTAACAGTTCACATGGTCTGAAACACTCTTGCACAGCTTCTCTTGGGTGTGCCGCCGACCTGGGATGCCCAGTTTGGGCCCTGTGTTATGGGTGGTGGCTGTGCCATCTGAGTCTTTCTTTCATACAACAAATATTTCTAACAGAGATGGGATAGTGCTCAGAAAAGTAGGCACAGATCACTTTCCTTTTAACAGAAAAGGACAAAAGTGAAAATAAAGTTAGAAATATTGAGTTTGAAGAAAGGTGCAAATTGAAGAGGGGGAGTAGGGAGTTCAGGAGCCACAGGGTGTTCCATTTTAAATGTCCAGGCCTGAAAGGCCCCCCCCCTGAGATTTGAGAAGTAGCTGATGGAGGTGGGCCCTGCCTCCCTCTGTGGGAACCTTCTGGGCAAAGGTGCAGCCTGGGCAGAGCAGGGGGACAGTGAAAGTAGCGTAGACTTCGTGGGTAGCCAAGAGCTGCTTGAAGCTATCCAGTCCCTGGACTTGCAGCATTCTTTGGCAGCATCTGTTCTTGGCAACTATGGACTAGGAGGCTCTTTCAAATGCTAAAAACAAGAGAATCATCTGAAAGTAATTTGGTGTAGAATGTCTTTTGGATCCCAAGGCACGTTGGCCTCAGATTGCACATGAAGATGTGTCTGGGGAGCCCTGGAGAGGCTGCCCACATGTTTTCTGTGGAAAAAGAAAACAAGACACAGATAGTGTCCCTGCAGCTACTTCTGTGCAGGGAAAGGAGGAAAATAGAAAATAGGTGAAAAGCAATCAGGCATCGAGTTGGTCTGGTGAAGACCCTGGGATGGCACTCTGCCTCTGAAATGGCTGGAAGGTGGCTGCTGGTTCCCTTGGTCACTCTTCCACGGAGACAGAGATGGGCTGGGTGTTGCCCACCCATGCCCGCCTGTGTTTGGAGCCAGATCTTGTTCTCCTACACCTAGAACAAGACCTGGACCCTCCACCAGTGTTCTTTGGTCCTAAGCGACTGTTCCCACTTGTTTTATCCCATTGCAGAACAAGTAGTGGTCCTCTAAGAGGAAGATTCTTCTGGCATCTCTTTGTCTAGCAAAAGGATTTTATCCTCATTCTCCAGCTGATTTACCCTGGCCTCAGGGTGAGCTTCCGTTCCTCAGTTCCTATGCAACAAAGGCTTCCTAAGGGCTTCATATAGCACTTCCAGGCAGTGCCAGTCGGGAAGTAGGAGCAGGGGGTGAGGGAGTGAGGGACAGTTGGGCATGTAACCCGAGTGTTCTCCTTGGGTGGAGCCCACAAACAAACTGCAATTCAAACAATCAGGACTTCTGCGTGCATGATCCACAGCCTGATTTTCTTCCAGGGTTGCCTGGTAAGGTAGGCTGCTGGCAAGACTTGCTATTCAGGCTCTGGTAGCCCAGAGATGAGATGCGTGCATCATGCAGCCTTTCTAACTTCCTAGTGACTCTTGGGTGGTCCTTCTCCTCAACAACCAACCAGACACATCTGAGAGTTCCCAAAGAAGTGAAGAGTGGAAACAGTCCAAATTATCCAAGAAAAATTATCCACGCTCCTTTTACAGATGGCTGAGGAACATTGCATGACTTAGGAGCGGATGCTATTTTTGTTGTTGCTGAGACATGGGCCTTCTGAATCCCCAAGATATGATATCACAGTCCCATTGCAGAATCTACTTTCCATGATTTCTGTCTCCTCTTTGATGGGACTTTCCCATGTGAAATGACATCTCTTGCCTTTGTGGACAGACAGGTAGATTCTGCCCTTTGGAAATGTGCCCATGAATCCCAAGTGAGTTCACATCAGTGCTGATGAACAATGGAGTCCTATTAATTATTAGTCTACTCCCACTCCCATGTTCTTCCTGCAGGGAGCCCTGTCTCTTGCCATCAGACAGTGCTGGGCCATGTTCCTGCACAATATCTCTGGTCTCAAGAGGCTCGAGATAAGCAGCTGATGAAAGTTCATCTTGGGGGGCTGGGGATGTGGCTCAAGCGGTAGTGCGCTCGCCTACCTTGCGTGCAGCCCGGGTTCGATCCTCAGCAGCACCACATACCAACAAAGATGTTGTGTCCGCCGAGAACTAAGAAAAAATAAATAAATGTTAAAATTCTCTCTCTCTGTCCCCCTCTCTCTCTCACTCTCTCTTTAAAAAAAAAAAAAAAAAAGAAAGTTCATCTTGGGAGGAGATCCCCCCCCCAAATGCATCGGTGACCTTCCCATTCACATCCCCTTCTTGAGAACCGAGGTTGGGATAAGGATGCTTTTCCAGATTCCCATCTCCCCCAACCTTCCCCAGATCCTGTCATCTGTCTGAGCTGGAGACACTTCCTTGTAAGGTAGTCAGTGGGCTGGTTGCTTTCTAATGTCTACCCACAGAATCAGTATATTTTGGTCTGGTAGATTGGAGTCCTTGCCAAGGGAAACATCTATTAACATTTAGATGGAAATCTCTTTTTATGTGTATGTTAAAAAAAGAAAAGAAAATAAAAAGTAGAAGGAGAAAAACCCATAGCTCTGTGATTTTCTTTTTTCTAACCAGATGTGTGTGTATGATTTTTGACTCATAGAAGATTACAGTAGCAGAGTGCATTGAGACCCAGAGCAAAGCCACGACAATGCTCACCATTGAACAGCTCTCCTACCTGCTCAAGTTTGCCATTAAAAAAATGAAACAGCCAGGGGTAAGAGGATTGGTCCACTGGTGTAAGCGTAAATGAAGATAAGACTCCGTTTAGTTCTGTTAGCAGCTTTCCAAGTTGCTCATTGGCTTTGCTTTTCAAATCCCTCTCCGGGCTCTTTGGACTTGTCTTGTGTGTTCCCATTTTAAATCTGTCAAGTAAACATCAGGTACGGTGCCATTCAGTGAGTTCTCTGTAGTGAGCTCTCCATGTCCCCAAGGTCAGGAAATAGCATGAGGTTCAGTAGTCAGTGGGGCCTTAAAGTCCGGATGGGTTGAGAAGTAGAACTTCACAGTCCCTTGGCCCTGAGGGCTGTGTGCTCCTTCCCTCAGCCTGGATGGAATTCTGCTTCAGGGAGAGGAGGACATCCCTGTTTATTTATAACTGAGGTCTAGTGTGGAACCAGGGGGATTTCCATAATGGGTGAGAATCTGGTTAGTTCCGTCAATTGTGAAATGAGTTCTGCTGAATAGCCTTTGCTACTTTTGGAAACTGTATGACAGCAAGGCTGCCAGGCTTGGCTGTGCCTTCACATGGCACCCTGCTGGGAGTGCCTGCCATACCCTAGGTGTGTCTGTTATTATTATGATAGTTTTCAGGAAAATGGCAGAGGAATGTCTTCTGTCAAAAATAATATGATGACACAATGGACATATTATGACTCTGTCTCCCTCCAGATGAATCTAAAGAAGCTTAAGGATGGGTCCCTCCTTTATGATTTGCTTTCTAAGTCAAGTAGCCGAGTATCTCACTGCATTTAGTGACCACTATGGTTTTGTTTCTTTAAACAAATAAAAGTTTTGCTTTGAGATATTCTGAAATTTGTTATGATGAAAAAATTTAAGATGTGCCAATTAGATATTGAATTAGTTACCTATTTATCTCTTGAATTAAATCTCAATTGATGGAAGCAAAACTGTGCTAGTAGCTTTAGTTTAGTTAAAAAACAAAAAATCTTGGGCCAGGGAAGGAGCTTGCCTAGTATGTGTGAGGCCCTGGGTTCAATCCTTGGAACCACAAGAAAAGAAAAAATCTTTTAATTTCTTTTTTTCTTTTTTCTTTCTTCTTTTTTTTTTTTTTTTTACTGTGGAGTGATTGAACGTGATGACTATTTACAAAAAGACAGAGTATTTAGATTTGTCAACTCTGTCAAGTTTTAAACCAAAGGACACATAGAAAAAAGCTTTTACTTTCTCACCCTGTTTGGTGTAAAGTCACCGATTTTGTTGAAATCTCTATTCTGGAACTCAGGGCCTGGCACACGCTAGGCAAGTGCCTTTCCCATGAGCCATACCCCTGCTCTGGAGCATTTTTTAAATTTACAGTGGTCAAACTTTCATTCTGTATTGAAGTGAACACAGGTGATTGCAAAAGGAAATCTGTCCCAATTCTTTGCTTGGGTATAATTTGGTATTTAATTAAATCTTTGGATTTAAAAAGAAAAAAAATGCTAAATAAATACTACCCAGCCATCTTGAGCTGAGTCAAGTTAGAGCTTAAGCAAATGGGTGAAGGTAAAGACTTTTTGCACACTTCTTGTACTGAAGGCAATTTGACCTCTGAAAACAGGAACAAAATCTCACTGTCTAAATTTCCCATCGTATCAGAAACATCTGTTGGCACCCAAAAGACTTTTTCTGATGTGTCATCTTTAGGTGGTGATGAATTCCTTTAGGTGTGGCCTAGCTCTAAAGTGACCCCTGGTGTGTTGGGACTCTCAGCCTCACTGGAAGGGGACAGAACCTGCTACTTGGGTGTATGTTGATAGTAAAGCAAATAACAAAACCCCAACCAGTTCATCTGGGCCCAGGATTATCAACATCCAGGCAGCCTGGGATGGTGGCCAGTGGAGCTGCCTATGGCCTCCTCCTGGCAGTTTCAGAGAGGTTCTCTTCAGCTTCTCGATCCCATGTTGGTTGGAGCATGGTCTTCCTGGCCTGTGCATGTGTACCTTTTCTCTTACAGACAAATGCATTCCAGAAGCCCATTTCCTTGGAACAGTATCCCGACTACACAGAATATATTATCCACCCCATGGACCTTTGTACACTGGAAAATGCTGGCCTCTGTCTCAGAGCCTCCTGTGTTGGCCCCAGGTGTGGAGATGCCAAGGCAGCTCCTCACTTCCAAGTTAGATCAGTTTTATTTGGAGAGAAGAACTCTTGGTCCTCTCACTTTGTTTCCTCTGTGACGTCCTTCCAGAGGATGAGGGTGTCCTGGGAGATGTGCTCCCTGCTCTTCTGGGAGTGATTCCAGCTTCTACTTGAAAGAGCCATACTTCTAGGAATTAGTGATTTGATCAATTTGCGCCTTATGTCCTCTTCTCTTTCTTTTGGAGGTGCTAATGAGAGCAGCAGGAAGGAAGAAGAGAACATTTAAGTCGCTAGGAAACCTCCAGATTGGCAATAAGGACGTGGTTTCTTAGAATCGGCTTCTCAGATGATAAGGCTATTTTGTTAATGCCTGAAGGTGTTTTTCCAAGTTCATGCTAAAATTCCATGGTGAAAATTATACTTGTAACACTTTAGATCATGCACACCACCATGGTGCTGATATCAATATGGGTAATGAAAAGTATCTATGAAGAGGACATATTGCTGGGTATGTTGGTGCACACCTGACATCCCAGTGACTCAGGTGGCTGAGGTAGGAGGATTGCAAATTCAAGGCCAGCCTCAGCAACTTAGTGAGACCCAGACTCAAAATGATATAAAAACTGAATAAAAGGACTGAGGATGTGGCTGAGTGGTAGAGTGCCCCTGGGTTCTTCCCTAATAGTCCCACCAAAGAAGAAGAGGATACATTTTTCATACTGTTGGCATAGCGTTGTGTGAAGTGGGGATAGTGATGTGTGCTTCCTTGAGTTTTCAGGAGGCTCATGTGAGACCTGTCTTTATAATAAATACAAATAGAGAAATCAACCTCTTCTAGGAAGGAACCTCTTAACAAATGACAGCTGCGTTAAGATGACAAAATTCAAGTTCCTGTGATGAATTCAGTGGTGAATTTTTTAAAATTGGTTCATAGATCTCCCAGGATCATGGGAAATGAGTGGATGAGCCTTAATCAATTTGGTGAGTGGTGGTGAGAGGATGGGGTGAGGAGCAAGTGGTTCTGCTGGGTGTGGAGCCACTTCTTTCTGTGCCCCGTGGCTTCTGTTCTTAGAACACTAAAAAGAAAATGTACGGCTGCACAGAGGCCTTCCTAGCTGACGCCAAGTGGATCTTGCACAACTGCATCATTTATAACGGGGGGGGGGGGGGGGGGCGGTGAGTGGCCGCGTGGTGCTTATAGAGGGCACCCCGTGCCTGGTGCGCCCTCTGCTGCCCCTTGCAAAGAACCCGGCTGCAGAGTGGAGCATCAGGCTTCAGGTGACCAAGGACACTGTGTGCACATGGCCGTGGCATGTGAACGAGGCCAGTGCGACCTGCATGGTAAGGCATGAGCTGATGTCCACTGCTCCATGATGCGTGGTTTGCACTCTGACGGTCATCTCAAAACTCCGTAATTGAACGGAGGTAGAAATGTCAGAGAAATGCACAGGATCATGAGCACGTTCAGTGACTTGAGCACGTTCAGTGACTTGGACGGGTGCAGGGCCACACCTCAGGTCAGGTGGAGGCTTTTCAGTCCATCTCCTGTTTCTGCTGGAGCTCCGCTCTCCCTCCGTGGCCTAGAGTTCCAGATGGACGGGTTGGGGGTGCTCTCAGTGTCAGGGCGCACATCCTGTGTTGGGATGTGGCATGACCGAGGATCATGCCTTTGTTGTTGCCAGGTGAACTTTCACCTGGTCAGTATGCCGCAGTCTGTCCCTTCCCCTGGTTATTGATGGATGATCCTGTGGTCTCTGTCTTTGGGTTTCATCTTTGGGTTGTTGTGGAGGAAGCTGCTGGGGACTCCTGTGTTGCCCGTGGTCTGGGCAGGTATGCCCGTGGCTCTTGGATGTCTGGTGCTGGACCATCGAGTGCGTCATCTTAGCTTCAGGAGCACTCTTGTCCCAGTGTGTGTGCACAAGGCTCATGTCAGTGTGCAAGGCATGTCAAGGCGGGCATGTGCTGTCCAGCTGCCCCACATCCTGGCCCTGCCTAGCTTTTTGAGCTGGCCGTTCTTGGGTAATGTGAAATGTCTCCTATGTCACCAGGGGTTTTGATTTGCCTTTTCCCCATGGCCAGGAACTGAGTCATCATTTCATGAACTTCACAGTAATTTGTGTGTTAGGGTGAACCCCCGCCCCCCGACTGTTCACTCAGAAGCTGGGCTGTTGCGCTCTGTGGCTTGCTGCCGGTGTCCTTGATGTGCTGGATCTAGTGATGACAGTTGTGTTCGTGGATTTGGAGGATGGAGCCTTCTGGCCAGAACTGAGGAGAATTTCCACTGATTTTCCTCTGGGCACCTTCCTTAAGTTTCTTTTCTGTCTGCCTCTGGCTGGGCAGGTCTCCCTGTCCTGCCCACCTGGTGCCCTGGTCTGCAGGTCAGCTTGTGCTTGTGCTGGGTGGTGCCTGCTGCTGACCCTCCACCTGCCTCTGCCTCCCTGGCCTTCCCTGTGACTCAGCCTCTTGTCCTCTAAGACTCCTTTCCTGAGGCCCCAGGCCATTGGAGGTCTCTCTCCTGGGCTCTCTACTGGATGGCTGCTGTGCCTACCCTTGCCCGGGATCCCACGCAGGTGGACTAGGCTGATCTGAGCTGAGCCTGAGCTCCTGAAGGTGTCTGACTATGGGCGGAGGTGGTCCTGGGTCTATCCTGAGATCTGGTGGGGATTGGCCAGTAGCAGGATGGTCCCAGGCCTACCTTGGGCCAGGCTCCCATGCTTGTCAGCGAGGCTAACCTGGGCTAGGGCTGGACTCTGGCAGGTGTCTACCAGTGGGCTGAATCAGTCCTGGGCTGAGCCTGAGCTCTGGAGGGGTCTGACAGTGGGCGGAGTCAGTACTGGGTGGAGCCTGAGCTCCTGAGGGAGTCTTGTGTGACTGGAAGCACCCAGGCTATCCTTTGCCTCACCTCACTTGCAGGTCAGGCAGTATGATCTCGGCTGAGCCTGAGTTCTGGAGGAGTTTGCTGCTGGGCGGATTCAGTCCTGGGCTGAGCCTGAGCTCCAGTGAGGGGTCTGGAGCTGGCGCGGATGTACCAGTGCTACGCTGTGCCTAGGCTCCCTTGCATGATGGCAAGGCCTATGTGGGTAGAGCTTGAATTCCTGTTTAGGTCTGCTGGCTGGCGGGATGGAACCTAGCCTAATGTGGGTTCCAGCTTCTGCAGAGGTTGCTGAGGTGGATCTGGGCCATGTATGACCTCTGGAGGGGATCTGCCAGTGGGTGGAGTCAGTCTTGGGCCTAGCCTGAGCTCTGGTGGCCTGGCGGTAGCAGGATGAACTCGGGCCTACCCTGTGCCCGGGCTCCTGTGCACATTGGCAAGGTAGATCTGGACCCATCCTGAGCTCTGGCCGGGGTCTCCCAGTGGCGGGAAGGACCCGGGCTTACCCTGCATTCTGGCTCCCGTTCAGGTCATTGAGGCTGTTGTGCTGATGGACTGAGCCCCCCCATGGGTGTCTGGCGGTGGGCCCAGGTGGTCCTGGGCTGAGCCTGAGTTCTGGTGGGAGCTGCCAGTGGGTGGAGGCAGGCCTGGGTTGAGCTTGAGCTCTGGTGAGGGTCTTATGATGGCGGGCGTATGGATCCGGGGCTACCCTGGGCCGGGGATCCCATGCATGCTGGCAAGGTGAATCTGGGCGGAGCCTGAGCTCTGGCTGGAGTCTGCAGGTGGCGGGAAGTACCAGGGTTTACTCTTTGCTCCTGCTCCTGCTCAGGTCCTGGATGCTGGTCTGGGTCTGGTCTGACACCCCATGGGTGTCTGGTAGTGGGTAGAGCTGGTTCTGGGCGATGCCTGAATTCCAGCGGGAGCTGCTAGTGAGTGGAGGCAGTCCTAGGTCAAGCCTGATCCCCAGCAGGGTCTGCGGGTGGGCACAGGCATTCCTGGCAGAGCCTGCAGGCTAGTATGGGGGGGTTCCACTGTGGCAGTATGGACCCAGGGCTACCCTGTGCTTGGGCTCCTGTGCAAGTGGGCGAGGCAGATCTGGGCAGAGCTTGAGCTCCAGCGGGGGTCTGTCGGTGGTGGGAAGGAACCGGGCCAACACTGGGCTCGGGCTTTGCTCAGGTTTTTGAGGTTGGTGGGTGTCTTCCAGTAGACAGACTTCGTCCTGGAGAAATCTGAGCTCCAGTGGTAGTTGCTGGTGGACGGAGGCAGTCCTGGGCCAAACCTAGGCACCAGTACCAGTCTCCTGGTTGACTGGATGGACTCGCGCTACCCTGAGGTCAGTGAGGCAGAACTGGGCAGAGCTGGAGGAGTTGGGGTACTGCCTGTGGCAGGATGCAACCAGTCCTATCCTTGCTAGCTCTCCTGTTCACATCCTCAAGATCTTGGAGGAGCCTGAGCTCCAGCGGGGGGTTGCTGGTGGAGGAAGGAGCCAGGCTTACCCTTCCATGTGTCTCCTGTGCAGGCAAGCCAGGAGGACTTCAGCAGAGCCAAGGTCAGCCGGGGGAGGGATGGAACCCAGCCTACCCTTGCCAGGGCTCTTGCACAAGTCATCAAGGCAGATCTGAGCCACATGTTAGCTCAGACAGGGGTCTGCCTATAGTTGGAGGCTGTCTTGTGTCTGGCCTGAGGTCTACTGGGGGCCTACTGGGGGCATTGGTCCCAGGCCTACCTTGGGCCAGGCTTCTGCATCTGTCAGCAAGGCTGATCTGGGTTGGGGCTTAACTTTAGCAACTGTTAGTGGGCGGAGTCAGTCTGAGCTCTGGTGCCAGTCTCATGGTGACTGAATGAATTTGGGCTCAGGCTCTGTCTCCTGCCAGGTCCTCCAGTTGGATCTGGGCAGAGCTAGAGTTCTGGTGGGGTTCTTCAGGTAGCAGGATGGAACCCAGCCTCCCCTTGCCCGGGCTCCTGTGCCTGTCAGCTAGGCTGATCTTGGCCATGGATGAGCTCTAGCAGGGCTCTGCCTTTGGGAGAAGGCGGTCCTGTGTCTGGCCTGAGCTCTGCTTGGGGCCTGCTTGTGGCAGTTGATCCCAGGCCTACTTTGGGCCAGATTGAGCTCTGTTAGGGGTCTGCTTGTGGCAGTTGGTCCCAAGACTACCTTGGCCAGGCTCCTGTGCCTGTCAGTGAGGCTGATCTGGACTGGGGCAGAATTTCTGCTACTGTCTGTCAGTGGGCAGAGTCAGTTGTGGTTGGAGTCTGAGCTCAGGTGCCAGTCTCTTGGTGCCTGAATGGACTTGGACTACCCTGGGCTTGGGCTCCGTCTCCTGCCATGTTGTCAAGTTAGATATGGGCAGAGCTGGAGCTCTGGTGGGGTTCTGCAGATGGCGGCATGGAACTGGGTCTCCCCATGCTGGGCTCTGGAGCAGGTCAGTGAGGTCAATCTGGGCCATGGATGAGCTCTGGCAGGTTTCTGCTTGTAGGCAGAGGCTGTCCTATGTCTAGCCTGAACACTGCTTGGGGCCTGTTTTTGGCAGTTGGTCCCAGGCCTGCTTTGGGCCAGGCTCCCACAACTATGGGAGAGGCTGATCTGGGCTGGGGATGAACTTCTAAGTCTGACTGCCAGGGGGCAGAGTTAGTCCTAGGCGGAGCCTAAGCTTGGGTGTCAGTCTCATGGTGACTGGATGAACTTGGGCTACCCTGGGGTGGAGTTCCATCTCCTGCCAGGTCATCGAGTTTGATCTGGGCAGAGCTGGAGCTCTGGTGGGGTTTTGCAGGTGGTGGTGTGGAACCAGGCCTCTCCTTGCTGTGGGTCCTTTGCAGGTCAGCAAGGCCGATCTGGGATGTGTATGAGCTCTGGTAGGGGCCTGCTGTGGGCTGAGTCAGTCCTGGGGCGAACCTGAGCTCAGGTGAAGGTCTGGTGGTGGCCATATATTCCCAGGGCTACCTTGTGCCCAGGCTCCTGTGCACATCTGCAAGGCTTATCTGGGGGGAGCCTTAGAATCTGGGGGGGGGGTCTGCTGGTGGCAGGAAGGACTGGGGACTACTCTGGGCTCCATTCAGGTCGTCAAGGCTGATCTAGGCTGTGATTGGCCACTGGGGAGTGTCTGTCTGTGGAAGTCTGTCCTGGTCCAAACCTGAGCTCTGG
Source organism: Ictidomys tridecemlineatus (assembly GCF_052094955.1). Classification (NCBI taxonomy): domain Eukaryota; kingdom Metazoa; phylum Chordata; class Mammalia; order Rodentia; family Sciuridae; genus Ictidomys; species Ictidomys tridecemlineatus. Next base: position 259,739 of record NW_027521026.1, read on the forward strand.
AGGGAGCTTCTTGTGGGTGGAGGCAGACCTGGGCATGACCTGAGCTTTGGCGCCAGTCTCACCATGAGTGGATGGATTCAGGCTACCCTGGGCCCCTTCTCCCGTGGAGGAGAAGGATGGATCTGGACTGGATCTGAGCTCCTACAGTGGTTTGCCAGTGGGAAGAGGCAGTCCTGGCCTGAGTCTCAGTTCCAGGGAGGGTCGGCCAATGTTGGGATGGATCCAGACCTACCTTTTCCCACACTCCATGGAGGTTGGTAAGGCTGATCTGGGCAGATCCTGAGCTTCAGTGCGTGTGTGCTGGTGTGTGAAGGTGGTCCTGGGCTGGACCTGAGTTAGGTGCAGTTCTCCTGGTTGAGGGATGCATGCAAGCCCACCCTGTGTCTGGCCGCCTGTGTAGGTCGGTGGGGTCAGATCTGGACTGTACATGAGCTCTGGCAGGTCTGCTTGTGGCAGGTGAGTGAAAGCAGTCCTGGGCTGGGCCTGAGCATCCCGCTGGTGGCAGGATGAAATCAGGCTACACTGGGCCCCAGCTGCAGTGCATCTGGGAAGAGCCTGAGCTCTGTAAGGTGTCTCTGGAACTTTATTTTATTCATTTGTTTGTATCTGGTACTGAGAATCTAAGCCAGTGCCTCACACCCAGCCCTATTTGCTTCTTCTTCACCTTTAATCATAATATCTTTTGGTTCTATATTATTTGTTCATGCATGCATTTGAATTTTAACAAGTTCTTATTATGTGATATCACCAGCAAAGCTTCCCAAGCTGGCCCCAGATCAGACCTTGATCCTCAGCAAGATTACATCCTACACATCCAAGACACCTCTTGCATAGGTTCAGAAGAGAGATGACTAAGACACGTTCCATGACTCCCAACTTTGGGGAAAAATTGTTTTGAAGAGGTAAAGGATGAGGGATCATCTGACAGATATCCTGAAAAATGCAGAGCAGATGTTTTTGAATAAGAATTCATATATTGATAAAGTTTTTTTATTTCCTTTTTGCTGGCGTTCATTTATTTTTTACCCACCGCTTTGGAAATTCGAGGCAAGCGCTTTGCCCCCTTTGCCATTGAGCCACTACCCAGCCCATTCATTCATTGTCAGTGTGGGAATACAATGCTGTTTTTGTTATCATGGCTCTGTAGTACAGTTTAAGCTATACTATTATGATATGTCTTACTTCACTCTTCATGCTAAGTATTGCTTTGGCTATTCTGCATCTCTTATTTTTTCACATGAATGTCTTGGTTGCTTTTTCTAGTTTTGTGAAGAATTGCTTTGGTATCTTTACATGAATTGCATTAAAATTTATGCCCAAGCACAAATTAGTTAAAACTATGAAAAAGAATCCCAGTTCACCATGAACAAAACTGGTCACTGGTATCTGTTGACCCAGCCACTATCTCCTCAGTGGTGGCTAAGCTGAGGTTACTCCTCACATTTTGGTGTTAAGGGTGTCTTAGAGTTGAGTCTACTCTGCATGTTGATGCTGAGGTCTAGGTTCAGGCATACTTTGTCACCACACAGCATGGGATACTTTTTTGGGGTTTTTAAACTTTTAATTTTGTCTGGAAATTTCTTTGGGTCCTTTAATCACTTTGCTTGATCAACATCTGTGTGCTAGGCACTATACGGTGTGGAGTACAGAGTGAATATGCCAAGTCCATGCTTCCATGGAACTTAATGAAGTTAGTAGGATAATTATAGCATCTATATCTACCTCAATGTTACTGTGAAACTTAGAAGACAATTTGTCTGTTAATAACTGCAGTGCTGAGGACTGTAATATTGTTGAGGAAATTTGTAGAAGATTTAATCAGGCACCACATTGTTTTTGTCTGGAAAGTCTGAGTAATGTAAAGTTGTTACTTTTTCTGTAATAAAAACAAACATTTAACACAGTTCATATCTGAAGCCTTTGAACTTCAGGGATTCCTGTGGGTTGCCTGTTTCCAGGTCAGATACAGAGTCCTGTGCTTACTCAGTACAGGTTTGGAGACCCTTGAAGCCTCTTCTATTACCATGAGAGCCAGTGCATCATAGTCAGCAGGCCAATTCCAAGTCTCCAGCTCACACAGATGACACATCAATGGTGCTGAAGTCCCCCCAATCAGTTCATCTCCTGCCTTCACACACTCCCTACCCACCATTTAGCTGGATGGACCCTGCTCCATAATGGGAATTTTCTAGCCTTTGCCTTAATTGTCCAGAGCTCTTGGAGAGGGTCCTGGACTTTCCTAATCCCCAGAACTTTCTCTGGGTCCTCTTCACATGTCCCCATAATTATTGGCTCTGAGTGTGCTTTGTGCAGATGGTGGTGTACTGCAAGCTCATACCACATTTATTTTGTGTCCTCTTCCTTATAGCACATAACAAGGTGCTGAGAGTTGGTCTGAAAAATGACCCAAAACTTCATGAACATACAGTTAGGAAAACCTAGGGGTTGGAGGCGATGATAGTCTGGAGAGAAACCAATTCCTCCTAGGGAAACACAGGCACAATCAAACTTCATCCTGCACACCAAATCCAAGTAATTCTGGATGGATTTCAGAGAGTTAAAAAAATGAAGGGAAAACAGAAGTAGAACATAAAATTGAATAGTTTTTCAATTTCTGCTTGGGATCCAGTTCTCACTGTCAGATCACATTGTGCTCTAGCTGGGGATCATGAATATATCACATGAAGTGAGAGATGTAGAAACACATCTGCAGTTACTTGTCTTGTTGTGACACATTTCCTTAGTCTTTTATGGGGAAAAATTACACATTTCCTTTAAATATTGCTCCTAATGAATGCTGTGCTAGGGCTGTTTTGCCTCAGCCAATAAATACCTGAGCTTTGTTCAGAGGGATCCAGATTTTTAGAAAAAGGCTAAGCAGCAGAGAGAGAGAGAGAGAGAGAGAGAGAGAGAGAGAGAGAGAGAGAGAGAGAGAGAGATCGAGATCAAATTAGTTGTCAGAATAGGACTCCACTGTGACAATAAATGCTGAGCAATCACTTCTGGTTCTGTGATTTAGTATCTGTGCTGCCTCTCCACCTGGTGGTCTTTAACTGATAAGCTGGCTTTTGACATTGGCCTGCATGAGGACACCACAGGTGAGGACTTGGGGATGGTGGAGAGCCTGGCTGGGTTGGACGATTGTGTGAGACACTATGGATGATGCATTAGACCAATGTGCTCGTGGGTAGGGTCAGGAGAAAGTGCTTTCTTCTTGACATATTGATAGAGGGAGGAAGTCTGAATTTTTCCTTAAGGCAATCCCCAGGTAATTTGTTGGATATTCAAGCTAGGTTTCAAACTCTATTCTTTCATGAGTTTGGAGGGGAAAACTAGTACTTACTATTCATCTCACTGGGTGTTAACTATCATATTGTGCACTGGTTAGTTTATAAAATATCACTGCATATCTCTCATTTTAATCAGATTTTAAGTATACACATGTAAGGTCCTCAATGTCAACAAACAAACAAAAAATAGAGAATGAGAACCTCCTTCATTTCTCTGCCCATAGGCCATTGTGCTGAATTTAATATCTGTTAAGGAGATATGCATTTCCATGTTTTTGAAACAATTATAGGTATATATTAACATACTTATACTTTTGGAAAGTCAAAATAAGGGAACTCTTCTCAGTTCTCTGAGGAATTTAGACTTAATTGATAAACCTCTGTGAACTATGTGTCTTTTTTTTTTTTACAAAGAGTATGCATGGCTTTTGTAATTGAAAAGCCATGAGACCAAGTAGAAAAAAATAATTGAAGTAGCCCAATTTTGTCCCTTTCAGGAGAGGATTCAGTCCATCGTCTCACTCCTTCCAGAAATGCTTTCTGCTGGGTTGTGAGTGTAGCTCTATGGTGGAGCTGCTATGAAACAGTGGTTGGCAAATAGTGGTTACAGTATAAATGCTTGTGTGAGTGAATGCAAAACTAACTACAACTCTAAAATGTGGATCTGGTGAATAAAGATAAGGAATTCTGCCAGGTAACCTGCAAGTAAGAGAGATTGTGTAAGGAAAGCGTCATGAAGCACAGGCTACATATTGATGCTAAGGATGCTTCAGAAATATTATTGGATCACTCCTTCATTGACTCATGCAAAATTAACTTTAATTGAGTGCATACAGTATGTTACTTGGTGCTGGGAAAACCAGGACAACTACCCCTGAAGGACAGGAGATTTTCTACCTCAGGGGCAAGTCTTGGGATAAAGGTCAAGGCAAGGTGTGGATCCCCATCTGAGCTACTCTTTTTTTTATTGGTTGTTCAAAACATTACAAAGCTCATGATATACCATTTTTCATACATTTGACTCAATTGGGTTATGAACTCCCATTTTTACCCCAAATACAAATTGCAGAATCACATTGGTTACACATTCACATTTTTACATAATGGCATATTAGTGACTGTTGTATTCTGCTACCTTTCCTATCCTCTACTATACCCCCTCCCCTCTCCTCCCATCTTCCCTCTCTACCTCCTCTGCTGTTGTTCAATTCTCTCCCTTGTTTCCCTCCCCCTTTCCCCTCACAACTTCTTATATGTAATTTTGTGTAACATTGAAGGTCTCCTACCATTTCCATATGCTTTCCCTTCTCTCTCCCTTTCTCTCCCACAAGTCGTCTTTGTTTAATGTTAATCTTTTCCTCATGCTCTTCTTCTCTGTTCTGTTCTTAGTTGCTCTCTTTATATCAAAGAAGACATTTGGTATTTGTTTTTTAAGGATTGGCTAGCTTTGCTTAGCATAATCTGCTCTAATGCCATCCATTTCACTGCAAATTCTACAAGTTTGTCAATTTTTTAGTGCGTAATACTCCATTGTGTATAGATGCCACATTTTTTTTTATCCATTCATCTATTGAAGGGCATCTAGGTTGGTTCCACAGACTAGCTATTGTGAATTGTGCCGCTATGATCATTGATGTGGCAGTATCCCTATAGTATGCTCTTTTAAGATCCTCAGGGAATAGTCTGAGAAGGGCGACAGCTGGGTCAAATGGTGGATCCATTCCCAGCTTTCACAGGAATCTCCATACTGCTTTCCAAATTGGCCTCACCAATTTGCAGTCCCACCAGCAGTGTACAAGTGTACCCTTTTCCCCACATCCTCGCCAGCACTATTGTTGTTTGACTTCATAATGGCTGCCCATCTTACTGTAGTGAGATGGTATCTTAGGGTGGTTTTGATTTGCATTTCTCTATTTGCTAGAGATGGTGAGCATTTTTTATGTACTTGTTGATTGATTTTATGTCCTCCTCTGAGAAGTGTCTGTTCAGGTCCTTGGCCCATTTGTTGATTGGGTTATTTGTTATCTTATTGTTTAATTTTTTGAGTTCTTTGTATATTCTGGATATTAGGGCTCTATCTGAAGTGTGAGGGGTAAAAATTTGTTCCCAGGATGTAGGCTCTCTATTTACCTCTTTTATTGTTTCTCTTGCTGAGAAAAAACCTTTTTAGTTTAAGTAAGTCCCATTTGTTTATTCTTGTAATTAACTCTTGGGCTATGGGCATCCTATTAAGGAATATGGAGCCGGACCTCACAGTATGTAGATCGTAGCCAACTTTTTCTTCTATCACACACAGTGTCTCTGATTTGATATCTAGCTCCTTGATCCATTTTGAGTTAACTTTTGTGCATGGGGAGAGAAAGGGATTCCGTTTCATTTTGTTGCATATGGATTTCCAGTTTTCCCAGCACCATTTGTTGAAGATGCTATCCTTACTCCATTGCATATTTTTAGCCCCTTAATCAAATATAAGAAAGTTGTAATTTTGTGGATTGGTTTCTGTGTCCTCTATTCTGTACCATTGGTCCACCTGCCTGTTTTGGTACCAGTACCATGCTGTTTTTGTTACTATTGCTTTGTAGTACAGTTTGAACTCTGGTTCACACTTCCTGCTTAGAATTGCTATACCTCCAGATTCACACTTCCTGCTTAGAATTGCTTTTGCTATTATTAGTGATGGTAGATGGAGCTAACAGAAAACGACCTACCATGTCAAGACATAAGGTCACTGAGTTTCCTTACACCTGCAATAAACAACTCACTTTAAATCTTTAAAAAATGCCATTTACAAAATTACTAAGAAATGGAACAGGTATAAATATAGCACACTATGTACAAAAGTATATCCACCAAAAGCTGTGAAATATTGTGGGAAGGAAATAAAATCTAAATAAATGAACAGATCACCTTTTTCATTATTTATAAACTAAATATTTTTAAGATGCCAATTCATCTTCACTTGGTCAATACAACATTCCAAATCAGACTTTCATTAACCTCTTTTATAGATTTTCACAAAATATTCAAAACGTAGAATAGCCTACACAATCCTGAATAACATATTTAAAGAAATAATACCTTCTCATTCCAGTGCTTATTATAAAGCCCCAAGAATTCAGGGTGAGCATAAGGAAATGATAGTGCATCAATAAATAGGAAAGAATACAGACTTCACACATAGACCCATGCAAAAAAAGTCAAAGGAGCAATAGCAAAGAGTGCTCATTTATTTTTTATTGATTGTTTTAAAAGAAAATCAATGAAAGTGGAATGCATTACAATTTTTTTCTTTTTAAAAATTTTAAATATTTGTTTTAATGTTTTTATTGTTTTTTAAGAGTAAATAACAGCGGAATGCATTCTTATTACATATACACATCAGAGTTTTTCACATTTCTGGTTGAATATAAAGTATATTGACATCAATTTGTGTCTTCACACATGCATTTTAGAGAATGACATCTATCACATTCCACCATCCTTGCTAATCTCCTGCCCCCTCCCTTTCCCTCCCACCCCTCTGCCCTATCTAGAATTCATCTATTCCTCCCATGCTCCCCCTCCCTACCCCACTAAGAGTCAGCCTGCTTATATCAGAGAAAACATTCAGCATTTTGGGGGGGATTGGCTAACTTCACTTAGCATTATCTTCTCCAATGTCATCCATTTACCTGCAAATGTCATGATTTTATTCACTTTTATTGCTGAGTAATATTCCATTGTGTATATATGCCTCATTTTTTTAATCCACTCATCCACTGAAGGGCATCTAGGTTGGCTCTACAGTTTAGCTATTGTGAATTGTGCTGCTATAAACATAGATTTTTATGTTTAGATGTGGCTGTGTCCTGTAGTATGCTGTTTTTAAGTCTTTTGGTATAGACCAAGGAGAGGGATAGGTGGATAAAATGGTAGTTCCATTCCCAGATTTCCAAGGAATCTCCATACTACTTTCCATATTGCTGCACCAATTTACAGTCCCATCAGCAGTGTATGAGTGTACCTTTTTCCCTACATCCTTGCCAATACTACTGTAGTTTGTCTTCATAATAGCTGCCATTCTGACTGGAGTGAGATGATATCTTAGAGTAGTTTTGATTTGCATTTCTCTAATTGCTAGAGATGATGAACATTTTTTCATATTTTTTTTATTTATTGTATATCCTCTTCTGAGAAGTGTTTGTTCAGGTTTTTGGCCCATTTGTTGATTGGGTTAATTTGTGTGTGTGTGTGTGTGTGTGTGTGTGTGTGTGTGTGTTTAGCTTTTTGAGTTCTTTATATACCCTAGAGATTAGTGCTCTATCTGATATATGAGGGGTAAAAATTTGTTCCAAGGATGTAGGCTCTCTGTTCACCTAACAGATTGTTTCTTTTGCTGAGAAGAAACTTTTTAGTAGCTACACTAATGAAGGAGAGAGAAAACTCAAATATCCAGCATACATGATGAAAAAGTTAATATCACAGCAGATACTACAGAAATACCAAGAAATTATTTTAAAAACTTATATCCAATAAAATAGAAGACATTAAAGGCATTGACAAATTTCTTAACTCATGAAATTTGCCCAGATTGAATCAGGAAGATATACACAATTTAAACAGACCAAGTGACGAAATAGAAGACACCATCAGAAGCTTACCAACCAAGAAAAATCCAGGACCAGATAGATACACAGCTGAGTTCTACAAGACCTTTAAAGAAGAACTAATACCAATACTCTACAATTTATTTTAGGAAATAGAAAAAGAGTAGCACTTCCAAACTCATTCTATGAGGCCAATATCACCCTGATCCCAAAACCAGACAAAGACATATCAAAGAAAGAAAACTTCAGACCAATATCTCTAATGAACATAGATGCAAAAATTCTCAATAAAATTCTGGCAAATTGAATACAAAAACATAGCAAAAGGATCGTGCACCATGATCAAGTGGGATTCATCCCAGGGTTTCAAGGTTGGTTCAACATAAGGAAATCAATAAATGTAATTCATCACATCAATAGACTCAAAGATAAGAATCATATGATCATCTCAATAGATGCAGAAAAAGCATTTGACAAAATATAGCACCCTTTATGTTCAAAACACTAGAAAAACTAGGGATAGAGGGGTGTATCTCATCATCATAAAGGCTATCTATGCTAAGCCTCAGGCCATCATCATTCTAAATAGAGAATAATTAAAGACACTCCCTCTACAAACTGGAACTAGACAGGGATGCCCTCTTTCACTGCTTCTATTCACTAAAACACAGGATACTTGCTTTGATGCATTTCCCCTTGCACTTTATAAAATTGTGACATTAAACACCTGTGTATCAATGTCCAACCATTTAGTGGAGATCCAACAGGGGGCAGCTGGGAACAACTCAACAGTGATCTCTGAGCTTTCTGTGCTGTGCCCTGGCTGCCAGCAGGGGGAACATGAACCCACCTTGGCAGTTTCAAGGACAGAGAGCCTGTTTCCCTCAGGAAGGGCGCCATTCATTGCAGCTGGGGAATGAATTGAGGGGAGCTCACTGGAGGAAAAAATCTCCTATATGCAGCATCGATGGAAGAGAAAGGAAGTTGGTAGAGGAGGGGGTTTGCTTGGCTTTTCCCTGATATTTGTTGACAGCCTGCAGAGAAGATCTCATTTCTTTGAATGTTCCATATTGAGTTACACTTTTCTTCCTGACATAAAATTTTATGAAAACTTATTTTACAGAAATATCAATCATTGCAGGGGTTAAAAGGCAGAAATCAACATGCTGTGTTTTTTTGTTTATTTGTTTTTTACAAATTCAATATGGATAGATCTTCCAAACAAAAGTTGAATAAAGAAACTACAGAGCTCAATAACACAATCAATAACTTAGACTTAACTGATATATATATATATATATATATATATATATATATATATATATATATATATAATATTTCAACCTGTATCAAGAGGATACACTTTCTTCTCAGCAGCACATGGATCCTTTTCTAAAATAGACCATATATAATGCCACAGGGAAACTCTTAGCAAATACAAAGGAGTATAGATATTACCATGCATTTTATCAGATGATAATGGAATGAAATTGGAAATCAATGACAAAATGAAAAATTAAAATTTCCCCATCACCTGGAGACTGAACAATATGCTACTGAATGAACTATATGTTACAGAAGACATCAAGGAAGAGATTAAAAAATTCTTAGAGGTAAATTAGAACATAGACACAACATATCAAAATCTCTGTGTCTTTAGGAAAACTCTTGACACAGATTCAGAAAGGGACCAACATATGCAGAAATTACAAAATTACAGGACCTGTGGTCAATGAGTTGGGATGATATCAAAAGCTTGGTCTTTATCTCCATTGCCAATCAAATAACAAGCACAAGGATTTGAGAAAAAGAAAAAAAGGTTTTCTTGACTTGCTAGCAAAGGAGGAACTTGGGACTGCTGCCCCAGAGGTTGTGATTTTCTCTGCCTGGAGTAATAGAGAGCTTTTAGAAGAGGAACACAAGGGTGAGGAATCCAGATATTATCAGTAGATATAAATCATTAGTGTCCATCAGGTGTCCTTGAGTGACTCATTGCTCTGGACCTCAGGTATAGAGTTCCTCCCTCCCTCCCTCCCTTCCTCCCTTCCTCCCTTCCTCCTGGACAGTGAAGGACAGCATAATTTAGTACAGGACAGGAACAATTTTGGTCTGTTTATCCTACTGATATGGAGTGTGAGAGGCAAAACAAGAAGAAAATGAAAAAGAAAACGTTTTACAATAAACTGTTTGTGGTTGAGCAGCAAAGTTTATACTCAAAGCATGAAGTAGACCCCTGTTACAGGGACAGGCCAGACCCAGCAAAATCATGTTGGAGCCCAAAGTAAAAAGGAAAGTGTGTGCTCATGTGTCCACCTGTCATTAACTTATATCATTTATTTTTCCTACAGCGTTAAAGTAGTTACAAATATCTTTAAAAACAAGTGCATTAAAACTCATGTTCCTTCAAGTTTAAGTATGTTATTTATAGAAAACCAATTTTCTTTTACTTTCCTGGATTTTATGGAAGCAACCTTTCAATAATGTGTTTAATATAACTTCTTTGTGTATCTGACTTTGAGAGCCACATTTAGTCCATCTTTTTGGTCAAAGAGGAGATAGCCTTATTTGTACTCAGTAGAGGAAAAGTATTATATGGGAAAATGAAATTCAAAAAGTCAAGCTGATTTCAAAGTATCTCAAAATAATTCACAACACCAAGGACACCGTAACTATTAACATATTATTCATACAGAGTCTCCTCTGTGGGAACATTTAGACATAGGTTTCATAACTGTGTCTGAATGGGATTTGGGTAAAACTTTATAACAATATTGGATGATGTTCTTACTTTACTGGTGTTATATATATTGATATGATCTTTTGTCTATTCTGACCTTTTTAAATTGCAATACTTTGTATAAAATTATACAAAATTAATCAGTTTTTTTCTCTATGTGAAATGAAAAATCAACTCTACTGGTTCCAGTAAAGAATCAATTTTTAACATGATTAAAGTCATTTGTAAAGACTTAAGTAAAATATCAGTTGAGACTTTTTGCACTTAAGTCTAATCCATTATAATCTAATGGAAATCTTAAAAAAAAAAACTGTTCCCAAATAAGTTCAAATATACCAGGTACAAATATGTAAGTACAAGGAGCTCACTAACTATGCTATTCCAAATAGATGAAGAGCAATATTGATTTTATACTATGGTTCTATGGAAATAAATTAAAACCTGTTCTTTCTCCCTATATGCTTGGATTCATAGGCAGTTAACAAAATTCTCCATTTCATTCACTTATTGACTAACTAGCTGGTTATAATGTCTCAAAATCCCACTCCTCCATAGTATTGTCTCTCCTTTTTTCAAGACCAGAATTTTCACCTTTTTTATTTTTTTAACAGAGGTTTCAAATCGATCACTGATGCCTTCCCCTGGGTTTTGAGTACTTTTCTCTTTGAGATTCTTTTTCATTATTCAGTTTATCCTCTCTGAAACATTTATTTCCTTCTGAATGAATTTTATGTAATTCTTGAAATTTATGCCACATATTTAAGGGAACTCCAGAAGGATACTCTGCACACGTATTTACATTTGGCTTTGTTTCAATTTTATTGTCCATCTCTTGGGAAATCTGAGAGTTTAGAAGTAATAGCCAAAGGGAAACTGGCCTTGTGGTTATGGAATTGACTTATCTGCAGTTAGTCTAATAGTGATGTAGAAATAAATAAAAGAGGAAATAAATAAATATACAGTGAGAAAATAGAGGAATAGAATGAAGTGTCCAATAAAGACAAGGAGTTCAAAGAAAGAATCACTGAGGAATTAATATTTAATCTGAAACTCAAATATAGTGAATTTGGTTTGAGAGGATGTACATAGACATCAGAGTGAAAATGAATTATTACATTAGTTATTGTAGTGCTCAAAGTGGAGATATCAATTATCTTTTAATTAGTTCTTTTTAGTTATACATAATAGTAGGATTCATTTTGACATAATTATAAAAGCATCCCTTATTTTTGACCTCTTTCAGAGCTGTGACCAAGGCCAAAATTGAACTCATTTATTGCCCTTACATTTCCATAGGACTCATTCAAACCCATCAGGGCAGGAGTAAAAAAAAAAATATTATAGGGATGTTCTTGTGCTAATGTACCCAAGGCATGTATTTCCTCTATGTCGCAAGCCAATTGAGGGCTATGTGTGGACTTTGTCTGCATTACAGTCTAGTGGATAGTAACATCTGGTGTCTGGGAACTTCCAGTGGACATTTCCTTTGTGTAAGACTTCCCAGAGATATTGTGAATTTCTATCCTTCTCTTCCATGTCCCACATGGCACCTGAGATGGGTGTTACCTGCCAAGATGCCAATCAACCTGATGAACTGCAGGGCAACATAAAGCAAGACTCTGCCCTTGAAACTTTATTCCTGCCTTTGATGTACCCCCCCCCACTGGAGCCATTTTCTTTGTGTAGCTCTAACACCTGTGTGGACTAAACCTATCAGGGCTCCACTTTTGAAAACATATTTCTGATTCTTTGTCTTTTGTACTTCACTAACTATTCTACACTTTAATTTCTCAGGTGGCTTACACCCTCCTCAGCAGGAAGAACAACTCCCCAAAAAGATGCTGGCCATTCCCCATGCCTGTACAATGAGTTTGTTTAGAAAAGCACTTGAGATGTTCCAATTCCCAGTCCCATAAGACAAAGCTTTTATTAAGTCACACAATGTCTTTAAGATTAATCCTAAATTATGGAGTACAGTGATGTCAGATTCTCAATATCCAGGAAGGTATGTTTGGGAATTTAGAACATTTATGTACAACAGCAGGACACAACCAAATAACCCCTGAACGCCAGAGAGACAGACCCCAAGCCTTTCCAACTTGTAGGAGTTTACACCCCATCCTCTGTCTTGGAAGTGTGCCTACACTCTTTGAGCTGGTGGCATAGTGACACAGAAGTTAAAGCCACATGATCAACATAATAAAACTTCAGTACTCATTCAGTTTATGTCCAAGTCACAGCTGCCACTACAATCACATAAAATAGGATCAGATTATTTAAATACACTTGTGGAAAAACAAAGACCATTGTTGCACTCCTCCAGTGGAAGCATATTGACCTTCTTTTCCTCATTGGACCTCTTGTATTTCCTTTGCCTTCTAGTGTAGCTTGAGAAATATGAAGTGGCCAGTAAAAGGCTCAGGAATGACTATAGACATCTATGACACTGCCTCATAGATGCTTGAAGAGTGGTCCTTCAGTTCTGCTGTGAATGGTTAATTATCAGGACCAGTGCAGACTGCTGTATGAAGGGCCTGCTTCATCCATAACTGCCTTAGGTCTTGGAGTTCTTCCATGGGTTTCCATCACAGGGTGCCATATTGGGACTCCGCCACATTGTCCCAAGCATAGTTTCAGGAAGCTATCACCAAGAAAAATAAAGAGATGGAAGTGTCCTCATTTACAGTTTAATATATACAGCTTAATGTAGGGCAGGTGGTGACTGATGTGCTCTTACTCTGTTTGCTCTAGTAGGAGTATATCTTCAGCACAAGTGTCCCAGATCCAAAAGAGCCATTCTGTTGTACTTTCTATAGCTTTTTGCCTAAACTTATTCCCCAGTTCTATCAGCAGAATATCATCTCTCATGAAAATATGCATGTGCTGGTGGGGAGGGGGCAGATCTTCACCCTTCTCTCCCAATGACCTTGGCTAATGTGTCTTGGCCTTTTCAGTTATGACTATAAACTCTCTGTCACTTGGCACTGACACCTAAATTGGCTCATCCAATCTGCTGCTGCTTCTTCAGAGATATCAGATTCACAAGTATCTCATTTATGGAAGTCCATTCCTGAACAGGTATTCCAAATTGAAAAATCTATGATAACCAGTCACCTCCCTTTCCCTTGAGTAATGAAAAGGGAGAGGAGAGGGCCCAAGTGCAGCCAGAGGAATCATGGTGGGTGAGGAGCAGGAGGAGGGTCACAGAGAGACAGATGGGCTGGGCAAAAAGTAAAGAGTATCACCATTTAAGCCTCTGGAGATGCAGGGAGACTTAATTGCCATGAATCCAATTCCTAAGACAAAGGAATGAAGACCTTGTAAGAGAGGACCCAGGTCTTCATTGCCTGAAACTCTATCTAGTATGTTGGTGATACTCTCCATTGAATTTTTAATTTGGCTTATTAATTCTTTCCTTTATGAGGATTTCTGACTCATTCTTCTTCAGGATCTCTATCTCCTTATTGAAATAGTCTACTACTTCTTGAATTTTCTCTCTGATTTCATTTCTTATGCCATCTTTTACTTGGTAGATTAGCTTAACCATGAATTTTATGAAGTCCATCTCTGACATTTCTTCCACTGTGGTGTCAATGGAGTCTATTGTCCACAGTTTCTGTGTTATTTGGGATCATTTGTTCCCTTGCTTTTTTATATTGTTGGCTTATTCATTCTTTCCTTTTGAGGATTTCTGACTCATTCTTCTTCAGGATCTCTATCTCCTTATTGAAACAGTCTACCCATCTATCTGGATGGGTCTGATGCTGTAGAGTTTTTACCTTATGAGTTTATAGTGTTCCTCTATGTCATTAGTACCTCACAGATTGGAGTGGGGGGATCCCAATCATAATAGTAATGTATGTAAACATTATGTAGCAGTAGACTAAATCCTTAGGTCCTATTTGGCTAGCTAATGTTAATTGGTACAATATGTAGATAGTGGGATGAGCAATTTCCATTAGTAAAAACCACAAATAATTATGCATTATATGTGGCTTAAAATCAAATAATAGGTGTTGTCTATGGTTTCCACCATATTAATTATTGCTATGACATTGATGGTAGGTGTAGTTGTTATGTATCTCAATTAGTTTTAACAAATATTAAAGATAGAGTTGAGTATGAGGAAAGAAGGAGAGAAAAGAGAGTCAAAAACTGTTTGCAATTTCAAAGGGTGGATAGGGCAGACACAGTGGTACTTAGGATATGTTGTTAATGAGAAAATGAAGAGAAAACAGAATAATTTAAAGGAGGAAAGAGAGATTGAAATATTGGTGTCAGAAATAGAAAAAAAGAGAATAGGAGATAAGGGAGACAGAGTAGTGGCAAAGTCGATACATAAATCAAAATCAGCTAATCAGAATTGCTAACCCTGAAAATACAGAACACGGGAAAATTACATCTTCAGGGGGAAAAAAAAAGAAAAATGAAAAAAAAAGGCTAGAAATGAGGAAAGAGAAACAAATATGAATGTATGTAAGAGTCCTGGATCATTCAGTACACAAACAAAACAAAAGCCCTTCACAGATGTAGAAATACAAATGGTCAACAAATATATGAAGGATATATAAAGTAATTTTCAATAACTATTAGTCAGAGAAATTAAAACTAAACTGAGATTTAATCTCACTCTATTCAGAATGGCAATTATCAAGAACACAAGCAACATTAAAAGTTGGTGAAAATGTGGAGAATAAGGTTCACTCACATTGCTGGTGAGAATGCAAATTGGTGTAACCACTCTGGAAAACAATAAGGATATTCCTCAGAAAACTTGGGATGGAACCATCATTTGACCCAGTTATCCAACTACTTAGGTTATACCCAAAGGAGTTGAAATCAGCATACTGCAGTGATACAGCCATATCAATGTTTACAGCTGCTCAATTCACAATTGCTAAGCTAACGAACCAAACCTGGTACCTTCATCAGATGAATGGATAAAGAAAATATGGTATATATACACAATAGAATATACTCGGCCAAAAGAAGAATGAAATTGTGGCATTTTCCAGCAAATGGATGGAAGTGGAAAATATCATGTTAAGTGAAATAAGCCAATTAAAAAAAACCCAAAATGCCAAATGTTTTCTCTCAGATATGTGGATGCTAACCCATGAAAAGAGAGGGTAGGAAAGGAAAGTATAGGGGTTGATTGGATTAAGGAAAAAAGAAATGAAGGGAAGGGAGAGGGTTGGTATAGGAAAGACAGTAGAATGAATTGGATTTATTTGCCTGTGCTTATATTGGAGTACATGGCCACTGTAACTTCACATCATGTACCACCAAAAGAATCATATCCAAATTGGAATGGGTTGCACTCCATGTATGTATAATACATCAAAATATACACTACTGTCATGGGTATCTAAAAATATCAAATAAGAAAGAAAAAAGAAGGGAGATCAGTGGAGTAGAAGAAGGAAATAGAGGATGAGGGAGAAAGACAGGAAAAGAAGCAACAGTCAAATGAAATTGACTGAATTATGCCATGTTCACATATGAATATACCATGATGAATTTCACCTTTGTATATGCCTACAAAGCACCATTTAATATAATAAATATGTTGAATACAAGTAGAGGAGGGGAAGTGGAACAGAGGGAGGGAGGAGGGACAGATAGAGTAAGCACTGAGGACTAAAGTGGAGCAAATTATTCTCCATGCGTGTATGATTTTTGTCAAAATGAGCCCCACTATTATTAATTATTGTGAATAACTATAATGCACTAATAAAAAATTTTTAAGATCGAAAACATTAAATGCTATGCTATGCAAGAAAAAAAAAGTAGGGGCCCACGTTTCTCCCATGAGCTACTTACTCCTTGGATGGCCATGCTGTCCCCAGTTGGCACAGTCCTGCTGCTGGTTGGTCGACTCTTTCTCAGGCTGATACAGAGGCAGCAGTACTCCCTGAGCCAACCCCAGGCTGCTCCACGCTGCCATGAAAGTGGGGAAAGAAATGCCTGAAAGAAGAAAATCTGTCCCACCCTCAAGGCTCCTAGGAGCAGAAAAGTAGTGCTGCTGAAAATCTTTCATCAGGCTGATTGGGGAGCTGTTGTCCAGGTATAGCTGCTAGAAGGAGGCCACAAAAAGGAATAGGCCCATGCCATGGCACCAAGGCTGCTGTGTTATGGTGGAGAGGGCCACCACCTCCTAAGCATTATTGTGTTTCTATGGAAGAAAACCAAGGCACCCTGCAGAAGAAGGTTCTGAATATGAAGAAGAGCTGGATCTCAGAGGATGAAGTGGAGGCCTTGCAGGGTAATAATCTGACTGTGGGAGCCTGCACCATCATTCAGACTGCCCCTTCTCCTCCACATCTGTGCATCTCCCAAGCCTGCTGCAGATGATGCTGTGGGTACCCACCCACTGTACAAGCAGTCTTCCAGTCTTCTACTGCCTCCCAGAGCAACTCTGGCCCATGCTCTAATGTGCATCATGGATCTAGGGATCTGCCATCCAGTGGCATGACATAAGCCCCTTGACTTTCATGTGGTAGGCACAGTGGGTGAAGGGACCAAGAGCACCTCTCTAACATTCCAGCAGCAGAGCAGTTACTCACCATCCCAAAATAGTCTGCCAGGTATAAATTTTCATTAATAAAATATTTTTCTAATTTGGTAATCAAGGTGGCTTTTGGAAATATTTTGCCTTCACAAATTTGACCTCAACATGATCACTTCTACAAAGCCCAAGTATCAGAAGAATCACCTATCATGAGCTGAACATTACTTTTCCTCCAAAAGACAAGTGGAGAATATTACTGATGACAGAAAGCATTCTGAATCCAAGGCCTGGCAGGGCCACTATAGGTATCTGACTGACCTCAGAGAAGATGTGGGGCTTCCTATGCTCTTAAAAAAATTCAAGGAAGTGAATGGAATCTGCAGGGAGGGGTGGGGCTGGTGGCAGCATGCCCTTAAATGAGGGAATGGCTCCCTCTCCTCAGAAGCCCAGGGGCAGCGGTTCAGGCTGTCGCCTTGTAGGAAGATGCCCCTAGATGTAAGGTAGAATCCAAGACCTGGAGGTGTCGCTGGAGGGGTGTGGCAGGATCTGAGTTGCCATGAGGTTGGGCTTTCAGCAGCACCCGCGCCACTCTTCCATGTCCTAGTAACCACTAAATGTCTTTCGTATCTCTCTTGATGCCCCTGAGGAGAGGGCTGGCGACACATATGCATTTGGTGCCCAAAACAGCGCCCTGGCCTGGCATCAGGAGCTTTTGGAACCGGCAGCCAAGACTGAAGATCACTGTGGGATCAGGCTGCAGTCCCACAGTTGGCATATGGTAGTCCCCATGGTGCCACACACCTGCGAGGAAGTGGAGAGTCCCCAGTAACTAAGAAGTGCAGGCCATCAGTGAAGAGTGGGCCTAGCCTTTTGCCCTGGGGACTTTCTCTTCACCAACCATTCTTCCCCACCAGATTCCTGCAAGCCCTTTCCTGTCCCCTGTTCTAGCCATTCATCCAAAGAACTGGACTCAATGTGCATTTGGGCAATGGAAGTTGGCGGTGTCCTAGCCCAGCTGCCTCCATCTCTTCACTCCTCTCTAGAATAGACCCCCCCACCACCACCACCAAGTGCTCTGAAAGGGCACTCTCCTCAACAAGTGCTGTCTCGGACCAACAGGCCCTCTCAGCTATTGCCCGCCCATTGGCCCGACCTGCCAGCCTCCAGCTCCTAGGCAGGATCACCCTGATGCCCCAGCATCTACCACTTCCCCAAGAAACCTGTAATTTTATGCATTGCTCATCTGGCTGCTACAGAGGCCCTCTCCTGCAAGTGGTGCACTTTTCTATGTGGATCCTCCCACCACCCTCCTATTGGGGACCACAGGGAAAAGCATGAACTGTCCACTGGTAACAAGCGAAGGTTCTGACCCTCCAGAACCTCAGGAACCTCCTCCCAAGCCTAGACCTTTTGTCCTGCCTTCACCACTGAAGCAGGTCCATCATGCTGTGCAGCTCAGGATTCTGGGTCACATACCTCCATTTTCCTTGGGAAAGCAAAGAGATGAGGGCCCAAGAAAACCAGAGGAACTGATGGCAGCAGCAGTGGAAGTGGTTGTGGTGGCACAGGACAGAAACTTGCAAGAGGAGGAGGAGAATTGAGGAAGAGGAAGAAAACAACAAATAGAAATGCAGGACAATTTGGAAATGGTGTCCCTAACAATGGAGGAGTAGCACCCTCCAAGCCTCTAGAGACTCAGAAGTGTCTTGCTGTGTGGAGGCTACTCCTGGGTCTGAAGAAAGAAACACCATACAAGAGAGGGACCAGGTGCCTCCAGTGAACTTCTGCTGAGGGCCATTGCCAAGTAGGAATGACGCATCGAAACTTCCTTGCCAGTGTACCCCATGTTAAATGGACTTGCCTTGGAAATTTGCTGTGATCTTGAATGTGTGTTTGAGAAAGATGACCCTGCTCAATGACCAGGGTGGATCCAGGATTAGGGTGTATCCTGCAGGTTTTAGGAAGTATCCGGGTTTAAGATAATTTGGGTTTAGGGCATTCCCGGTTTAAGACAATAGGGGTTTTAGGGAAGTTGGAGGTTGAAGATTATTGCTGCTGGGATTAGGGTGTTCCTGCTGCTTGTTCCCCTTGAGTTCTCATGAGATTCAAATGGGATTTGGAAAAAAGCTTCCTGGAGTAGGTGAATTGTGCGGGCAGATTTTAGATTTCCCCAGAACATGTTTGTAGAGGCCGGTGTGAGTTCGGGAATAAAGAATTGCTGTTTGAATCTACAAAGCTGTGAGTGGCTCGTGATTCAGTGCCAAGCCAAGACATTGGCAAACTTCTCTGACAGCCATGCTGCCCCAGGTAGCACAGCTCTGTTGCAGGTGTGCTGACTTTGGTGCAGCCTGACGCAGAGGCAGCAGTTCTCCCTGAGCAGCCCCAGTCTGCTCCGTGCCTCCAGAGAAGTGGGTAAAGTAAGGTTTGGATGAAGACCTTCTGCCCTGTTTTCTAGGCTCCCAGGAATCTGGAGAGGGGTGGAGGGGAAAGTCTTCAACTAACCCATTAGTGAGATATCTTCCACTCATTGCTGCTAGCAGGAAGCCTCCCAATAGAAACAGGCCCCCACAAATGACCCTGTAGCTACCACTGCCAGTGGCATTGAGGTGAGCTGCCACCTCAATGTTCCTATGGAGGAAGACTTAGGACCCTGCAGAAGAAGTTTCGGTCTCCAGAAAGAGCAGTATCATGGAGGATGACATGGAGGCCTTGGTGGGTAAGACAGACTGCAATGGCCTACACCACCACTCTGAATTCTTTCTCCCCACTTGTGGCCCCTGCAGGGACTTTAGATCCATGGTTCCACCCACTGATGCCTCCCAGGTCCCAGCTATTCTTGCCACCACCAATGGGCAAACCAGGCTTCTTCCCCTGATCCTGTCTGCCTACCTTCCCTCAAACCAATTATTGAGGAAGAGGTTGTCTTTGTCTTCTCCTGCTACCCTCTTGATCTCTTGAGGCCCAGTCCCAGTGTGGGTGCCCTTGCTGGTGAGTATCAACACTCTACTCACTTGGCAAGAGCTGCCACACACCGCATTTCCCTCCTCCCCATACCTCATATCCTGGAGTCTTTCCCTTCAACCTGCCTCCTGAGAATGAAATCCCCAACCATCAAGTGTGTGGATTTTCCTCCTTCTCTTTTTTCATTCCCAGATCTTCTTTAATCCCTTCCACCAGCAAACCTGTTAGCATTGGCCAGCCTTCTAACTCTGGCAAGGAAATCTGTCACCTCTAGAGCCAAAGCATCTGTACACCTGATGCAGCAGCCAACTGTCCATCTGAGATCCCTGCCATGGACACTATACCCTCTTCTATAGCAGTGATTGTAATAATTGTCCCAGGCTTAAATAAGCAGCTCTTGCCATGCCCCCAGGTTCATAATCCTATGCATCATAGGCAGGTGGAAAATGGACCATTCTCTACCAGACCACCTACTTTTAGGGTCTCCTTTCCCAGATCCTATGGAAAGTATAAAGTATACTCCTTTGTTCCACACATCACTCTTAAACCCACATCTGAAAACCATCATGAGGAACTAAGGAGAGCCTCTCTACAACACCCCTCTCTGCTCATGTTATTCCAAGCTATGGATCATGCAGTGGATGCATTCCTAGATGACAGAGACTCTATATGATCAACATAAGTCTGTCATCGATGGTGCTATGGATTCCACCCATCTATCCAAGGCTGTCATCTTCCAGTCCCTTCTTGTCTCCCAGAACAACTACAGCCCATTCAACAGGTTGCTCGCTGGTTATGGAACCTCCCACCCAGTGGCAGCATTGCCTCTCTCCCTTCATCTACAAGTTGACGTGTATAGCTGGTGCAGGGACCCAGCTCTACTCTCCAGCATCCTAGTAGTGCTGAAACCACCCATCAGCTCCCCCCCCCGCACACACACACATTATACATACTAAGGATTACAACTAGGGCTGCTGGTGGCAGTGACTGACTGCACAACTCTTTCTCTTTGTGCAACACAGAAGCCCAGCCCCTGCTGTGGGCAAAAGCTTTCTTGCAGGTAACAGCTGAGTGACAGCACAATGCAGCCAGGACCTGTGGGTACCACATCACTGGAAGCCATTTTGCATACTAGCCCACAACCTGACAACCCAGGTGTTATGCACATGGGCATAGCTAATAGGTCGGACTTGGGACATGCCAGCAGGATGACAAGCTCCAGAGAAAGCACTTCAATCTTTGCTAGCACAATTCCTGGCCCAGTGGGGTTCATGGGAACTGGGACTCCTAAAGGTGGAGGGAACTATGGGTTTAGCATAACCACATCAGCATCTAGGTCTGATTCTGGACCCCACTTGCAACCAGGGTGGATCTAAGGCAGACCAGTGTGAAGCACAGAGGAGAACTTTGTGGATTCTCAGCTTGACCCTCCTGGCTTGTCAGCTACCTTGGCTGATGGAAGCTCTGGTCCATTTTCCCTGGCCTTGTACCTGGTCAGGGTGTCCTCTGCTAGTGACAGGGGCTTCCTTTTCCTCACCTGTTTTCCTCAGTAGCCATCCCCTTTCCCCAGTGATGTGCATACAATCCTCTTTTTCTAGTTCATCTGTCTCTGTTCATGCAACTTTCTAGTTCTTTGACTAAATGGTAGAGAAAGAAGTGGCATGTGTGGGTGGCAATATGTGGACCCCAAAATTGCACAAGAATCTGGTCCCAAGGAAAAGTAAATGTAGCAGCCACCTTTATGGAAGTCTGTGGGAAGACACTAGAGGAATGCCAACTAACAAACACAATGTCTGTATTCTTAAGTGATATCCTTTGGTCCAAACTCTACTGCCCCTAATTTTTTAAAGACACAGTAAACAGATATATAATTTGTTGATGGGATTGCTAATTAGTGCATCTTTTCTGGAAGAAGTATAGAGCTTCCTAAAAAAACTTGGAAGGAACAACCATATCAACCAGCTCTCCCACTCTTTGATGTATAACCAAAGGAACTAAAATCAGCATACTGCAGGGTTCAAGCACAACATATTTATAGGACTACTACCATTAGTGAGCTATGGAACCAACCTAGGTGCCTGTGAACAAATCAATTGATAAGGAAATATGATATATGTGTGTGTGTATATATATACACACACACACACACACACACACACACACACTCACACACACTTTATACATGCTATGGATTATTACTCAGCCATAAATAAGAATGAAACTATGGCATTTTCAGTAAATGGTTGGAACTAGAGGTCATCTTGCTAAGTGAAAAAAGTTGAACCAAAAGTTGGTTCACAAGCTGAACCAAAGTAAGGAGAAAAGAGAAGAAAAGAAAAATTGTGTGTTGGAGAGTGTTCCATGAAAATAGAAGAGATATCAGTGAAACAGAGGATGAGGATTGAGGGGAGGGAAGAGGAATGAGAGAAGAACAGTGGAATGATTCTGACCAAACTTACTATGTACACATATTAATACTCCACAGTGAATATCACTTTCATTCAAATCCACAAGGTACTAAAAATGATAAATAAACCAAAGAAACATCAATAAAATACAGGAAAGGGATCATAGGAGAGAAGGAGTATAAGAAAAGAAAAATACTGTGAACTGAATTGGCTCAAGTTATATTCCATGGTTGTGCAGTTATATCAAGTAAACAATTCCTCATGCTCCTTCCTGTGGCCTGCCCTCCATCTTTGTCCAACGCTACACCTCCACATCCCCAGGGTGCTGTGCATCTGATCTCCATGACTACAGATGTGTCAATACTTTTTAAAATGTATGAAAATGAGTATAAACAAAGTGGTCTTTTTGTATTCCTTCAACAATCATGATTTTGAGAGAAAGACCATGTTTTTGTTTGTGTCAGTGACCTTTGCGTGTGTTTTTCTGTATAGTATTCCATTGTAGGAGTGTACCAAGGCAAGTTGATCACTGAGCTATTCGTGGATATCTATGTTGTGATTTTCAGTTAGTAAATGTAAAGCAAATGTGAATGTCTCTTGAAAGATATTATAAGAATATACAAAGGAATACAAGCCTATGTCATAAGCTAGAAGTAGGTTTTAATTTTAAGTGGCTGGATTTTCTGCTCTCAGAGGGATTGTACCAAGCCACTAATGGTGCAGAAGTGTTTTATTTCCTACACTTTCTCACCAACATTTTGTACAGTCAGACATTTAAGAATTAGCCCTTCAACTGCTATGCTATTGTGTCCTCTTGTAGTCTCAAATTTTATTATGATAATAATTTGATTATGATAAGTAAATTTTCATGTGATTATTTGATGTGTGTATGACTTTCTTAATGATATATCTTTTCAAAGTATTTTGCCACTGCTTTCTATTTTATTTTAATTTTCTAACATTTGGGCTTGGATTGTTTCATATGGTATAGAATATTTTTATATGATTTGCAAACATTTCTATCAATCTCTGTCCTGCTCTTTCATTCATACAGAGATACCTTCAAATATCTCTTTGTCTGTCCTCTACACAGGTGGCTGGGGGAGAGGCATGAGGGTCGGGGAAAAGCATGCAGAAGAGTCTGGATCATGCTGAAGAAAGGAGCCAGGCAGGCTAAGCAAGTTTAGGGCTGGCTACTTTGAATTAGGAATGCAGGCGATGACTGCAAGTCTGAGTCCAGTTATCTGGCACCTGCATGATGTGACCAGGGCATGATGTGTCTTGAAGGTAATAGCCCTAGAGGCATGGTTGAGATGGAGGTTTTGGACTATATTTTGGTCAGCTTTTTCATTGCTATGACCAAAAGACCTGACAAAAACAATTTTAGAGAAGGAAAAGTTTATTTCGGTCTCACAGTTTCAGAGGTCTCAGTCCATAGAGGGCCCTGACTTCACTGCTCTGTACCCTAGGTAAGGCAGAACACCATGGTAAAAGAGGTGTCATGGAGGGGAGTGGCTCAAGACCTGGCCACCAGGAAGCAGAGATAGGCTAAGCTCAGCTCAAAGAATATGTACCCCCCAGGTGTGCGCCCAGTGACCCAACTCATCCAGCTGCAACTACTGCCTACATTACCCCCTTACCTCTTCCCAGTGGACTATTGCATGATTAGGTTGAAGCTCTTATAACCCAGTCATTTCACCTCTCAACTTTCTCGCATTGTCTTACACCTGAGCCTTTCATGTCTAAACCCAACAGATTCCTTGGTGTGCCTATGAAAGGCACACTACAGGCAAGTAGAAGCTTTACCACCTCGAGAAATTGGCTAGACTTTGGAGGGGCAGATTCTCTAAGAGCCCAGATGTCAAAACATCAGGAAGAAACATGGCTAATCCAGGCTTCTCTCCTGTGCCTGTCCCTAATGTCACTTTCCTGCCTGGTCTCCCAGAAGCTGCTCTCTCCAATGTGCATGAACCCTACCCTCAACTCACCTATAAAACCCTGACTTCTGCAAGCTCCTTGTCTGGATTCGCCTTTTCTGGTCCTGGAGCCTCCTGGCATTTTGGTTCACCCTACATGGATCCCGCAGCTGTGGCACCTTCTGTAAACTCCCACACACCTCAGAGAGGGACCCAGACTCAGCTGCCTTTCTGCATGAACACTCAGAGCAGCCTCCATGTCTTTGCTGTAGCTCAGGGAGCACTGGAAGCAGCACTCAGCCAAACTACCAGCCTCAAGATGCCACAGTCACCTCTGCCTTGGGGACCCTCCTTGGCTGTTTCTAGGGACAAACATTTCAGTCTAGCGTCTGCCTTTCCCTTCAGGTCCCACCCTCCATTCTACTGACCCACTCCCCACATCTTCTGAGTGTCTCCTTTACTTCTGGAACAATCAGGATCTGGGCCCATCTTATTCTTTCCCTTCCTTGGCCCTGGAATCAGCCCTCTGTTCAAGAAGGCTGTTTGCTTTTTGTAGAAAATAGCATTTGGAAGCCAAGATGTGGGGTGGAGGTTGCAGATGTGCTCACTGATATTGGAGTATTAATGCTTGAACCTGCTCAGTGGAAAGAGCCAGAGAATACATATAAAATACACAGTTATGTGGTATATAATTATATATAGCAATGTAGCATTCTAACATATGCAACAATACAGAATTGTAACAATTTTAGTATGTTTATGTATATTAGATGTTTTGTGAATTTTTATTATTTATTTATTTATATGTGGTGCTGAGGCCCAAACCCAGTGTCTCACACATGCTAGGCGAGCTCTCTACCACTGAGCCACAATCCCAGCCTCTATTTTGTGAATTATTAAAATATAGTTCTACATGTTTATATTTATATAGTCATCTACACAGACACTGGGAAAGTTTTCCATTCTGGTCAAACCATTCAAGATGCATCCCAGCTTTCTAATTTTCTGAACACACAGCTCCCTTATCCAAGGGCGAGTACCCTGGCTTCCATTGTTCTCACTGGGCTCTCTCTCATGCACCACCTCTCCCAGGATCCTGCCTGGGTCCCATCTCTGCCACCCTTCCTGCTCAGGTGCTCTCACCCTGCTGGGGCGCCCATGATCTGCTCCATGTGGCTGAGCTCCTGCCTGGACCTTGCTGTGAGCCATCTCACAGTTTTAGAACTTGAGTGTCCAAAAGGGAAAACAAGAGAACGAGGTGGAGGAAGAGGAGTTCTGTTCCATATTCCTCATGTCATTACTGTGATGTGGCTTATTTATTTCATGTCTTTTTTATTGTCCGTCTCTCTCAACTAGAACATAAACTTTGCAAAACCAGTCACTTTTTCCTGTCGTTGCTGAGAATTCTCCTACCAGGAGAGCTGATGGCCAGTATCTGTTTCTCTTAAGATCTACAATGGAAGATGAAAGTAAATTAAGGCACTTGTTTTTCTTTGAATTAGTGAGATTTAAGTCTCTATGATTAAGCAGATAGCAATCAGTTTGATTTCACATTTCACTCAAACAGGCTGTTTTTGACTTGCAAAAAGCTAACACTATTATATTGCAACTTTGGAGTTACTTCCACCACAATAAAAAATGCTTGTATTTCTTGGTATTTAATGATAATAATGTGCCACTCAAAAATTTAAGAGTATCTTACCTATAATATCCCCCAAAAGATTACTCAGTCATATAGATTCAGTCAATATAATATTCAGTCAATATAATATTAAGCCAACTGAAGATTTATTATTTTTACAATTATGGTATCCAATTAATTTTTTTCTCATCCATGAAACATACATATTGCCATTTTGACAGGATTGTACCAAAGAAAAACTGGTATAAATAGAAAATTTTTTTTCTACCTGTCAGGGAGATGAGTCACATAATTCATTATGTGGAAGATGTTGGTTTGTTTATTTTCCCATTTGTGGTGTGTTTGCTTCCAGAGGGAAAAGCTTTTGACTTGGAGACATTCAGCATGCAGCAGCATGTCCCATGTGATATGCCAGTTGCTAAGGTAACTGCATTTTCCTGAAAATACCAAGCTTAACAGGAGCCTGAATCATCAGTGGGCAATTTTCTGCTATTACATTCACTGAAATTTTCTTTAGCCTTCAAACAAACACAAAATGTTCAGGTAATTCTGGATCCTTTCTTTGACCCTCCTTCTCTGTTTTTTTGACATTCAAAAGCACAGACACAGTACCGTCTATTAAACAAGAGACCTATAATGACCTAAGGAATTGTAAAACATAAAACATCAGGTTCTACTAATTAATAATACATGATAATTTAATCTGGATTGGACAGATCTCTGAATAAGAATTTGCTAAGCAAAGAAGCAGAAGAAATTGAGTTGCAGGGCACCTAAGAAGTTAAACTATTAATTTCAACTTTAAACTACTTTGCAAGCATATCTATCTCCAATAATCTGTGAACTTTTTCTTTGAAAGAGAACTTTAAAACATGGAATCTTTACTTCAGAACATCTTATTAAAAATAGTATAACACTGTGTTCCTACTGTGCATATGTATTATATTCACTTGAAAGTAATTAATATGAAAATCTATTTCCCCAGTAGTTCACATATTTCCTGATTTAGACTCTTCATTCCACCAATTAGCAATTTTTTAAAAAAAATATGACTATTATTGAACAAAGCAACTTAATAAACCACATGAAATTTTACAGGTTTGGTGACACTTCATGAAATTCATATAATCACACATCAATGATTGTTTTCTTCTGGATAAAAGTGTACTTTAAAATTCTAAATGTATTTTTCTCTTCTCTTTTTTTTAAATTTCCTAAATATTTTTCATCACAAAATTCAACTTCACTTTGAAACTGCAGATACATATTTTCTGAATCAACTTATTTTAGGAGATGGCAATCACATTTTATAAAGGAAATATTACTTAGAGACACACTCAAAACT
This sequence comes from Ictidomys tridecemlineatus, assembly GCF_052094955.1. Classification (NCBI taxonomy): domain Eukaryota; kingdom Metazoa; phylum Chordata; class Mammalia; order Rodentia; family Sciuridae; genus Ictidomys; species Ictidomys tridecemlineatus. Next base: position 287,135 of record NW_027521026.1, read on the forward strand.
GATATAATGACATAGAAAACCAAGTCAGAGATTCACAGTATCTGTAGGACCAGCCTCTGCTCCTCTCTGCAGTGAGCCCAAGGACTACCTGGCAAAAATCATTTTTCTTCAATGCACTGAGGTTTATGATAATGTCTATATTTTAGGGTTCCAAGAAAGTCAATCGAACAAACTCTACAAGGAAATCAACATAGTGCTTAACTTATAATGTATCGACGGCTATTATTTCTGTTGTCATTATTAAATACACTGGAACGCTAAGCTGATTTAAAAATGCTTTGGTGAGTTCCAGATAATATGGTGGATGTAGTCTTTGGAACTAGGGCACTGTGGATCTCATCGAAAGCTCTTTTAGCTTCCTAGGGATGCAGACTTCACCTGGGAGTACTCCACAGGTATCTGTTTTTGAAAGCTTGATATCAGGGTTATAAGGAAACACAGGCTCTGACTAGTGAGGTTTGAGGGTGAGGCTTGACCTTCCCATGATTGACAAGACTTCCCAGTCTAAGTCAGCTTATGAAAACTCCCACGTCGTGGTCAACAGGGGAACACTGGAACACAGGTTGACATTTTCTTGATGACTCAGGCTGCTCCTGTGACCCTTGTGTGAAGTGCTGCCATCCAGCCTGCTCAGGGGATTTCTGAAATGCCCGGGGCCAGTTTTCTCTGGACAGCTGTGGTTTTCTGTTCTGTGTTTTCTTGGACTCCTTCCTCACAGTCAGCTGTCACTTCTGTGCCTTTAGCAGATTTGACCTTGTCTCTGAGTCATGCAGAAAGAAACCGGGTTCCCAAGGGGGAAGAAAGGCTCAAGCCAGCAAACCAGTGACAGTAAGTTCTCACCCAGAGTTCAACCAGCTGGACCTAGGAGAACCACTCGGCTCCTCCTGCAGATTTTGTGCTTGGAGGTTGGAGGGTGCTCCAACTCTATCAACACTAATTGAGACAGCTCACAACACAGTTGGGGTCCCTGGTGATGTGGATGTAAATGCTCTTCTAGTGCTGAGGAGCATTTCACTTGGTAGGATTCTGGGGTGCCTGTCTGGTCACTCTCAGAGCCTGAAATAGGGGTGAGTCATACGTGTTGTGTATCAGTTCATCTGGTGACTCAGATCTGCTCTCTAGAGCAACTTTTCACCTGCTTTTCTTCAGATAGCAATTTATTTTTTCTTTGCACTGGGGATTGACCCACGGTCTCCTGCATGCTAGGCCAGCGCTCCATGGCTGAGCTAGTCCATGCCTTCAGGTAGTAATTTAATGGGTATTTCAATTGCACACAAGGTCTCTGCATCTTGGCTTATGCTGTGCAGTCTGATGCAGGAATTAATATAAACTTCCTTTCAAACATCTCCTGATAAAGGGAACGTATGGTTTATTGATTAGACTACTTGTCACTTGAAAATACCGCACACTAAGTTCAGTTGCCTCTCAACACTGGAAAGCTTTTTCTGTTCAGATGTGCAGCAGTTTTCTTCTGAGTTTTCTTTCCCTTTTTTTTGTCAACACTACCCCTAATTTATCTGTATTACTCACCTTATTTTTTATATTATCACATTATTTTTGATAAAAAAGATATCATTTAGTTCACTTAATATTTTATTTATTTCAATATCTTCAGAGCCTAGTTACTTATTTCAACCTACACCCATTATGTTTTCTTGTCAGTCCTTTGGTAGATTAGAGGCTAGCAGAATGCATGGCACCTGGAGTTGTTCGTTATATGTTTGGCAGAGACCATGAGAATGAGGGTATCAGGCCCAGGAACTTGAGGTTCTTTCATTGCTATTGTGATTTTTTGCTAGTCCATCAGCTTATTCACTTATATTTTGTAGTTGGTTTGAAGTTTTCCAGGAAAATATGGCTACAACTTTCCCCTGACTACTAAGTCATGACAAGGTCATCATCTGATTGTGAACAGTTCTACATGGAGGGAAAATTACTATTGTCTCTGGCACCAGGAGATGACTATGTAGTGTTCCCCGCCACTTATGCTAGTGCAGCACATGCTCAGGATACCTTTTCTGAGATAACCACATTGTTTCTCCAACTATGAAAACCTCTGTTCTGAAGATATTCCTGGTGGCGTTCACAGCATGTTGATTATGTAACTTAAACTTTGAATTGTGAAACTGCTCTCTTTCAAGTCATGGAAGTCCTCAGTGTTTTCCTCACTTATTCATCAGAGAAATGACTGGAAAAAATGTGTAGATTTAGAGAATGATAGATATTAAAAGAAACTCTCCCTGTTGCTTGCTAGTTCACATCATGGATCAAAATTTAAGATCCATATCTGGGTCTATTCTAACACATGTGGCATCTTCTTCCCAACTATGTTGCTTAAAAACACTCTTGTTAGATGATCACTAGGAACAGTGCTAAGAAAACACATATAAATACCATGTCTATATATCAAGAGAGTGTGTGAGCATGAGGCAGAGTACTTCCTGGGAGCCAGGAAGGCAGTGGAAAGAGGCTTAATTCAGATATTTAGCGATGGAGTATTTTATGCAGTTCCTAGTGCATGCTGGAAGACATATCCCATATCTTGACCCCTGGAACTTGTGAATTTGACCGTAAGTGACTAAGAAAAAGGGGTCCTATTAAATACAATGCAATGTGATTCAATTAAATGTACGTTAAACTAACGGTGCACGTGGTTGGGTAAAGAACCCCGAGATGGGGTGATTATTCTGGATTACATGGGTGGAACCCATATAGTCACTAGTGTCCTTAAAAAAGAGAGACAGAGGGAGGTTTCAAACATTAGAGGGGCCATGAGGACAGCGCAGAGGGAGCCTTGAAGACACTGGCCTTGGAGGTTGGAGAGCCGAGGCCACCAACTAAAGAACACCACAGCCTGCAGAACTGGGAGAGGCAGGAGTTGGACTCTCCCCCAGAGCTCTAGAGGGAGCACAGCTCTGCCCGCACGTTGATTCTGCCCAGCCATACTGATGGCAGAGTCTGGCCTCCAGACCTGGGATACAACAGCCTTCTGTCACCACCGTGCTTGTGACAATGTGTTACAGCAGTGCCATCAAGAAAATAAAAGGCACAGATATGTCTTCATGGTCTGTATGACTCTGAAAAGTAGTGGAGGTAGTCACACCCACTAACCTCCTCCTGCGATGCAGACACTGTGTACATTGTGTCTTCTCACATCCATCATTTCTGCCTGACAAGCAGCCTCAGTGGAGTAATGGCCTTCACCTTGGCATAGACGTCAGCTGATGGTATTGCTTAGACTTCATAATGTAGTGGTTTGGGTTTCACCTTGAGTGAGAGATGCATGATTAGTTAATAATAATGATAGCCTTTGTCTCAGATGACATAGGTTTTTCCAGTTTTTCTTTTATATTCAAAGTAGATTTACTTAATAAGCTTCCAGTTAACTTAGCCTGTGAGCATAGATCACTCAAAGGCTAGCAGCACTCTGTCAGGAACAAACACAAGGGAAGATCTGAAGATCAGACTCTTGTCTGTGTGGATCAACAAGCTGAGAGAGAAAAAAACAGTCATTTCCCAGGGAGGAAAGATGCAGTCAACAGAAAGCCAGGGTCACCATTCACTGCCACCAGGTGACCAACAGCTGCTGGCCCCTAAGTGCTTGGGAAAAGGCAGAATTGGTCACAAATAATCCTTAGAGAGCAATGCACCAACACTGGAAGTCAGGAAGAGACACAGCAGAGAGTAAGATACTGTGACTGGCAGGTGTCACCCGTCTCTGTCAAGTCCCACCCCACCAGGCCTCAGTACCGCTCTGACTTCCCTTCTGAAGATACCTGTCCCAGGGACAGTCATCACAGGATTCTGAGGCAGGAGAAGTAGAAATGATTTTCTTAGTGGCTAAAAACAGTGTTCGAGGGAGGAGAGGTATTTTATCACCTCTTTCTCTCCACCCTGATGGAAGGCTCACCCTCTCCCCATTCATGACACTACCCAATCCTATTGCTTCCCTTCCCCCAGGGTCCTCCCATATCGGTCTGCTTTCTCTTGGAATCAGCATTTCCTTCACAGACTGACCCAAGGACAGGGGTGGCGAGCCCTTTCTCCGGGGCAGAAGTTGGACGTGCACATTATGGGCCCCCAGCTTTCCCTTTCCTTTTAGCCTGCAGGACTCACCGTCAGGAGTGACGTGGATCCAGCTCCTCAGGGACCCACAGGCAGGACCCACCTGCCCTCCACTTTACCTTTGTGTGTTACCTAGGATTCCTCTCTTATTTTCTCTACCGTGTCTGGAAATCTGGGAGGTAGAATGGACTCTCCTACTTTGTTTAATTTATCTCTGGCACACTGTACTATCTCTGTAAATACCAGGTTGGTCACAGGAAAAGTCACCTGTCTTCGTTTCACCTTCAAAGCCCATGAATAAGGCCTGGACAGACTGAAACACCTGGGCGAAGGGAAGGAACAAGATCCAAGGCAGGCCAAACAGACCCTCCCAAGAACGTGAACCTTGGACAGATCTCATGACGACTGAGCAAACCCTGGCACTTGTTGGATTCAGGGACAACACTGTTAACTGCCCTGGTTCCAGCCTCCGATTTTAATACATTCTTTGTTTTGCTGAAGTTAGCAAAGTCCATTTGTCTTACTTATCATCAAAATTTTAATTAATTCACCTAACTTGCAGATTGTTAGGAAAAATTAAATAGGACACTGAATATAACAAAGCATTCAGCACAGTCCCTTCCACAAGCACCCAGTGAGTGTAAACTACACATATAATTAAGGACAGTAGTGAACATTACACCAGAATAAGTACCAGAGCTTAAAGTCATAAAGCAATGATCCCAGGCCTAGTCATAAAGCTGATTGTGATTCCTGCCCCAAGAGGATTGTTGATGGTTTTAAATGGCTGTTGCTTGAGTTCCTGTTAAATATGAGGGTTCTGTCTTGTGGTGTTCACTTCCCATGCTAGGACTCATTGTACCTACTCTTTCTCATTAGATAAACAAGGATAATGTGCTCAAATTAATCCAGTTGGAATTAATCACATTAATTTGCTGGAAAAATAACAAATTTGGGGTACATTTCTAAAGACTCCATCTCACCATTAACCATTTCCCTTAAGAGATTAATAACATCAGGTGACGGTCCAGCTCCTCTGACCATCTGGGCTCAGCACTAATGGCTGCTGACAGGTTCTTTCTGTTGCATTTTTAAGTTCAGCATTTTAAGAACCAGCAGTTTGTTCTCTATTATTTGTGATTCAGTTCACACTTATTCCATAAAGAGAATTCAAACAAAGAGATTCAGAAAAACTATCAAGGAGATACAATACCAGGGCATGTCCATATGCTTTAATTATAAAGTAAATTTAGGTTTAAAAGTTAAGTATTTCTAGATAAACTTAATTAAAAACAGATAAAGCAATTAAGTAGAAGAAATAGAATTCCAGGATTTGCCTCCTGGGTAATCGGTGGAATGGAAGAAAGACTAAAGTCTCTTCTGCCCAGACTCAGCAGGTGTGTCCCACTTTACAAACCAATTAGCAAACATTTTAAGAGGGACCTTTGTGTTCAGTCATTGATATGGATGTTATAGAAGTTGCACGAGATGTGTGAAAGAAGCCAAAAAATATACTCAAAGGATTAGTTGAAGATCCAACTTCACCACCAAATAAAATGTTACATTTGCTACTTCTTAGCTGAAAAATGGAGTGGGGGTCATGGTTCAACCTCTCCTCTGGGGATGCTGGAGCTTGGTCAATAACTAAAAATTATTCATTACAATCAGTTGAAGAAATGAGAAGTGAAGATGTCAGTCAGCTTTCTGTCGCATGACAGAGTACCAAAAAGTTTAGCTTGACTTGTGGTTTCAGAGGTTTTGGTCCATAGGTACTTGGACCCATGGCTTTGGCTGATGGCCAGGCAGAAAATCATGATGGCTGGGAAGCAAAGCGTAGGAGGAGCCAAGTCCCAGCACCCCCTTCGAGGACACGCCACAGTGGCTGAGCTTCCAGCAAGTCCCACCTCTGAAGGCTTCACACACTCCAATAGCACCAGAGGCTGGTGTCCAACCTTCAGCGCGTGGACCTTTGAGGGGCATTTAAGATCCAAACCACCACAATGAGCTTACACATTAACTCATGGAAGTCATTAGCAAATAGAAGGTAACGTTTTATTAGTACAAGCCGGTGGGAGGGACTGCTTCTGGAATTGCACAGTCTGGAGCAGAGACTTACTGAGCTGATACAACTTTAACCAAGTGTCTACTACCTCTATAAGTGTCATCATTTCGAATCATGTTGGGTATATTGTCCTCCAACCCACACCAGATCTATCAGAAAATCCTTTAGCTTTAATGTCCAAGCCACTCACATCTGTCCACGCTGCACTACCTTCACTGTAAGACCCCAAGCCCAGGTTCCAAAATCTCCCGCCTGGACAAGAGAGCATCCGCCCAGCTGGTCCACTTTGGCACCAACTTTGGCACTTTTTGTCGTGATTCTCACTGTGGCCAGTGACTGTTGGAAACACAAATCTTATTTAAACAGTCTCCTCTTCCCAACCCTCTAGTAGATTCTCAAGTGTTTTGAGTGAAGTTGAGTAGCTTATCCGGGGCCTGGGATCTACAGGGCCTGACTGCCCCGTGTGCTGTTCTCCCTCCATTCCCAGTTCCAGCCCTCTCCTCATCAGACAAGTCCTGACATCAGGAGCCCTGCGGGCTATTCCCACTGCCTAGGGTCTTGAATTCTACCTCACAGCAGCGATAAAAGCACTGATATAAAAATTATCTCCTGGACAATTGCAAATGGCCAAAGAGGAGCTGAGAATGCAACATAAGAATACCAACATCACTCAGGCTGTCTTGGTTGGCTTGGGCTGCTCAGAGCTGACTTGCCTGGATGGCTGAGAAACCATCATCCTTGGAGGCTGAGAAGCCCAAAGTTGAGGCTCTGGCAGATTCTGCCCCTTGCTCACCCTCCTTCCTGAGTCACAGACACTGCCTATTCACGTGAAAGGCCCCAGAGAGCTCTCTGTGGCCTCTTTATGAAGGCACTAATCCCATCCATGGGACTCTGCGCTCACGAGCTGGTCACCTCCCACAGGCTCCATCTCCTGATACTGTCACTCTGCAGGGGGTAGGGACAGAGACATTAGGTCTACAGCACTGGGCAGGGTGAGTCTATGAAATGCCAAACACAAAACCCTGACTAGAAAGAGAGATTACAAAGTGAAGAACACAGAAATAAAAGAGCTTCTGTTCATCAGCAGAGATCACTAATAATGACAGTCCCACATGGCCATACTGTGTGCTCTGTATTTGTGCAGTCCTCCAGGTAATGTCTTCCTACATACACACGAACACACACACACACACACACACACACACACACACACACTCATATACACGAGCACTCACACACACAGGAGCACTCACACACACACTCACACACACGAGCACTCATACACACACACACACACGGACATACACACACACATAAGCACTCACACAGGCTGCTCACTTGAAGGCGCCAGCTACTTGGGGTGCCATGAAGAGAGATGTCATGGGCCAGCTCAGGCCCAAGTTCCCTGAGGAGGAAGGGGAGCTTCCTGTTGGAGGATCAGGCAGGAAGATGCGGTTGGGTGCAGGGAAGCCAGCGGGGAGCCAGAAAGTCAAGGCCAGTGCAGGGCCCAGTCTCTGTAGCATGTGGTGACTGTGCTCCAAGGCACATGGCCATCTAGTCCCGTGGGGTAGACTGTTTGAAGGAACCCAGCCTCTTTTTTCTTGATATTCTCTTCAGTGTGTGCTTCTTACTGTAAAATCTCATTTTAAGAAGTTAAATCATGAGAGAGAAGAAGACAACTAAGAAGGGGGAGGAAGAGGAGGGTGGGGGAGAGGAAGAGGAGAAGAGAAGGAGGAGAAGGAGTAGGAAGTAGTTGAAGTTGTTACCAGGGCACGGTGGCACATGCCTGTAATCCCAGGGGCTGGGGAGGATGAGTCCAGATGATTACAAGTTCAAAGCGAGCCTCAGCAATTTAGCGAGGCCTGAGCAACTAACTCAGTGCGACCCTGCCTCTAAATAAAATATATAAAAGGGCTCGGGGTGAGGCTCAGTGGCTCAATGCCCCCGGGTTCAATCCCCAGTATGAAAAAAAAAAAAATCAAGCAAACAAAAAAATACAAAAAAACCCAGAAGTATTACATGATTAGACCCAGTTTTACATTTTTTTCTATTGGATTGAATAGAACCAAATCACAGTCTTATAAAATCTGATTAAGCTAGTAGGACATAACAGCACCACAGTGCTGCCCTAACATGATTGCTCACTAGTTCAAGATTTGTAATCAGTAGTACATATTAGAGGGAACAGCTAATAGTTTAGAGTTAAGCAAGTTAACCATGAAAGAATTCCTTGAATTTCTGGCAAACTTTAGCAAAGAAGGACTCCATAATTTCACAATCAATCGGGACCTCTCCCTATAAAATAATAAAAAAGGAGAACAAAATGTTATACCATATAAGGTTATCTCTCCCTCAAGGCAAGAATGTAACTCTTGAATGTAACCACTGGAAACAAACCCATCTTAGTTTCTAAATATCTTGACTCTCAGCTTTAAAACAAAAGCAACTCATTGTTGTAAATATTTAGCCAGTGGTTATTAAATAGACCAGCTCAGCGTGACTCTTCCAGCTGGAGCAGAACAGATTTCTTGCTGCTCATGTTACTGTATAAACGTTCTTCAAATAAGGCTGAGAGGCACGTCCCTGGCTCTTTGCCCTTTGAAGGCCCTGTGGGGTCCCAGCTAAAGAGACATTCATAGGGAAGGTTCAGCTCATCTCCATCACCTGAGTTTTCACTTATGGGACTCAACAAAGAGGAATGTTCCTTTCCCATGGTGACAAGACGTGCAGGTGTTATGTGACTAGCCATGCTCACAGGGGTGCCTCCAGGAGCACCCCGCCAGCTTGCTGGAGCTTAGTGCCCGTGTGCAGTGTGACTTCTCTGTCACGTGCAGTGATGAACACTGTCTTCTAAATACCTTCCTTCAGTTTTGCTTCTAAAAATTTTCTCATGGTTCTGAAGGCTGGAAAGTTCACAGTGAAGTCTGATCAGATTCGGTTTCTGGGGCCACTCTCCCTTCCTGGCTGGCATGTGTCCTCACATGGTGGGGAGGAAGTGAGGTTGGCAGAGGACTTCATATGTGTAGTCCTATATGTAACAAAGTTACCAGACGTCTGATTAATATTAAAGTTATCGAACTCTCCTGCTCATAAAAATCCCATCTCAGACACTAGGTAAAATATAAGGGGTGGCCAGGCATGGCTGCTCATGTCTGTGATCGCATCTCCTTAGGGGTCTGAGGCAGGAGGATTGCAAGTTTGAAACCAGTCTGGGAAACATAGCAAGATTCTATATTAAAATTAATTAGGGGCTGGGGATGTGGCTCAAGCGGTAGAGCGCTCGCCTGGCATGCGTGCGGCCCCGGGTTCGATCCTCAGCACCACATACAGACAAAGATGTTGTGTCTGCCAAATACCAAAAAATAAATATTAAAAAAAATTCTCTCTATCTCTTCCTCTCTCTCATTCTTTCTCACTCTTTAAAAAAAATAAAATAAATAAAATTAATTAATTGATTGATTAACTAAAAAGGGCCAGGATGTATTTCAGTGCGAGAGCATGAACCTACCATGAATGAGGCTCACTCCCCAGCACTGAAAAAAAAATACATGTACACACACACACACACACACACACACACACACACACACACGTGTGTCAGATTTTTGTCACTCTGATATTGGCACCCAACAACAACAACTTAGAAAAGGTCATGGTTTCAGAGGACTCCTTCCATGGAAGGCCAGCTCCATTGTTCTGTCTGGTCTGAGGTGAGGCAGAATATCACAGTGCAAGAATAGGCAGCAGAGACCTGGGCAGGGCAGCTGGGAAACAGAGGGAGACGGGAGTGGGGAGAAGATAAGCCCTTCCAGAGCACACCAACAGTGACCACGTCCTCCAAGGAGGTCCCACATCCCTGGAGTCCATTCAGCTACCAGTGGATTCATCCACTGATGAAGTCAGAGCCCTCCTGAGCCAACCACTGTTGAAAAGCCCCACCTCTGCACCTTGGGACTTGGGGGACCACGCTTTCAACATCAGACCTGGGTGGGGGGCATTCCAGGTCCAAGCCATAAAATATATGTATCTTCAAGACTAATGAAATTGGTGGATAATTATGCCTTATTATTATCCAAATTTCTCATGTGAATTTCCAATTTAAAAAAAAACATTTTTATGTTTTTTCAATTATACTTGTTTTTTTCTTCTTAAAATTATCCAAACATATAATTATTGCATTTGTTGTTCTTTTTCTCTCTGTTCATGTTGAATAATCAAGCTATCTTTGTTCTGTTCTCCTTCCCAAGAACTTTCATTTTGAAAACTTTTCAAACTTTCATCAATTAAATGAAATTTTGATTAAGACCAGGCCCCTTAAGAAACAACTACTCTTTCCTCTCCTGTGATGTATGGCCATTCAGAGAACTGTCAAGTCTTCCAAGCACCTGAGGATATGGTGAACACATTTTCAGTTGTCAGTCATTTAACTTTATTCATTGAGAAATGGAAGAAGGCAGAAATAGTTGCCATGTGAAGTCAATATCTCAGCAAGGAGAAGAGCTTGATTTCCACTCCACCACTAGCGTGTCAGTGCTTCTCACCTGGGCATGTTGTCCTGGCCTATGAGACGGGGAACGTTCAATGGGCTGAACACAGCTTCTTGCTACTAGCTCGGGAGGAACTCCCAGGACAGAAGTGCACCTGAAGTGTGTGTGAAGCAGCTCCCAGTTCAAGACCGTCCCTCATCCCCTCTGCTGCAGCAAAATAACTGGGGGGTGATGAGCAACTTGTGTACATTGATACAGCAGGATTGGGAGCCAATTATTGTAGGACAGAGGGGTATATATACATTCCACACAGCTTATCTTAAATAACATAAACTAGATACAGCAGTCAACCAATAAGGAATCTCCACACTTAATGGCTCACTGGCGTTACTTCACAAACCACTCCCTCTGGCAAAATGCCAGGTGCCATCCTTACTTGTTTACAGACCCTAACACCCTCATTCTCAAGTATAACAGGTGGCCACCTTCCACCAGGGTTGGCATCCCACGGAGAACCTTCATCTCAGTAGAAAGAAGATGCAGTAAGAAAAGAAGACGGAGCTTGCTGATGGCTACCTCGTTCCACACTGTGCCCAGAGACTTCCATTGACATGACTGAGTCCTCTCGGGACTCTTGAAGAGGTCCTGTGTATGCAAGCCTGAAGTCTCTCTGCCTGCCCTGGCTGTGGATGAGCACACCCAGGGTTCCTCTGCAGCACAAGGATCTTAGTCAGTGTTGGGGTACGAAGCCCCTAAGAGCAGCAAACACCTACAAACACCTGCAGAGACAAGACTCTTCTCCTTGGACTGTGTGTGACTCAATTTGTCAAAGAACAAAGGAGAAGGCCAGGGGGCTGTCTGTGTGCCCACTTTTGGGCACTGTGCTCTTAGGCACACCCCACTGTTCCTGCAGGTAGGCAGCATCTAGCTTGCTTGCCCAGAAAGGAGCTTCCTAAGCAGTGGTGACAACTGTCCCTTCCCCAATTCCTAATCATACTCTATATTCCATAAGCCATGCTTGCTCTTTGGGGAAAGGGGCTGTAAAATCTTACACCTTAGCACAGGACCAGATAGGTGCACCATTTGCCAAATATTTAATTAGTCAATGAAATTTAAAAGAAAATCTAACATGATATTAAAATAAATATATAATTATGACTGGATCAAGAAAGAGGTAATGATATTTAAGAGATAATGAAACTTTAATACATAAAACATACAGAAAAACAACCAACCTTATCTGGCAAATATGAAACACAAAACAAATAAGTATAAATTAAAACATCAGAACTATCTTAAAAATCTTCAATAATAATTCCGTTATTGGTGAAGATGCAGTAAAAGGTATGGTTTTGTGTTATCATTGGCATTTTAATTGGTAGGGTCCTTCAGGGAAGCAATGTGATAATAAGAATCAAGAACAATAAAAACTATAAATAGTGTCATCTGCTTAACTGCATATCTGGGTATTGGCCCAAGCAATAATGAAAAAATTGAAAGTTCCAAAATATATTAATAGCAATACTATTTTTTAAACGGAAAAATGTAAGCAACTTAGTGTCCATATATAAAAATAGCTAAGTTATTTCGGGAATGGTAGAATATTAAAATACAGGCAGCCACTGAAGAAGAGAAATATGGAATTTATATATAAATTTTTGTAAAAAATTCTTTTGCTAGAAAGTATCTGTGCGCTATTATTTAAACTAAGAAAAGAGAGGTCAAAGCTGTGTTCACATTGAGATGACAATTATGTGACTATGAAGCCTGCTTATTGCCAGAGTCTAGAAGTGTTTAGGGAGAGATGAGAACAGTTGATTTTGTTAGTTGCCATGACAGTGAGAGAAGTATCTCTTTCCTTAAGTTAGGCGCAGATTGTTACAAAGTAAATTCAAATATCAGGAACACCTTCAGGAAAGAGGGGAAGCTTCCTGGTGTTCTTGTCAGCACACTTAAGAGGATGGCTACAGATATGCCACACACTTGGGACCCTGCTCTGGCAGGACAGTTGGGGAGCATATACCAGGAGCCCAGGCTCTGTCCTGGCTCCACCACTGTGGCCTAGGTCATGTCTTCCTGCTCTTCACATGGCCAAGGTGAGAAATGAGAGGGTCTGACGAAGAGCCCTAAGGAAGTCCAATGTCAGTGGGTTCTTGCTGTTCCAGTTAGGCTAGTGTCTAGGCTGCAGTGGCCCTCTGAAGGCAGCATGGCTGTGTTCTTTATTTTTTGTAGGAAAGTGAAATGACTAGGTAAAAACCATCTGTCATGCAGTTATGATTGTGATTCCTGAACTGTGAGGATGTCACCAAGGAAAGAAAGACCTAACTGAAAGCATTTATGCCATCCCCAGGAGCTCAAAATGATGTGGAGACTTGCAAATCTGGCAGACACCTGGGTGAATACGGTAGATGAATTACTGAATTCACTCTGCAAAGGACCAAAGCCCGGTGAGATGGGGACTGCTCATTTGTTCTCCCTCCTTCATGAAGCAAGACATTGGTATTGAAATTAGATTTAAGCCAGAGCAATTGGATTCGTGCCTCTCAGGGCTGCTTAGCATAGGTCAAAAAGATGCACCTTTCACCACCAAGAGCATTAAGCTTAACTAGAATATATATTCATAGCTTGAGTCAAGCCTATGTGTGAATTTCAACACAGAAATATTCTCTGATTAAGCTAATAGCATCATATAGCCTAAAAATAGACATCTTTTTGTTTTCTTTTTAGTCATATCCTGGTTAAAATTTTATTTTCTTTCTTCTGAAATATATGATAACTGGAATGATTAATTGGTAATTGTTTGAAAATACACCAACAAACATGCACTTGATAATTTGTATGCATACCTCGGTATGGTGGGACACACACATACACACATACCTCAAATAGAGCAGTTTTGAAAGGAACGAAGGAGACCAGGAATGAAATAGTTCCTGAAAAACTTTACCAAGTTTCCATTTTATGTCATATTCATGTTAAATGAAGTAAAAATTGATCACTATCTTTAGCTAAATAAGTTTGGATGAAATACAACCAACTTTTAAAATATGTGTTCTAACTGAGAGATGAAAGACAAAGATTCTTTTCATTAATTTTAGGTACCCAATACGCTGGAGAACAAGTCAGAGCTTAACATGATTACACTCTGTGCTACAAAGCAGAGATGATTAATGCCTTTTAAAATTTTATATTAACTTGAAATCATTGCAAGAATCACAGTTCTTCACTGGAATCTTAAAGTATTTGCTCAGTGTCATTGTGAATGACCTTTAGCAAGTGATTTTTTGGCAACACTATATTTAGATATCACCTTAGTAATTACACATCTTGATACCTTTTTCAGAGAAAATGATTTAAAATGCTATACTTATTGCCATACACATAAATAATCTAATTTTCTGTTTTCCTATCTAGTCTACTTATAATTAATTTAAATTCCTACGTGAACTTGGTGAATTATGGCTTTCTATAATTTGTCATTAAGCAGACTTACTGTGCATTTGATTTTACTGTCCATCAGCACATACTTCACATGGCTCCTTTACAAGTCAGTACCACTCCTGTGGAATTGACACAATGTGTTCCTCGATTGAGATAGCCCATCACCATAAAGTTAATCTTTCACAGTGTGCAACTGGGTGGTTTTTATACTTTACAAGACTGGAGAATGGTCACTATGTGATTCCAGAATGTTGTCACCCTGAAAAGAAACCACAAGTCAATGAGCAGTTATTCCTTACCTCCCTGTCCCCTGGTTCCTAACCACTGATAATCTGCTGTGTTATGGTCTTACCCATTCCAAAAATTTCATCTAGATCTTATCATGCAATGGGCAGTGTTTGGTGTCTGGCTCCTTCCCCGTGGGATGATGTTTTCTAGGTGTATTGCAACCCATGCTGGCCCCCACTCCTTCATGGCTGAATCCAACCCCTGTGTGTGAATAGACCACATTTTCTTTATTGATTCATTGGTTGTGGACATGGAACACTTCCTTTATTACGACTGTCGATTGAGCTGCGGTTGGCATTCTCTGTTTTGATGTCAGCCTGTTTTCAGTCTCTGGGGTGCGTGCTAAGTGGGGCAGTTGGCACGTGGCTCCTGTGTTTTCCTGAGGACAACCTGCTGTTCCCAAAGCAGGTGCTCCAGTTTGCATTTCTATTACCAGTGGATGAGGGTCTCATTTTTCTGCATACTCATCAACCGTTGGTACTTGTCTGTCTTTTTGTTTAAGTTGTATTTTTAGTTACAATAACATTAGGATTCATTTTGACATAATTATAAAAGCATGGAATATAATTTTCTCTGATTCAGTCCCTAGAACTTGCATTTTTGTTTTTTTTCTTTCTTTTTTAAAGAGAGAGTGAGAATGAGAGAGAGAGTGAGAATTTTTTAATATTCATTTTTTAATTTTCGGTGGACACAACATCTTTGTATGTGGTGCTGAGGATCGAACCCAGGCCGCACGCATGCCAGACGAGCTCGCTAATTCTTGAGCCACATCCCCAGCCCCCCAGAACTTGCATTTTCCCTCTCCTCCTCCCACCCCTAGTTCTATTCCCTCTACTTTTCTGATCTTCTGCTCTTTACTTATTTGCTTTCTTTTTTTTAAATTAGTGTCTTGTGGCTGTACCTGATGTCGAGTCACTGTGGTAGATTCATATATGTACACAGGAAAGTGAGGTCAGATTCATTCCTCTGCTATTCCCTTATCCCTCCCTTCCTCCCTCCCCTTTAATACCCTTTCTCTAGTCCATGGATCTTTCTTGTATTTTGATAGAATCTCATCCCCCATTTCTTTTCTTTTTCCTCCCTTATTTTGGTCTGGCTTTCACATATCAGAGAAAACATTCAACCTTTGACTTTCTGGGTCTGGCTTATCTCCCCCAGCATGATGGTCTCTAGTTCTGTCCATTTACTGGCAAATGCCATGATTTCATTCTTTTTTATGGCTGAGTAACATCCCACTGTATGTATGTATCATATTTTCTTTATCAGTTCCTCTATTGACGGACAACTAGGTTGGTTCTACAGCTTGGCCATTCTGAATTATGCTGCTCATAAATGTTGATGTGTCTGGTTTTTCTAGATTATAGCCATACATTATGTAAATAAAAATGCATTTCATTATGGTTTTAACTTCCATTTTTCTAATGGCTAATCATAGTGAGCATCTTTTTCTGGGTTTATCAACTATTTATATAGTTCCTTTGGAGAAATATCTATTTAAGTTATTTGGCTATTTTAAGAATTGGCTTATCTCTGCATTGCTTGGTTGTAAGAGTTGTTTATATATCTGGATGTCAGATCTTTATCATCTGATGTGAAAACAGTCTTCTCGCATTCTTGGGTGTTCTTTTCACTTTTTGGAGAGCATCACTTGAAGCATAACATTTTAAATTTTGATTATGCTCATTTTATTTTTTAACCTGCAAATTCTGTTTTAAGAGTCACATCTAAGAAACTATTACCAAGTCAAAGATAAAAAACAAGGTTTACTTCTCCATTTTCTTCTAAGGGTTTGATAGTTTTAACTACTTTAGATTTTGATCCATTTTAAGTTAATTTTTGTACATGGCCACAGATGAAGTCCAGCTTCCTTGTTTTGATTGTGGCTATTTGATTGTTCTATGATCATTTATTGAAAAGATGCTTTTTTCCATTGTATGATTTCAGCATTCTTGTTAAAAATCAATTGCCCATAAATGTTTGGTTTATGCCGTGTCTCCTTTCTTCTTCATTGTTCTACATTCCTATTATGTTAGTACTGCATAATCTACTATTGCTTACTGTTGCTTTGCAGTAACTTTTGAATCTCCAAATTTGTCCTCCTTTTGAAAGATGATTTTGACCATTCTGAGTCTTTTGCTCTTTGATCTGAATTTCTCCAAAAATGTCACCTGGATTTTGCTATTTTAGAAGTGATAGGTTTTCCAATACAGGAACATGAAATGTCTTTTCATTCATTTATACTTCTTTAATTTTTTTCAATGATATTTGGTAGTTTTGAATGTACAAATTTGGTGTTTCTTTTGTTTCATGTATTCTTAAGTAATAGTTTTGATATCATGGTAAATGAAATTATGTTCCCAAATTTCTCTTCTGGATAATTCATTGCTAGCATAAAGAAATACCATTGATTTGCTTTGTACTTTTCTTGTATCCTGCAACCTTGTTGAATTCACTTATCTTGTACCATTTTCTGCATAGAAGATAATGTCATGTGTAATTAGAGATTGATTTACTTCCTCTCCAATCTAGATAGCTTTTATTTATTTTTCTTGCCTAATTTCCCTGGCCAGTTCTTCTAGCACAATGTTAAATAAAAATGGTGAAGAGTGGACATCCTGTCCTCTTCCTGACTTTAGGGGGAAGGATTCACTCTTATGTGTGATCCTTTTCTTAGGTCTTTTATTAAGTTGAGGAAGTTCTAATTTATTCCCAGTTTCAGTGTTTTTATCATGAAGCAGTTGCAAGTACTCATGTAGCACTTAACATTCTCCAAAGGTTCCCAGGTGCTTTCCAGGATGAATTTCAAATAGCCTAATGCAAAATTCTTCCTACTCTGATGCAGGACTGTGCAGTCATATGACTCTGCACCTCTTCCCTTACAATCCATAGACCAGTCATGAAGAAATCCTAACCATTCCCCAAATGGATCATACCTGCTCTCTGGCTCTGCATAGGCTGTTACCTCTGTGTCAAACACATTTATTTTAGTTAATGTAAAACTCCTACTGATCTCTTCATATGCAACACAGGTGTCAGACTTTTTTCATTAGATCTCACCCTGTAGCTCCTGAGCATTTTTTTCCCTGTATGTACGCTCTCTCCTCTCCGTGGCACTCAGATAATATGCCCCATTGTCTTCCCCAGGAGACTAGGGACCTTGTGATATAAGTGATACTTTCTTCTTTTATTCTCACTGTCAGTCATGCCCAACATTATAGTGTAGGTTCCTAAGTGAAAGTAGTGACTCCTAATTTTGTTCTCATGAGAGATGGCATCTGGGTAATGAGCAGACAGAAGTTCATTCCAGGAGAGCCCAACCTTTTTCTGCTTGCTTGTTTTAATCACCAGTTGGCCCAGAGAAGGTCAGTTCACACTTTCATCATTCATGAATAATTAACAGGCCTTTGACCCATATCCAAACCACAAAATTGGGAGTTGTTTTCAAATACATATCACAAATTCAATTATTAGAGCATAATATTTTGAAAATTAGCTTCAACAGATAACACAAATTGTTAAGCACTGCCAACAAGAGGGAAGATACCTGTATTAATTTTCTAAAAAAACAGTTATGGACCTTAAAGATAGAGAACTTGAATTCAAGAACCAAATTTCATATTACCATTTTTCTTTTAATTTTGTTTGAAATTAGAAACTCTTTCCATCAAAATAATTAGAAATTCCCAATTCACAGTCATAAGCACCACAAGTTTTATGAGCCCCTGAAATTGCTGTATATAGTTAGATCAAATGAAATTATAGTGAAATTTGTCACCACACACTAATTCTCAGTACCATGTAAGAAGCTAGGATACAAATATATTCCACTGAAGGATATACAAGTTGGAAATATAATAAAACAGAGCCCTCTCACAAATTTCCTGGTGTATTGCAACAGTAAGTAAGTTTTAAAATATGCCAATACTATGATCTCTTTCCTCCTGTGACAAGGGACCAATCCAACATTGATGACACAGTGTTTAAATAACTCAGGGAGCATAGTCAAGGCTGAAGCTTGTATTTCCTCCATTAAGTGATTGATGATTCTGGGTAAGGCTAAGTCCAGAAAATGATAGTGGCTATGATCTGGGCTCCTGGTTTGACTGAGTTAGAATGTGAACTCCATTTTTTTCTCTTCATGACTCCCAATAATTAACTTAACCTCATCTTATGAATGGGAGTAACAGTAATTTCCACTCCACTGTAGGTTATGTGGACTAACTGAGGTGAAAATGTGTAATAGGCTCAGATTAGTGCCCTGAACTTGGGACAGACGCACCAGCAGGGTGGCTGAGCAGAGAGGAGTTGGAGAAGGAATACCTGAGCCCTTCCTCTCAATCTCCGCCTCCTGCCTATGATCCCCACTGGCCAAGGCCAGGAGCAAACCAAACAGGAATCTCAGGTTTGTCTTGGAATTCTACCTCCTTGACATCCATAACACTTGGTTCACGCTTGCTGAACGCTGGCATTGTGCTCGCTTCTTTACTGTTAAATGCATTTCTTTCTCTTATCCATAAATTCCCTGAGGTAGGGACACAACTGACTCTCAGTAGAGTCTTAGTAAATGTTTTAATTGATTAAATACCATAAGAAAGATACACACTCAGGTACAGAGGAATTAAAGGAGGGAGAGGTAAGCTGTTGGAAGTGGTGATATTTGAGATGGACATCTCATTAAAGATAGTGAGATTTTTCCTTTTACTTTTTTCACTATGACTAGATTTCTAAGGTATTTTTCATATAAGAAATACTGTATAAATATATTTTCTTTGTAGGAAAAAAAGCATTCAAGGAATATGTAAGCATATAACATAAATAATAAAATTTCCTTTTATCAGACTATCCAAATTCTACTCTTTTCATTTAAACTAACCAAGTTTATTTATTAATTTTACCCAAATCTTTGTTTATATATTTAACATGCAAGTGTTTTGGACCATGGGTGTATAAATATTCAATTATATAATGTACATTCTTATTTTATACAATTTGGTTCATAATTTCTGTTGCGATGTTCTGTGACGAATTTTTCAGTAGAACGTATATCTTAGGGATGGTTCTACCATGTAAACAGTGCTGCAATAAACATTTTTATCTGACTCTTATGCACATTGAATACTCTTTTTTTTTTCATAAAATAGCCTAAGAATGAAACTGTTAGATTGAAATTTATGCACATTGTAAATAGTGGCAGAACAGGAAAATTTTTAAAGTAATTTCTGTGCTTATAATTTTTCTATCAAATTGTAATGCAAATTCCTAGGTAATTGAAGGTCTCAAGTGGCCCAAGCTCTCTCTACAGAGCAGGCCTGAGACTCCAGCCAAATGCAGGAAGGAAGGGGATTGGTAGTTCTGATGATCTCTATGTATCAACAGTTCCCTTCTCTGAAGGACTTAATACCCACTTGAGTTTCAGAATTGCCATATCAGGGAGGCCCAAAGAAAAGATGAAGGAGGAGAAAGCAAAAGAAAGAAGCATGAAAATGAAAATCATCCATGGCAGAGGGAATATTGACCTAGACAAGTAAGGGTGCCCATGTAGGCCAAGAGCCATGCTGAGCCCTGGACAGGGGTACAACGGGCTGAGAGAGTGCTTACAGGAGCACAGGAAAGAGCTCAGCTACAGGTGACTGTCCGCATTGGCCTCCCCAGAGAAAGAGCTGGGCCTGGGTGCAGGGGCTGTGCTGAGGGCCTGAGCCTCAGGACAACCTCTGGGGAACGGGGACCGGGAGGGTGGGTTTTTGGGTAAAACCCAGTGCTGTAGAGACTCACAGAGGGTTCTGGATCTGGGCTACAGCACTGCCCTGTTGGCCTTGCAGGGAGGCTGGAGGGGAGGCTGCCACATCCCTGTTGGAGGCACGGGCCAGCCACAGGTTACCTGGGGAAGGGCAGCTACCTTCAGCTAGGAGCAGTCCTCTTGACTGGTACCTGGGCCCAGTGGGGGCACACCACAGTGGCACATCACAGCAAAACCACTCACCTCATATCCTGGAAGTGAAAGAGAGAAAGAAAGAAAGAAGGTTTAGGTCCTGCCATTAATTTGAAGACATGTTCCCGTAATGACCTAAGACCTTCACCAGGGTCCAACTGTTCAAGGTTCTACTCTCTCCCAACAGCACCAAGCAGGGGACTACCCCCAGCACTGGCCTTGGGGACATAGTCAAAGCCAAATGGCCACAGATATGAACATTGTCCCCTTACTCAGGTCACCCATGATGTACATGATGCTCAGAGCTGCTTGTTTCTGCATGCTCATTCTGCCTGTTAAGAACATGAAACTTTTAAAGAGAATGGGGATGATACCCATTGCTGTGAGCAACACCACTTTTACACATACTTCTCCGTGAACTTGCACATATCAATTCAGAGATGATTTTTATTAGTTCCCCAGAAACCTTCTGAAATTTAAAGGAAGCCACAGAATCATACTTTTTACTTGGCCTCTGGTTAACAAAAAGAATCATTTCAAAACCATGACTATTTTAAGTTCAAGGTTGAAACATAAGCCAACATTTGTTATCACTGTTTTTCTACAAGCAAAATTATTTAGCTTTTTCCCCAATGACTTCTTTATTTCTCACAATGTGTTTGGGTAGTCTTTTTTTTTTCTCAAAGAACAGTAAACACATGCCTGATTTATATACTGCATTGTTTGGCTGAGGCTGTGGTCCAACACTGGGGAGGGAATGCATCACTCCCCATTGAGAACCTAGGTGTTCCAGAAGCAGATCAGGCAAAAGTCTGCTCCTACTAGAAGAGTACAATGGTGCATCCTGAGAAATTTGTTTTTTCAGTGTGGTGGTCGTTGCAAGAAAAAGCAACTATTACCTGGAATAAAACTTGCTCTTCTGTGGAAAATGCATATTCAACTTTTGCATCTACAGGAGCTGGCAAAGAGCCACTCTGGGTTTTATTTTGGCTTGAAATCTCTTTGGTCCACATTCATCATAAGAAAGATGTCATTAGACAACAAATGGCCTCAAGGGGTGATTTTGTCTAAGACCACCCAAAATGGTGTCACCAACAGTGCACGTATAGGTTGAGAAAATGAGAAAGAAACAGGATGCAATTTCTTCCACTCCTAATTGGAAATGCAAAATTCAAGCCCAGCCACGACCTCTGGACATTGGCACATGCCAGGCCTTAGTCCTAAATTGACTCAAATGAAACAACAGCATCATACATAAACATACAAAAGCACTCAATTCACTTTCTTGCAGAAATGTATCTTTCTCCAAATTTGATCTAATGTGTTCACAACCATTGATTACAGAAATTTAGTTGTACCCGCTCATGTACTTCAGTATAAAAATATATTAAGACAACTTCATTGCATGTAGAAAATACATAAATTTATTACATTTATACCCAAATCAAATGTTTCTGAAGTGTATGGAGTTGGAATGTGAAGCTCACCAAAAGGAATATTACTAATAACACCTCAGCCATAAAATTGATTGTAGCAGTTCTCAGAAGGGATTTCACAGAAGGTGAGCACAGTGGTACCTAGAACTGGCCCTCTAGCAACAAGTTCCATGTTGAAGAGGAGGTACCTGCCAGGGAGGTGTCTGTGCACCCAGGTGCCAATGTTTTTCTGACATAAATAGCATTCTGAGAAAAGCATTATTTGTTGTTGGTGTATCATTAGCCATACTTACTGTTTATTTTTATTATCATAATATATTCCTTCACGCTACAAATTCTTGGAGAATAGTCTTATTGATTTGCCACTTTGTAATTAGATAATTAGACATGCATAATGCTATATTAAGTATGATCTCTGTGCCTGCTTTTGTTTTGAACTGTATGTTGCTTTTACCCTGGATTGTCATATAAGCATGTAATTCTTCTTGTGTCTTTTACCTTTTGGGTCTATAATTTTTTTCTTGTTCTATTTCAGTCTGTATTTTATTATAAGTTATAATGGAAATAATACTGCTGATGTGGTCCCAAGCCTTTTAGGTATGAAAATATGTGTTTACATTTATTTTTAGGGAACACTCACTTCAGATTCTTTTTCCTCCAGTATTATCTAAGCAACAATTTCACAGATTTTTCTGAAGGTGAATTGGCCACAGAAATATATCATTTTCATCAGGAGCCTTTAACTAGATTGCTAGTTAAGATGCAAGAGCCAAGTGGAGTGAGCAGCAAGCACACCTTTGCTGCTGGGGCCTGTCCTCTCTTGCTCCTCCTGTCCCCTTGGCCATGCAGCTCAGCCACCTAGACTACATGCAGGTCCTAGCTCCTCAGCGCAGGGTGCTATCCTCTTTCCTTCCCCATGTCACAGTGGCTCCTCTCTGGCCTCTGTGTCTTTCCTGTCCCTCTTCTCCAGTGTGGGCTCAGTACAGAAGCAAAGCAACCTTCAAAAAACTTGTCAGGTCACATCATTCCTCTGCCCAGAACCCTCCCATGGTCACCCCTCTCTCTCTCAGAGCAGAAAGCAAAGTCCCACAATGAGCACTCAGATGCTTTGCAACTCCCAGCCTCTTCCCCTGACTCTCGCCTTGCTCTGATGACCTCAGTAACACACATTGGTTCTCCCCCTGTTGGCTGAATGCACCAATGCCCTAGTTCCTGTGCTTGCACCTCCTTACCTGAAATCCTTCCTCTGAATAAATGCATGCTCTTTCCTTCTCTGTTCACTGATCTCTGCTCACTAATATCTGCTTTCATTTTCCCTTTTGAGTGATCCATTCCCAGGTCACTGTATGAAAAACCAAACAGCAACTCCACCAAGTCCCCCCAGGCAGCTCATCCTTCCCCATCTGCCCCCATCCTTCCCCACATTCCCCAGTGTCAGTGGACATGGAACAGTTAATAGAATACCCTCTCTGTCCTCTCCACAAAGACATCTTCATGAGGCCAAGACTTTGTTTTCTTCTTTGTTATTTCCCCAGTGCCACGAACAATGCTGAAGCCTAGAATATAGACCTTGGTGCCTTAGGACTGTACACCAAGTGGGAGGATAAACACCTTCTTTGTAGCAAGACTTCTTGATTGTTTAGCTATTATTTCCCCAATTGCCGTAGAAAATAGGATCTGGTTTTGCCATCTTCTCCACTGACTTCTTAACTCTAAGATATTTCTCAATTGAAAGATCAACCCCAAACAGCAGTGAAACAATGTGCTAACAGGAGGCACAGGATGATGTTACTGTCTCTTGTCAGTGGGGTTAGAAGGTACTTAGGTCTGGTGGGAAGAACCTCCTGAGAAGTAAACACTGCACACCTGCCTGGGGAGCCTGAGGGTGTGCTCGGTTCCTCATCTGTCTAACCAAGATGCCTAACTCCTGCCTTGCCAGCATTCCTATCTTTTAGTGCTAGGCTGGAATTGCAGAAGCACAAGGTAAGGCCAGAACGGAGGTCAGCTTGAGGGCGCTGTGCACCAAGCAGGTACTTATGGTGTACCTCTCCACAGGGATTCCCTTTAAGTATTTGCTCAACAGAACTAAAGATGAGGCTGGATATCTTGTCGGAGAGGAAACTAAGAAAGGAGCTGATGGAGGCTCTGCTCTCATGCACTGTGACCAAACGCACAACCCACACCACCACTGGGCAGAATGGAAGCTTTGTGTTTGTGTTTCGGCAGGATTTTCAGCAAGGTCTCTTGGTTTTACCTGTCAACCTTGAAGTAGCTTCATAAAATAGTCCTTTCAAGGTCATATCCTATTCCCTCAGAGAGGGGCTGTCTATATACTGCTTCTCAGAAAGGGGACTGTAATTGCTCTGTACTCCTGTAGACTGGTGCCCCGGGCAAGGGCCCAGCAGGCTCAGTCTCCACGCTGATCTTGACCTGTCCAAGTTCTCACAGCTCCACCTGCTATTGCTTAGGGAAGGGTAAAATGTTATTCCCATGCAATCAATTAAGTCCAGTCTTTCAGCTTCACTGCATTTGAAGTAATAGCAATTTTTATTATTATCATGGACAGAACTCAAGCTTCAAAAGAGAAAGACATTAACTGGTGTGCTATCTTTAATAGAAATTGAAATTAACATTAAAATGAAGGAAAATTGTTTAAGGATTGGTTCCTACTAAGCTTCTATAGTTGGTTTTATTTTGTGTTGATTTACTTTCCCAGCAGGTCCTAAATGGCCTCAGGGAGCTGCTGTCTGGGGTCTGGCCTGGGGTCTGGGGGCTGTGTCCTGGGGGGAGGTCAGTGCTGGTAGAAGCACACATAGCAAAGCAGCAAGGACAGTGGGCCCTCTTAGATACACAAAGATCAAAGTCAAAGCCAAGGTAAAATCCCCTGTAAACCTTGGTAGGCTTATTAATGGGATATATTTTAGTTTCAAAACATCATTTCCAAGTGAACCTGGATAGTGGGGAGGTTGGGACATGGCTCTGTCTCCCAGCAGAAGGCTGATGTCTATTTATGGCTTTCTAGTCATGAAAGAGCAGAGCCTATATTTATAATCTTTTTTCTCTCTCTCTGTTCCTTAAGCAAAGACAAAGAGAGAAAATTCAGGAAGAGTGGCTTGAGTGATGGACCCATCAGGACCAGGTCTTTGTGTCCAGTACTGATCAGAGTGTGAAGATAGGGTCCTGGGATTCTTCAGATAATTCTAAGCCACCCTCGAGGGTCTCTGTGCAAACGCGGGGCACAGCGTCCCCAGCCTCTCCCCAGCTCCCTTCTAAGGTGAAGCTCTTCCTGCTAGCATGGACCTGGGGACCCCAGTCTGCCCTTCCCTTCTGCTCAGGATTTAAACAAGGCGTCTTCTTGTTGTGGCGGAAAACCCAGCATGAATCACATCTGGGCCACTGCAGGGTCCGGAGTCCCGCTTCCACTGCCCCTTCCGTGCCCGGTCCTCCCCACCGGACCCCGATTGCCAGCACTCAGACCTCGGCAGACAGGGCAGCCACGTCCTACCACCCCTCTTCATCCGGGATCCATTTTGGTGGATGATTCACTCTCCCATGAGTTGCATTTTCTTGTTGAGGGATGTTTACTGGTCAGGTTGGCAGACATCGCGACACTGACCCTCAGGTGTCCAGCGAGTTTCTGCTCCTGGTCGTTCTTGGCTTTGTTCTGCCCCTGGTTTCTTGGGAGCAGTCTGATTCTTGGGTCCCCCTTATTTTCAGCTTTGCTAGGTGGGGGGATAATACTTTTCCCAGTGACAGGCGAGTTTCGCTGAGACCACTGGGCACCCCTGGAGTGAGCACTTGCCTGGGCTGGCTGTCCCAGGGAGGGCTGCGCTGTTCCAGGTGGTCTGAGTGCTGGGCGCTCTAGTCGCCGCTTGGACTTGCTCCTGTGTTGGTCAGCAGTCTATGGAGCTCCAGGGCCCTCTGTAGATTTCTGGAGTTTTCTCTCCCTCCGGCTCTCGGTTCCCTGGTTCCGTCCCCCAAGGGCACACACCGGGGCTGCCCCTGCGTCTCCTCCAGCAGCCAAACCCGGGGCCTGCCTGGATCTCCTCGCCCTGGCTGCCTCCTCCAGGCCACAGAGGACCCGAGGTATTCCTGGATTCTGAGGCACCACTGTCCTCAGGGCCACATGCCCAGTGTCTTGTTCTGTATGTCACACATCATTTTGTGTTTGGTCATTGCAGGCAGCTGGGTGAATCTGATTTCCTTCCCTCTTCCTTCAGGGGTCTTTGGGGCTATATTTTGAAATGAATGTCCAGCTCTGGTCCGGCCTGTGGGCTGACTTCCTCTGACCCTCCTCCTCTGAACCCCACCTCCCACCTGCCCAAACACCTTGGCTCCTCTGGGACTTGACACTACTCTGTGCCATTTGGGCACTTGCCACATACCTGTCTGTCACTTTTCAAATGTATGTAGATCTTACCCTGTTTTTTAAACAAAAATATACATTAAATATCTTCATGAATAGAAAATACTATCACATTTTACCACAGATAGTTCTCTCTTTATATATCTGTATATATAATAGTACACAATCATTTATATATATATATATATATATATATATATATATATATATATATATATATTAAGAGATTGCAGACCAACCCTGTGCACTTACTTCCAGTTTCTGCTGAATCCTTGCTTAAAAAAAGAAAAAAAAAAACAGTTAAAGGATTAAAAAGGTATTGGCACAGAAATAAGAAATTGATACTGATAGAAAGGCAGACACAGAACAACGCAAGACAATGGAGGTCCCCCAGAAATACACCCACATCAATCCCTTCAATTCATTTTTGACAAAGGAGTCAAAGTCATTTAACAGAGGAAAGATAGGCTTTTCAGTCAATTGGACAACTGGACCATCATTCGAAAAATAATAATAATGATCTTAACTGGCACTTCACACTCAAAAAAAAAGGTTATGGACTTTAGTGTGAGACTTAAAACTTCTAGAAAAGAACACAGGAGAAAAATTCATCAAAATCTCAGAAAAGCTAAGAGTTCTTACAGTTCACGCCAGAAGCATGATCTGTAAAAGGGTAAACTGATACACTGGACCTCCCTGAAATTGAAACTTGCGTTTGGCAAGAGACTCCACCGCAAGGGTGAGAAGACAAATTACAGACCAGAACAAAATATTTTCAGATCGCAGATCCAGCCAAGGCCTTGCATGTAGAATATTAATCTCAATATGCAACGTGAAAAAACAAGTGATTTAATTAGAAAATCAGCAAAAGACATGCACAGGCATTTCACCAAAGAAGACACATGGGTGACAAACACATAAAACCAGTTTGACATCATTAGCATTGAGAGACATGCAAAGGCAAACTGGAAGGAGCCATCAGCACACACCCGTGGCTACACAGAAAATGTGCTGGGGAAAAACAAGTGCTGCTAAGGTGCAGAGACATGGAGCTGCCTCTGCATTGGTTACAGAAACATGCAGAGGGACTGTCACTAGGTAAAGCAGTTTGGCAGCTCCCATCAGAACTAAAAAAGGACTTGCCACCTGACCCAGCCATTATACCCTCGGGCATAATGCATCCCAGAGAAATGAACATTTATTTTCACACAAGAATTGCCTCACAAACATGCATAGGAACTTTACTAGTGGTATCCCCAAACTGCCAACTAAACTGTTATGTAAAAGGATGAATGATTGATCCAACTGTGCTACATCCACCACGGAATGCTACTCAGCAACAGAAAGAAATGAACCGTGACACATGCAACAGGTCACATGCAGCCTCAGGTAAATTATGCTGAATAAAAAGAGGCCAAGCTCAAAGTGACACAGACCGGGTGACTCCACATAGAATATCATGAAATGACTTGACTGTGGAGAAGGATAGCGACTGCTATCAGGGTTGCGGATGGGATGGAGAAGGGATGAGAGTGGCTATCCTGGGTGACTAGAGTCTTGTGATGGTGCTGTGGTGTACTTCATCACAGTGGTTATACAGCCTCTAGACTCGAATATAATGCATAGGTACACACGCAAATAAGTGCACGCCCAACTGGCAAAATCTGAATAAGCCCTGTAGATTATACAAATGAGAGTTTCTTGGTATTGAAATTATACTATATTTGTAGATGACATTCACATTAGGGAGTCTGGGGAAAACATGCACAGAAATATACTTCCTTGTAGATTTCTGTGCAACCTCCTATTAATATACGATTACTAGTAAATTTAAGAAGACATTGTCACGTTGACACATAAGAACATAAGAACAGACAGAGGTCCAACTATGTCCAGGAGGCTGGGCCCTGAGGCTGTGCGTGCACTCTGCCAGATCAGAGCTGAGGCCCAATCTGGCAGAGCTGGGTGGCAGGCCATGTCCTCTGGACTGAGGCTGCAGAAACATCACTGTGGACCCAGGTGACAATTCAGTCCTCACAGACCCAAAACTCAAGTGTGTGCCACAGACTCAGGCTTGAAGGTTCCACCTGGTGTCAGGCCAGTTCCCTGGGAGCCAGGCTCTAGCCCCATGCCAGGGGACCCAGGTGCAAGACTAATGCTATTGCCTGCCTCAGCATCTGCAGGCTCTGGCCCCGCCAGTGCAGCCCCTGTGGACTCAGGGTTCAGGCAAGCTCCCACAGAGGTGGGCTCCAAGGCCTCCTCTTGAGGACCAAGCTGTTAGAGTCTGTAAACAAGTCAGGATGGCGCCTGGCATTTTGCCAGAGGGAGTGGTTTGTGAAGTAATGCCAGTGAGCCATTAAGTGTGGAGATTCCTTATTGGTTGACTGCTGTATCTAGTTTATGTTAATTAAGATAAGCTGTGTGGAATGTGTATATACCCCTCCTGTCCTACAATAAACGGCTCCCACTCATGCTGTATCAATGTACACAAGTTGCTCATCACCCTCTGGTTATTTTGCTGCAACCGGACTGCGGCACCAAGCTCCAAGCAAACCCTGTGGCTCTGACCAGGTCTGTTGCCATGGAGCAAGGCTCTCGGCCCAACCCTGAGGACTTCAGAGCTAGCCTGCCTACCTGTCCACTTAAGCATTAAATTTTTTTAACAGAATGAAGGGCGAAACTGTATTTAATCTCAGTAGACACAATCCCACAATCTTTTAACAAAATCCAACATCCTTTGATAATAATAACTTTGAACAAACTGGGTATAGAAGAAATGTACCTCCATCACCACGATGAAGGTCCTACAGGTCAAGCCCCTAGCCAATGTCATTCTCTATGGTAAAAAGTTGAAAGTTTTTCCTCTAAGATCAGGAACAAAATGACCAGTCTTGTATTCAACATGATACTGGAAGTCTTATTCAGAAAAATTGGACAAGAAAAAGAAAGAAAAGGCATCCGAATTGGAAAAGACAACTAAGTTGTCCCATTTGCAAACAAAATCATCTTAATACAGAAAACCCTAATAACCCCACCCAAATCTATCAGAACTGATAGATTAAGTCAGTGAAGTTGCAGGGTATATAATCAACAAGCTCAAACCATAGTGTTTTTATATACTAATAAGGAACTACCAGAAAAAGAAATGAAAAATCTAATTTTCAATAGCTACCAATACTTAGGAATAAGTGTAGCCAAAGAGGCGAAAGACCTATACATGAAAACTGTAAGACATTACTGAAAGAAATTGGAACAGACACAAATAAATAAAAAGAAATCTCACTCTTGTGGATTAGAAGAATTAATATTAAAATGTCCATGCTATGGGCTGGGGTTGGGGCTCAGCGGTAGAACGCTTACCTTGCATGTGCAAGGCCCTGGGTTTGATTCTCAGCACCACATAAAAATAAATAAATAAAACAAAGGTATTGTGTCCATCTACAACTAAAAAATAAGTCCTTTTTAAAATGCCCATGCTACCTGAAGAAATCCACAGAAAGCTATAGATTTACTGCAGTTCTTATGAAAATTCTAATAGTCCATTTAACATAAATTTTAAAAATCCTAAAAATTTGTAGGAAGTCAGCAATGATCCCGAACTGTCAAAGAAATCATGAGCAAAAATCTAGAGGAATCACTGTTCCTGACTTCAATATACACTGTGGTCATCAAAACAGCATGGTACCAGCCTAAAAACAGACACACAGGACAATGGAGCAGAATCGAAAGCGCAGAAGCAAATGCATGTCTTTACATTCACTTGATCTGCAATGAAGTTGCCAAGAACATGAGATGGGGGAAGGACAGTTTATAAGAAATGATGTGGGGCAGCTGGATATTCACATGCAGAAAACCCTGTCTCCCTTGTAGGGCAGGGAAATGGGATCCACTGTGACTAAAGTGACTTGGACATATAAACATGTTTGATGGTCTAAACTGAAGCAAGAAACACACATCCATAGGAGGCAGCTGTTCTTACAAAACAACCAAACTTGAAACGAAAATGGAACTCCAGAGAAGAGTTGGAGGATCTGAAGTATTTGAGCCTTTGGAGTAGTACTGCCTGGTGTCTGGCAGATCTGGGAGATAAATTTCAAAAAAGAATCGGTGATTAATAGGTAAATAGGTTTTAAAATAATGAAGGAGTCATAGCAAGTAAGAATGAAAATCTAATAAACATACTCTGTTATTTCATGAATGTACCATATTTACATAGTAAAGATAAGGTAAAGATTGGCTTCTCCTTGGCCACAGTTGGAAGAAAGGAGGAGCAAGTTTAGGTCAGACAGCCTAAATCTTGTCCCTCTCAATAGCTCAGAGCTGCCATAGCTGGGAGCTGGGGTTGTAGCTGGGGGGGGGGGGAGTGCATGCCTAGCACGCCCAAGACCCTGGGTTTATTTACCTTCAATAAAATCTCTACAATCCTGTTGGGAATTTGCCCTCTTACACAGAAAGGTAGCATGTTGCACAAAAAATATGTGTATATTTTTACTTGTTAATAATAATAATGAATTAATTTAATAAAAAGAAACATAAATTATCCCCCTTTCCTGCTTTATTTTTCATGAATTGAATTCTGTGATAGATCCCTAAGAAAGGGTGAATAGAATGTAAGGCTTTTAAAATTATTTCACATGTAAATATGTCTTCATTCAATTCTGACAGTTGAGTGATACATTGTCTGGATATAAAATTATAGGCTGAAAGTAATTTTCCATCAGAATTGTTAGCACAATTGTGGCACTATCTTTTGAATTTCACTGTCCAAGTCAGGTTAGTATATATTTTTTTAAAAAAAAAATCTACATTTTTCACTCCAGGTCTTTGGAAACTTTATCATAAAATGCATTTGTATGACTGTTTTATTACATTAATTTTGCTGGGCTTTCAGTGAGGTCTTTCAACTTAAACACCTTTTGTGTTTGGAAATATTTTTATTCCATTTCTTTGATTTTTTTCCTCTCCTGTTTCTTTTTTTTAATTGATTAATTTAATTTTTAAATACACAACAATAGTGGAATGCATTACAAACTCCTGTTTCCTTTTTCTCTTCTGTGTCTACATTTTTTTTTTGTTTTGTTTGATGTCAAACCACCTAAATTCATCAAATTTTTGTATGTACTTGTCCTGATTTTCCACCTAAGACATTTTGGCTGTTGCATATTTTCCTGACCTTATTATATTTGGACTGTATATGAATTTATAAAATCTTTTCTTTCTCTGCTTTTTGAAAATTGTTTCCTTCTTTTGTTTTATAGATGTGTCATTAACTATCTATTCTAACTAGTTCACATTTTTATTGGCACTGATTTGTTTTAGTCTCTGTCCTGAGAAAGTCTCTCCCCCATGTACCGCCCCTCCAGTGGACACGTCCCTCTGCGACAGAAGTGAGCAAGGCATCTCAGAACGTCTGTGGGGTGGGTGGGACCTGGGGTAGGAGTCAAGATTCCACAGTTGACTTCACTTTGGGAACACGTCTACACGCCAGGAAACTCCTAAATATCTAGATAAATTTTACCTGGGACCTTTCATTTTTTTTCCCACAGACCATCTTTTAATTTCCTTTTAGAAAAAGATAAACAAGTCAACAAGTGCTCCAGAAACAGGGCAGGGAAGGGTGATGGGTGGTGCAGGGAAACCGTGGGGGCAACTCATCACCCTGTTTTCATCCTAGGGTGCATGTTCAATGGTCACTGATCCTGAATCAACCTCTTCTTTCTCTTGGTACCAGCCTGCAGCGAGCAGGTAGGCTTTTAAACTGACTCCCACTTTGCCTGTTCCCTGGGTCCTCCAGAGCCTCTGGGGGCCTGGGGTGAGCGTCTCCCCTCCGTCCTTCTCTGGCCTGTTCTGCTGGGCCTTTACTCCTGTGGCACTCAGCCCTCTCCATTTCATTCTGCTTTCTGCACATTTACTATAATAACTTTTATGTCATATTTTCTGTTCTCTGATTTCATTTTTTTATAGTTATGTTTTTCTTTTTTTAATTTAATTTACTTTAATTTAATTTTTATTGATTGTTCACAACATTACAAAGCTCTTGACATATCATATTTCATACATTAGATTCAAGTGGGTTATGAACTCCCAATTTTTACCCCAAATGCAGATTGCAGAATCACATCGGTTACACATCCACAATTTTACATAATGCCCTATTAGTAACTGTTGTATTCTGCTACCTTGCCTATCCCCTACTATCCCTCCTCCCCTTCCCTCACATCTTCTCTCTCTACCCCATCTACTGTAATTCATTTCTCTCCTTGTTTATTTTCCCATTCCCCTCACAACCTCTTATATGTAATTTTGTATAGCAATGAGGGTCTCCCTCCATTTCCATGCAATTTCCCTTTTCTCTCCCTTTCCCTCCCATCTCATGTCTCTGTTTAATGTTAATCTTTTCTTCCTGCTCTTCCTCCCTGCTCTGTTCATAGTTGCTATCATTATATCAAAGAAGACATTTGGTATTTGTTTTTTAGGGATTGGCTAGCTTCACTAAGCATAATCTGCTCTAGTGCCATCCATTTCTTGTGAATTTCATGATTTTGTCATTTTTTTGTGCTGCGTAATACTCCATGGTGTATAAATGCCACATTTTTTTTATCCATTCATCTATGGAAGGGCATCTGGGTTGGTTCCACAGTCTAGCTATTGTGAATTGTGCTGCTATGAACATCGATGTGGCAGTATCCCTGTAGTATGCTCTTTTAAGGTCTTCAGGGAATAGTCCGAGAAGGGCAATAGCTGGGTCAAATGGTGGTTCCATTCCCAGCTTTCCCAGGAATCTCCATACTGCTTTTCAAATTGGCCGCACCAATTTGCGGTCCCACCAGCAATGTACAAGTGTACCCTTTTCCCCACATCCTCGCCAGCACTTATTGTTGTTTGACTTCATAATGGCTGCCCATCTTACTGTAGTGAGATGGTATCTTAGGGTGGTTTTGATTTGCATTTCTCTGACTGCTAGAGATGGTGAGCATTTTTTCATGTACTTGTTGATTGATTGTATATCCTCCTCTGAGAAGTGTCTGTTCAGGTCCTTGGACCATTTGTTGATTGGGTTATTTGTTATCTATAGTTATGTTTTTCATCTTGAAGCCATTTCTGTAGATTTTAGGAGGGAGAAGAGATGATCACCCATGGCCACCTTCACATTAAACCCGAGTCAGGAGACACATTTTTCAATATTACTAGATATACAGGCTACACTCTCAGGGGTCATTTCGTGGTCCGCAGATGATACTAGGTGTAGGTTAACCTCTAATTCTGCATTCCCTTCACCATGTGCACCAGAGGAACACTGATGCAAAATGAATGTGAGAATCTGATGGGAAATCCTCATTCCCAGAAAGTTAAGAAAATTCCTAGTCACATGGAACGTGAGTGCGGAGTCCCTGTGGGGCAGTCCAGAGCCTTTGGCAGGATCTGGGTAACCAAGGGGCTGAACCGCTGTTACCAGATTCCCACTATTACCAAGCCATTTCCTATAGTTTCTATCAGAAGCCAGAACTTCCTAATAAGCTGGTTTCGGTCCTCATTTGCATAACTAGTCATGGCCTCACTTACTAAGGAAGGTGTCATTTATGGTGCATATTCCAAAACAGAGTACCTTAACTGCTGAAAATAGTAAATCAGCATGGAATTGTAGAGAGTCTTCATAATAAGAATGTCCTATCTCTGCTCTTCCATAGGGCAGAGGAAGCAAACGTCAAGTTAAATTGTCTGTAGCATCAATGAAAGGAACTTGCAAAGCAGGAAGAAATTTATGTAGACTCTTTAATTAATGTAGCATTAAAAATCAAAACTATTGAAATATGGAAAATTATTTTCATCATCAATAAACTTGCTAGATTTGTATCTCTTTCTTGTGAGAAGTATATCCCATTAGATGTTTTGCTTCAAAATAAGATAGCAATCTTCATATTTTTCATCTTCTCTAACAGAACTATATCGCTTTTCTTGAAAGAAAAATTAATGTATATGACTCATAGTTTACTTTATGATTAATAAGGTTCCAGGGAAAATATTTGTATGTACGATTTGTGATCCAAGAAAAAAATCTAGCAGAAAGCTGTATTGTGAACTGCTTGGAAGGAGTGTAATACTGCTGAATTCTCTATAATGGATTTGAAATGCATTAGCTTAAGAACTCATAAGAGAATTAAGGCGATACATCCACAAAACCTACAGAAGGAGAGAGGGGGAGGTCGTGGGGAATCAAAGCCATGTACAAATGCCAGAGAAAGCGCTTTCAATGGGAAGCTGTGAGCGGCACTCAGCTGAGGTTCAGCCAGGGCCTCTGCCAACAGGAGAGGGGCACTGCTGGCACAGAGGGTTCACAGCCCTCCTCCTGAGCTCCTGCACTCGCAGTCTCTGTCGGCCACCACAACACACCCTCTGGATTACCATCCAAGATTTCTTCATCTCGAAAACCTAAATCCATCACTCTGGTACAAATGCTACTCAGGTCTAAGGGAACATTTCCTGGGGAGTTTCTGAGAAAGAACTTTTCTTCCTGATAAGAGAAAATGGCTCTAAGAGACAATATTCTTTGCTGTGCCACTCAACCTTTTATCTCCCCCATTTAAACAGAATTGAGATGAGATGATTAGAGCTACTACAGCCATGACAATCCCACGAGGGGAATGCCTAGAGACTGGCCTTCATCCCCCATATATAATTAAGCTGCTGGATCAAAGTCAAGAGCTGTTTGCTATAAACTCTGTCAGAAACAAAATTACTAATCATTTAAACCCCCTTTGCCTGTGCTGTCTTCAACATGTGTACTAAATACACCTTTGGGTCACCTTGCTCTACCACTGTGGTCACCACCCCATTCTGGAGCCGTAGATGCAGGCTTGACACTCTGGACAAGTGTCTTGTTGTGTCCTATTTGTGTACCTGGGCCCAGCAGCACCTCACATCTGAACACCCTCTTCTCCCTTCCTTTGCCTGACGAACTTCTACTCACCTTTCATTTAATGAGCTTTTGCTTTTAAAATGTCTTCTATTTCATCACTGTTGCTGAGGGCCATTGCCAAGTAGGAATGACACATCGATATTTCCTTGCTAGCGTACCCCATGTTAAATGGACTCGCCTTGGAAATTTGCTGTGACCTTGCATGTGTGTTTGAGAAAGGTGACCCTGCTCAAAGACCAGGGTGGATCCGGG
The DNA here is from genome assembly GCF_052094955.1 of Ictidomys tridecemlineatus. NCBI lineage: Eukaryota > Metazoa > Chordata > Mammalia > Rodentia > Sciuridae > Ictidomys > Ictidomys tridecemlineatus. The sequence continues at coordinate 322,378 of NW_027521026.1, forward strand.
TTTAGAGATGATTAGGTTTGAGGAAGCTTCCCGCTCCTTGAGTTTAAGGCATTCCCGGTTTAAGACAATAGGGGTTTTAGGGAAGTTGGAGGTTGGAGATTATTGCTGCTGGGATTAGGGTGTTCCTGCTGTTTGTTCCCATTGAGTTCTCATGGGATCAAAATGGGATTTGGGAAAAAGCCTCGTGGAGTAGGTGAATTGTGCGGGCAGATTTAGATTTCCCCTGAACCTGTGTGGAGGTGGCTGTGAGTTCGGGAATAAAGAATTGCTGTTTGAATCTACAAGGTGTGTGGTGGCTCGTGATTTCAGCGCCAAGCCCAGACATCGGCACTCTGTCTTGAAATGTCTTTCTACTCTGAAATGTGTGGTGATGCTTTTCTGCCACCAACATCCCTTTACCACTGACCTCACCCTTGGCTGCATCCACTCTAATCTGAATAGAAAAGCTCCTCACCCTTTTTAAATGGCAAATAATTTTTTTAATTAAAAATAAATTTTGTGTTCTGTTTAGTTATACATGACAGTAGAGTATATTTTGACAAATCATACATACCTGGAGTATAACTCTCCATTCTGGTGGTTGAGCATGACGCAGAGTTACACTGGTCATGTGTTCATAATAAACCTAGGGAAGCTATGTCTGATTCATTCTACTGTCTTTCCTACTCCCACCTCCCTCCCTTCCTTCTACTATATCCTGTTAAATCCACTGAACCTCCAGTCCCCCTTCCCTATTGTGAGTCAGCATCCACTTATCAGAGAGAACTTTTGACATTTGGTCTTTTGGGATTGGTTTATTTCACTTAACATGTTAGTCTCCAGTTCCATCCATTTCTGGCAAATGCCATAATTTCATCCTTTAAGGCCAAGTAATATTCCATTGTGTATATTTACCACATTTTCTTTAATCATTCATCTGTTTAAGGGCATCTAAGTTGTTTCCATAGTAGCTACTGTGAATTGAGCTTTTTTAAACATTAATGTGGCTGCATCACTGTAGTATGCTGATTTTAAGTCCTTTGGGTATATACTGAGGAGTGGAATACCTGGGTCAAATGGTGGTTGCATTCCCAATTTTCTAAGGAATCTCCATACTGCTTTCCATATTGGTTGCAACAATTTCAGTCCCACCAGCAATGTAAGAGTGTGCCTTTTTCCCACATCCTCGACAACATTTATTGATTGTTGCTTATATTTTTAATAACTGCCATTCTGACTGGAGTGAGATGAAATCTCACTATCATTTTAATTTGCATTTCTCTAATTGCTAGAGATGTTGAATGTTTTTTCATGTATATGTTGACCATTCATATTTCTTATTTGTGAAGTGTCTGCTCACTTCCTTTGCCCATTTATTTATTGAGTTATTCATTTCTTGGTGTTGAGTTTTTTGAGTTCTTGTATATCCTGGAGATTAATGCTCTGAGGTTCAGGTAGCAAAGATTTTCTCTCATTCTGTAGGCTCTCTCTTCACATTCTTGATTGTTTCCTTTGCTGTGAAGACACTTTTTACTTTGATACCATCCCATTTATTCAGTCTTGATTTTACTTTATGCACTTTAGGAGTCTTGTTGAGGAAGTCAGTTTCTAAGCCAACATGATGAAAATTTTGGCCTACTTCTTCTTCTAGTAGGTACCTGGTCTCTGGTCTAATGTCTAGGTCCTTGATGTACTTTGAGTTGCATTTTGTGCGGGATGAGAGATGGGGTCTAATAATATTTTTTTTAGATATGGATTTCAGTTTTCCCAGCATCATTTGTTGAAGAGGCTATCTTTTCTCCAATGTATGTTTATGGTGCATTTGTCTAGTATGAGATAACTGTATTTCTGTGAGTTTGTCTCTGTATCTTCTATTCTGTACCATTGGTCTTCAGGTCTGTTTGGGTATCAATACCATGTTGTTTTTGGTGCTATATCTCTGTAGTATAATTTATGTTCTGGTATTGTGATGCCTCCTGCTTCACTTTTCTCACTGAGGGTTGCTTTGGCTACTCTGGGTCTCTTATTTTTCCAAATGATCATTAATTAATTTTTCTATATCTATGAAAAACCTTAATAGGAACTGCATTAAATCTGTATATACTTTTGGTAGTATGGCCATTTTGACAATATTATTTCTGCCTATTCAAGAACATGAGAGAACTTTCCAACTTCTAAGGTCTTCCTCAATTCCTTAGTAGTTTTCATTGTGGAGGTCTCTCACCTCTTTTGTTAGACTGATTACCAAACATTTTTTTGAGGCTATTGTAAATGGGATAGTTTTCCTAATTTCTTTCAGTTGATTCATCACTGATGTATAGAAATGCAATTGACTTGTGGGTGTTAACTTTATATCCTGTTACTTGGCTGAATTCATTTATGAATCCTAGAAGTTTTCTAGTGGAGTATTTTGGGTTCTCTAAGTATAGAATCATTCCATTGGTAAGTAGGGATAGTTTGAGTTCTTTTTTTTTCTTTCTATTTGTATCCCTTTAATTTCTTTCTCCTGTCTAATGGCTCTGGATAGAGTTTCCAGGACTGTATTGAATCAAAATGGTGAAAGAGGACATCCCTGTCTCATTCCAGTTTTTAGAGGGAATGCTTTCAGTTTTTCTCCATGTAGAATGATGCTGGCCTGGGGCTTAGCATAGTTAGTCCTTACAGTGTTGAGGTATGTTCCTCATATCCCTAGTTTTTCTAGTGTTTTAAGCATGAAGGGGTGCTGTATTTTTTTCTACATCTACTGAGATGCTCATGTGATTCTTGTCTTTAAGTCTATTGATGTGATGAATTACATTGATTTCCTTATTGAGCCAGCCCTGCGTCCCTGGGACCCTACTCGACTATGATGCATGTCTTTTTAACATGGTTCTGTATGTGATTTGAGTGTTCTTTCCTTGTGCTCAGGCCATGCTCAGCTCCATCATTTGGTCAAGCACACTGAGTGCGTCCAGGGCTGGCCCTCACCACCAGTGCTGCCCAGTACCTTTGCATGCTTAGCTGTTTTCTGCCCTTCAGGTTTCTGGTTGCATCTTCTAGGATGCACTTTGAATTCAAGGGGGGGGGTGGGCTCCTCTCCTGCAGTGCTGTATCCTCTACTCTAGATCCAGTAGGTTCACAATGACTGTTTCAAAGTGAAAGCCCTGAGCTCTGTGCTTTAGATGAGAAGCTCTTTACCATCAACTGTGCCACACCAGTTGCTTCTGTAGCTTCATGAATCCAACTAAGCAACTCAGGCTGCTTGAGCAACAAACAGAAGGCCCCACGGACTATGCATGGCTGGCTGGCTTCGTGGACAGCTGGCTGATCAATCCTACCAACCCTCCCCACCCTGCTGAAAAGCATTTGCTTATTTCCAGGAAAGAATTTGCTTCTGGTTAACAAGTGGCAGTCCTTTGCAAAGTAGGTTAATATATTTGTAAATTTACGACTTAACTTTAAACAATCATAAGAGCACACAGTACCTGTAAGCAGTGCCAGGCAGACTTGAATCCCAGGACCTATAAGTCAGAAACCTGAGAGATCAGGTTGCTCATGTTTCCATATTTTGACTGAAAGGTCTATGACAACATCCATCTTGCAGCTGGGGTTCTTCACTAGTAGAGACATGGGTGTATTATTTGGAATTTTATATTCAGTCTTTAGACAGTGGGAGTTTAGAAAAGGAACTAGGAAATAATAATAGGAAGTTCTGTTTGTGTTCAGAGTAAATCTAACACTATCAAGTTATTTATATAATTAATGTTGAAAACTGCTGTAAATTAAACAACAAAGATTCAAATTTATACAGATTACACTCCACAAGCACAGAAGGAAAACAATCCCTCCAAACATTTGCACAGACAGAGGAGCCACAAGACACCAGGAATTCCTCAGCATTTTCCTCTTTGACCCACATCCTCTTTCCCTTTCTAAAAACGCTTCCTTAAATGTCCTGTTGTGACCACAAGGACAATGGCTTGGACACCCGTGTGTGCTTCAAGATAGAACTTGAATCCATGCAATCCCCATTAGTTGGAAAGACAAGCTGACCCTGGTGAAGTGCTTCGCTGACCTACAGTGTGCCTTGAAATCACTAAGATGTGACGTTGGGGAAGCTGGAGAAACACGAAGCCCTGGGCTGGGGCAGTCAGAGGGTCCGAGGTGGACGGCAGCCTGGGGCTGGGAAGAGGCCGAGCGCTGGGTGAGATGTGGGGACCAGGGTGAGTGCTACCTACCTGGTGAGGCCAAGGGCGGACACAGGCCACTACAGGAAGGGCGGTGTGTTCCAGCTCCCACGTCAGGACACAGAAGAGCCATCTCAGAGTCACCTTTGGACAGGTATATCGGGTCCTCAGGGGAGCACTGAACAGCCTGCTTGCTGAGGCTCCTGTGTCCCACTAGCGAGAGGCCATCAGGAGCAGGTAGATTTTGGGAGGTCATTTTGCATTAGTGTCCCCTCTCGGCTTTAAACATCCACACCAAGCACCTTTCGGCTGTGTTTTCTTGGAGAAGAAACTTCTGGGATTCGTCTGATGATCAGCCTTCTGTGTCAGGACAAAGAAGAGCGAGAGGACCCCTTTCCATCCCTCCTGTCCTCCTGTCCCTCCTGTGCCACTGGAGAGAGGACCATTGGGTCCTCCTGAAGGCCTGGGGCTGGAAGGAAGCTGCAGGGCAGACCATTCCCCAGGTCACGGCCCAGGTCAAGGACCTCACGGGATAATTCCTTTGACCTGCTATTGTATTCAGTACAAGAACACCGTTAGTTCATTAGTAAGGGTTACCCTGTATAAAAATCAGGGAGGAAAAAGCCTAAATCTCAAACTGGAGAAAAATATTAAAAATAAAATGGAAACATATGCAAGCATCTGCAAAGGTATTTGCAGTTAGCCATGAAAATCTGGACTTATGAACTTGGAGGCCTGCATTGAACTGTTTATAGCTGTAAGTATTGTACCTTAGAGGTCACTAGAGAACACAGGAGGAGCTTGAAATGCAGACAAACATCACAATAATGAGTCACATTTTCATTGGCCCTCCAGATTATGTTGTGCTTATATTATAAATCATACCCAGGCCTCACTGTAATGCATTTTGGGTATGAAATGCTGGGCAAAGAACTTGGTTTTTCAAATATTTATAAATACATGACATATTTCTTACATGGTATTTTATTCAATGAGCATCCTTTTTGTTTTCCTTTATAAGGTAAGATGAATTTGAATTGCTACAATATGTATTTATATCAGAAATTTATGCTTCTTAGTATACATGTTCATGGAAGTTTGTATTTAGTTCACTTTGATCATAAAATGACAGTATCTCTTAAAAGAGAATTTACAATCTTAGTTGCACAATCATGACATTTAAAGGCATGGAAAATACAAACAATAATAAATGCTGGCAAGGATGTCGTGGAAAAAGTACATTTGTACACTGTTGGCGGGCTGTAATTTAGTACCACCACTATGGAGATCAGTATGAAGAGTCCTTGAAAGACGAGACATGGAACCCTCATGCAATCCAGACACCACTCCATGTATTTATCCTAAAGAATTCAAGTCATCTTACTGCAGAGACACATGCACACCCCTGTTGACAGCAGCACAATTCACAATAGCCAGACTCAACTAAGGTGTCCAACAATGGATGAATTCTATGCTTCCTAACCCATGCCCCCTCCCCTCCCTTTCTTCTCCTCTACCTAAAGTAGCTGTATTCTTCCCTAGCCCCACCCCATTATATATTAGCATCATCATATCAGAGATGATATTTGGCCTTTGGTTTGGGGGGGGATTGGCTTATTTTGCTTAGCATGATATTCTCCAACTCCATCCATTTACCCGCAAATGCCATAATTTCATTCTTATTTGTATCTCAGTAATATTCCACTGCGCATATATATATATATATATATATATATATATATATATCTCACAGTTTCTTTATGCTTTCATCTGTTGAAGGGCACCTACTTTGGTTTCATAGTTTAGCTATTGTGAATTGAACTGTTATAAACATTAATGTGGCTGAGTCGCTGTAGTATGCTGATTTTAAGTCCTTTGTGTATAAACCTAGGAGTGTATAAACCTAGCTGGGTCAAATGGTGGTTCCATTTCAAGTTTTCTGAGGAATCTCCATGCTTCTTTCAAGATTGGTGGCTCCAATTTGCAGTCCCACCAGCAGTGTATGAGTGTACCTTTCCCCCTACATCCTTGCCAACATTTATTCTTGCTTGTATTCTTGATTGTTGCCATTGTGACTGGAGTGAGATGGAATCTTTGTGTCATTTTGATTTGTATTTCTCTAATTAAGAAGAGTCTTTGGGCTGGGATTGTGGCTCAGCGGTAGAGCACTTGCTTAGCAAGGGCGGGACCACCTGGGTTTGATTCTCAGCATCACATTAAAAAAAAGAAGAAGAAGAAAGGCATTTCTCTCTCTCTCTCTCTCTCTCTCTCTCTCTCTCTCTCTCTCTCTCTCTCTCTCTCTCTCTCTCTCCTTTAAAAAAAAAAGAAGAATCTTCCTGGAAATGTGTTAGACCAAAGAAGCTGCTAAGGTAATGATACCATAATGAAAACTTAAAATACCAAGTTGATCCAATAGAAGAAAATACTCTACCCACAGGAATCTCTTCAGTTCCAAAATGCTAAAGGCCACACACTCCGTCACACAGCATTACCACTACAGCATGAGGACATTTTGTCCTCTGTAGCAGGGGTTAGCACACTAGTATTCGAGGACAGAATCCTGTCAGCTGCCTGTTTTGATGGATGGCATTTTGCAGGAGCACAGTCCTTTCCATCTGTAGTGCACTGGCTGCTTTTGTGCCATTATGGCAGAGTCCAGTACCTGCGACAGAGACCATCTGGGGGGGGGCTAAGCTCAAATATTTGCTGTCGGGATCTTTGCAGAAGTAGCTTGGTGGCTTTCTGCACTAGAGGAATAAGGATACGGGAAAGCAGGGCAAATGCTCTTAATTCTATTTCTTTTTTTCCCCCATTTTTCCTGAATCCTTTTTTTCTTCAATTGTAGAACAGAACAATTCAAACTTTTAGTTTATTACCAAGGAAATCTCACTGAAGAATCCAAAAGAAATGAATCAGCATTGTCTTGGGACAGCTATAGTTTCTTCTACCTTTACACCTTAGATAAAATTGAATAATAGGTGGTAGCATTTGTCTTGCTCTGATTATAGACAGACCAGTTCCTATTTGGCTCCTCTTAATCACTTCTAATGACTGCTGCTTTGCCACACAGGAATCACCCCCACAACAGGTCAGAGAAATGCATATCCTCCTCTTATCACATACAATTAATGCATCATGTGCATGTAAACAATTATTTTCATAATGATATACAGAATATAGCAAAAGCAAAAACGGGATCCATCATTATTGTGATTAAACAAAATAAAGATGAATGTACAAAACAAAATGGAAGTATAAGTGGCCAATATTTTTAAAATATAAGTTTTTCTAGTGCATTACTAGCCCAGTCATCCATTTTGCAAATCCTCAAAAGTATACTTTCCAGAAAGAGTTCTGTGTAAATCAGGAGAGTAAAGGAGGAGGAGGTTAAGGCTTAGGGAAAGCAAAGCTAAATGCATGTTCCTTCTGTAGGGTTTCTCAGAGCATTTATACAAAACTACTCATTGTTAATTGCAGAGAAAAAATAGAGTATGCTTTCAAAATATTATTTATTTTGTTCACCCATTCAAGAAGTATCATTTGAGGGCCTGCCCTTTGTCCAGCACTTGTCAGGTACCCTGACCAGAGCATTTCAAAAGCTTCAAAGGCTATGGAAGATCAAAGATACTGTGGGCATTTAGGGAGTTTTGGAAAGAATGCATGAAAGGAAGGCAGTCTGAAGAATGAGCGAAATCATAATATGTGGAGTCACCTGGAGACAGACATTCTAATAGCTGAAAATATATGACCACAGACACCTATGCAAGTTAATATGTGTTTATTGACTTTAAAAAATTCCATGGAATGGGATCATTGAAATAGCAGGGTGCAACCTCCGCTTTGAGGATCACATGATATTAGTTTGCACACATGAATAGATTCTCCCGTGCACACACATGCACCGCAAGTCACAGAATCAGGCTTAATGTTTTGGTGTCTCAGTCAGGCTATCATTAATCTGCTAAATATTAACCAAACTGTTACTTGAATTTTGTTTCTTTCTTGCTTTTCCAATTTTTAATTGGATTTATGGCTCTTTCTTCTGCATTTGATGGACTTATCCGTGTCTTTGATCTGTTATTCTGGAGTTGCACCCCAGAGTACCCTTTTCACTTGTTCTAAGCATCAAACAAGGAAAAGTAGAACATAACAATTTCATTCTCAAATATTGGCTGAATTTAATATATGAATTGTGAGACAGGTGTTTTTGTGGGTTTTCTGTTGTTAGTTTCATGATTTATCCAAACTGGAGAGTCAGTGGTGTATGTTTAATGTGCCATTATGTATAAGGAAGAGTTGCTATACCATTAATCTGTCATGCTGAGCAATTTCAAAGGATTAAAGTGAAATATATCCAGTATTTAACAATGTTTAACACACAGTGTTTCCCTTGGGACCTCTCCAAACACTTAACCGACTGCCAAACTGATGTGCTTCCTTGGATATATGGTGGAAGATTCCGAGGACATGGTTCACGAGCAGGAGCTTGCTGTTATTTAGCACAAACCAATGAAGTTAAGAATTATCACCATTGTGCTGTATCATTGGGTTGTTGGCAATTATAGGATATGACACAGGGAGCGAGTGAGCTCTACTGAACAGAGAGCCAGAAAGAGGGACTTTCAGATACTTTGTGACTGTGAATTGTGAGGTGTTCTGTTTTCAAGATGTCCTCACCTGTCTTTGGCTGTTGTGGGGATGGGGGGGCCAAGTATTTTGGGCATGCTCAGGGAGCCGATTGGGCATGCCTGGGTTACATGTTTATCTGGCAAGCAGAATCTTAGCACATAGGAAGAGGCTGGAGTTGTTAGGCAGATGAATAAGACAAGAGCCCCTCTGCAAAGATTTCTGCTTTAGAAGTTAAAAATTCAAGTGTGTTTCCAGACCTAACTGTTGGGTCTGGGAAATCCAGAAATGCAGGTGATATTCTAAGTTACCAATGGCTGCCCTCAGAATTCATGTGTGGAAGAAAAGCAAGCTTAGCACCAGAGCTGTGAGCCCTCTGTTGGGAACTTTGTTCTTGATGGTGACTAAGCAGTTCACCAGGTAGTCCAAGAACACCCAGGTCCTCCTGGCAGGAGAAGCCTGCAAAGGCAGAGATGAGGAACAGTAGGACATAAGATTGCAGAGAGCCTGGGAGGCAGGCAGCAGCTGGGTTGCGATGGCCATTCCAGCTTCTGTCCTGACATCCCTAGAGGATGTTATTTTATTAAGTGAGAATTTTAGAAAGTAAACTGAAAATAAAGGTGATTTTGGCAATAGGGTGAGGGATGGGTGAGAGGTAGAGAAAAGCCCTTGAAGAATACCCTTCTATTTCTCCAATAAGAACCCAGGAATGGTTCAGACCAGCAAGAAACAGGGCAATGAAGATGAGTGGATTCAGTGTGAAGAGGACCTTGCCATCCTCATGGTCCACACTTTCCTACATCTCTGCCCAGTCCCACCCAGTCTCTCTCTATGCCATCTCCTTATTGTCTTCCATACCATTTAGCTCTTGTTGGTATTGTGATATTTATTTGCTGTATTTATCATTGGCATTTGAAAATTTGCTGCCCCATGTCCCACATCATTTTGTGAAATGACAGTGTGTCTAAATTACTAAGCAAATGTCTGGTCAAGTGATCATGAGGCATGATTTTCATCTTGCCAGGAACCCATGATGTGACAGGACATCTCCCAGGAGCACCCACCCTGGAGAAGGAAAGTTTTCCTCCCTGAAGTGGGTGCCATAAACAGGGAAGAGCACTATGGAATGTCATGCCTGGCTTGAGGGGCAAGTTTTGCCCCCCAAATCATAACTTTGGTCTCATGAGCTTATAGTCAGGTTACATGAATGAGGCTCTGTGACAGACACTCCTGAGACTCTCATGCCTTCTCACCCCCTTTGGACCATATGGAAAAAAGGATGTGTTCAGAGCTGTGTGAGGGGAGGGGAGCAGTGGTTGGCAATGTGAGGGAGAGCAAAGCTTGGCCTACAGACAACACAGTGGGGAAAATGTGCTTGGGTGGTTCTTGGCTACAGTGAACCTGGGGTCAATCATCTGTAATGAGGAAGCAGCTTGTGTGCAGACCTCGCTCACTTAATTAGATCAACAGAGGAGACACCTGTGCAAGTCTGCCCAGGTTGATAATTATCTTTCCCCCTTTTTTTCTGGTAACTTGCTATTTGGGGTGATAGGCTTCACTGAGCCATACTCCATGCTTTTGTTGTTGTTGTTGGCTTGTTTGTTTATTTAGGGTCTGTATTTAGAGCCTCTCTTCCCTCCTGTGTGGGGCTCTTGCTGCTCCTCAGAGGGCACAGCCTTGGTCATGCTCATTGCCTTCTGGTAGGACAATGGGGTAAGCAGTGCTCTTCCACTGCCTAGTACTTGAAGTCTCTGCTAAGCAGTCTAAAATTCAAATTCTGGCCTTGCAAATCAATCTACAGATATTGCTTCAGAGTTTCTTCAAGCATGGCATGTGTGCCCTTCTGGTACATAACATGAGACTTAGTGGGACTTAAAACAAGTAGCTATCAGGTTGTTTTTAATGTACCTCAGGAAATGATGTATTTAGTGCAAGGAGCCCATTCCTCATGAATGCATTTTATTGGGGGCTTAGCTGCATGGGCAAAACTGAGCTATTACTGGTCATTCCCAAACTGTGACCTGGAGGGACAGGAACAGGTGGTGTCTGTGAAAATTATGATCCTACAGCAAGTGACTTCCTACCAGGATTGTTGGAGAGATGGAGAGACTGAGGGTATGAATCACCAGCAGTGTTCCTCCTGCTCTCATTTGAAAGCATTCAAAGCTCCACTGGACTGTCTTTCCCAGTGGAAATGAAAGTTGTTTATGAAGCGAAGACATAGCAGAGCCTGTGACCATGCCACACAGATAACCAAACTTTGGGAGACTTGGCTTGAGACGCCATTGGCTCAAACCTCACAGGAACTTAAATCTCCATTATTTTTGTTACTTTACAAACACATATTGTGCTGCCAGGTGCTAGAGCTGCACAGATGATTAAGGCCTGACTCTTAGCCTCAGTGGTCACAATTGAGAAATGCTCCGTTAAAGCTGTATGCAAACTAATATGGGGACAGGAGCGTCATGGCTGACAAGTAGTAGTGACTTCCTGGAGCAGGTGTTTTGGGGGCTGTATCTCAAGGGATGGTAGGAGCATGCAAGTCCTTTACAGTAAGAATCCCTGTAATTTCACCCTGGGGGGCTACTTCTCAGGCCAGCCCACACCAGAATTGTAGCCAGGATTCAACCAGCAATTGCCATGCTAGAAAGGAAAGAGTCAATCAAGGGGTGGATTCTAGTGACTAACTGGGCCACCAAGGCTTGCCCTAGCACCAGGCTTTCCTCTCTGACCTTGGTTGGGTGCTGGTTTCCTAGACCTCCCCCAAATCTTCACCATGTGAGAATGGGTGTCCAGACTTCTCTTGGCAGCAGAACATGAGTCTTGCCTCTTCCAGGTGTTCAGCATGGACCTTTCTATGAATTGTAGTAGGCGGTGGGAGGCTACTTTTCTCCTTTTCCTAAGATCTCAGAGATAAAAATTCTTAGCTTCTGATTTTTACAAGTTAAGTTTACAGTTCACACCATTTACACATTTATACCATTCTTTTTGTAAAACTTTATCTTCTTTAAAAAATTATTTTTCATTGTGGTACACATCTGTAAACCCAGTGGCTTGAGAGACTGACGCAGGAGGATCACAAGTTCAAAGGTAGCCTTAGCAACTTAGAAGACCTTGTCTCAGAATAAAAAATGAAAAAAAAAACATGTGTGGGGATGTGGTTGAGCACTCCTGGGTTCAATCCCTAATATCTCCTCGCTAAAAGTAGTTTCATAACAAGTTTGAAAAACACACATAATTCTATCCTTCAGTATTCCTCTACTCTCTGAGACTATGCTAATCCTGCAAAATATTTGTCTTTTATATGAAGTATTTATAAACACCATAAAGACTTAAGCTCATGGTCCCAACACCTGTGCATGTGGCACATGGCACCTACGCTCCCAAGATACTCCCCAGAAGCCTGTACCCTGGTTACAACTGTGCAGGATTCTGGCAACACCATGTACTTCTGGGCTCATCAGGTGCACACTCTGTCCTTCCAGGCATGTGAAGCATAGGACTATTATAAAAACCTGTAAGTGCTGGTGGTACATTTTATGTCTTCCCTGTGAATGGATAAAGTGCTTAAATGAAGACATCTCATAGATAAGTACATGATAAGGTTTGCACCAAAATCATAACCTTGGGCTTTGGTTGCTGGCAGAGTCTTGATAAGGGGCACCATTTTGGTAGTGCTTGTCTAAAAATGTAGAATTGAACTTTGCTGAATACAATTTGGGCAGGGATTTCTTTAGAAGAAAAACACTGGCTTTTTGTCCATTTTTTTCCTCTGTAGAGGTGGTTCAGCAGTGGGGGATGAGGGACAGAGAGTCTCTTTCAGCAGGAGATGTTATGGGCATCTCAAATTAAGGTAAGCAGCAGCCCCTTGTTTGGATGGACTGAATGTAGCCAGCAAGCCCTGGGCATCTCCTAAGCACAGAGAGTGCACATGTGATTCCATCTAGATAAAATTCTAGAGAATGCAGAGCAGTGTACAGTAGAAAAATCTCATCAGCAGTTACATGGAGCCAGGAACTCAGTGAGTGATGGATGGAAAAGAGGCATTCTGGGCGACATTAATGTTCTGAGTGTAGGGTGGATTCATAGATATACACAGTATCAAATTCACAGACCTGTACCCTTTAAATATATGCATCATATTAATTATACATTAATTATAAATTATATCTCAGAAAAGTTGGTTAAAAGATCCCATGTGTGCATTAACCTTTTCCCATTAGCCTATGGTCCTCTAAAGCCAAGGCCACGTCTTCCTTGTGTGGGCTGCACCAAGGTAACAAAGCATTGCACCCAGGAGTCCTCTGACACAGAGCCCCAGTGTGAACACACAGTCTGCATCTCCCAGCTGTGATCACTGGAGAAGCAGCCTAACCTGAGCCTCAGTTTTCCCATCCATAACATCGGGACACAACACCTAATATACATAATATTTGGAGATTGTAATTGGTATGATTCTAGGTAAACTTTGAAAACAATTGTTATGCAATAAAAATACATGATAGGTATTATTATTCGTTTTTTTATTATTTGGCAAAAATTCAAGGTAAAATAAATAGTTTCGAATCTATTGTACCTTAGAGTCAACTTTGCTAAACAGTAATACATAAAAAGTGTTCAGATTTCAATTGAGTAGGTTTTTTTTTGTTGTTGTTGTCTTGATATGAAATTTCAATATATTCTGTGAATTTTGTGAGAAACATACTACCTGATTCTGTAGTGTTCTTTCCTTCTAACTTAGGGGCATACTTCTAAAGTTTAGAAGGTGTCATAAGGAGGAAGTTTAATGCACAATCTCCCGTTTCAAACTGTTGGGTCAACGGTTTGGCAAACACAGAGCATGGGTAATACAGATGATATTCCTGCTGCTCTCCTGAATAGAAAATGAAGATGATTATGTGTTCTCTGAACCACTGTGTAGAGAGTACACACACCCATCCCATAGGCTTTAATCTCAATCCTAGAAACAGCCTGTTCTATTAGATTCTGTTTTCTTTACCCAGGAGACAATTCAGAAGTATTAAGTGAGTTGCTTGATGCTGCCCACTACCGTGAGCCAGAGTCAGGATTAAAAAACCCTGTCCTAATGGAATGAGCCTCCTGATCCGTGCTGTACTGCCCTTCCCTGATCTGGTCTTCTCTGCAAGAGATAAAAGAAGAAGGCAGTGTCCATCCCCATGGACCTCCTCAGCTGGGGAGTGTGTGTGGGACAAGTGACTCAAAGTTTTCACTGCAGTGTACATCTCCACCAATGACCAAAAATATCTCAGGTTGTTGCTTTTGGGGTTACAAATTCCCTAAGATTCCTTAAGATGATACTGATATTGTGAAGTGGAAATGCCAAAGGTCCTTCTCTGTGACTGGGATGAAGGTGAGAGTTTGGTTTTAATCAATGGTCAACTACTGCATCCAGAAACATGACTGCTGGGTAGTGGAAGCCACCACTTCCTCCTCATGGACTACATTTGTAATGGTACCATTTTGCTGAGGAAGGTGTTAACACGTCTCATAAGACTGGAGGTTTTCTGTGGGAGTGGAAGTTTGTATTTCCGGTATCATTCTTGAGCCATTCACCTGATGATCCTTAGCAGGCAGGTGGGGCCCTGGTTTGAGACTTGGAGGAGAGGTCTGAGCTTCAGCTCCAGATCCAGGTGAAGAGGGGATGAAGGGAAGTGTCAGGTTCTAGTTAGTGGCTTGTCAAACTGGCTGTGTGGAGGCATCACTGGTTGAGTTGTGAGCCTTGCCATATGTCCCAGCCTGACACAGACTTTTAAGAAAACAGCTCTGCCAATTTTAACCAAGACTAATTTTTGGACTTTTGACTTCTGGCACTTCAAGATAATAAACTTATTTTAAGCTTTAAAAGAATTAGTCAGTGAGGCTGGGGTTGTGGCTCAGTGGTAGATCACTTGTCTAGCACATGCAGGGTGATAGGTTTGATCCTCAGAACCACATAAAAATAAATAAAATAAAGCCATTGTGTCCAACTGCAAATTAAAAAGTGAAAAATTGTAATCTGTGACCTTTATCCAATTATGTCATATTGCTAGCCTCAGTTCCTTCCTCTGAAAAATGAGAACATGTCTCCTTTGCAGTTTTTTGATTGTGTTGTGAATTGGTGGTTTATTTCTTGATGTCTCTTCATGACATGATGTCTACTCTTTCTTTTTTGCTCATCTATACATTTTCCTGTTGGGCCAGTAGAGCAAAGCAGTAACACTTTATTTGCTTATCCTGAAGATGAAAATTGAAATGGAGCCTTATATTGCCTAAGTCTGAATCTGTGAATGGATCAATTAAAGGGTTGCCTCCAAATGCTGAGTCAAAAGACCAGGCTAAAGTGTTACATTCTTACCACTATTCTGCAAAATTATAGTTTAATGGGCAAAAATAATTGCATCTATGTCTCTAGCACATTTCATGAGTGCTTTGCCTCATGGATTTACCAGGATTTTAATCTAGTGCAAATCTCTTTTGGTTTTTCAGAAGATCCTCTTTATGGCTTGAGTTAAATATGTTTTTATGTAACAAAAACCTTTTGTGAATCTTCTAATATGGTGCCAGAGTGAAATAAATTCCACCTGGGGTTTGATTACTGGTGGTTTAAGTTAATGGGAAAAGGTAAGGAGAAGAAAAACCACATTGCAAGGTTATGTGACTTTATTAAATTATGTTTACAGGTTTACTTGTCACAATTTTGTATCAAAATATTTTTTATGGCATCTGTTTATCAGTATTTGCAACTAATTAGTGCCTGCAAATTTCCTTTTATGGGAATCATGTTCTTGTGGTCATACTGGTGTCTAATAAATCAGAGCTGTCACAGCTCACATGATTTTCTGTTCTTAGGTTTTATTTGTATTTTTCTGGCTGGTGCATCTCCTTTTCTCTCTCCTTCCCACAGGTTTCCAACAATGGTGACTTCAATTTTTGTGAATGGGAAGAAAATGAAGAGTAAAGTGGCAAGGCCTTGGTTGTGACTCAGTGGTAGAGCACTTGCCTAGCATGCATGAGGCACTGGGTTCGATTCCCAGCACCACATAAAAATAAACAAACAAAATAAGCTGTGTCCATCTACAATTTTAAAAATAATAAAAAAGTAAAGTGGACACAATAGTGAATTTCATTCACCAGCAACCTGGGAGGTGGAGGTCATTGTCTCTTGCAGATTGTGATCTCAGACACAGAGCTGAGCCAGATCAAGGGCTAGAGGATTTTGGTGGCTTCCACAGTGGTGGGTGCTTGAGGTTCAGATAAATCTGACTTGGGACTCACTCACACTTTAATATTTACATCTCCTAGATTAGTTGTGGGGATGCAGTGAGATGACAGATGCAGCTGGCATGAGATCTGGCATTGACTATAGCTGTTTTCCATCCCCATATTATTCCTGTTCATTCTTGTGTTCCTCTTTTGCAGTCCCCCTGCTAGTGGATGTTAACCATTTTTTTATGGACACAGTGCAGAGATTAAGAGTATGAGCACTGGAATGAGGCTTCATTCACTTTAAATGGTTTTCCCACTTAAAGTTCTGTGAACTTGTGGCTTCACCTGTCCATTCTTTAGTTTATTTGTATAAATTGAGAATAATAAATAATATTATTGAAAAACTATCCCATTAATTCAATGACATGATGCATACTTCAGTAGATAGAATTCTAAAGATGAACTGCTTGCTCTCTAAGAATCGCATCTCCTGCTTCACCAAACACTGATCAGATAGTGTGATGAGGGGACTTCACAGAAAGAGCTACAAACAACTTATTGATCTTATGAAGACTACCCTCATGGTCCAGACCAATCAGATAAACTATTTTAGAGTAGAACATTCTTCCTAGCCTCACGGACATACCATCCAGCACATGGCCCACAGGCTTGGTCTGAGAGTGTCCTTGGCTTCTTCCACTTCATTTACTTAGTTACTCACATCCATTGTATGTGACACCAGTGTTGGTGTGCAACAGATTGGACAGGCTTAAAAGTCATCCTTCAGCCTGGAGACAGGGGAAGCCCTGGAATAGTTGTCCTGTCACTACACAGCAACTGGGTGTTTCCTACAGCAAGACATTAGGAACAGCAACTCTTTCTAGCTCATTCACAGCACTCAAGACTGCTTCTTCTACACTCACACTGCCATGAAGTATATCAACACTAGCCTTCTGAAGACAGAAATTGGCAGTGATAGAGAAAACTTGCATATCTTTCTCTTTGACAATACTTTTCCAATAAGTCCCAGAAATTCATGGTATTTATTAAGTTCATCTTGGATAACCTCTGGAAATAGGAAAACTTCCTCTGAAATCTGATAAGGAGCTAGGGAAGTAGCTCAGTGGTGAGTCTGCACATAGCATGCAGAAGGACCTTGAATTTGACCCCAACAGCAGTAAATATTTTAAATATTTATTAAAAATTTAATTTTAAGAAACTTCCCATTATGGTACTATCCAAAGGGAAACAAAAGATTATACTGGATCCCCCATCTGGCCCCAGAACATGACTCATAGGATTCAAAGCCAACCTCACAGGTGCTACAGACACAGGAAGTGGGTCAGATTCCACTTTCCACCTCCATCTCCCTCCCACACAGGCAGGTCTACTCCTGATTTCCAAAAGCTTTCTCATCAATAAAAAGTCATGAGGCCAGGGCCATGAACAAAGAGCTTGTAGATGCGCTGGTCTATCCCCTGTTGCTGCTTACTAATTGTGTCCTCATTGCAAAATCCCAGCACACCTTGGGGTTTCTATTTTCTCTTCTATAAAATGCAAATCACCTTTACCCAAAGTCCTTAGGAGGATGGCAGAGCACATTGAATGCAAAATCCTGCCACTAGGGACAGCACACAGTGGTCACCAGGACCATCCCTTTGAGCTGTTGACCCACCACTGACAGCAGCTCCCTGAGCTGAGGTGTGAGGGACTGGGCCTGAATTCAACCAGGTTGACCAACTTCTGAAATGTGTGACTTGGACAACTCACAAGTTGTCTCTTGGTGACAATTTCTCTTCTATTACATATGATTCTGCTCATGCCAGAGTCTAGGTGTGATACTCAGAAAAGGTCAGAAATCGTAGAATAAGAAGGAGCTATTCTTATCAGATTATATCTCTGCCCTTATCCACACTCAGGGCCTGGAGAGCTTAGCTACCACCTCTTGATTTATACCAATCAGTGGCCAGCAAGATTGATATCACTGCTGGATCCACCAAGACCTGAACTTCTCTGGCCTTCTCTGCTTCAGTCACCACTTAGCAGTTGCCGCTGCCTGAGGATGTGGCTTTTAATCTATGGCTATTGAGCAGTGATGGCTCATGAGCTGGTGGGTCAGGAGCCCTGCCTCTCATCTTGCCACCTCTCACCAAGTGTCCAAGGAAAGTCTTCAGAGGTGTTTTCAAGCTTCCCCACACCTTTTGTACCCCTAACCAACAATTTCTCTACAATGTGCCAAATATGCTTTCTCTACCCAGGACAACAGGCTTCTGTGTCAGTCTCTAGCCACAAATGACAGTGGATCTAAAGGAATTCCTGACTGCACCCATCACAACCCCACTGTCAAGATGGTCTTAAAAAAATGTGCAGGTGATTCCTATCACTGCAGCCTCTCAAAACAAAGGTGTCCGTTTGCAGAATTCAACTAACCTTTAAAGCCTCCTGAGTCCCCTGGGCCTTGGACAATAGACATGATAGATAAAGCTGATTCTGATATCAGTGGGCAGAGGAAGTGAGAAAAGTGAGTGGCTGGCACCTAGATAGCCTTCAGCCTCCATCAAAGTGTAACTATGACCTCAGGGAGGGAGATCCTGGGCACCAGGGAGAAACACCTGTCTGGCAAAAAATGCTAAGACTCAACCCCATAAGTTATAGCCCAAAGGTGGTCTACTGGGTACCTACAAGGGCACTGCCTTCTGTAGGGTCAATGTCAAACAGCCTGCTTGTAAGGCTGAATCTCCTGCCTGAAGAAACTCCTTCCCAATTCCAGGTACTGCAATCAAAGCCCTCATTGAACTTGAGGGCATAGAGGTGGGATGGAAGTGAAATCCCCAAAAATCAGGGCCTTGAGGTGCCCTAGAGAACAACCACAACCCAGAGATATGGAATGAGGTGAGGGCCTGGGATCAGGGCTCAATGCCCTAGATTCCAAGGCCATTCAAACTCTCTGCATCTTAGATACTCAAGGTGCTGCCAGGAAATCGGTTAGAACAGCCTAAGAAAAAGAAGATCCACCAAGGGATCCAGATGTCAAGTTCTTCCCTTCTTCAAACTTTTCTCCCCACTAGATTGCAGGTAGAAAGCTGCTCATTGCTAATCACTTAAAGTTATTTCTTTGTTTCAGAAACTGCTCTTTAGTAAAGGTCCAGAAAAAACAACTTAAACCAATCAAGATATACAGCTCTTCTTTTAAGTGATCTGGGGTAAACTTTGCTCACTCTAACTCATTATAATATTAAATTATCTGCCCTAAATGAAGTGCATCTGCCATTTGTTTGGTTTGGTACTGGGAATAGAAGACAGGGGCGCTTTAACACTGAGCTACATTTTGTGGTACATATTTCTCAGAACAAAGGAAAGAGAATATGATGCCATCCTATCATTGTGAACCCTCTGGAAATCAGTTTTGAACATTCTTGCTATTTTGTAGTTTAGAAATAGGATTCCCAAACAGGAATGTGTATTACCTTATATGAAGACAAAGGCTAGTATGTAAAAGAAAACTAACCAGAATATATAAGGGATCACTCCCTACACTAAATGCTCAGCCTTTGGATAATAATTCACTGAGGCTGGATGCACACAAATAAACACTGCTTCCTATTGAATACTCTGGTGTCCATTTTCTCTGTGTGAGAATTCCATGCAACATTTTATTCTGTTTTCTTTGATCCAAAAAATCACTTATCTTATCCTTCTCATTGGTATATATTTATAATGACCAGGTTGCTTAGAAGTATTTACATCCTATGATAAGTGAAAAGAACCTCTGAAAAAAGATTTTGATGACTCTTAAATAAATAGTAGTCTACAAAAACCGACATGAAAACCCACTCAAGTTTTAAGATCTTTCTTTTTAGAAACATTACATATGCTGTAGTACTTAAAAATAACTTATCAAAACTGATGTGTGCCCATGTTTGCACTCTTCTAAAATTACTTTTAAAATAGTCTAACACAAGAGGTTTTCTATGGCAATAATTCACATGGCTTCTATAGAAAATGTCAACAGGCCTGGAGATGTAGCTAAGTGCTAGAGAGCTTGCCCAGCATGTACTAGGCCTTGAAATTTAACCACCAAAAGTGCAAGAAAAGGAACAGGAGAAGGAAGGAAGGAAGGAAGGAAGGAAGGAAGGAAGGAAGGAAGGAAGGAAGGAAGGAAGGAAGGAAAGAAAAAGGGGACAGGAGGGGAGGAAAAGGAATGAGTCATTAAAACAAAAGGATAAGTTGTACAAATATAAATATATGATGTATTATCTCTTTAAAATTTTACAGAGCTTTAGAATTTTAGTGACATCAAAGTGGGTGATATTATGACTGTACAGAATGGCACATAATAAGTTCTGCCTTGACCTGGCTGAAGCCAAACCAAAGGGTGGGTGACCTGGAGAAGATTTCTCTCTGGTTGATTGAGATAGGCTGGAACCTGTGATGCTACCAGATTCACAGCATAGTGAAGGGGCCAAGACTTCTCTGAAGGCAGCTTGAATGTGCTAGGCCCCTGGGAACCCATGACCAGGGCTCCCCATGCCCATGCTCCCTCACCTACTCACTGGTTCACAATGGTCTGCTCTATTGCCTGTTGCAGGTTTCTTCCTGACCAAAGGCCTGAGTGTTCACAGCCAGTTTTGGTGTGCCTGAGCATACTGTGGTTGTGGATGGAATAGCCAAAGTAGCTTTAGTGTGAAGGAGAGGCAACAGCTGCCCTTCAGCCCTACTTGGTGTGGTCCTGGAAGAAGTAAGCAGGATTGTGGTCTGCCTTGTTTGCAGACATGGAAACACACCCTAGTCCTTATGGCTGTCCATGGGAGTTGGTGATATGTACAGCTATTGGATTTTCTGTTGTTCTCTTGTTTTTGTGGAGAAGTTATCAGTCTGTGAGAAGCAGGTGTTACATGAAAAGAAAAGGAAAAAAGCTTGCTCTAAAACTTTCTGGACTAATTGAAGAAAAATATGAACTACTTGAAAAAGTTAGCCTTGTCCAAAGAGAGGATAAAGGCTTAGAGTCATCTTTAAAGGATGCCATTTTAGAGAAGGTGTCAATAAAAGCAGAAAATTTGGAGACAGTAGGTCTGGCATTGGTTCTGATCACAAATCATCACAAGTTCCCAGGTGCTGCTACTGCTGTTGGTCCATGACCAAATTCCAAGTAGCAAAACCCTAGGGCACCTTGCAGCACAGGAACCCAATGACCATAATGCAGTCAGCCATCATTCCCTGGGTGATAGGAGGGACCCTAGAAAGGCTTCCTCTCTCCTTTTGAATTTGCTGAATGACCCAAGGCAAATCACTACAAGAAGCTGTGACAAGAACACCACCTAAGAAGCTGCGGGGTCACTCACTGTCCAGCTAGGATCAGGAGGATTTCTATGGCTGATCAGCTGCTGCCTTGAACAGGGTTCGGGAATCAGCCTGAGCAGCTGGTTAAGGAATAGGATTAATTTGGAAGGTTTTATATAAATAGATCTGAATCTGAAAGAAGATTGTTCCCTCATTAAAATGCAGAGGAGATGACTGGGGTAGTGGCTCAGTGGTAGAGCCCTCGCCTAGCATGCTTGAGGCACTGGATTCAATCCTCAGGAATATATAAAATACATAAATGAAAAATAAAGACATTGTGTCCATTTACAACTAATTTTTTTAAAAAAGCAGAAGATAGACTGTAGTAGGGAAGGATGACTATATAGATTCTATACAGTTTATTTTCCACTTCAGTTTCTCCAACTGTAGAAAAATTATGAGCTGTTTTCCATAGTCTTCCCAATAATATAAATTCAAAGTTTGAATCCTATTCCTCAATGCCTGTAGCTCCTTTCAAACCTAGACTTGGAACAATGAAATACTATCACTGTTAAGATACAATCAATTTTCATCTTTCCCAACAAAATAAATGTAAGCAATAACTATATGCTGTATTATTGGGTTTATTTCTAAATTTCTCTTATTAAAATTGCTAGAATGACACCTGAAGAATTGACTCAGCACTGCCCACATCATTTTTATCAACAGAACTCAACAATTCAAGCAGAAACACAAATAATTTCTTTAGGGTGACATAATTTGCTCCTAAAACATCTGTAAGTGGCAAAATAAGCCACTTGGAATTTTTATGGATTATCAACACACAAAGAAGAGCACCAAAATGTTCAACCAGAGTGAAGTGGAGAAGCGCCAATGTTCCACCACAGAATCAATGCAAGCCTCACATTCCAGGCCTGGTCTGAACAATCTGGAAAATCTCAAAGAACCAAGTTTTTAATTATGTAAATTCCGTTTGTATTACCAAAATATTAACTGCAAATCAAAAGAATTGCTGCAAGAATCTAAAAGAAAATAAACACACATCTGAAAGCAAAGTCTTCACAGAACTTACAAGACTTTTTATGTGCACCTACACTGCTTAAGAATGTTTTCATGAAACACATTGGCACTGAGATGAAGTATCAAGTTTGTGAACTGTCTACCTCAGAATTCACTGTAAATATTATAAAAACGTATAAAGAAGTTTTCCAAAATGTAGTTTTATGTAACTTATTTCATTTAATGTAATTTATTTCACTTACTTCAAAAATAATCAGCCAATGTAGTACTCTAGTTTTCCACTCCCATTTAAAGAATGAAACATAAAGTCTCTCTTTCATTTACAAACAGGTAAGCATAACAAATAAACATTCTATGACATTAAAAGATTATTTCATAGATGTGGAATTTGCTTTTGACTTCAGCTGAAATAAAAAGTAGCCTGTCTGATGTATTATTCACTTTGTTATCAAATACCATTTAAGGATTTATCATAAATTGACATGTCTTGTACTATTTTTCAGTAACTATGACAAACAGCATGAATTCTGATGAAAAAACAAGTCTGTTTCAAAGGCAATTACAACACTGTTAGGTAGAGAAACATCATTTGATAAGAGAACACAGACCAAATACATATGATCAAAGGGGAGAGTCTGAAAGGAATACACAGAGGGAAATTTTTACATTGACAGAATAAGAAATAAATCTGTTTGGACAAAGACAAAGGCTGATCCCAATACACAAGTCAAAAATAGGACTTTTTTCCCTCTTAACAAAAATTAAGAGATCAAAAATACACATATACACACACATTCCCTGTGCTCTTTCTTTTGTCTGTAAGGATAAACTGTAAACTCTCTTGATGTTTCCTGTTTTCAACCTTCCAACATTCCTCTTCCTGACCTTCATGAAGAGCGAAGAAGAGAAATGGGAATAGCACAGATCCAAATTTAGTGTGATTCACTCTCTTTAATAACACCTGGAGTAAACTAGTACAATGCACTTCAAAAATATTAGTAGGAACCAACAAACTTCCTCTATATGAAATTATGCTGCATGACTACATATTTAAGGGTATAAAAATATGTAATTGACCATCATTGCTGAACATATGAATTGGGTGGGAGAATTGGTATTGGCTTTTGGTAGTGGACAGTCCTATTGCCAATTTTTAAGATATATCTGGCTCCAAAAGAAAACACAAAAGTTGTAAGTTTGTATAGATGTATGTGGAACTTTTTGTTGCTAGAGGAGGAAGTATGGGAGAGGGGTGGAGTAGCAGAGGAGTTGATTTATTTTTCAAGTTCACAAAGAGAAGAGCTGTCAACTGCACACATGCCAATGCCCAAAGAGCAGCCCAACCTGCCTCTTTCCATTTGGGCAGACCAGACACAAATGACATCTCACAATCTAGGAAAATCAGCAGTCAGATATAAGGGAACTAGGGAGAGGAAAACCAGTCTCAGAAATGTGCAGTTACATATCATTACTAGTGATTAGAACTTGGAGTTTGAAGGCATGGAGGCACCAAGGATGCTGGCCAATCAAAACCAGAAAAGTAAAAGGCAAACCTTAAAACAAACAAGCTACAGTGACTCTCCCTAATAGGAAATAATCATAAGAGCAATTAATTTTGTGTCAGAGATAACAAGGAGTCAGGAACAAGGGAAGTGGCACTGCTTAAATGAGTTGCAAGGTTCTCAGGGATCAGCATTGGGATGAGCCAGGAACTGGCATCTAAGGCTGATCTTGAGCTGCATTTCCAGACTTGCATCACACTAAAGAGACAATAGTCCCTCTCTAGGTCATTGAGAAGACTGCATCTAAAAGCTGCATTTTATTCTTCACACAAAGCTGAAAAAGCTGGATCAACAGTTGAAAAAAAGGCCAAAGAAGTGATTTAATTTTTTTCCATAGTTATAATAATAGGAAAATTTGCCATGAACCTTCTACAGGCTTAACTCATATACAGATCTATATGTATATACTATTGGCAAATCCTGTGAGAATTGCATTTGTTAGGACTGTACATTCTGTGTTTTGCCACTAAAGAAAATCCAGTCATATTAGCTAAATCACTTAGAACTGAAGGTCTAAGAATCTGGTTGTTCATTTGAGAAATCTAACCTGCAGGTATTAGAAAAGCACATCTGCATTTTGTGCTGGAGGAAGTTTAATATTTACTTGTTCATGAAAGGATTAATAACACTTTTAAAAAGTTTCTTTACAAAAAAGTGTCCATCAGCTGTTGGGGCATTAAGTTACAACTCTTGAATACATGTGAGTTTAATCATATAACTGGTAGAGTTCAAACTTTCAATTAACACACTACATACCCATTCAAGTTAGGCTCTCCGTGGAGGGACAAACAGTGTGCATAAATCAATGTTCTCTCCAATTTGCCTGCATATAATGAGTCACATATAATGAGTCACATCAAGCATGGTTCCAAACATGGTATTGAATAATGATGCATGCAGTAATGCTTAGTCCAAAGAGAATTTAATTAAACCACCGGATCACTTATTGCATAGCGCTGTTGCCCTCTATGCCCATCACATATATACATGGCTTTCCTTCTGCATGCTATCATTTCATAACCGCTGCCTGGGTGGACAATACATGCTGCCACTTGATCAGACTCAGGTTGTGGTCTTACTCCTTTTCTACTGGGGGGGGGGATGGAAAGTAAATAAATGATGGCTCTGGAAAACAATGTGAATTTATTTCCAGGAAACCAGGTAGCCACAACAATGAGAGAAATTGTCAAGGACAAAATAAGTTCTTTCTCTGTATCCTGCAGGCTCAGCCAGGAGTGTGGCTGTCACTTTTCCCTTCTTCACCATCAGCTCTTGGCCACTGCTGCATTTCCATCTGCACCTGGAACCAAGGCAGTAGATGCACCCACCAGCCAAACTGAGCTGGGTGGGCTAGCCAGAAAACCTGTCATAATCAGTGGGAGGCAGAGAAGCGCCCTGGAGCCCACTCCCCAGCGTCCACCTGGTGAAATTTCAGAGCCCCCACCCCCCTGAGGAGAGAAGGATAGAAGCAACCAACCTATAGAAAGAATAACAAAACTGGAAGAGAACAGAGGATGGGTCCAGGAAAACAGAGGTCATAGACTCATTTGAATGACTTTCCTTAGAACCCAAAGGGCTAATATGAAAGACCACTCTCATCCCTCTTTTAGGGTTCCCCAGTGAAGAGTAGTTGTTTAGAGCCACCATCAAGCAGGCTGGCTCTGAGAGGTGCAGAGCCAGCTTCTCCTTGGCTTTGCAGAAGAGCGGGCTCCCACTGGTGGCTCAGGATCCTGGGACTGGGCGCCCAGACCTGGCTGCACAGGACAATTCTGCAGAGATCCTTAGAATCAAAACATCTTAAAAGACTCTGCCAACAAGCACATATTCCAAGCAGTGCCCTAACCCACAGGACCAACCCAGGAGCAATGCAGCGCTGGGAGAGGAGAATGAGGACTAGGGGAGAGATGGGGAAGTAGTTGGACAAGAGTCAAGGAAGGTTATTCCCAGGACAAAAAGCACCGACAAAGAGCGCCAAGCGTTTCTGACAATAGCTTCCCTGAGAATTTTGGGAACACTCTGGTGGCAGACAGCAACAAGCCAGCACCGCGAGCAACAGAGCAGTTGTCCCCAGAAACCTAACTATTCTTTCTTTCTCTCTTCCCCACTAACCTAGTGCAGCCTGCGCTGGACACCAAGGCCACTAGTTCCCCCAGAAAAAGCAATGTCTCCATACACTGTTCCCTGAGAGAGCCTCAGGGAAGAACACTGGGTCGCAAAGACCAAAGTTACCTGCGCCAAGTGGAGCCCAGCTCAGTGTCCCGCGTCCCATGTGGCACAAACTCCAGGTCATCTCTTCTTCTACCCTGTGACCACCTCACCGCAGAGGGCCACGAAATTTCCCCAAATCCTTGCTCTCCGCCCAGACAAGGAGCCAGCTCCACATCGCACAATCCTGGGGCTGGGGTCATTCGTCGGGGCTCCGGACGCCCAACCCACCCGCAAGCCACCAGGGACACTCAGCTGCTGAGAACTGGCCTTGGTCCGGCCCCAGAGGTGACCAAAGGGAGAGGAGCAAGAGCGCAACAAAAGCAGGCAGTGCCGCCACCGCCTCTGCCAAATCCCTGTGGAGTTTAGGAGGCTTTTTCAAGCAGCTTTGCAAAGAGCTGCAGAGGGGTGGCTGTGGAATCCACCAGGGAGTAGCAAGCTGGGCCTCCCAGGCTCAGGGAGGAGCCTCCACAGCTGCCCGCCAACCCTCTTTCCTCTTCACAGAAACCAAGCTACTTTGGGGCCCAAAGGGTCTTCTGTGCCTCTGGCTGGCCACAGCCAGAGCTCTGCTGGCTCCGCAGAGGCTGCTCCTTAGTATTGAGTTACTTTGCTTCGGGAGGAGCGGAGGCGGAGCTTCGGGAGGAGCGGAGGCGGAGCCTCGAGCGACATCACCCTGTGGACTCAGAAGGCTTCCAAGAAAGGCGGGCCCGGGCTCGGGCACGGGCTCGGGCTCCGTCTCCGGCTCTGGCTCTGACTCTGGCTCCGGCTCCGGCTCCTGTTGGGGCTAGGGCTGGGGCTCAAACTCCGGTTGGGGCTTGGGCTCAGCTCGTGTTGAGTCTCGGGCTCGGGCTCGGGCTCGGACTCGGGCTCGGCTGGGGCTCCGCTCGGGCTCGGACTAGGCTCGGGCTCGGGCTTGACTCGTGCTCGGGCTCGCCTCGGGCTCGGGCTCGGGCTCGGGCTTGGTTCGGCTCGGGCTCGGCTCGGGCTTGGCTCGGGCTCGGGCTCTGCCTCTGGCTTGGGCTCCTGTTGGGGCTCGGGCTCGGGCTCAAATGCCGGTTGGGGCTTGGGCTCTGGCTCAGGCTGGGGTTTGGACTCCAGCTTGATCTGGAGCTCCTGCTCCTGCTCGGCTGGGGCTCGGGCTCGGGCTTGGGCTCTGCACCGCCGCCTTCTGAAGGAAAGAGGCACAACAGCATTGGCTGGGTGCTCAGTGCCCAGCGCCACTTGCTGCCTTTGTTGGCCGCCTAAGCCTCACCATCCGCAGCCACTCAGAGGTAGCAAGCAAGAAAGAGGATGCGGCACAGCTCACTGCCCTGCTCCAGAAGATGGAGTTTGAGAGGAGAGTTTGCCAACAGTGTGGCCGGACTACAAAGGTTGAGCACAGGGGACAGACCACAGCCGCTGGAGGAGAGGTGTCTGGGGGTTATGTCCCCAAGGCGGCGGTCCCACCAGAGCATTTGCCAATGGGCATTACATTATCATTCCTAGGAAGAAAGGGAGCTGTAGACGCAACCCCTAAGGCAATATCGATCTACAGGGAAATTTAGTTCCTTATTTATCCAATAAGGAGTAAGACACTCCACCCCCATAGAAAACTTGTTCCTTTTTCGAATAATAAATAAAACTTGGACCAGAATAAATGTTCGGTAACTTTCCAGGGTGAACGGCTGGCGTGTCTCCTTTCTGGTTTACTTGTCATTGGCCAAATATTTGAATTTACTTTCTGCTTCACTGACTTCCCTGCTTGTTCTGAGACCTTCTGGCCTTTTCCCACTTCTCTATCACCTAAGAATTGCATCAGGACTCGGTGTATTCTTTCCTTTCATACAGGTCTAATGGAGTAGAAAAGATTTTTGGATTTTTAAAAATATATTGTAGCTATTTAAGATGTAAGTATTTAAGAAAGCGACTTTAGCCCAACAATGAAAACAGCGTTGTATGGACCGATCTGTAGGAAAGTAAAGCTACGACAGTGAAGTATTTTACTCCTTTGGCAGCTTGGAATAATTTTGCCATATACCACCCTGACTTGCTTCTGTGGTAAGAACGTATGGTACATACTATTATATGTAGCAGCTCGCAAAAATAGGTATGATCACAATGGAATCATTAAAACTTACTCAGAATTTTTGTGTCATATGTAATTTCTAACAATAGTTTGTTGATTGACATATGTCAGACACCTTAAGGTATGCATCCTTGTTGAGTTAGCCTTTTTAAATCAAGACAATGTGAATTTCAATATATACCATTCATAGGACTTACCTAGCCACATATTTCTTTAATCAAATATATGCTATTAATGACAAGGCTTAGAACAAAGCCTAGAAATATAAATGAAAATAAATACCACATGTATATACAGACATGTTGCTTACATGTATATTATACATACATGTAAGGAAGAACGGACTTCTTTAAAAATCTGATTAGAGCACAAGTGTGATTAAACAGCATGTTGAGTTGTGTGGCTTGATCATTCAGCACACCTATCAGACCACTATCAGTTCAATTCAGCATAGTTAAGTTTATCTTAGGGTACAATGTAGATGTTTTAACACATATAACTTTGAGCACACTGTCATCATTCCCATATCTTAAATTTAGAAACTTTCCTAGGTTACAGGTAACCAAAAACTGAAAGACATATATTTTCTTTTTAGGGACTTAGCAGATCTTTGTACCATTTAGCAACAATTTGCCACAGTAAAAACAAACAAAACCCTACTATCTGTGTACTAATTCATTTGTACCTCTATACTTGCAAGAAAGATGAAATTTACTGCTATGTCATTTGTTTGTTTAAAAACACAAACAGCTTCTTTAAAGATGAACATGATGCCACAGTTCTTACTTGTCCATTCCTTGGGACAATTGAGAGGTTTTATTTCACTTTCTCTATCATAGAAATAACAACAATAAAAAGTAATGTGTAGAGAGTGCTTACTATATTATTAGGCACTGTCTTGGGACATACAATTCTGATTTCAGGCAACAATCCCTTGGCATAGTATAATTATTCTCACTTGACAAAGGAGGAAATAAGGAACTGACTCCAGGACACCTATACAAGTGAGAAGTAGAGGAGGGAAAGGAAGAGAAAGAGGGAAATTCTCAAAGGGAATTAGCAAACTAACAATGATGTCTTCTCAATTAAAATTTGAACAAGTCAGTCCTTTTGTCCTTGGGGTCCTTAAGTAATGCTGGCCCATAGGAGTTAAAATCATTTGAATGAAGATCATGTGTTTCTTCCATATACCAAAGTGTCTGGCAAATTTTAGAAATTTATTAAGTTTGTGTTTATTTGAAAGACTAAAAGAATATACCAATCAATAGATCAATTAAAATTTTTCTATAACTTTGAGAAATGACTTCATAACTTACATTAAAATCACTAATAACATTTAATTTAGTAGGCAGAATATTCTAGGGACATATTCCAAAATATGAAAATAATAATATAAATATCCAGTAAATAGGTATATTTGTGAGCACTATATGAGAGAATAACTCATGATCACTACAAATGAAAATCATGAAGAAAGTAAATTGTGAAATGGAAGAATGATTATGATAGAATGCTGGGTAAAAAAGAACACAGAATTTTAGTGTAGGAAGATGTAACTTCTAGAGAAGGATGGAAGTGTACAACAATATATTAATATGTGTATTAAAGTAATTAGCAGTAGAGATGGAATTACAAATCTTTATATCTACCATTCTGTTTTCCTATTTGTGTGGCCTGTTTAGTAATAGCCTTTTAAAAGAGCACAGATTTACATTCTTACAGAGTTACTACATAGTAACTCCAGTCAGCAACTTAAACCTGCACTTGTCAAAAAAAAGTTTTTTTCTAGAATCTAATTGTACCACATTTTAACATGTGTAATTGAAAAATAAGGTCTTAAGATCAACTTAAGAGAACTCTGAACTGAGCCAAGGTAGCTAGATTTCTTTACTATAGAAACTTTCCCTTACCTACCAGTATGGGATTATGCACTGGAAATCTATTTGAAAGGAAAAGAACACAACATATCTCAAAGTTGTAGACAACAGAACACTAATAAACAAGTGTGTTAGTCAGCTTTCTGTTGCTGAGATAATCAACCTATAAGGAGAAAAGATAATCTGGCTCATGGTTAAAGAGGTTGCAGTCCATGATCAGTTGGCCTCATTGCCTCAGGACCTATGGAGAAACAGTACATCAGTGGAAAGTACATGCTGAGAGAACTGTAGAACTCATGGCAGCCAAGAGAGGAAGGCTGAGGTCCCAATATTCCCTTTGTGGACACAACCCAGTGGCCTACCTTGCTACCCCAGTTCCCCACCTTAAGGTCCCACCACTTCCAATAGAACCGTAGGTTGAGGACCAAATCTCACCAGATGAATTTTTGGTTGACATTTAAGATCCCATCTGTGACAAGGATATCACTCAGGACTAGAGTTACAGGAAAGAAAATATGGGAAGCCTTCCCTTCAACAACAATTAGTATCTTTATATCTCAATTTCCTGCAGAGAAAAATGAGATTCCTGAATCTGATTTTTCAGAGGATTGAATGAGAGATGTGTTTTTCTTGGAGATGTAAACTTGGCAACAGATGTGAGTATGAAATAGTTGCTTAAAAGTAAATGTAATTTTCTTCACTGAAGGGTTATATGCACAAACCTGTGCTCAGCAGAAGCAAGGTTTTATTTACCCAATGACAGTGTGAGTGTACAAGCAACATGCATTTATAAGCAAATAGATAATTCTCAGCATATTAATAGGAACTAATTAGTTCTATTATGCTTTTCAGTTTGTTTAGCATATTCACCCATGTGATTTCAATCTAGCTTCACTCCAGTCCTGGGAATCAGGAAAGTCAAGTAGTGTTATTAATTCCACTTAACTGATGAAGAAAGCCACAGCTCAGAGTGATTAAAATACTTGCCCAAGGTTATGCAGCTTGATAATCCTAAAACTGTAACTCTGACTTGGGTTTTCTGGCTCTACACCTCATTCCCCACCCCAATTCCTATGTACTTAGTTCTCCTATTCAATGCCAATTCATTAGGCAAAGCCCCTTGGATTGGATATGGAAATTCAGGTCTATTTTATATTTGAAATGTGAAAGAAAAAAAACACTAAATTAAAAACAGTTTCCTATGGTAAAATTCTTTCAAGTGTTTGTGTGTTGTCATAGAGTGCCCAGGAAAGAGAATATAATGGAGAATTTCTGACAATAAAGCCCTTGGATAGATCAGGAAGATCCAGAAAGGAGACAAGGAGTTTGTTACACCCTTGGAAGCTGTTGTTCTGGAAGTGTGTTGGCCTGGTGGACTAGAGGAAACCCTAATCCCTTGCCATTTACTACTTAGATCTCACCACCAGTCTCTAGAAAGTAGAGGAATATTGAAGGCAATGTGCCTGTGTCTCTAAGGAAATTCTCTTCTCTAGGCAATTTTGGATCAGATGAAAAGCAATACACTATATACAAAACCAGATTTATTTTGTGAGCCCCTTGAACCCTTTAAAATATCCATAAATGGGGATTATTTCAGAAACAAGTGTCAAGAAAATGCATGCTCTAAATATTTTATCAAGGGAAGGAAAAAAAAATGTGAGCAGCTTGAGAGCTCAATTTGGAGAAGCAATTTGAGTGTTGCCAATTTGGAAGAGCAATTTGCCTACAGATGTGCTCAAAGCCATAGCCAAGTAGGAATGATGCATGGCATTTCCCTACTTGGCTATGGCTTTCAGCACAGATGGACATGATTAACAAACTTGGGGTGTTAACAAAAGAAGCCAATCATAAAAGTGTGAATTGGATTGAGGTAGAGGAATGGGAAAGTGACAGTCACTTGCAGAGCTGATATACTCTCACTTGAGAGCTTTCCCCATTTTTAGAATGTTTAGTCCAGTGATATTACTAAGAGATTTAGTTTTGAGGGAAAAAAGAATGTTTGACTTTACACTAACCTACTATGAATTTGCTAAATTATTTTTCTATGACATTACATCATACTTTATTCTCTCTTTATACCAGTGAGTATTTTTCCATACCCCCTTCCCACCAAATGTATTTTGATTTTCCAGATACACTAGATGGAAAAAAAAGGGGTATAAAAGGCACCTGCTATACAGCATCCCATTGAACCCTATTTAAATTCTTCAGGTTTGAATGTGTGCATTATCCTGAGATATTTTGTGTTTGTTATTTCAGAAAAGCCAGGAAGGAGGATGTCTTAAAACTAATTAAATAGACCATGCATTCAATAATACATTTTGTGGGGTTAAGAGCTCCTATGCAAAGTTGCAGCCTAAGGAGAATTAACACAGCTGAATAAGAATGTCTCTAATGATTAGGCTTCTTTCTTCCTCCCACTTATTTCTAAATCCCAAGAAGAGTTGATAAATGGGCAGAGAGGGATAAAGGAGAGAGTGGCAGAAAGCAACCAGCATTGGGGTTTGAGGTCTACAGGGACTAAGGATTGTTGCTCCTTTCAGAGACCTCATCGATAAACTGTTCCTTCATTGTATTAAGTGAAATCCATTATCTTCTGTGGTTCACATCAGAATAAATTTTATATTCCAATTTCATATTTTGGTAGCAGAACCTGACAAGCCAGATTCCAAATTGTCCTCATTAGAAGTGATGGAAAGGGAATAAGCAGAGTGAAGATATTTGTCACCTATCCCTGCTTGAGAATGACAGAAATTAATTACTCCTTCATCTGTGTCTTCACAGCAGTTGGTACCTCAATTGTGCCTATTGTTGTTGCATTTATTCCTAATTCTTTTTTTCATGTCATTCTCACTGTCCCCCACACTCACCATTAGATGGTAACTTATCCTCTTGGAAATATATGGTCCTGTGCTCTCTCACCTACCCCTCAGTGCCCTGTATACATTATGTGTAGGAAGGAAGGGAGAAGCAGGGAAGGAGGGAAGATGCCGGCAAGAAATACTGCATTAGGGATTTGGTTAGTGTCAAGGGTGGGACTGGAGGCTGAAAAATGGATGAGCTGGGGGGGGTGAATGGATTTGAGGGTTTTTCAGTGGGAAAAAATGGGAGACAATAATGTTAGACCAAATGCAAAATCTGATTTCAAATGCACTTGCATTTTTCTGTGATTATTGCTGAGAGTTTTGCAGAGTCGGCTGTTTCAATTTGTATTGAAGTAGATGGGGCCAACTTTTCAATTTATTCCACTGCTAAATAATTAATCTGCCACTTGGGATTTTAGTAAACTGACCAGGAGTTGCATTACTAGTGTACAAAATAGCTCTGTGATGGGTCTTGTCACTTTCCAATTCAGGTTTCATATTTCTTTGAGAAACCATACTTTGAATCTGAATCATATAATTGCTCTTTAATAAAGAAGTAAATTACAATAATTTAAATAACATTTTAAATATCTCACCTGGCTTCCTTAAACATATAAATTTTCTGTGATTTATAGATTCTGTATCAAATATAATTCTTCCTAATTTCTTTCTCTTACAGAAACTTAGCTTGCAGAATATCATATGAAGTAAACTTTAAAAAGCTAGGAGAATCTTGTGATTTAAAGATGAATAGAATAGACATCTGAGAGCCTTCATAATGCTGAAACTACTCTTCACTCCCTTGTTAGTCAACAATTATCTGTATAATGGCTAGTTAATAAGCTATGCTTGAGGACCCACTGAAAATCCTAGACAAGGTATCTGTGACTTGGCATTTGTAATCCAAAAATATTAAGAAAACAGGAAGGCCCAAACTCTTGATTTATTCTATGAATGCATAAAATATTCTATTCATCTAAAAAAGTTTTGCCTTTTGGTCAGTAGACTTAGCCCTTGAAATCAGTATATTAAGATAGAATAAAGAAATCAAAAGTGAAGGAAACGCATGCAGAAAGGTAGATGTCATCCAACTTTGTGACATGGAACTAACTCGTGCATCAGTGCTTGATAGAACAAAAGTGAGAACAAGGTTGTGTGGAAATCCAGTCTGGCTCTTGAATGTTCAGTCACCTTCTTGGTCGTGGTAATGGAAGCTGTAACAAGGGTTGGATCAGAGTGAAAACTCCATACCCACCCTCCATTCCCTGAGCAGGGATGGTCTTTGTTTACTGAACAAGAAGGAAGCAGCTGAGGTGGAGAGATTGTCTGGGCTTACAAACAGTAGTCTAGAAGGTGACTAACACTACCATGAGAGGAATATGCATCCATGTTGCATCCTCCTGTTCCCATTCACAGAAGCCACACAGGGCGGCACATATATCTGGCTTGTTTAGTTCTTGATCTCAGATGGAGATTCTCTTTCACAGAAGTCAGCCACTGCAGGACTTGGGTGGTCTCCATGTGGAACACATCTCCACTTTGAATCCGTTATGACTTTGGGGAAGTTTGAGTTCCCTGATGGGCCAGTCCAGGTGGTGAGTTCATTCCTGTGGCAAAGGAGGTGGGGCCTGCAAATGAGGAGGAGTAGAAAAATCAGAGTAAGAAAGACACTTCCAGAGAAAAGAACATTTTGTTCCTAATATTTTCTATTTAGTGATTCCATCTTGTCCTCTGTCAGAGCTAGCTGCTCAGGTATATTTATTCATAGTTCAAAGCTAGTTGACGGCAAGTATCAACAAATACTCTCAAGCCTTAGCCTAATTAAAAATGGTTAGCTGAGTCAAGATCCTTCAAGGAGATGATGAGAGGAACAGAAACCAAGGTCAGCATCTTATTAAACCCTTGTTTCTTTCAGACCTTTTCAAAAATTGAATTTGATATTTTTCAGTAATTTAGGGGGAATTGAACTTCACTGAACTTTCTTTAAGTGAAGGGACGGGGTTAGTGCTGAAGATGAAATCAGAAATGGAAGGCACAGGGTTAGTGTTTAAGAGGAAATCAGATATTTTGAAATATCTGACGCCTAATGGAACTATAGTTTGAATAACATTCACAATAATAAATTTAAATTTATTCTCAGAAAAGTCATAAAATTTGGAAAGAATGTGTTCATATAGTTTTTTTTTTCGGCATTGCTAAGTACAAACAGGACTCAAATCTTGCATTTTGAATTGTATTACAATTTGTTAGTTCCTTTTAAATGTACTTTTCATACTAATTTTAAATAATCGGTGAAAATATCTCTTCTTTGCATTTTTTGCTCTATGTTTATGCCATGATTAATTTCAACTACTTATTTCATTGTCAGGGTCCTACA
Organism: Ictidomys tridecemlineatus; assembly: GCF_052094955.1. Lineage (NCBI taxonomy): Eukaryota > Metazoa > Chordata > Mammalia > Rodentia > Sciuridae > Ictidomys > Ictidomys tridecemlineatus. The sequence continues at coordinate 357,626 of NW_027521026.1, forward strand.
AGATAGTTGGCACACATGGTTACCAAATGGATGGTAGCATATTTTGAATGCCTAATTACAAACTCTTCATAAAGCAGTTTATAAGCCTCTTTTCAGCAAGTCCATGTTGTAAAGTTTGTTGAGTATACAGGTTAATCATTATGGATTTGGAATCAGATTTGAAATCACCTCTGCTGTTTCTTACCACTGAGTGTCTTTGGAAGAAAAGTAATGAAGCTTCCCTCCATAAAGCTCAGTTTATGAACCTGTAAAATGGGACTCATAATATCTAGTTCAGAGAATTGTGAAACTTACATAACATGATGTGATGTTTTGCAGAGTGTATGACACTATAGAGGCTCCATGTAATAGAAAAACTCTTGACAACATAGTTATTTTTATACTACAATATGTACATATTGCTCTTCCAAGAACAAAGAACTGGACATTACCATTCGAAGAATAATCAATCCTTCTTAAGTACTCAGATTCAAAATAAAAACTGTTGCAGAGTGGATGTAAAAGAGCAATGTCCTTATTCCCTTGGTGCTGCAGTACTCTGCTTTCAACCTGAGATGGGCTGAGTTCTCTGCTGCTTGGTATTGATCCTTGCCAAGGACAACTGGGTGTCGGTTTAGGTCACTGCCACAACATGTTCCCAACTGTTCAACAGTCAGGTACAGTGGTCCACAGGCTCAACTGACAATCACCAATCACCCTGTCACACAGCCAGGTAGTCAAGCCAGCTGTTGTCACCCCTTTGCATCCCTGGTATGGATGGGTTATGGCAGTTGCTGCCGCTCCTGCATCCCTAATAGGACTCTTGCCCACAACTTTGGGACTATGTCATCTATGAAAAGCTTGTCCCACCACAGTGCCAATTGCTGATTCTACTAGACCATGATTCAGTCCCTGCTGGTGTCTTGGTTTCCCTGAGGACTCTGCATGACCACTGCAACTGTTAAGGGCACTAAGGACGTTTGCTAGACCACAAGTGGCATGGTAAGTGTCCAGTACAGCACCAAGCACAATGAATGCACACAATAGGTGTTCTATAACTGTTTCGTTAGCTGAATTAAGGAAGAAAATGCACACTTAAAGGCTCAGTTCTTGGTTGCTGGTAGGTCAAAAATAAAAACTGAGTTTCAAGAGAAATAAATATTAAAGTCCTCCTTGGAGACATTCATAATCTATCTGTAGAAAGCGAATAATCCAACTTAGAAACATAAAACACAGAGTGACAAAGAGTTAGCCTAAGTACAAAATGAAGAGATGGACAAAGGAGCTTTAGGTGTGAGCTGGCATTGTTAGGGAAAGCTTCAGGAAGCAAGGACCTAACAGGTGGCCTGAGTCAACTGGAAGGCAGCCAAACCAGGGGTTATTATTGATCCTCTGGTGCTTCTGCCTCCAGGCACAACTGTCACAGCTCCAGGGATTCTCCCCGCCCCCCCCTCCACTGGAAGCCCATCCCAGGGACCTGTGGGGCCACACTCGCTCACGCGCCCAACCGCCCAACCGCCGCCCCTACCCAGCTTGAGAGCGCCCCCTGGCGGTAGGCCGGCCTGGGTGGGCGGGGCACCCAGCTCCCATCAGCCCGCACCACAGGGACCAACTGTCAGTTGGTCACAGTCGCCGCGCACCATCCCCACCATCAGTGGGCCCGAATGGCGCCTCCAATAAGCAACTCTCCTGCCGCCCTCAGGATGGCCTGGAGCCCGCGCCGCGTCCCGGGAAGCCGGAGGCGACCGAAGTTCTCGGGGCGGCGGCCAACTTCGTGGAAAGGGCGGCCTCAGCGCGTCCGCTTTTGCACAGCTGCCTGCCACGGGCTGAGCGCAGGGTCAGGCCCGCGGACGCCACGCCAGGGGGAGCCCGGGCACCACTAGAGCGCGACCTGAGTGGCGCCACTCTCCCGCCAGGTACTGCCTCAAGCTCTCTCAGCGGGAGCGGGCGCTGCGGAGGAGCAGGGCGGACAGTAGGCGCCCTGCCGGCGGGATCTGCACCTGCATCTGGGGCCTTGGTTCTGTAGGCAATGCAGTGAGTCGCGTGCACGCCATCCAGCCAAAGGGAGCACAAGACACAGCACCTATTTCAAGAATATTAAAGCTCTCATAGAGAGACGATTTATACAATAGAAGCAGATGGAGATACAAGGAAGACAAATGATCATGAAACATTGAAAGAGAACAGCGGGGAGTTGACAGGACCCCACAAGCCAGGAGGAGTGGTAAGTTGTTGTCATCAAATTGTACAGTGCATTTATTATGTTTTAACCCATTGGTAAATTCACCATCCCAGGTTGATTAGCAGGGCTTTAGCTGTAGAAGCCAAGGCTCTCCTTCTCATGCACTACTGATCCATGCCTTTACCTTTCTTTGTCCACCATAGATCATGTCCCAACAGCAACTCTATCTCTGGCTGTTTTTCAGCCACCTCCAACCACTTCAGCCCTGTGTCCATACACTGCTGCCTGAGAAAATCTTCAACCAGACCCATTTACTGACACTTACTCTATGTTCTTTTAGAACATCCTGTGGATCTCACTGAAGAGCTTCAAAATTAGAGGCATAGATTCCTGAAACTCCAAGTGGAAGAGGCTTTGTTCTGATTGCACTGTCTTGTTGGAAGGCCTCCAATTGCACAGAACCCAGTCAGAGCCTGGCAACAGAAGTCAGCAAGAAGATGCTGTCCACACAGCATGGGCTCAGAGGTAGGAGCAATGTCAGAGCCACTCTGTACCCACCCTGTGTTTATGTCTCTGTTTCGTATGTGTTGGATCCCGAAGAGCATCTTTGTTTTCAGAGTGAATTGGATGACCCACTAGACAGTCACACTGAAGGTAGGACACTATAGAAGCAGGTCTGTATAACAGCTGGAGGGCACTGCTTCTTTTGAACCTGGGGATGGAGTCTGAGTGGAAGGATCTTTATATTTTTCATATCTTAATGACCTGTGTCAAGAGATCTGATGCCATGACTTGGAGTGTGCTGTGTTTGTAACCACGTTTTCTAGCCTTACATGGAAAGTTGACCATTGTCAGGAGAAGAGCTCATTCTCTCCTTATCACCTAAACATCCTGTGACTTGATGTGACATAGTGAAGAAGAAATCTCATCATCAGACAGAAAGCCAGACAGAAACCAGGGTTTTTCTGTGCTCAGAGTGTGCTTCTGAGGTCACTCTCCCAATGACCTTAGGCCTCCCTCTTGGCCTCACCTCTTACAGGATCCACCCCTTCTCAATACTGCCCCCCTGAGGATCCCAACACATGGACCTAGGAGGACAACCACATCCAAACCTCAGAAGGGACTGCTGTGGTGGTCTCAAACATTCACTCGCACCCCCAAATCAGCATGACAGTCTGTTCTCCTTGTTTGAGTCAGTTTGAGATTGGGAGTGGGACTTAGTTCTGAGGGTTGAGATGAAAGGGAAAGTCTGCTGGGGAAATCTCCGATAAAGGTATAGTCACAGGAGCTGAACCAAAAGTGAAATATGGCAGATTGAGAAAATCTTCACATCCAACCACAACTCCTTTAACATGCTAGGAAAAGGAATTTTGTTTTACTTTCTTCTTTCTCTCTTCTTAAAAAAATTCATTTTTTTAGCTATATATGGCAGTAGAACCTATTTGATGTATTTGTACAATCACAGAATATATTGCATTTTTATCCCAGTCTTGTGGATGTACACAATGCTGAGATTCACTGTGGTATATTCACATATGTACAAGGAAAGTTATGTCAGATTCATTCCACTGTCTTTCCTATTCCTATCCCTTCTAACTGCCTTTCATTCTCCTTTGTCGAATCCACTGAACTTTCATGGCCCACCCCCACCTACCCATTGTGTGTTAGCATCCACATGTTAGAATATTCAACCTCTGTTTTTTTGGGATTGGCTTATTTCAGTTAGTACGATAGTCTCCAGATCCATTCATTTACCAGCAAATGTTATAAAGTCATTCTTCTTTGTGCTGAGTAATATTCCATTATGTATATATAACACATTTTCTTTATCCATTCATCTGTTGATGGGTACCTAGGTTGGTTCCATACCTTAGCTATTGTGAATTGAGCTTCTGTGAACATTGATGTGGCTATGTCACTGAGGTTGACTGATTTTATCCTGTGGATATATACTAAGGAGTGGGATAACAGGGTCAAATGGTGTTTCCATTCCTAGTTTTTAAAGGAATCTTCAATTGGTCCAGTGTAGTTGCATCAATTTGCAGTCCCATTTATGGTCACTTGTATTCATACACACACACACACACACACACACACACACACACATATCTGGGAATTTTATATATATATATATATATATATATAATATAAAACATATCTGAGAATATTGATACATAAGTTTATCTGCTCCCAAATTTTAAAATGTATTTATCTTGTTTGTATCCACTCACTTCTAGAAATGTACCTGGGATGATGGGTGAGCTAAGATTTGTGTGAATCTGTTATGAGAAAGCAAGATGAGGTGGTACTCAGAGGCCTACACAGTTTGCCAAACTAGGAAAAATGAAAGCATCTGATAAGCTGAGGAACCTTTTAGGTTATTGTGTAACGAATATGGTCCCAAATTTGCAAACAGAAGCTAAAAGAGTTAAGCTAAAAGTGCCTTACCCACATTCATATTAATGTGAAATTGCAAAAAACCCAGCAGTGTTATGAGCGAAATCACATAATGCAAGGAGGAAAGGCATAGGAAGTCACATCACACTGCATTTTAAATGTCCACTCTCTTCTCTTGAATGCAGTGAGGAAAATATTTCACATTGGCCAAGAGAGATGTCTAGGGAGAGCTGAGATTCTTTTTAATGTAGTTTCTTGTTTATAAAAAGAAATGTAATGGAGTAATAATATAATCTTTACATAATAAAATCTCAGGGTATCCTATTTTTTGAATAATGCATCTCCTCATCTTTTCTCCTCATCTTTTTATTTCTCTCTTTCATTAGAGTTAATCACACAAAAAGCTTTCAGGCTGCTGCTGCTAATTGAAATCTAGAGATGGCAAGTTTTTTTGTTTATTGTTGTTGTTTTGCTTTTTGTTAGCCTTCTATGTGCCTATATTAGCAGCTATACAGTAGAGGAATGCAAGACTCATTGCAAAACAAGTTATTTGTGATTCACATGTATGAACAATATTTAGTAACATGCTAGTTTTCATTTTTATCTTTCAATAGCACTAAGAATGAGGCACATTGAAATCTTGCTCACAGCCTTCCAGCATGGAGACCCATTTATATTCTGGACCTTAACTTCAGTCGTAGGAGAACTCTAACCAACACATTTAGGGACCTCCAATCAGGAAGGTGCCTCCTTGCATTTTCTAGTTTTCCTTAAACAGAGTTGCCAAAAGAAGGGGCCTCCACGATATCCTTCCATGCTGTTGAACACAAGATGCAATGCAGAGGATATTCGGTGTGTTTGGTTGTCAACCTGAACATGTCCTAGTTATTGTGCCTTGTCTTAGTTTGACGTATCACTTTCTCTGCTGCTGCCTTCCCTTCAGGCTCTCTAGCCCATGTTGACAAAGACACAGTCAACCCCTACTCTTCATAATGCCACATCACATCAACAACACTTAGCAGAATGCCTTGAACAGAGCAGCAACACACTAAATAGATCATACACATATGAATAAATGAAGAGGATTAAAAATTCCTAGCAAAAACGCCAGGCTGTAAATCTTGTTGTCTGGTGTAGATCATCATGGCTTAATGATCTACTTCCAGATACAAAGAGAAGGAATATGAATGAAGCTATCTGAAAAGGGGCTATTAGGCAGTACAGCATATCTTTGTTCTTTCAAGTCAGCTTAATTCCCTGGGTTTAGATTGAAACATTATTCATGATACTCCTAAATTCAACCAGAATCTACAGGATAATTAGAGCTTTAAACTATTTTTTCCTCTTCTTCAATCAGAAATTATATTATTATTATTATCTGTCAAACATATTTCCTTCCTCCTACCCAAACATGCAAATTAAATGCAGAGTCTGAAGACAGTCAATCAAGGCAAGGGTTGTAGAGGGAGGTGGTATTTTTGGCAAGTTATATTATGAAGAATGAGAGGCACTGTGGGAAAGTTTTATGCCTATGGTTCTTAAAGAAGTATTCATTTTCAGTATGTCATTCACTAGTCAACTCTGATCAAAGAAAAATATATTCCCCCCCAAATCCACCTGCTACTCTGACAGCCTTTTATTTAATATGACAACAGAACCACCTGTCTGAGTTTTCTGTTTTATATTTTGCATAATATAAATCATTTCTAGAATGTGCCATATGACAATTGGGGATGGATGGCATTAGAGCAATCTGATTTCTATGTGTTGCTTTCTTTATCCCCAGGGCATATTTTGCATTTATATCCTGCAAATAACAGGAGATATGTTTCAACTCCCCACATTTATTTTTCCCCAAGCACATTCATAGACTCTTGTTCAGTGCTTCTTGTCAAGAACGTTGAAAATTCCCCTTTCACAGAATAGGTGTGTGGGAATCATTGACAGAGCTATCAGAGTTCTTAGTTTTCAACTTGGGTCTTTGTTAAGTCAGAGGGGGAGGAAAAGAAAGCTCTTTGGGTTCGTTATGATTTAATCTCCTCACTTTCCTTAATGAACATAAAATAAACATAGCTGATGAGTGGGTTGGTCTTGGCATTTCTTCGATATGTGTAGAAGATACATGTGTACATTCACACACATACACACACATTATAAAATGACAAAGGGAAGAGAAAGGAGGAGTACTTGCCAACCTATTCAATTCATAATTACTGAGACAATGCCAATCATGAGCTAGGAAGAGGACATAAGGTGAAAGCACAATGATTCAATGCATGACTTTGTATGAGTTATGATGTGTGTACCTTGTTCTTTGAGAGGGTAGGGGATGTGTCTTTTACATTTCTTCATCCAGAACACACCCTTGTAACTTATGAAACCTTAAAGGAGAGTACTTGGTAAATATGGTTGACTGATTCACTCTACAATGAATCATCGAAAGAAGAGTGACATCATATGCAAACATTTATACACTGATGCTCACACATATTTCAACCAAGATCCTTTCATGTCCTAAAATGCTAACCAAGAAAAGTATGAAGGATTGGAATTTTATCCAAATATAATCATTAGGGTGGCATTAGAGGGTTATTTAAAAGAAGTAAAACAGATTTTGAAATGACGTTTAAAGAAAGTAATTAATTTGGGAGAGAATGAACAAGTCAACATTCATCAGCTTAAGGAAAAGTTGAGTTTCAAGTTAGTAAACTGTTAGAGAGTTCAGTTGGCTAGAATAATAATATTGGACTAGTCCTATTACAGATTTTATTTTATGAGATAAAATTTTAGTTAGCTTTACTTTAGAGAGAAACCTGCCACAGCCTTGAATCTGTGCTAATCTAACGATGCTTGCAGATCCAATGGCCCCATCCCTCTCAGCCAGACACCCTGTGACTCAGCACACTACACAATTCTCATTGCTTAGGACTCAGGGGACAAAGTGAAATTCTGCCACCCACTTAAGTCCCAGGCTACAACTCCAAAAACTAATCCACAGTTAGGACGTCATTTTAAAATGAGCTGAGCTGGGCACATTATGTGTTCTGCAAAACATCAAGAAAATCTCCACTCTTCCAACCCAAAGAAAGAAAGAAAACACTTGGAACTTAATTGTTCTTACAACACAGCCCAGTAACTGAAGTGGTAATTCAAAGGAGCAGCTTTGCAATGACTATTCATCATCGCTCATCATGAAGTAACACGCTTAGCAAGGTCTATGAACACTGAGTGTGTTTATTAGGTCATTTACTGATGAAATGAGACTGTCATTGCGTTAAATTATCTACTTGCATATAAGCCATGCAAAGCTATAAACATGGTACTTGTTGTGATCATGCCAAAGAATGATTTGGGGGCTACCTGATCATGCCCTAGGTAATATATTTCAAAGGGGCTTAAACCCAGGGGACTACCTAGACACTTTCAGCTAATATGTCTACCAACTCTAATGGGCATTTAAAACTTTCTGAGATAACAACCACAAAGCCTAATCTTAGCCTTGGTCCTGGTGTGCTGTGTAAATCCAATAGACCGGTAGAGTAGTGGCATTTCTGTTCTGACAAAGGGATGATAAACATCCTAAAATGACTTTGACAGGATATAATTATATGAAGTATTTAAACAAACTCTGGAAAGTATACAGGCACACACTTACCACCCACCTGTATTTGGCATTACTAAGTGCCCTCCTAAGTGGCCAAAGACACCAGTTGTCCTCAGTTCTGTCCTTGTGGGGAGTGATGCCAGATTTTGGATGTATGGCGTTTTATTTCGGGGATGCATTGTACTAAAGCTGCAATTGTTTCCATGGGGAAATGTCCCAGAGTGATTCTTGCCGTGGCACTCGGCTCTCTCAGACACTCCCAGAGAAACCATGATTGAGCTCTGCACTTTGACTTTGATGTCCGACAAAGAGTTGAAGAGGGAGGATTTTGTCAGGAGTTTCTTGTCCAGCAGGTCCTGTAGGCACATGGGACCACTGTATGTTCGGCTCACTGTCAGGTCTGGTTGCATGGCAGAATTCAGGAGCAGGGAGTTACCTGGGTAATATATATATATATACTGATCTGTCACTCAGAAACTGCGACACCTCCATTACCCTTTTACAGCTGCCTTCTCTAACTGCAGGCCCACCCTGAGAAAGCAGAGTGGCCACAATAGGTTGGTTCTTAGTGACCAACACCTTGAAAATCTGGCCCTCCATCCAGTCCATTCTTTCAATGCTGCCAGACTAAATCCTTCACCTTCTGAGTACTTTACATGCTTGATTTGGAAAACAAATATTTTTGGAACTCTGGCAAGTAGCTCAGGTATTGTTGTTCATGTGATTTTAACTGGCAAAGAAGAGCTAAAAAAATAGATGTTTTGCAATCCAGTTCGGAGCAAAAATAATATCTGTTCATTTTAAATGCAAGTGGTGACACAGCTTGGTGACTAGGTAGTGCCATTTACAATGAAGGTGCCTGGTTTCAACACATTTTTCATGGAATTCTGGGCACTTTCTGGATCTGCAGGAAGACATGATGTGTCCTCAGAGAAAATTGTTCAGGGGACCTCATGAATCGCTTCATGTCTCAGTAGCCAATTCACTTGAACATTGCATATGTCACCGAGAGGAAAACAATACTCCATATAGGGACAAAAAGCAATTCAGATTCTATGTGGGGAGCAGCTCAGAACAGTCTCCTTTCTGTCTGAAAACAAATGAAAAAAAATAATCTTTACAAAAGCATGAGAAATTGGACATTGTCATCTGTTTGGGAGCACCAATTTTTTTCTAAGCCAAATATTAAAAAGAAATGCTGTGATATATTTTTGTGATGAAGTAATCTCATTTATTAGTAAATAACAAAATAACCCTCAGTCCCAAACCTCCCACCCATATCAGTCCATCAATGTGACATCTCAAATTGAAACCCAAACCATATTAAACAATTTTCCTTTGGGGCCTGACAGAAATGTTTAAAGTATGGTATTTTTGAAAATGTTGCCATTCTAGGCCATATTGTATGAGCCTCTATTGTTTTTCCATTTTCATAATCTGTAACAATGCCAGCAGGAAATCTATAACCCTGACTTTTACCACCTCTTATTCGGATGCTCTAAGATTGCAAAATCACAGAGAAAATGTACAAATTAGATGAAATAATGCTGCAAGATCTAATGTCTCCTTGTGGTGTATTTCTTTCAAGCTTGGAGCTACTGTGCCAAGGCAAAGGCCAATCAAGTCTCTGTGTTTTGTAACAGAACCACATTGAGTTCTATAGCTTAGGAACCATGTTCTTGTTTATGGTCTCCCCAGGCAAGAAGTGGGACTGCAGAATGATCCCATGTCTGAAAAGAGTTGGGAACTGACGTTTCCATGGAGACTTCAAGAATTATATGTCCAAGTTTACCAAGCGCTCACCTACTGAAACTTAACTTTTGGTTATTCTTGAAAGACTCTCTGAGCTCATGTGAAAAAAAAAGAAATGAAAAATATTTCCTAGAATTAGGAACACAGACATCAAGAATGCTTAATAATAAAAGTATGTACAAGGCAGGGGATGTAGCTCAGTGATAGAGTGCTTGCCTAGCATGCACGAGGTCTTGGGTTCCATCCCCAGCCCTGAAAAAAATAAAAAGCGTATACATATGACACAGTCCACAGCTGAAGAATGGGTACAGTTGAAGAATGAAGTTGGGGTGGGCAGGGGTGAGTGATTGGCCCTGATCAGACTTCCATCTACTCTTTGAAAATCTATTTTCAAGTTCTTAGTCTACAATAAGCATAACACTCTATTTTATGGGGCTGGGAACTGAAACCTGGGCCTTGTGCAAGGCAGGCAGGTGCTCTACCACTGAGCTGCAACCCAGGGCATTAACAGTCTCATTGTTTCCCTTTCTGCAGCACCAGATCTATTGTTCAAGAACAGATCTGCCTAAGACACTGCAGGTGAAAGCCACATACTATGCATATGAGGTGTATCATCACAAGGAATATAGGGATAGTAGCAGCTACCAAAGGATTCTTTTCCATATCATTAGTTTTGTGACTTCCTTGATCAAAAGTAAACAAGGTGGTCAGACAATTTGGCAAGGTTATGTATTCATTTAGAGAATGACAATACAAAATTCTCTTTCCTCCCCAAATGTGCACAGACTAGGCAAGGACATTTTCACTTGGTGGTCATGAAGCAAGATGGCAGCCTGTACAGAAAGTATCATCTTCCAGAACCATGTTCACTCTATTTATGAGCACTTGCCATCCATGCACCAAGGGATTATATGGGTTGCCTTTCCTATCCTCTACTATCCCCCCTTCCCTCACCTTCCATTTGCTCTCTCCAACCCATCTACTGTAATTCATTTCTCTTCCTTGGTTTTTTTCCCTTTCCCCTCACTTCCTCTTATATGTAATTTTGTATAACAATGAGGGTCTCCTTCCATTTCCATGCAATTTCCCTTCTCTCTCCCTTTCCCTCCCCCCTCTCATCCCTATTTAATGGTGGTCTTCTTCTCATGCTCTTCCTCCCTGTTCTGTTCTTTGTTGCCCTCCTTATATCAAAGAAGACATTTGGCATATATACCTGGCTTGTTTAGTTCTTGATGTCAGATGGAGAGACATTTCTCTTTCACAGCAGTCAGCCACTGCAGGACTTGGGTGGACCCTATATGGAACAAGTGTCCACCTTGAATCCTTTGGTACTTTAGGGAAGTTTGAGTTCCCTGATGGGCCAGTCCGGGTGGTGAGTTCATTCCTATGGCAAAGGAGGTGGGGCCTGCAAATGAGAAGGAGTAGAAAAATCAGAGTAAGACACTTCCACGTAAAAGAACATTGGTTCATATTATTTTCTGTTGGGTGCTTCAATCTTGCCCTCTGTCATAGCTAGCTGCTCAGGCATATTTATTCATAGTTCAAAGCTAGTTCAGGGCCAGTATCAATAAAATTCAACAAACCTTGCCTAATTAAAATGGTTAAGATCCTTCAAGGAAATGATGAGAGGAACAGAAACCAAGTCGGCATCTTACTAAATTCTTGTTTCTTTCAGACCTTTAAAAAAATTGAATTTGATATTTTTCAGTAATATGGGGGGAATTGAACTTCACTGAACTTCCTTTAAATGAAGGGATGGGGTTAATGCTGAAGATGAAATCAGAAATGGAAGTCACAGGGTTAGTGTTTAAGAGGAAATCAGATAGTAAGAAATATCTGACACCTAATGGAGCTATGGTTTAAATAACATTCACAATAATAAATTTAAATTTATCCTCAGAAAAGTCATAAGATTTGGAAACAAAGTGTTGATATAGTTTTTTGCTAAGCACAAACAGGACTCAAATATTGCATTTTGAATATTATTACAATTTGTTAGTTCCTTTTAAAATGTACTTTTCATAATAATTTTAAATAATCAGTGAAAATACCTCTTCTTTGCATTTTTTTGCTCTATATTTATTCCATGATTAATTTCAATAAGTTATTTCCTTGTCATGGTCCTACAGGACAGTTGGCACACATGGTTACCAAATGGATGGTAGCATATTTTGAATGCCTAATTACAAACTCTTCATAAAGCAGTTTATAAGCCTCTTTTCAGCAAGTCCATGTTGTGAAGTTTGTTGAGTATAGAGGTTAATCATTATGGATTTGGAATCAGATTTGAAATCACCTCTGCTCTTTCTTACCACTGAGTATCTTTGGAAGAAAAGAAATGAAGCTTCCCTCTGTTAAGCTCATTTTATGAACCTGTAAAATGGGACTCATAATATCTAGTTCAGAGAATTGTGAAACTTACATACCATGATGTGATGTTTTGCACAGAGTGTATGACACTATAAAGGCTCTATGTAATAGAAAAATATTTTTAAGCAAAATATTTTATGCTACAATTGGTACACATTGCTCTTAAGAGAACAAAGAACTGGACATTACCATTGGAAGAACAATCAATCCTACTTAAGTACTCTGATTGAAAATGAAAACTGTTGGAGAGTGGATGTAAAAGAGAAGCGTCTTTATTCCCTTGGTGCTGCAGTGCTCTACTTTCAACCTGTGATGGGCTGAGTTCTCTGCAGTTGGTACTGATCCTGAATACTGATCCTCTCCAAGGACAACTGCTATATTTGCTAACAAACACCCTACCTGAGGATCAGAAAGCCAAACCCAATGTGACTACTCATGTCCCACATGTTAGAAAGGTCTTCCTCCAATTGAAATTAAATAGAATGTTTTGGAGAAATAGAAAGCTGCTCTACTCCAGATTCTTCAATGTAGAGAATGTGAAGCAAAGCAAAGCATAGTGTACAGAGTCATGGAAATGGGCACCTCAGGGTTCTCATTAGGGCACGCATCATGGAACAGTTTCATGGTCAATGTTATGATGCTATCAAACTCTTGACACATAACTACATTGCTACTAAATTTAGATGTTTTTTATTCTGCAGGACTTTTAAACTTTAGAAATGTCATAAGACTGTTAAGAGAATCCCGATATGGGCTTTCTAATTGATCTAACCAATCTTATTGACCAATCTTGTTGAGCAAACAGCTTTTAAAGATTTTAACATGTCATTAATGAGGGAGAGAGATCTATATTATAATAGTTGAAATATTCATATACACATGTGAAATATTGAAGTCATAGTATTTGCAAATGAATGCAAAACTTTTCTTCCTAGTGGGGGAGGGAAGATGACTGAAATTGCCTGGACAAACTTTATTTCCTGTCTCTCCATGAGAGTTATTTAGAATATCTAGGAGAAGTCACAGACTTTTCACATTTTGCCACATGTACTTTATCTTGCCTCTTTCCCTAATTCAACCTTTCTGAACAGTTTGAGAAGAGTATTCGTGTCACACACCCCTGGACACTTAGAGGGGAAAGGGACCTGGGTAAGAGGTGTGGGAAGGTGAAACACATTAGGGTAACTCCAACATGGGGACTGGGGCTGAAGGGAGAAGGAGGTTTCCTGGGAAGAGGCAGAGGAATATTAGATGAGGGGGAAGGTGGAGGGATGGATAGGTTCAGGGGCCCAGCAGGCTGGAATTCCATCTACCTGCTGGCAAGGTTGGTTGGGATAGGGGAGGGGTCAGTGGGTGGGGGGAGGGGGCCTGCATTTCAGGTAGGGCCTGCAGGTGGGGAGGATGAATGGACAGTGGTGGTGCAGTCCTCCAGAGCCTCTCTTCCACCCTGGGCGACCTGTGTCTCAGGCTTCACGTGGTTACTTCTGGCACTCTGAACCCTCCTCAGGGTGCCTTTTGAACATAAAAGTGGCCGCTTTGCAGGTGGGGGCAGCCCATCCTGATGCCAGGCAATCAGTGATGGCAGGGCCACTGGCATGAGCTGTTTTCTTTTATTTGGCCTCCTGGAAGCAGCAGTTAGTGAGGGCCAACTCTGGGATAGAACACAGGTCGGCTTTAGGCCCTGCTCTCCCTGGATGGCATCTTGGGAGGCTGGAGAGATGGGCAGATCCAGTTCACCTACATGCTCCTGGGCCCACTTGTGGAGCATTGAGTGGCCCTCGGCTTGAAGCAGGAAGAGCACTCCCTGAGCAGGGCCATGGGAGCTGCAAGTGGCGGGGCTCCCATATGACAACTCTTTGAGAGACATCTGGGCCCTCTCTGGAAGGATGTTTTCCTCTGGGGGCCAAGAAGTGGGCTGGGGTCTCCCCAAGTGTCCTCCTCTGCCTTCTTCTCCTTCTCTGCCTTCTCCTCCTCCTCCTGCTCCTCCTCTTTCTCCTCCTCCTCCTTCTCCTCATCCTTCTCCTCCTCCAGCTTTTCTTCTCTCTCCTCCATCAGCTTCTCCTCCTCTCCCTCCTCCTCCTCCTCCTCCTCCTCCTCCTCCTTCTCCTCCTCCTGGTGGATCTTGCTTTTTTCTCGATGTTCCTGGGCCCTGAGCTCAGCTTCCTTAGCCGCACCAAGAGGGCAGCGAGCAGCTGTCATGGGCCCCTCAGCTTGGTGGATGAGCTGAGGAACTGAAGGCAGGAGGAGTGGCCTGCGCCCAGGAGGGGGAATCCTTTCTGCTGTCAAGGGTCCCAACATGCGCGAGTTGTTCCGGGATAGCACTGGCTTTTTGCGGAAGTACCCCCAGGACAGGGGCAGCAGGATCCCCCGACAGAGGAGCGGTCCTCTGTCCCTGCCAGCAGCAGGAGGCCCCTGAGGTCGAGGTCGGAGATCCTGGAGGAAGCGCCTGCTGGCAGGGCTGTGGGGAGCGGCAGGTGCAGCGGGGTGGTCCCTGTGAGGAGAGGGAGCCTCCTGGGCGAGGCGCAGGGGAGTTTGATGGGCCACCAGGGCCCTGCGGCGCAGCCTGCGACTGAACTTGGCCAGAAGACTGCCCATGGAGGGCACGGGGGCTCATCACTAGGCAGAAGTCCACACTAGTCCAACGCTGGTCAGCACAGAGCAGCTTGGCTGAGAAGCCAGCTCCTCCTTCGACCAAAGGCTGAACTGGAGTTTACCCCTTGTGACATTTGGCTGGAACGTGTGACAGAGAAAGGACTTGGGCAAAGATGGTTGGTCAAAGGAAGGCTCCAGGGTGAAGAGACCCCCACCCCCACTTGGTCTGAGCTCAGGCTCCTCCTGACTCTGCGCTGCTTCTTCTCCCACACCCACCGCACAGTTATTCTCACCCTCCAGAGGGTCATTCTGAGGCTGCTTTCCTCTGAGTTACTTAGGCAGTCATTCCACTTGGCTCCAAAAATGTCTCTCTTATGTTGATCTTAAGACCTTATTTTTCAATTACACATGTTAAAGTATGGTAGAACTAGATTCTAGAGAAAACTTTTTTTTTTTTGACAAGTGCAGGTTTCAGTTGATGACTGGAGTTAGTATGTAGTAACTCTGTAAGAATGTAAATCTGTGCTCTTTTCAAAGGCTATTACTAAACACAACACACAAATAGGAAAACAGAGAATGGTAGATTTAAAGTTTTGTAATTCTATCTCTACTGCTAATTATATTAATACAACTATTAATATATTGTTGTAAACTTCCATCCTTCTCTAGAAGTTATATCTTCCTACACTAAAATTCTGTGTTCTTTTTTATCCAGCATTCTATAATAATCATTCTTCCATTTCACAATTTACTTTCTTCATGATTTTCATTTGTAGTGATCATGAGTTATTCTCTCATATAATGCCCACAAATATACCTATTTATTGGATATTTATGTTATTATTTTCATATTTTGGAATATGTCCCTAGAATATTCTGCCTACTAAATTAAATGTTATTAGTGATTTTAATGTAAGTTATGAAGTCATTTCTCAAAGTCATAGAAAAATTTTAATTGATCTATTGATATTGGTATATTCTTTTAGTCTTTCAAATAAACACAAACTTAATAAGTTTCTAATATTTGCCAGATACTTTGGTATATGGAAGCAACACATGATCTTCATTCAAATGATTTTAATTCCTATGGGCCAGCATTACTTAAGGACCCCAAGGACAAAAGGACTGACTTGTTCAAATTTTTATTGAGAAGACATCATTGTTAGTTTGCTAATTCCCTTTGAGAATTTCCCTCTTTCTCTTCCTTTCCCTCCTCTACTTCTCACTTGTATAGGTGTCCTGGGGTCAATTACTTATTTCCTCCTTTGTCAAATGAGAATAATTGTATCTATGCCAAGGGATTGTTGCCTGAACTCAGCATTGTATGTCCCAAGACAGTGCCTAGTATATAGTAAGCACTCTCTACACATTACTTGTTATTGTTCTTATTTCTATGATAGAGAAAGTGAAATAAATCCTCTCAATTGTCCCAAGGAATGGCCAAGTAAGACTGTGGCATCATGTCCATCTTTTAAGAAGCTGTTTGTGTATTTAAACAAACAAATGACAAAGCAGTAAATTTCATCTTTCTTGCAAGTATAGAGGAACAGATGAATTAGTACACAGATAGTAGGGTTTTGTTTGTTCTTACTGTGGCAAATTGTTGCTATGTGTTACAAAGGTCTGCTAAGTCCGGAAAAAGAAAATATATGCCTTTCAGTTTTTGGTTACCTGTAACCTAGGAAAGTTTCTAAATTTAAGATATGGGAATGGTGACAGTGTGCTCAAAGTTATATGTGTTAAAACATCTACATTGTACCCTAAGATAAACTTAACTATGCTGAGTTGAATAGATAGCAGTCTGATAGGTGTGCTGAATGATCAAGCCACACAACTCAACATGCAGTTTAATCACACTTGTGCTCTAATCAGATTTTTAAAGAGAAACCACAAACAGAGGAACATACCAAAACAACACAGTGCACCAAAAATGCCTACTCCCACCCATTCTTTAAAAAAGGAAAAAGCAGAAGATATCCAATTGGTGAATTGACCCAGAGTCACGGGATCGACACGGGTACTATTCAAGACAGCTATCTGGGTTAGTTGAGACTGGATCATGTCTTCCGCTTCCATGGACCAATTTCCGGCCAGATATCCACCAATGATGTGGGAAGCATTCCTGGAATCATTAAATCTGACAGAGGTTATACATAAATGTGCACGTTGGTCAATGCAGCCTAAAAGTACTAGGTCAGCCAATTCTTCTACCTGAGCTTGAAGAAAATCTATTCTTTGGTTGGTAGCTAAAATCCCTGACAAAATATGTTGATTAATCGCATTTTGCGATTCAAGTATAGTGGACGTTTGTTGAACAACTTGATTAATAGTGGCAGCAGTTTGTACTTGACTGGCCATGGCTACTCCGGCCGTAACTGCTGCAGCAGCAGATGCCGCCACGGCTGTCACTATAGCTGCTGTGATTCCAAAATCTCTGCGGACTCTAAGTAGCTCTACAATAGGAAATTTATCTGGATCCGCAGTGACTGGGATTGGGACAAAAGTTGGAATTTTCATAATCACTGCTACAGTCCAAGAACCATTCCAACACTCAGATAAGAAACAGGTAATAATAGAACAATCCAGCATCCCCCATGAGGTGTGGATGAGGTGTGATTAGCTAAAAGGAACAGGAATGGGGATTGGATACAGACCATTGCAGGAGGCAATGTGGCATAATGTAACAGAGAGTTGAACGAAACAGATGTAAGCCTATTACCTCGTTCACTCTCCTTAGTAGTGCCAGAAACATTAACCAGCCAACTTTTGACTCCTAGTAATTGAGCCAATGCGGAAATATCGGCTGAAGCCCCCTTCTCATTGGAAATGAGCCATTGAAACCAGGACCAACCTGTTCCTGTAGAGGAGTTGGCATTGTTGTTAAAGTTGTAAACATATCTCTTAAGAGGGGGGGAAAAGGAGAAACCTTTAGCAACTTGATGTTTCTCCCAAGAATGATCCTGACAAGGCGTAAATGTCGGGGGAAAACCAAAATTAGGGGTACAGTAAGGAGAGGCCTTGAAATGAGTGGCATTAGAAGTACTATTAGAAGAAGGAGGCATTGGGATTAATACCTCGGAGATAATAGCTAAAGTAGTTATGTTTAAAACAGAGCTAATTGCGGGCGTCCCTGAGCCTGATTGCTTCCCTGAAACTACTTGGCTCAATACAGCACTGAGAATACTCCCTGAGACTCGACTGGACCGCAATGGGTCCTCCCAGTTAGTCAAATTTTTGGTCTTAAGGCTAATACAATTAGTGTTCCCAAGACTGAAACAAAAAACTCCTGTGAGATTAACTTGAGACTGATTAAAAATATTTTCCATGTCACCTCTAGGAGAGGTACAAGGAGCAGACATCTCACATGAGGTAGAAAAAAAGAGTGGGGAGGACACTAGAATTACTATGAACTGGCATTGGCATTGGCCATGCCCGTGCCACTGCCCACCACTGCATTGGTGCCATCTGTACCGTTGGCACCAGCATCAGAGCCAGAGCACTCATCAGAATGAAGCTTCTCATCATGGGACTGTTGTGGCACCTCCTGCTGCTGGTTAGTAGATCTCGAGACTCTTCTTGTCAGGCGTTCAGGGATCCACAGCGGCTCCGTGCGATCCTGGGGAAAAACACATACAGATCCTCGTGCCCATGTCAGCACGGGGTCAGGGCCGTTCCATTGGCCCGTAAGAACATCCTTCCACTTAACATAGCCAGTCACAGAGGGCTGAGGGGACACATGTCTATCGGCCGCAGAGCGGCCATGAATATCCAAATTCAAAAAATTAATGGTAAAAAGAGCTAAGGACAGGCATTCTTTAGGAGTGTGGTCAACTCCTATTCCCCCTTTTTGTTTTTCTAAGGTTTCTTTTAAGGTGCGGTGGGCACGTTCAACAATGCCTTGCCCTTGAGGATTGTAAGGCAACCCATGAGCAAGTTGTACTCCCATAGTAGAACAAAAAGATGTAAACTGTCTGCCCGTATAAGCAGGTCCATTATCAGTCTTAAGGGATGCAGGTGCACCCCATGCTGCCCATGCCTCTAAGCAATGAGTAATAACATTACGTGCCTTTTCTCCCGATAAAGCAGAAGCATGAATAATTCCAGAGTATGTGTCAATAGAAACATGTACATATTTGAGGTTACCAAAGTCAGGCACGTGAGTTACGTCCATTTGCCAGACGACCAATGGCTTCAATCCTCGTGGGTTTACACCATAAGTAGGAGGATGAAGAAATGTGACACAATGGGGACATTGTAATACTATCTGACGAGCATCTGCTCTGGAGATGGAAAAACGTCTACGCAGTGTCATAGCTTTGACATGAAAGTTGTGATGAAACAATTTAGCTTCTTCTAAGGAGGAGGCCAAGCATACCAACTGGCTTCTAGTTGCCGAGTCAGCACAGGCATTACCCTGTGATAACGGGCCAGGAAGAGAGGTGTGAGCCCGAATGTGCATTGGATAGAAAGGGGCAGTACGGCTACGGATAAGCTGTTGAAGCTGATTAAAGTAAGCAGACACAGTATGGGTGTCACTAATAGCTCCTACAGCCTCCAGAATTTTGATCGCCTGCACCACATAGATGGAGTCCGAAATGAGATTGAAAGGAAAAGAACACTGTTTAAAAACTTCAATGACAATTTGTAGTTCTACCCATTGTGGATTTCTAGGAGCAAATTGATGCTGGACAGGGGGAGAGTCATTAATCACATAAGCTCCCATTCCAGACTTAGAGCCATCAGTAAAAATGTTAACAGCCCCCGGAATTGGAGTGGGTGAAGTTACTTTAGGGAAAATGATAGGATGCTCTTTAACAAAATGGAGTAATGGATGAGAAGGGTAATGATTATCAATATCCCCTTGAAACGAGCAACATAGAATGGCCCAGTTGTCCAGAGTAGCACACAAAACATTAAGTCGAACTTTAGAATAGGGTATGATAAGAGAAGAAGGTGCTTGTCCAAAAAATTGAATGCTCTGTTGAATCCCCCTAAGTGCTAACGCTGCAACAGCATCAGGATAGTATTCTAAAGATTTTCCTGGGGATACATGTGGGTGGATCCATAGTAAAGGCCCATCTTGCCACAGTACTCCAGTAGGCTGCCGCATAGTGGCAAGC
Source organism: Ictidomys tridecemlineatus (assembly GCF_052094955.1). NCBI lineage: Eukaryota > Metazoa > Chordata > Mammalia > Rodentia > Sciuridae > Ictidomys > Ictidomys tridecemlineatus. The sequence goes on from NW_027521026.1 coordinate 377,622, forward strand.
ACACATAACTGGAAAGGTTTATCACTCTGGAGCCTGCATAGAGTAGCATGTTGTATAGCTTCTTCTACTTTTATAAGGGCCGCTCTGGCCTCTTTAGTGAGGGTACGAGGGGAAGTAAGATCTGGATCACCCTTAAGAATAGCATACAAAGGCTGGAGCACGATATTAGGAATATGTAAATAACCTCTTATCCAATTAATATCTCCCAACAGTTTTTGAAAATCATTTAAAGTTTGGAGATCTTGAGTTCTTATAGTAACTTTTTGTGGTTTTAACATGTCATATCCAATCGTTGCTCCCAAATACTTAATAGAATCCCCTGTTTGAACCTTCTCAGGTGCAATATGTAATCCATACTGAGCTAACAACTTCACCAGGTCTTTATAGGCCTCATTAACTGACTGTTGTAATTTGGCTGCCAATAATACATCATCCATATAATGAATAATCTTGATGGAAGGATATTTTTGTCTGAGAGGTGCGAGTGCCTTCCCTACATACATCTGGCAAATCGTAGGACTGTTAGACATTCCCTGTGGTAAAACAACCCACTCAAACCTTTGATCTGGTTCCTCGTGATTACACGAGGGAAGGGTGAAGGCAAAACGCTGTGAGTCCTTAGGATGCAAAGGAATAGAAAAGAAACAGTCTTTAATGTCAATAGCAATGATATGCCAGCCCTGAGGAACAGAGGAAAGCAGCGGCAGCCCTCTTTGTTTGGGTGTGGAAACTTCGTCCTGAAACACCCCTGCCATACGGAGGCGGATCGGGAGGCTGTCTGTTCTTGAGCCCTTGCTTATCTCTGTTCCCTGTACCTAAACTCCCTAGCTGCCGAGACAGCGTCTCCAGCTCCTCCTCTTCATTATCTTCTGCCTCTGACCCACTTTCGCATGGGGGCGTGCGCAGCACACTGAGATCTGGATACAGTCTCCTCCCATTCTCCACGCCCCGCACATTCCCCTCTTCCTGAGACACTTCGCTCTCTGTTGTTTCTGATTTTTCCTCATGCAATTGTTCTAAAACCTCCTGCCCTTTAACAAGCGCTTCTTGGCATCTGCCATCCGTAAGGCAACTACGGACCATCTTCCAGAGGGGTATCACCCCGCCCTCTAGCATGCCCTGCTCACGAGCAAAGTCAAGGTCTTTGCCTAATTTATCCCAGCTGGGTGTAGTGAGGCTGCCTGAAAAAGCAAACCACGGTGCAGCGACATCTACTCTCTGTAAAAATTTTTCCAAGGTGCGATGCTTCACCTCCAGTCCCTTGGAACGTAAAAGGCCATCGAGGGCTAGAAGGAGTGGACTTGAAGTCACAGCTCCCATAACGCAACACAAGAAAACACAGAAATTGAAAGTGAAAGTACACAAAAACAAAACGAACATACACAGAAAGAGAACAAAAATTCAGAGTGCAATTGCTATAAGATGTAGCGCCCTCTCTTTACAGAGGAGCTTCCCGCTTTTTAACAGCGGGTCCCACGTTACCTGGGACTTACCGGTGCACCTCCCTGACTGCTGAAAGTTCTAGTTCCTGGGTGTTTCTTTGTTTCTTTTTTCCTGGGTTTCGGCACCACTTGTCGCGACCCCCCTTGCCCGCAAGGAAGACGCGACTCAGGAATCTTCTTTCAGCAGTTTATTCAGGCCCTTGATATTCTTCTAATAATTCTTCTACTACTACTTCTACTAAACTTCGGATGCCCCTCCCAGCCTTAATAAAGCACCGCGAACCCCAATGCAAAGCTGCCACGTGTACCCTTCTCACAGGGTGCTAGAAAATGACATGCCAACTTTCTCTGATAAGGAGCTGGGAACACGCCAACTCTCTTTGATATGGAGTTGTCCTTCACAGACCACAACGGAGCCAGCGCCATCATGTAATGGCGACCACAGTCCGCAGGAACGGCTCACCACAAGGCCAGACTGACAGACTGTGGCTACAGACTGTAGCTCCAACCCTGCTACCTTCAGCTGGCCAAGAGATTCAATAATGGCATGTTTCTTTCAAGGATTAATTGGGATAACCCTAGTAAGGTCTCATTAATCTCCCTCCATCTGGTTCCAACTGCCCTCACAAGCTTTTCTAACTTTCTAAAGAATTTGTAGGAAGCATGCCTGCAATCCCAGTGTCTTGGGAGGCTGAGGCAGGAGAATCACATATGCAAAGCCAGCCTCAGCAACAGAAAGAGGCCATAAGCAATGTAGGGAGACCTTGCCACAAAATAAAATGTAAAAAAACAGTCTGGGGATGTAGCTTAGTTGTAAAGGACCTGTTGAGTCAAGACCTGGTTAAAAAAAAAACATACATTTTCACAATATCTATGGGTAAGGTGTTGGGTGGGGAGACTTTATTTGGCTTCAGGGTCATGTGGCATTCCTGTACTTCCTAGACGATATTAACCTACTACCTGACAACACTTCCCACACTCCAGATACAACCAGGTTCTGTGGAAAAAACCAGGTGCTTGGAAATGGTAACCACAAGACTTCATTTCATTCCAAAGCCCAAATTCCAGAAAATAACCAGCTTTAGAAATGAGTCTGAATTTGATCCTTCTACCTTGGAATAACCTGTGAGGGTTTGACAATGAAGGGATGGCCTACTTCCATTCCACCTCAGATTACCCAGGGCATTGATGACCTCAATTATGATATGTGACCTGGGAACAAGGTTCTGCAGCCCAGGGTTCTTGGCCTTCCACAGCAGGCTGATCTGACTATGGCCTGATGGATGTCATTCCTCGGCAAGAGAGTCAAGACAAGAGCCTTTTTGCCCTACTGGCATGTGCTTCAGCCACAGAACTGTTTTTACCAGACTTACATGGCCCCTAGATATGCAGGGTGGCATTTTAACTTGTGCCATAGAGGGGTAAGTTGACGCAAATGGTCAGGGAGTGGCAGAGATAGGGAGACACTAGACCCAGTTTAGCACCTCCAAGAGGCGACACCTCTTGGGCTTCAGCAGTGGGCATTCTTGGCCTGCATTGTCCAGGAAAGCTCACCACCTTGTGGGGTGAGCACAACATTGGAAGGGGCAGGTGCTGGCAGATGTAAAAATGGGTAATGTGAGGGGCATTCTGTGACCTCTGTGAGCTCCAGTGTCTGTGTGGGTGTCAGTATAATCCCCCTTTTGTAGACCGAGTAATAAATGGATCTTTGGGGGAGCAGTATATGGGCACTTCATGTAACCTGCATTGTGTAACCTGTGCCTTTTGCATGAGAGGACTCTGCTCTTCTGCCCACCACCATGTCCCAAATGCAAGCCTGATCCTGGCTCTCTCAGTACCCAAGTATGTCCAGTCTCATACTCTCCTTCCCTTGATGTCCTCTTCCCAGACGCCACTGCCTGATGTCCCTCATGCTCTCCTGAGACCTTGCATGGGATCACAGGAGGCAGAGACTCTGCTGATTGTCATTACTTGAGGTCCCAGGAACCTTGTCCTCTGCTGGCACCTAGTGGGCAACTTGAGTTCCAAGGTCTTGGAATGCAGGTTCTCTTTTCCTTCCTGCTCCCCTCCCTGCCTTTCTGCTTATTCTGTCCTCTTCCCTTCCACTCCTCCCAGGCTGCCATCTACCAGATGTGGCTGGCCTGGTAGATGGACTATCTCCCTCCCTATCTGAATGTAACCAGGAAAAGCCAATCATCATGGGGATGGCTAGACCTGTTGGTGTTGCCAAGACCAATATGAAAGCAAGAGGGCAATGGGTCTTAGGACAGGGCCTGGGGCTGAGAAAATAAGAACCAGAGTATTGTGGTTGTTCTGAGGGGATCTTACACAGCAGAGGGCTAGGAGTTCCCCATAGGACATGGTAGTCAGAACTGGAGGGCCAGGAGACCCCTTGACTCTAGGACCCTCCAATTATGATTCTAAGCTGTGTATCTCTAGGGACACAGGCTTCTGTTGCAGTGAAAGGAAAAAGGGTGGGTCCACTTGGCTGGCAGTATCCCAGTGGGCACTTGGTACATAGGATTGCTGTAGTGGGGATGGTACAATTGTGTTTGGGAAATCAGGGGAGGGTGTGGCTATTAGGGGCAGGGGGGCCCTCAAATCTAGCTGATAAATGAGCAACCCTGCTGGGTTGGGGGATAGTGCCCTGTGTGGGGAGACCACTGGCCTTTGTCCCAGGATCAAAGCACCTCTACTGTCCTGTGCCAGTCATTTTTGGCACTGGCAGGGAGTTCCATGTTTGATGGTTCATGAGTTTGATGGTTTTGTGTCCCTGAGTTTCAGGCTTTGGGTCACCTAAGGAGCTGAGTATCCCTTAAATAGGGGAGCTACCTGGGGCCAACCTGTATATATCTGGGCATGGAGATGCTCTACTGTTTTAAGTTTTCAGATTTCAGGGAGAGGCAGCCATGGTTTCATAGTATTCTTTCTCCACACACACCCAGGACCTTTCCCACTGTTGCAGTTACCATTTCCTTGTGTCTGAAGATAAGTCATTATAAGGCTCTCTGTCTTATCATATGGGCTGACCTCCTGGTACCAGAATCACATTTCTATTACATATTCCATTGTTGGAGCCCAGGGGACCAAGGAAGCTGTAAAGACAAGTATGGCCAGGGTGGGTGTTGGCCTCGTAGAATGAATTTGGAAGTTCTCCCTCTTTTTCTATTTCCTGAAATAGTTTGAAAAGTATTGGTATTATTTCCTCTTTAAATGTTTTGTAAAACTCTGCTGTATACCCATCTGGTCCTGGGCTTTTCTTAGTTGGTAGTCTTTTGATGTTTTTTCTATTTCCTCAATTGATATTGGTCTGTTTAGATTGTCTATATCCTCCTGACTCAATCTCGGCAGATCATATGATTTAAGAAATTTATCGATGCCTTCACTATCTTCTATTTTATTGGAGTATAAGGATTCAAAATAATTTCTGATTATCTTCTGTATTTCTGAAGTGTCTGTTGTGATATTGCCTTTTTCATCCCGTATGCTAGTAATTTGAATTCTCTCTCCTCTTCGTTAGCTTGGCTAAGGGTCTGTCGATTTTATTTATTTTTTCAAAGAACCAACTTTTAGTTTTGTCAATTTTTTCAATTGTTTCTTTTGTTTTGATTTCATTAATTTCAGCTCTGATTTTAATTATTTCTTGCCTTCTACTTCTTTTGATGTTGTTTTGCTCTTCTTTTTCTAGGATTTTGAGATCAAGTATGAGATCATTTATTTGTTGGTTTTTTCTTTTTTTAAGGAATGAACTCCAAGCAATGAATTTTCCTCTTAGAACTGCTTTCAATGTGTCCCATAGATTCCGATATATTGTGTCTGTGTTTTCATTTATCTTTAAGAATTTTTTAATTTCCTCCTTGATGTCTTCTATAACCCATTGATCATTTAGTAACCTATTGTTCATTTTCCAAGTGATGCATGATTTTTCCTTCCTTCTTTTATCGTTGATTTTCAGTTTCATTCCATTATGATCAGATAAGATACATGGTATTATCTCTACTCCTTTATATTGTCTAAGAGTTGCCCTGTGACATAATATATGATCTATTTTTGAGAAGGATACATGTGCTCCTGAGAAAAAAGTGTAACTGCTTGATGTTGGGTGGTATATTCTATATATGTCAATTAAGTCTAGGTTATTAATTGTGTTATTGAGTTCTATAGTTTCCTTATTCAACTTTTGTTTGGAAGATCTGTCCAGTTGTGAGAGAGGTGTGTTGAAATCTCCCATGATTATTGTATGGTGGTCTATTAGACTCTTAAACTTGAGAAGAGTTTGCTTGATGAACATAGCCGCACCATTGTTTGGGGCATATATATTTATGATTGTTATGTCTTGTTGGTGTATGGTTCCCTTGAGCAGTATGTAGTGTCCCTCTTTATCCCTTTTGATTAACTTTGGCTTGAAATCTATTTTATTTGATATGAGTATGGACACTCCTGCTTATTTCCAAAGTCCATATGAGTGATATGATTTTTCCCAACCTTTCACCTTCAGTCTATGTATGTCTTTTCCTATCAAATGTGTCTCCTGTAGGTAGCATATTGTTGGGTCTTGTTTTGTGATCCATTCTACTAGCCTGTGTCTCTTAATTGGTGAGTTTAAGCCATTAACATTTAGGGTTATTATTGAGATATGGTTTGTTCTTCCAGCAATATTTGTTTATTTATGTTACTAAACATGGTTTGTTTTCCTCTTTGATTATTTCCCCCCCTTTAATGACCTACTTCCCACTGTTGGTTTTCATTGTTATTTTCCATTTCCTCTTCCTGTAATGCTTTGCCAAGGATGTTTTGAAGAGATGGTTTTCTAGCTGCAAATTCTTTTAACTTTTATTTATCATGGAAGGTTTTAATTTCATCTTCCATCCTGAAGCTTAATTTCGCTGGATACACGATTCTTGGTTGGAACCCATTTTCTTTCAGTGTTTGAAATATGTTATTCCAGGATCTTCTAGCTTTCAGAGTCTGTGTTGAAAGATCAGCTGTTATCCTGATTGGCTTACCCCTAAATGTAATCTGCTTCCTTTCTCTTGTAGCTTTTAAAATTCTCTCCTTATTCTGTATGTTGGGCATCTTCATTATAATGTGTCTAGGTGTGGATCTCTTATGATTTTGCACAGTCGGCGTCCTGTAGGCTTCTAGGATTTGGGATTCTGTCTCATTCTTCAAGTCTGGGAAGTTTTCTCGTATTATTTCATTGAATAGATTGCTCATTCCATTGGTTTGGACCTCTATACCTTCCTGTATCCCAATGACTCTTAAGTTTGGTCTCTTTATGTTATCCCATATTTCTTGTATGTTCTGCTCATGGTTTCATAACAGTCTTGCTGAGCTGTCTATGTTCTTTTCAAGTTAAAATACTTTGTCTTCATTGTCTGATGTTCTATCTTCTAAGTGTTCTACCCTGCTGGTAGTATTCTCAATTGAGTTTTTAAGTTGGTTTATTGCTTCCTGCATTTCTAGGATTTCTGTTTGTTTGTTTTTTATTACCTCTATCTCCCTGTATAGTTGATCTTTTGCTTCTTGGATTTGTTTATGTAATTCATTGTCAAAGTGATCTTTCATTGTCTGATTTTGCTGTCTAATGTCTTCCTTGGGACTCCAGATCATCCGAAGCATGTATATCCTGAATTCTTTATCTGACATTCCATCTGCTGCAGCTATTATCTCTTCTCAAGTTCAGTTGACCTGCATTGTTTGTGGTTCTTTCTTTCCTTGTCTTTTCATACTGCTCGCGTTTCTTTCTGCTTGGTGAAACTGTTGTGTTTTTGAAAATTTCCCCCTATATATTTATATTGCTCTTGTATAGTTGAAAAGTCTCCCTTGCAGGGGTGGGCGGCGGCTGTGCTCTTCCTCCAATTGGGGTGATCTGTCTACCATGCTGGCGGGCCGATGGGTCTGTTCTGCCAGTCGGTCACAGGTCTGCCTACCTTGCAGGCGCAGTCGGTGGCTCTGCTGTGCCCCTCCTCCAATTGGTATGATGTGTCTACCATGCCCACGGACCCTTGGGCCTGTTCTGCCGGTCGGTCACAGGTCTGCCTACCTTGTAGGCATGGGCAGTGGCTCTGCTCTGCCCTTACTCCAATTGGGGTGACGTATCTACCACGCCAGTGGGTCACTAGGCCTGTTCCAGGTGTGGGTGGTGGCTCTGCTCTACCCCTACTCCAATTGGGGTGATGTGACTACCACACCGGCGGGCCGCTCGGCCTGTTCAGGGTGCGGGCGGCGGCTCTGCTCTGCCCCTACTCCAAATGGGGTGACGTGTCTGCCACGCCAGCAGGCCGCTGGGCCTGTTCCGCTGATCGGTCACAGGCCTTCCTACCTTGCGGGCACGGGTGGTGGTTCTGCTCTGTCCCTACTCCAATTGGGGTGTCGTCACTACCATGCCGGCAGGTCTCTGGGCCTGTTCTGGGCGCGGGTGGCGGCTCTGCTCTGCCCCTACTCCAATTGGGGTGATGTGACTTCCATGCTGTCGGGCTGCTGGGTCTGTTCCCGGCACAGGCAAAGGCTCTGCTCTGCCCCTACTACAATTGGGATGACGTGTCTACCACGCCGGCAGGACACTAGGCCTGATCCACCGGTTGGTCGCAGGTCTGCCTACCTTGCGGGCACGGGCGGCGGCTCTGCTCTGCCCCTACTCCAATTGGGGTGATGTGACTACCATACCAGCAGGCCGCTGGGCCTGTTCTGGGCGCGGGAGGTGGCTCTGCTCTGCCCCTCCTCCAATTGGTGTGACGTGACTACCATGCCAGTGGGTCGTTGGGCCTGTTCCAGATGCGGGTGGCGGCTCTGCTTGGCCCCTACTCCAAATGGGGTGACGTGACTGCCATGCCGGCGGGTCGCTGGGCCTGTTCTGGGCACGGGCGACAGCTCTGCTCTGCCCCTCTAGCCTCCACAGTATTCAGCAGGACCCGGACCGAGAAGCAGTTTCCGCGGGTTCTTTAGCCCTGGGCCAGAGCAGTTCTGGGAGCCAGAATTCGGCCGCTCTGGATTCAAAAACATATCAAAAAAATTGTGCACCATGATCAAGTAGGATTCATCCCTGGGATGCAAGTCTGGTTCAATATATAGAAATCAATAAATGTTATTCACCACATCAATAGACTTAAAAATAAGAACCATATGATCATCTCGATAGATGCAGAAAAAGTATTTGACAAAGTACAGCATCCCTTTATGTTCAAAACTCTAAAAAAACTAGGGATAACAGAAACATACCTCAACATTGTAAAGCAATCTATGCTAAGCCTCAGGCTAGCATCATTCTGAATGGAGAAAAATTGAAGGCATTCCCTCTAAAATCTGGAACAAGACAGGAATGCCCTCTCTCACCACTTCTGTTCAACATAGTTCTCGAAACACTGGCCAGAGCAATTAGACAGATGAACGAAAGGCATAAAAATAGGAAAAGAAGAACTTAAATTATCACTATTTGCAGATGACATGATTCTATACCTAGCAGACCAAAAAGGGTCTACAAAGAAACTATTAGAGCTAATAAATGAATTCAGCAAACTGGCAGGATATAAAATCAACACGCATAAATCAAAGGCATTCCTGTATATCAGTGACAAATCCTCTGAAATGGAAATGAGGAAAAACACTCCATTCACAATATCCTCAAAAAAATAAAATAAAATAAAATACTTGGGAATCAAACCTAACAAAAGAGGTGAAAGATTTATACAATGAAAAGTACAGAACCCTAAAGAGATAGATAGAAGAAGGTCTTAGAAGATGGAAAAACATACCCTGTTCATGGATAGACAGAACTAACATCATCAAAATGGCGATATTACCAAAAGTTCTCTATAGGTTTAATGCAATGCCAATCAAAATCCCAATGGCATTTCTTGTAGAAATAGAGAAAGCAATCATGAAATTCATATGAAAAAAAAAAGACCCAGAATAGCAAAAACAATGCTAAGCAGGAAGTGTGAATCAGGCGGTATAGCGATACCAGACTTCAAACTATACTACAGAGCAATAGTAACAAAAACAGCATGGTACTGGTACCAAAACAGGCGGGTGTACCAATGGTACAGAATAGAGGACACAGAAATCAATCCACAAAACTACAACTATCTTATATTTGATAAAGGGGCTAAAAGCATGCAATGGAGGAAGGATAGCATCTTCAACAAATGGTGCTGGGAAAACTGAAAATCCATATGCAACAAAATGAAACTGAATCCCTTTCTCTCACCATGCACAAAAGTTAACTTAAAGTGGACCAAGGAGCTTGATATCAAATCAGAGACACGGCGTCTGATAGAAGAAAAAGTTGGCTACGATCTACATTCTGTGGGGTCAGGCTCCAAATTCCTCAATAGGACACCCATAGCACAAGTGTTAATAACTAGAATCAACAAATGGGACTTACTCAAACTAAAAAGTTTTTTCTCAGCAAAAGAAACAATAAGAGAGGTAAATAGGGAGCCTACATCCTGGGAACAAATCTTTACTCCTCACACTTCAGATAGAGCCCTAATATCCAGAGTATACAAAGAACTCAAAAAAAATTAGACAATAAGATAACAAATAACCCAATTAGCAAATGGGCCAAGGACCTGAACAGACACTTCTCAGAGGAGGACATACAATCAATCAACAAGTACATGAAAAAATGCTCACCATCGCTAGCAGTCAGAGAAATGCAAATCAAAACCACCCTAAGATACCATCTCACTCCAGTAAGATTGGCAGCCATTCTGAAGTCAAACAACAACAAGTGCTGGTGAGAATGTGGGGAAAGGGGTACACTTGTTCATTGTTGGTGGGACTGCAAATTGGTGCAGCCAATTTGGAAAGCAGTATGGAGATTTCTTGGAAAGCTGGGTATGGAACCACCATTTGACCCAGCTATTCCCCTTTTTGGTCTATTTCCTAAAGACCTAACAAGAGCATGCTACAGGGACACTGCTACAACGATGTTCATAGCAGCACAATTCACAATAGCAAGACTGTGGAACCAACCTAGATGCCCTTCAATAGATGAATGGATAAAAAAAATGTGGCATTTATACACAATGGAGTATTACTCTGCATTAAAAAATGACAAAATCATAGAATTTGGAGGGAAATGGATGGCATTAGAGCAGATTATGCTAAGTGAAGCCAGCCAATCCCTAAAAAACAAATGACAAATATCTTCTTTGATATAAGGAGAGTAACTAAGAACAGAGTAGGGACGAAGAGCATGAGAAGAAGATTAACAGTAAACAGGGATGAGAGGTGGGAGGGAAAGGGAGAGTGAAGGGAAATTGCATGGAAATGGAAGGAGACCCTCATGGTTATACAAAATTACATACAAGAGGAAGTGAGGGGAAAGGGAAAATAATACAAGGGGGAGAAATTAATTACAGTAGAGGGGGTAGAGAGAGAAGAGGGGAGGAGAGGGGAGGGGGGATAGTAGAGGATAGGAAAGGCAGCAGAATACAACAGACACTAGTATGGCAATATGTAAATCAATGGAAGTGTAACTGATGTGATTCTGCAATCTGTATACGGGGTAAAAATGGGAGTTCATAACCCACTTGAATCAAAGTGTGAAATATGATATATCAATAACTATGTAATGTTTTGAACAACCAACAATAAATAAATAAATAATAAAGAGGAAAAAAACTATTTTTTCCATTTCCTTTTGGTAGTGTTATACAGCTTTTATAAAAAAAATATTCAGATCCTGAATGCATTTGGAATTCACTTTTTGTATAGTGTAAATTATCTAACTTTATTTTTTTCTCCCCCAAAGGACAGTAAATGGTGTCAGCACAGATTATTGATTCATCCACTTTTCCCTCCAGGGTTCTCAGATGCTACTATTACCAAGCCCTGCAGTTTCACTCCTGAGAGTTTGTTCTGGTCTTTTCTCTGTTGCTTTCATTTACTTGAAGATTTCCATGCCAGTTTCAGGCTGTTAGTATTTGAATATTTGGTAGACCAGAGAGTTAAAGACTTTAAACTAATTTTCTCTAGTTTTCAATCTTGATCATTTTTAGAATTCATTGAGAATCAAGTTAAAAACAAAACTAAAATTTAAAAAAATCCTGTTGGGTTTTGGTTGGTTTGCATGAATTTATAAATTATTTTTGGATAAATTGTAATTTTGACAGCATCAAGTTATTCTGTTTAGGAAAATGGCATGACTATTGATTTAGCTTTTTATGTACTTTGCTAAAATGTTATAGCCTTTCCTCAAATAGATCTACAGCATTTCTTGTAAGATTTACTCACAGATATTTTTATTATTGTTATTTTCCTAATACTGGCATAGGAACTATTCACCAGTATCCATTTCCATTTATTATTCTTAGAATATGGATAGTTACTCATTTTTAAATGTTACCTTATATCTGGCCATTTTACCAAATCATTTTTATTAATTATCATAATTATCCAGCTCATTCTTCTGAGTATTTTTTTAGGAAGACAGTTACATTTACTACAGATTTTCCTCACTGCAGTCAGTAGGATTTTCCAGTAAATTTTCAATTTCTGTTCATGTTCCTGGTTATTGAAAATAATGTATATGGAATCCTTGCATTGTTCCTTACCCATTTCTTACAAAATTTTTTAGCAAGCTTGTAAGAAAGATGACAGACAACCTGTCAATTTTCTTTATGAACATGCACATGTGAACACTTTTTTTTTTCTTCTGGAAACTATATTTTGTCTTTTTCCTTAGGATTCTGTTGAGTTTTAGGTTCATGAGTGTTGAATTGTCAGTATAAAATAGATTGCAAATAAACAGAAGGCAAAACAATGTATTTTACTACTTAGACTCACATGGTTATATGCACTTATCTGAGTACCTTTTACCATTACTCATCCTGGGAGAAGAATAGTCTATCTAAGCCAACCTCTGTGCTGGGCACCGGGCCATCTGTCATCATTAATGAACAGTCATTGGCAGGAGTTCACTTTTCTTGCTCTGAGTGGCATGTTTGGAGGAAAAAATGCTGAGAATGTTCAAAGCCAGCTGGCTGGCTGGCTGGCTGTAGAATGGCTGTGTGGCTTTGCCAGGTCTCACCCTCTGCTTCTTGATTACAGATGGTGGGAGATGAGACTAAAGGGCATTCTGGTTTCAATCATGCCTCTGCTCACCCTCTTGTCTTACTGTGCTCTCAGTAAGTTCAAATGGCAATGTGTAGGTATGCTGCCCATGAGAGTTTCAATGACTAGCTTACAGTGTCCTTTTGTAAGCAAAGGAAAAAAAAAAGAAGGAAAATAAAAATAAAAACCTTCATTTCAAAAAAAAAAGATTTATCTCACTCCAGTCAGAATGGCAGCAATTAAGAATACTAACAACAATAAGTGTCATCGAGGATGTAGGAAAAAGGCACATTCATACATTATTCATGGGACTCTGATTAGGTGTAGACAATATGAAAAGCAATATGGAAAATCCTTGGAAAACTAGGAATGGAATCACTATTTGACCCAGCTCTCCCACTCCTTGTCTATGCCCAAAGGACTTAAAAGCATCATACTACAGGGATAGAGCCACATCAATGTTTCTAGCAGCACAATTCACAGTAGCTAAACTGTGGAACCAAACTCATTGCCCTTCCGTAGATAAATGGATACAGAAAATGTGGAATATGTACACAATGGAATACTACTCAGCAATAAAAGAGAACATAATAATGGCATTTGCAGGTGAATGGGTGGAGTTGTAGAATATAATGATAAGTGAAGTAAGCCAATCCACAAAATACCAAATGTGAAATATATTCTCTGATATGAGGAGACTGATTCATAGTTGGGTTTGGAGGGGGAGCATGGGAGTATTAGATGAACTCAAGACTGGGTAGAGGGGTGGGAGGGAAAGAGAGGGAACCTAGAAAATGACGGTGGAATGAGATGGATATCATTACCCTAAGTACATGTGTGAAGACACGAATGTTGTGGATATACTTTGTATACAACCAGAGTTATGAAAAAATGTGTTCTCTATATATGTGCAAAATGAACTGTAATGGACACTACTGTCATGTATAAAAAATTAGAATAAAAATAAAACCTGAAAAGTAATCAAACAAAAATTACCTTCAATTGACCCTAAGTTTATTCAGAACAAGGTCAATGGCATTATGGCAGGCATTTACATAGTGACCTCTTTCTACTCCTTGTTTATGTTTCTATCCTTAGTTTTGCTTTTTCCTCCTCCTTTAACATATGTTATCAAATTGTATTTTATATTATTTTTTAAGCAATCTGAAATATTAGGGTGATGAGATGAGAGATAAATACCATTCATATGTTCATAAAACTAGGTTATCATTTAGGATTTTATTTTTACTAAGAGCACTGACTTTCCAATTAGCTTTCCACCTGAAGAAATATGAGCATTTTTAATTTAGAATGTTGGCTGCTGAGAGGGCAGAGAGGATGCTTTATAGTACCTGGCAAATAGCAAACCACACAATCATCACTAGTCAGGAACTTTTAATGACCAATTTGGTGCACAATGCATAGAACAATGTACCAGTGTGACCATTCTTCCTGGTTTCGTCTGTCAGAAATTATTCACATCTCTCAGTTTCAACTGCTTCATTGATAACCATTTTTTTCTTGTAATATTTTACTTAATCCTACTTAAATTTTCCAATTTTTGTGGATATTTTTTTCTAAGACTCATATGAGGTCTAGGCTCGGTGTGTAAACTAATAGTAATTGTCCCTACTCCTGAGAAAAACATGATCAGGTCAGTTAAATTCACTGAAGTAAGTCCATGTGAATTATTTAATTATTTTTTTAGTGGATAATGAAGGCTTGACCTGTATGAAAGTCCCCAGAACTCTAAGTACAGTTAAACAGTACCTTCTTGGAGAAGCATCATGTCAGAGGAAGGAAAAGGAGTAGCAATAAAAAGTAGTGAGTGTTGGATGGTGGTGATATCTGCACAGTGGGAATGTACCTGAGGAACTTTGATACCAGACAGTTGAGCTAAATAGAGTCCTAAACCTATAACCAATAAAAAGCAGGTAGGGTACAACTTTATCTGAACATCATCCCTAACACATTTAGAAGATATATGAAAGTGAAAAATGTGAAAGTGTAGGTGAATTGGGAGTGGTTCAGAAGTAACACAAAATAAAACCATTCTATGAGCATCTTCAACTCTTGTCATAGTCCAAAGATCCCTGTGATTGTCTCGTCTGTTAGTTCCTCACATATGACATATTAAGAGTGAAAGACCACTCTTTCACTCTTTCACAGAGGTCGACTACCTCTGTGCCAAAATCCTGAGGCACATGGATTGTGCTGCTCAGCCTGATGATCCGTGCTGCTCTGCCTGTAACATACAATAGCACCCAACTCTAGTTGTCTTGTACAGAGTTTGCCCAGCATCGTAGGTGCTGGAAACCTTCACTCCTCCATTGCAGAGTTGGCAGGGTGCGTAGCATGAATCTGCAGTGCATGACAGCTCTTAATCTCAAATGAGCAGTGACTGTCAGTTGACCTCTGAGGACATTTGGGTTCAGTACCTGCAGTTCTCATCATTGTCCTCAGTCTAGTGTACATCTGCAACTTGAAGGTGTAGCCCACTTACCTACAGGGTGATCTGGTTTAAAAACGATGATGGCACTGTCACTGAGCTGACAGAAGCACTTGTTGTAGTAATTTAAAATAATTATGAGGAAAAGAGTTCATCCTTCTCTTTTCATCTTCCCCCATAATTAACCAACAACAAAAAACTACAAATTTACTTAAGAAGTGATTTTTACCGCTTGTTGGATGGGTGCTTGCAGAGGTGGATGGTATAGCTGGACAGTCAGGAGGGACTCTGGGGAGGTCCCTTTGTGTGTAGAATCTGCTCTCACCAGGTCCACCTCAACACTCCTTTGCCCTCTGCAGGCCATTTAATCCACCTCTCCTCTAAGTGGTGCTAACATTGTGAAAATGGTGCCTGGATCCCTCCAAATTGAGCACACACTTCACTGATGGTAGCTATTCTTTTATTCATTTCTATTAACACCTTCCCACATCATCAATAAAAACTGGTCTAATTTTTTAAATGCTCCACAGAGTTCTCACTCTTCCCTGTTCCTACTTCAGTGAGGACCCGAGATCCCTGTTTGTAATCTCTGGGAACTTGGATTATTTCCATTGTATAGATATGGAAACTGACATTCAGAGAAGTTAAGTAACTTACCCAAGGGCAAAAAGGTAGAAAGAAAGGATTTAAACCAAGACATTCTGTATTCTCAGCATGTGGCTGACCATTGTCCCCTGATCTATGTGTGTTGCTGACTAGTTTTTATGTGCTCCCTCCTCCTCCTCCTCTTCATCTCCCCAACAAGAAGCAAAGCGATGCTGGCCCCAGAACTGCACAAAAGTTTAGAGATTGGAAGCACCAAGTACCACTGAAGGTAGAGGCTAAAGAATAAAACTAAAAATAAGAGAATTGGTTGCAAGTTAATTTCAGAAGCAGTTAGAACCTCAGATATTTCTTTTATAGCCACAAACTGCAAGGCAGGCATTGCAAGCGATTGAATGGAGATTTACCATTTGAGGAAACTGAACCAGAGTATGCGAGAACTCAAAGCAAGCTGAAGGCTGAAGTCAAGTTCAGTGCTGGAGACAGGGGTACACAGTCAAATAGTGTTAGTGTCCCAACCCCCTTTTCCTTCCCACTCCCCAACACAAGCAGCCAGGAAAGAATACTCCAGCTTTCTTACCACTAGGTAAAAATGAAGGAAAACCAAACTACTCAAAAGAATAGTAATCAAGACCCACATGTATGTGCACAGAGGTTCCAATCAGTTTCAAATCAACCTCATATTTAAATATACATGTATATATACATATGTGTATATGCATATACAATAAATTAAAAATGTGTGTATATATGTGTGTGTTTATATACATATTCATTTTTTTGCTTTTCTCTGTAAAATATATCATATTTCTGTTATCAAGTGCAGAAAGTTTAATGATTCTGTCCCACTGATAGATTAATAGTACTTAGATCAGTGCCAAGTATATATCACATATTTGATAAATACTTGCTGAAGGAATTACCATGTGTTTAAACTGTTACACTCTCACAGAGACCCAAGCACCTCAAAAATGTTCTTTTTATATTTGAAAAGTATTACTTAATGATTTATTGACAAAGTAAGTCTCCCTAGCATCACCACACTTAACAACTAAATTCCACTTCACTGCACCTCAATTTTAAACATAAAATTTCCAACAGCCAACTTCTAAAAACTGGCTGAATTAATTTTTCTTTTATTAAAAAAACAGATGTATCATATCACATTCATATCATTATCTATTCTTAAATGAAAGCACAAAAGATTTCAGAAGGAGACTGATTACAGACTTCTGGAGGAATAAGCTACACTGTCCCTCCCATAGTCCCGAAGAGCTAACATTTCCCTTCAAAGACCATACCAGTCCTGGAGAATCAGCATCTGGTAAATACAGTCCATCAAAAGCTGTGGAGCAAAGGAGGAAAACCCCTTCTAACTGTATATGTACCACTGAAATGAATATTCCATGTGGCTATGTAGAAAAGTCAGAACAAAGAACAAAGCAATATAACAGAATGTGATGTGACACATTATTTTGTGACAATAAATGAATAACCAGAGAAATAAAATCCTGTACTCCCCCTCTTCCCCTCACCTTTTCCCACAAACACACATGCCCCCTGGGTACCCTGGCATTGCACAGACACATGCACACACCACGCTGACTGCAACACCTCTCACTTACTGAGTCTGGAGCAGGGGTATTAAGGAATCTCATGTCATCTGTCTAAATACTTAAGTTATAATCAAGCTGCAAAATTATTAAATGCAACCATGAGAACAAATTTTTTAAATTGTGTAAAGCTATCATTTTTATATGACTAATCAAAGACAAAATACCAAAGACCACTAAATGTAACATTCTTGCACAAAGACTCTTCTGTGATGGGCCAAATTGTTTGGCTGCATAATAAAATAATGACATCCCTAAAAAAATTAAAAAATACAAAATAAACAATTATGAGGGAGATACCAGAAGAATTCCTATGATTAGTTAACAATTGAAATATTTTTGTCTGCTTAAAAAAAATAAGTAAAGGAGAAATATTTTCACATGAGCTACTAAATTTTAGGAACTGGGATAGAGATTCTACGTGGCGTATTCCATCAAGTAAGAGAAGTCTGGCCTGCCAATGGCATTGTAGGAAAGACTTTGCCCAACTGACATATTTTGTCTTTCAAAATTAAAGCTTAATGGTAGATGTCATCCAACTTTGTGACATGGAACTAACTCGTGCATCAATGCTTGATTGAACAAATGTCAGAACAAGGTTGTGTGGAAATCCAGTCTGGCTCTTGAAAGTTCAGTCACCTTCTAGGTCATGGTAATGGAAGCTGTCCCAAGGGTTAGAAACTCCAAACCCACACTCCATTTCCTGAGCAGGGATGGTCTTTATTTATTGGACAAGAAGGAAACAGCTGAGATGCAGAGATTGCCTAGCCTTACTAACAGCAGACTAGTAGGTGACTAGCACCACCATGAGAGGAAATGCAGCCATGTTGCGTTCTCCTGTTCCCATTCACAGAAACCACACAGGGAAGCACATGTATCTGGCTTGTTTAGTTCTTGATCTCAGATGGAGAGAGATTCTCTTTCACAGTGGTCAGCCACTGCAGGACCTGAATGGTCTCCATATGGAACACATCTCCACCTTGAATCCTTTGTTACTTTGGGGAAGTTTGAGTTCCCTGATGGGCCAGTCCAGGTGGTGAGTTCATTGCTGTGGCAAAGGATGTGGGGCCTGCAAATGGGAAGGAGTAGAAAAATCAGAGTAAGAAAGACACTTCCAGGGAAAA
Source organism: Ictidomys tridecemlineatus (assembly GCF_052094955.1). Classification (NCBI taxonomy): domain Eukaryota; kingdom Metazoa; phylum Chordata; class Mammalia; order Rodentia; family Sciuridae; genus Ictidomys; species Ictidomys tridecemlineatus. Next base: position 395,914 of record NW_027521026.1, read on the forward strand.
GAACATTGGATCATAGTATTCTCTATTGGATGCTTCCATCTTGCCCTCTGTCAGAGCTAGCTGCTCAGGTATATTTATTCTTAGTTCAAAGCTAGTTGAGGGCAAGTATCAACAAAATTCAACAAGCCTTAGCCTAATTCACCAATGGTTAGCTGACTTGGTGCTGCAGAGCTCTGCTTTCAACCTGTGATGGGCTGAGTTCTCTGCTCCTTGGTACTGACCCTGAATACTGATTCTCCCCAAGGACAAACACCCCACCTGAGGATCACAAGGCCAGAACCAATGTGACTCCTCATGTCCCACATGTTAGAAAGGTCTTCCTTCTATTGAGATTAAATTTAATGTTTTTGAGAAATAGAAAGCTGCTCTACTCCAGCTCAATATAGAGAATGTAAAGCAAAGCAAAGCATAGAGTACAGAGTCATGGAAATGGGCACCTCAGGGTTCTCATTAGGGCACGCATCATGGAACAGTTTCATGGTCAAAGTCATGGTTCTATAAAACTGTTTATAACTTACATAACTTCATTGTTGCCCTGTTTCTGGCAGGATCACATTTCCTCCTGTAAAGCCCAATCCTGCTTTCAATGTAAATCACAAAATGCATTCATTCTTACATCAGTTCCAATCCACTGTTATACACTCTTTATATTCATTTTAGATGTTTTCTTTTCATTCTTCAGGATTTTCAAACTTTAGAAAGATCATAAGACTGTTAATAAAATTTTTATAAGGCCTTTTCTAATTGATATAACCAATATTGTTGAATCAATCTTGATGAGCAACAGCTTTTAAAGATTTTAACATATCATTAATGGGGGAGACAGGTCTATATAATAATAGTTGAAATATTCATATATACATGTGAATTATTGAAGTCTGTGTATTTGAAAATGAATGCAAAAGTTTTCTTCCTAGTGGGGGAGGGAAGAACACTGAAACTGCCTGTACATGAGAGTTATTTGGAATTTCTAGGAGGAGTCACAGACTTTTCTCATTTTGCCATATGTACTTTATCTTGCCTCTTTCCCTAATTCAACATTTCTAAACAGTTTGAGAAGAGTATTTGTGTCTCATACCCCTGGACACTTAATGCCTTTACTCTGCTGTGAATTGTCCAGGACAGCACATTCTCTCCCATAACCCTGGAAAATTTCTGAATTCAGGAAACTAACATTGACACAATACTTTCCTCTAGTCTACAGCCCAATTTGGTAGTTGCCTGTTGTCATTCTCCATGCTTGATTTGAGTCCAGGCTCCCACAGTTCACACACTTGTCATATCTCTTTAGTCTCCTTTATAGTTGTAGAAAATTTTCAATTTGCTTACTTCTGAAATTTAGAGACAAAGACTGTGGCATTTCTGTGTGTGTGTGTGTGTGTGTGTGTGTGTGTGTGTGTGTGTGTACACATATGTGCTGCTTCAATGGTGATTACATCTTCAGCTATTATGTCTAAAGCCAACATTTGTAAAGTGCATTTTACCTCAACAGTAACATTGGGAAGACATAGCAAGCAGAAATCAAACCCCAAATATGTGGCACCAGACCTACAATATAGAAATAGCTGTCAACGTGTCTGCCATGCTTACCAAATTGAGTCAGTCTAAGAACTTGGCAGGCAGGAGGTGACTAGTACATGACAGCCTTCAAAGGAGGGGTTGTATCCATGGGCTCTTCACTGGCAGCCTGGGAGGTTGGTGGTGCAGAGGTCCTCTGTGCCAGGATGGAGGCTGGTGAGTGGTCCTTCACTGGCAGCATGGTAACCATGGGGGCATTGGGAAGAGAGGCTTTTTGCTGTCCAGCAGGGTTCCCAGATGCAGGCTGAGGGGTGGGTGGTGGGACAATGGATGGGACAGATTGGGGTTGGGTTGGGAGAACTGAAGATTTGGGGGGCCTGGGAGGACTGGCCCCATTGCTGGCTGCCTGTGCTGCCTACGACCATGGACTTTGCTGTGTGGGCCAGAGCTGCCACTAGATGCAGAAGATGAGAAAATGATAGCCATGGAAGAGGAAGTAGTGTCCATGCCATGTCCTCAGGCAGCACAGTGGGATTCTGGAAAAGGTGAGCCGATGACATGGCTATGAGGGTTGGAGGGACACTCCTATTGGAGAGCTGGCCCTAGGTATTGGGGTTGTGGATAAAAGGGACAGGAGTGGGTCTTGGGAAGGAATGAGGAGGAGGAGGAAGAGGAACAGCAGGAGGAGGAGCCAAAGGAGAGGGAACATTAGGAAGAGGAGGAGGAGCAGGAAAAGGAGTTGTTGGAGAAGGAATAGGAGGTGGATGAGGAAGAAGAGGGGGAGGAGGGGGAGGATAAGAAGAAGAAAGAGGAGGAAAAGGAGGAGGAGGGGGAGGAGGAGGAGAAAATGGGAAGGGGAGGAGGAGGAATACAGGAAAGAGGAAGAGGAGAAAAAGTAAGAGTAGGAGGAAAAGGAGGAGGAGAGGGAGGGGGAGGAAGAGGAGGAGGGAGAAGAGGGAGAGAAGGAAGAAGAATAGGGTGGGGAATGGGAGGGGGAGGGAGAGGAGGGGTAGAAGGGGAAGAAGGAGGAAGAGGAGGAAGAGAGGCAGGAGGAGGAGGAGGGGGAAGAGGGGGAGGTGGATGAGGAGGAAATGGAGAAAGAGGAGGATAAAAAGGAGGAGGAGGAGGATCAATACACATGGGGGTTGGGGATTCCGTTCTGGAAGAGGTAGGATTGGAGGGGAAAGGAACCTGGGTATTAGGTGTGGGGAGGTGTGAACTTGGAGGTATCACAGGTCTTGACAGTTGTGTGGTTGGGTGACACACATTAGGGGTAACTCCAACATGGGGATTGGGGCTGAAGGGAGAAGGAGGTGTAGTGGGAAGAGGCAGAGGAATGGAAGTTGGGATTTCCCCCTCATCTTTATTAGCTGAAGGGGAAGGTGGAGGGATGGATAGGTTCAGGGGCCCAGCAGGCTGGAATTCCAACTGCCTGTTGGCAAGGATGGTTGGGATGGGGGAGGGTTCTGTGTGTGGTGTCATTGTGTTAGTAGTCTCACTATGGGCCCCAGGTCGGGCACAAGAATAAACAGGCAGTCTGGTGGTAGAGTCCTCCATAGCTTCTTTTCTACCCTCCAAGTTCTTCATTTTACCTCAGACTTCTTTTTTGCACCTGGAACCTCTGTCAGCAGGGTGCCTGTGTCTTTCTCTAGGCACTAGAGAGGCCTCTTTGCAGGTGGCAGCAGACCATCTTGATAGCAGGGCAGCCACATTGGCAGGGCCATAGACATTGGCTTCTTTTTGGACCTCCAGGTAGAAGCTCTGGCTGGAGGACAGCTCTCTGATGGACCACAGAAATGCTTCTGTCCATGTATTACCTTGCTTTGAGCCCTGGGAGCCTGGAGATCTGGGCAGATAGTGTTTCTCCAGCCTTACTTTGGGCCCCTTGTCTGGAAGTGAGGAGCAGCTGGGGTCTGGCTCTGGCAGCACTGCTGCCTCTGCATTAGCCTGAGCCATGGGCAGCCCTCCTGCAGCAGGTCTGTGGGAGCTGCAGATGACAGGTCCCCCACATGGAAGATCTTGGAAATGTCCTGGGTCTTCTCTTGAAAGGTGTTTCCTTCCCCAGGCACAGGTTGGGTTCCAGAGAACTGAGTTCTCCCTGGGTCTCCTGAGGCCTTACTAATATTTCTTCCTCTATTCTCAGGGCACCCAGTTCCAGATCCTCCTGCCTTTCTCTTCTTTCAGGAAATCTCCTCCTCCTCCTGGTGGACCACTAATTCTTCAGGCTGCTCTTTGATTGTCAGCTCTGTTTCCTCTGAATGAGGGATAGGGGGTTGGGTGGATATCATGGTCTGCACAGCCTGATGGACTTGCTCAACTGGTAAAGGTGGGTGTACTGGTCTGCAGCAAGCAGGAAGGGACCCTTACTGTTCTGGGTGGTCCAAACATCTGCGAGTTGGTGTAGGACAGCACTGGCTTTATGAGGGAGGTACCCCAGGACACCAGCGGCAGGATCCCAAGAGGAGGGCAGCACCTGCAGGAGAAGGCCTGTGAGGCAGCTGAACCAGGCCTGGGAGGATGGTGATCGTGGTGGAACAGCCTGGGGACAGCTATGATGGCAGCTCCTGGAGCAGCTTGGTGATCCTGCAATGGAGCCAAAGCATTGTGTGTCAGGAATGCTTGATGGTCCAAAAGGGCCAGATGGCCTGGCCCTAATCATGCTTGCTAAGAAGACTGACCATTCAGGTCAGCTGGTGAGATCTGACTGGACACTAGTGACAAGACCAAAGGAGCTCAGCTGGGACAACTACTCCTCTGGAGACCAAAGGCGCACTATTGAGTTCACCTATTGTGACTTCTGGCTGGAAAGTATGATGGAGAAAGGGCTTGGGGACAAGTCTGGTTGGTCAGAGGAAGGCCCCCAGGAAAGGGAGCAAGACCCAATGTCCACTGCTAGTCTGAGTGTAGAGCTCCTCGGGACTCTGCAATGCTTCTTTTTCCACCAAATGATTCTCATCTCTTCAGAGTGTTATTCTGGGGCTGCTTTCTTATTGGTTATTTAGATGTTTATACCACATGACTCCAAATAATATCTGTATGGCTTCTGTTTGACATGAGGTAGTCATCTGGATTTATCAATTACCCAATCAAAACAGACATCGATTACTCCTGAACTGCTCAACTCAGGTTTTCTCAATAATTTCCAGCATATTATAATTTTAGAAAACCAATAGAATGGTGTGTGGAAGGAACAGTCCAACAGAAATCAGGACCAGTCATGGTGCCTAACTTTTTGATATTAGCTTCAGGCAAAATAAGGACATTTTGATTGGGATGAAGTCCCTTATATTCTAAAAAATAATACATATATCTTTATTTCTGAATCATATTTAGGGGACCCAATATTCTTGCTGTTGCCTAGGACCACATTTCTCAGAGATCTCAGTCTGTGTTGGGCTGGCTGCTGTGCTGTGACCCAAGGTGATGCAGTACACCTCATGTTTCAGAGGTCTCAACTATGGGAAGCCAGCTCCATTGCTCCGGTCATGAGGTGAGTCTGAACATCATGGAAAAAGGGAATTTTTTAGGAAGCCTCTAAACTCATGGCTGCTATGACGCAGAAAGAAAGGAGGACCAAGTGACAAAACATAATCTCTAAGGACATGCCCCCAGTGACCTACTTCTTCCAGACATTCCCAAATTTATCCATTTACTACCCAGTACTTTCAAATTATTAATCCACCCAATGGATTTGTTCATAGATTGGTACCCATCTCATAATGTAATAATTTCACCTCTGAACATTCCTGCATTACCTCACTTCAGCTTTTGAGATACTCCAAATTCTAAAATTTCACATGCCCAGCATGATCCCCAAAAGGCTATGAACATCTCACCATGGAAAATACATTCAGTGTATCTCCAGGACACACTGGAGATACAAATCTGAACAGTTCCAACATTTCCCCAAACTTCAAGTCCAAAGTCTCTTCTGGGACTCAAACTCTTTTTTGTCAGCCTTTGTGGAAATCAAAATCAACTTATGTATATCCATTATTCAGTGGCAGAGAGTAAGTATTTCCATTCCAAAGGTAGAAATAGACACACAGAAAGAAAAGGTTGCTATAAACCAAGACACCTCTCAGAAAATTATACACAATCAACAAATATATGAAAAATGCTCAACATCTCTACCAATTAGAGAAATGCAAATCAAAACTACTCTATGATTTCATCTGACTCCAGTCAGAATGGCAACTATTAAGAACAAAATCAATAACTGTTGGCAAGGATGTGGGGGGAAAAGGCACACTTATACACTGCTGATGGGTCTCTCAAATGTACAGTCTCTACAGTGCATAAAACAATCTAGCATTCTGACCTTTCTACCTGGTTTAGTGCCTGGCAAAAATAATTCATGTCTCTTGGTTTCAGAGGCTTCATTGATAACCAGTCATTTTTTTTCTTGTAGAGAAATTATTTTAATTCTATTTAAATTTTCCAATTTGTGTGTGGATATTTCTTTCTAAGACTCATACGAGGTCTAGGCTCAGTATGTAAATTCATAGTATTTGTCCCTACTCCTGAGTAGAACATGATGAGGTCAGTTAAATTCACTGAAGAAAGTCCATGTGAATTATTAAATTATTTCTTTAGTGGATAATGAAGGCTTGACCTGTGTGCAAGTCCCCAGAACTCTAAGTACAGTTGAACACCACCTCCTGGGAGAAGCATCATGTCACAGGAAGGAAATAGAGTAGTAATAAAAAGTAGTGCGTGGTAGGTGGTGGTGATGTTTGCACAGTGGGAATTGCCTGAGGAACTTTGATACAAGAGAGTTGAGCTAAATAAGAGTCTTAAACCTAAAACCAAGGTTCATGCCAATAAAAAGAGGTAGGGTACAACTTTATCTGAACATCATCCCTAACACATTGAGAAGCTGTCCTAAAGTGAAAAATGTAATTGCAGAAGAATTGGGAGTGGTTCAGATGTGGAGTAGTAGTAATGCAAAATTAAACCATTCCATGAGCACCTTCAACTCTTTGTCATTGTCCAAAGATCCCTGTGATTGTTGCATCTGTCAGTTCTTCACATATGACACACACATTTAAAAAAATAGTAAAACAATGATGGACCAACTCTGTGCATAAATACTGAAGCACATGAATTGTGCTGCTCATCCTGATGATCCGTGCTGTTCAGCCTGTATCATAAAATAATCACCCAACTCTGGCTAAGTCTTGTACAGAGGTTGCCCAGCATTGTAGGAACTAGAAACCTTGACTCCTCCATTGCAGAGTTGGCAGGATGTATAGCATGGATCTGCAGTGCATGAAAGCTCTTATTCACAAATGAGCAATGAGTGTCAGTTGATGACTCAGAGGACATTTGGGTTCAGTACCTGCAGTTTTCATCATTGTCCTCAGTCTACTTTGTGCATCTGCAACTTGAAGGCATAGCCCACTCACCTACAGGGTGATCTGGTTTAAAAGCTATGATCGTACTGTCACTTAGTTGACAGAAGCACCTATTGTAGAAATTTAAAGTAATTACAGGGAGAAATCAGAAGAATTCCTATAAATAGTTAACAATTGAAATATTTTGTATGCTTAAAAAATTAAGTAAAGGAGAAATATTTTCCTATGAGTACTAAATTTCAGGAATTGGGATAGAGATGCTAAGCGGTATATTCCATCAAGTAAGAAAAAATCTGGCCTGCCAATGGTATTGTAGGAAAGCCTTTGCCCAACTGACACATTTTATCTTTCAAAAATAATTCTTAATGGTAGATGTCATCCAACTTTGTGACATGGAACTAACTTGTGCATCAGTACTTGATACAACAAAAGAACAAGGTTGTGTGGAAATACAGTCTGGCTCTTGAATGTTCAGTCACCTTCTTGGTCGAGGTAATGGATGCTGTAACAAGAGTTGGATCAGAGTGAAAACTCCAAACCCACCCTCCATTCCCTGAGCAGGCATGGTCTTTGTTTACTGAACAAGAAGGAAGCAGCTGAGGTGGAGAGATTGTCTGGCCTTACAAACAGCAGTCTAGAAGGTGACTAACATCACCATGAGAGGAAAATGCAACCATGTTGCATCCTCGTGTTCCCATTCATAGAAGCAACACAGGGCGGCACATATATCTGGCTTGTTTAGTTCTTGATCTCAGAGGAGAGAGATTCTCTTTCACAGCAGTCAGCCACTGCAGGACCTGAATGGTCTCCATATGGAACACATCTCCACCTTGAATTCGTTATTACTTTGAGGAAGAGTTTGAGTTCTCTGATGGGCCAGTCCAGGTGGTGATTTCATTGCTGTGGCAAAAAAGGTGGGGCCTGCAAATGAGAAGGAGAAGAAAAATCAGAGTAAGAAAGACACTTCCAGTGAAAAGAACATTTTGTTCCTAATATTTTCTATTTAGTGATTCCATCTTGTCCTCTGTCAGAGCTAGCTGCTCAGGTGTATTTATTCATAGTTCAAAGCTAGTTGATGGCAAGTATCAACAAATACTCACAAGCCTTAGCCTACTTAAAAATGGTTAGCTGAGTCAAGATCCTTGAAGAAGATGATGAGAGGAACAGAAACCAAGGTCAGCATCTTATTAAACCCTTGTTTCTTTCAAACATTTTCAAAAATTGAATTTGATATTTTTGAGTAATTTGGGGGGAATTGAACTTCACTGAACTTCCTTTAAATGAAGGGACAGGGTTAGTGCTGAAGATGAAATCAGAAATGGAAGGCACAGGGTTAGTGTTTAAGAGGAAATCAGATATTTTGAAATATCTAATGCCTAATGGAGCTATAGTTTGAATAACATTCACAATAATAAATTTAAATTTATCCTCAGAAAAGTCATAGAATTTGGAAAGAACGTATTCATATAGTTTTTTCAGCATTGCTAAGCACAAACAGGACTCAAATCCTGCATTTTGAATTGTATTATAATTTGTTAGTTCCTTTTAAAATGTACTTTTCAGACTAATTTTAAATAATCGGTGAAAATATCTCTTCTTTGCCTTTTTTGCTCTGTATTAATTCCATGATTAATTTCAACAAGTTATTTCATTGTCATGGTCCTACAAGATAGTTGGCACACATGGTTACCAAATGGATGGTAGCATATTTTGAATGCCTAATTACAAACTCTGCATAAAGCAGTTTATAAGCCTCTTTTCAGCAAGTCCATATTGTAAAGTTTGTTGATTATACAGGTTAATCATTATGGATTTGGAATCAGATTTGAAATCACCTCTGCTCTTTCTTACCACTGAGTGTTGGAAGAAAAGTAATGAAGCTTCCCTCCCTAAAGCTCATTTTATGAACCTGTAAAATGGGACTTACAATATCTAGTTCAGATAATTGTGAAATTTATATGAAATGATGTGATGTTTTGCACAGAGTGTGTGACACTATAAAGGCTCAATGTAATAGAAAAACTCTAAGCAAAATATTTTATGCTACAATTGGTACACATTGCTCTTGAGAGAACAAAGAACTGGACATTACCATTGGAAGAACAATCAATCCTTCTTAAGTACTCTGATTGAAAATGAAAACTGTTGGAGAGTGGATGTAAAAGAGCAGCGTCCTTATTCCCTTGGTGCTGCAGTGCTCTACTTTCAACCTGTGATGGGCTGAGTTCTCTGCTGCTTGGTCCTGACCCTGAATACTGATCCTCTCCAAGGACAACTGCTATATTTGATAACAAACACCCCACTAAGGATCAGAAGGCCAAACCCAATGTGACTACTCATGCCCCACATGTTAGAAAGGTCTTCCTCCAATTGAAATTAAATGAAATGTTTTTGAGAAATAGAAAGCTGCTCTTCTCCATATTCTTCAATATAGAGAATGTGAAGCAAAGCAAAGCATAGTGTACAGAGTCATGGAAACGGGCAACTCAGGGTTCTCATTAGGACACGCATCATGGTACAGTTTCATGGTCAAAGTCATGGTGCTATCAAACTCTTGACAACTTACATAACTTCATTGCTGCTCTGTTTCTGGACTGGTCACATTTCCTCCTGTAAAGCCCAATTCTACTTTCATTCATTCTTACATTAGTTTGAATCCACAGTTATTTACTCTTTATAATAAATTTAGATGTTTTTTTTATTCTGCAGGATTTTTAAACTTTAGAAATGTCATAAGACTGTTAAGAGAATCCCGATATGGCCTTTCTAATTGATCTAACAAATCTTGTTCACCAATTTTGTTGAGCAAGCAGCTTTTAAAGATTTTAACACGCCATTAATGAGGGAGAGAGATCTATATTACAATAGTTGAACTATTCATAGACACATGTGAAATATTGAAGTCAGTGTATTTGCAAATGAATGCAAAAATTTCTTCCTAGTGGGGGAGGGAAGACCACTGAAACTGCCTGGACAAACTTTATTTCCTGTCTCTCCATGAGAGTTATTTGGAATGTCTAGGAGAAGTCACAGACTTTTCACATTTTGCCACATGTACTTTATCTTGCCTCTTTCCCTAATTCAACCTTTCTGAACAGTTTGAGAAGAGTATTTGTGTCTCACACCCCTGGACACTTAATGCCTTTTCTCTGCTGTGAATTGTTCAGGATAGCACATTCTCTCCCATAACCCTGAAAAATTCCTACATTCAGGAAACTAACATTGACACAATACATTCCTCCAATCTATAGCCCAATTTGTTAGTTGTCCTGTTGTCATCCTCTATGCTTGATTTAAGTCCAGGCTCCCACAGTTCACACACTTATCACATCTCTTTAGTCTCCTTTATAGTTTTAGAAACTTTTCAAATTTGCCTACTTCTGAAATTTAGAGACAAAGACTGTGGCATTTCTGGTGTGTGTGTGTGTGTGTGTGTGTGTGTGTGTGTGTGTGTGTGCATATACACACATATGCTGCTTCATTGGTGATTATGTCTTCAGCTATTATGTCATAAGCCAACATTTGCAAAGCACATTTTACCTCAAAAGTAAAATTGGGAAGAAATAGCAAGCAGAAATCAAACCCCAAATATGTGGCACCAGGCCTACAATATAGAAATAGCTGTCAACGTGTCTGCCATGCTTACCAAATTGATTCAGTCTAAGAACTTTGCAGGCAGGAGGTGACTAGAACATGACAGCCTTCGAAAAAGGAGTCGTATCCATGGGCTCTTCACTGGCAGCCTGGGAGGTTGGTGGTGCTGATGCCCTCTGTGCCAGGGTGGAGGCCGGTGAGTGGACCTTCACTGGCAGCATGGTAACCATGGGGGCATTGGGAAGAGAGGCTCTTTGCTGTCCAGCAGGGTTCCCAAATGCAGGCTGAGGGGTGGGTGGTGGGACAATGGGATGGGACAGACTGGGGTTGGATTGGGAGAACTGAAGGGTTGGGGGGCCGGGGAAGACTGGTCCCTTTGCTGGCTGCCTGTGCTGCCTATGGCCATGGACACTGCGGTGTGGACCAGAGCTGTCACTGGACGCAGAAGATGGGAAAATGACCGCCATGGAAGAGGGGGTAGTGTCCATGGCCATGTCCTCAGGCAGCACAGCAGGATGCTGGGAAAGGTGAGCCGATGACATGGCTATGAGGGTTGGAGGAACGGAGTGCTGGCCCTGGGTATTGGGGTTGCGGGGGGAAGGGACAGGAGTGGGTCTTGGGAAAGAATGAGGAGGAGGAGGAAGAGGAGCAGCAGGAGGAACAGCCAAAGGATAGGGAACATTAGGAGGAGAAAAAGGAGAAGGAGCAGAAAAAGGAGTTGGAGGAGGAGGAATGGAAGGAGGAGGAAGAGGAAATGGAGAAGGGGAGGAGGAAAAGGAGGAGGAAGAGGAAGAGGAGGAAGAGGAAAAGGAGGAGGAGGAAGAAGAGGAGGAGGAAGAGAAAATGAAGAAGGATTAGAAGAAAAAGGAGGCAGAGGAAAAGCAGGAGGTAGATGGGGAGGAGGAGGAGGGGGAGGAGAAGGAGGGGGAGGAGGATGAGGAGGAAAAGAAGGAAGGGGAGTAGGAGGGGAGGAGGAACAGGAGGAGGAGGAAAAGAAGGATGGGGATGAGGAGGAGAAAAAGGAGGGGGAGGAGGAGGAGGAGGAGGAAAAGAAGAAGAAAGGGGAGGAGGTGGTTGCAATGGAGGAGGAGGAGGAGGAGGAGAAGGAGGAGGGGGAGGGGGAGGGAGAGGAATTTGAGAAGGAGGAAGATAAAAAGGAGGAGGATCAATACACATGGGGGTTGGGGATTCCATCCTGGAAGAGGTAGGATTGGAGGGGAAAGGGACCTGGATAGGAGGTGTGGGAAGGTGAAACACATTAGGGATAACTCCAACATGGGGACTGTTGCTGAAGGGAGAAGGAGGTTTCCTGGGAAGAGGCAGAGGAATATTAGATGAGGGGGAAGGTGGAGGAATGGATAGGTTCAGGGGCCCAGCAGTCTGGAATTCCATCTGCCTGCTGGCAAGGTTGGTTGGGATGGGGGAGGGGTCAGTGGGTGGGGGAAGGGGGCCTGCATTCCATGTAGGGCCTGCAGGTGAGGAGGATGAATGGACAGTGGTGGTGCAGTCCTCCAGAGCCTCTCTTCCACCCTGGGCGTCCTCTGCCTCAGGCTCCATGTTGTTACTTCTGGCACTCTAAACCCTCCTCGGGGTGCCTTTTGTACATAAAAGTGGCTGCTTTGCAGGTGGGGGCAGCCCGTTCTGATGCCAGGAAATCAGTGATGGCAGGGCCACTGGCATGAGCTGTTTTCTTTTATTTGGCCTCCTGGAAGCAGCAGTTAGTGAGGGCCAACTCTGGGATAGAACACAGGTCGGCTTTAGGCCCTGCTCTCCCTGGATGGCATCTTGGGAGGCTGGAGAGATGGGCAGATCCAGTTCACCTACATGCTCCTGGGCCCACTTGTGGAGCATTGAGTGGCCCTCGGCTTGAAGCAGGAGGAGCACTCCCTGAGCAGGGCCATGGGAGCTGCAAGTGGCGGGACTCCCATATGACAGCTTCTTCAGAGACACCTGGGCCCTCTCTGGAAGGATGTTTCCCTCTGGGGGCCAAGAACTGGGCTCCAGGGCTCTGAGATCTCCCTGAGTGTCCTCCTCCTCCTTTTCCTCCTCCTCCTTTTCCTCCTCCTCCTCCTCTTCCTCCTCCTTCTCCTCTTCCTCCTCTTCCTTCTCTTCCTTCTCCTCCTCCAGCTTTTCTTCTTTCTCCTCCTTCAGCTTCTCCTCCTCCCCCTCCTCCTCCTTCTCTTCCTCCTGGGCCCTGAGCTCAGCTTCCTTAGAGGCACCAACAGGGCAGCGAGCAGGTGTCATGGGCTCCTCAGCTTGGTGGATGAGCTGAGGAACTGAAGACAGGAGGAGTGGCCTGCGCCCAGGAGGGGGGATCCTTACTGCTGTCAAGGGTCCCAACATGCGCGAGTTGTTTCGGGATAGCACTGGCTTTTTGCGGAAGTACCCCCAAGACAGGGCAGCAGGATCCCCCGACAGAGGAGCGGGCCTCTGTCCCTGCCAGCAGCAGGAGGCCCCCCAGGTCGGGGATCCTGGAGGAAGTGCCTGCTGGCAGGGCTGGGGGGAGCGGCAGGTGCAGCGGGGTGGTCCCTGTGAGGAGAGGGAGCCTCCTGGGCGAGGCGGAGGGGAGTTTGATGGGTCACCAGAGCCCTGCATTGCAGCCTGCGACTGCACTTGGTCAAAAGACTGCCCATGGAGGGCACCTGGGGCTCGTCACTAGGCAGAAGTCCACACTAGTCCAACGCTGGTCAGCACAGAGCAGCTTGGCTGAGAAGCCAGCTCCTCCTTCGACCAAAGGCTGAACTGGATTTAGCCCTTGTGACATGTGGATGGAACCTGTGACACAGAAAGGACTTGAGCGAGGATGGTTGGTCAAAGGAAGGCTCCAGGGTGAAGAGACCCCCACCCCCACTTAGTCTGAGCTCAGGCTCCTCCTGACTCTGTGCTGCTTCTTCTCCCACACCCACCACACAGTTATCCTCACCCTCCAGAGGGTCATTCTGAGGCTGCTTTCCTCTGGGTTACTTAGGCAGTCATTCCACTTGGCTCCAAATATATCTCCACAGTTCTACTGGACATGACTGTAGCCATCCAGAGTCTAACCACCATCCATTGCCCTCAGATAACTGGAGCTATAGTTCTCACCATACTATCAATTTAGAAAACCATTACAGTGGTCCCTGAAACTGTCCCACAGCTTCCTTGAGCCAGTAATGGTGCCTGACTCTGATATTACTTCACATAAAATATTTACAGTTTGTTTGGGAAGAGTTCCCTTTTATCCTGACCAAAGCACATACACATCCTTCTCTCTACACCACATTGAAGGTGTGCAATGTTCTTCCTATTGCCTAGCATTGCATTTTCCAGAGATCTCAGTCCATGTTTGGCTGATTGCATTGCTTTGGGGCTAAGGTAATGCAGAACATTTCATGTCTCAGAGGTGTCAGTCCACCGGCAGCCAGCTCCATTGCTGTGGGTTAGAGATGAAGCAGAACATTAGGGCACAAAAACATTTTGAAGGGCAGCTGCTCACCTCATGCAAGCACAAAGTAGAGAGTAAGAAGGAACAAATGGCAAAATATTATCTCCAAGGGCATGCTAATAGTGGCCTCCATCTTTCAGCCATGCCCCACCTTTCCACAGCTACAATCCAGTATAGTGGTTCTTTGGTTCATTGGGATTGGCTTACTTAGCTTAGCATGATATTCTCCAGCTCCATCCATTTTGGACAAATGTCATAGTTTCCATCTCTTTTATGACTGAGTAATATTCCATTGTGGTCTATACACCACATTTCCTTTATCCATTTCATCTGATGAAGGGCAACTAGGTTGGTTCCATAGTTTAACTATTTTTGAGTTGAGCTGCTGTAAACATTGAAGTGGCTGTGTCACTGTAGTATGTTGATTTTAAGTCCTTTGGACATAACTTGAGGAGTCAGATAGGTATGTTTCATTTTGCAACTGATGGTTTTGTGTTTGCTTTTCTCTCCTGGTCACTCCATATCCAAACATAAAGTGAATCCCACATCCTTGTGTTTTCTAATTAAGAAACACTGGAAAAGGCACAATTCTGACTTTAACACTCACATTGGCTGCTTCCACTATGGACCAGTGTAGGGACATGCTCTTCTAGGTGCCTGATAGTGCATGGTAGTCTGGTGTCCCTGCTGCCTACTGCATCACTGTGACCACCACCCAGCTGTGACCTCTGCTTGACCTTGCACTGCAAAGACCAATGTTGCTTCCACCTTGGGATCAGGAAATGGAGAAGGCAGGCTAAGGATCAGAGGTGGGGCCACAGCACCTGCTCCAGGAGGCACAAACCCATTCCCTCTGGACAGGTGGGAAACAAAGGGAAAGGTGTCTGTTTGTCACTGCCACAACATGCTCCCCATCTTCTCCTGTCCAGTACAGTGGTCAACATGATGGACTTACAATTGCCAACACCCTGTCACTCAGCCAGGTAGCCAGCTGCTATCATACTGTGGAACCTTGACACGGCTTAGATGTGGCAGCTGCCACCATCCCTGCATCCTTGCTGGGACACTGTCCACACCTTTGGGACTATTGGAAGTAAGATTATCTGTGGAAACCATGTCCCACCCCACCACACAATGCTGCTTCTATCACCCCCTGTTTCGGTCTCTCCAGGTATCTTGGTTGCCCAGAAGACTCTGCTTGACCACTGCGACAGTCCCTGGCACCAAGGAGGTTTTTTAGGACACTGTTACTCCATATGTCCCCACCCACAGTGGAAGTACTTCTGATGCCCCCACTCTTTATTGAGAAACAACTCTCCCATACGTGACAGCTAGGAGAGATGAGCCCAATAAGCTTGTGCAGACTGGCATGGCAGTGCAAAATGGAGTCCAGCAGGCAAGCAACTGACTATGTGCACAGACCCCCCTCCTGTCATGGACAACACAATTCCTCCTATGCTCATTGAGCCATTCTGACACCGCTCTTCCATGTACTGCCCACCTTATGATCCAGAATAGGCCCCAGTAAAGCCTCTAGTAGATGAATTTTAAAATGCTTTTTTTTAGTTATATGTGACAATAGAATGCGTTTTGACACATTATACATACATGGAGTATAACTTCCCATATTTTGGGTTGTGCATGATGTGGATTAACATTGGTCATGTATTCATATGTGAACATAGGAAAGGTATGCCTGATACATTCTACTCTTTCCTTTTCCCATCCTTTCTCCCTTACCTTCATTACCCTTTGTCTAATCCAATGATCTTCTATTTTTTCCTAACCCCCTTATTGTGTATCAGCACTTGCATATCAGAGAACATTCAACCTTTGTTTTTTGGGAATTGGCTTATCTCATTTTGTTTGATAGTCTCCAGTGGCATCCATTTACCAGTAAAGGTCATAATTTCACTCTTTATGGATGAGTAATATTCGTGTGTGTATAAAAATTTTTCTTTATTTATCTGTTGAATAGCACCTAGGTTGATTCCATGGCCTAGCTATTGTGAATTGAGCTGCTATAAATATGGATGTGACTGCATCAGTATGATATGCCAATTTTAAGTACTTTGGGTATATGTCAAAGAGTGGGATAACTAGGTGAAATGTTGCTTCCATTCCAAGTCTTCTGAAGAATTTCTATACTGCTTTCCAGAGCTTTGCAGTTTGAAGTAGGAGGATTGTAAGTTCAACGCCAGTATCAGCAATTTAGCAAGTCCCTAAACAACTTAGGGAGACCCTGTCTCAAAATAAAAATAAATAAATAAACAAACAAAAAGGGCTGGGATAGGGCTCAGTAGTAACCAACGCTGAGTTTAATCTTTGTACTAAAATAAATAAATGTAATGTTGTTTTGTAAATCACTTCTGAAAAAAAATCTCATTAATTTTCTTAACTGGTATTTGAGGATTATGTCCACGTACAAAACATGCCAACCATTTGACACTCAGAGCATTATTCAGCCTTCAAAATGCAGGCAATCTTGTCATTTGAAACCCTAATGAGATTAGGAGACAATGTTCTAAGTGCATTATGCAAATGTAGAAGGTAGTGCTATATGACATTAATTGTGGAATCAAAGCCAGTTGCTCTCTAGAAGGAGAGAGCAGGATGGTGTTTGCCAGGTGCTTGGGGTTTAGGAAAACAGGAGTTGTTACCCAAAGAGTACAAGTTTCAGTGATGCAGGATGAGTTAATTCTGGACATCTAACCTACAGCCAAGCTCTACAGTGAGTAACACTCTGTTGTATGCTTAGAATGTGGTGCTCCTAAGTGTTCTCACCACACACAGAGACACATACACACACACACACACACACACACACACACACATACACACACACACACACACACATAAGTGTATATGTTAATTAGCTTGATTACAATAATCATCATTATACAAGATATGTGTACATCAAAACATCACTTGGTACTTTATTACATGGTACTTTGATTTTATATTTCACCAGTTTTTATTATATACAATGAATTAAGACAAGGCAATATAACCTTGTAATCAGGATACTGTATCAGTCAATACAAAAGGAGAAACCACTATAGTATAAAGAGATATACAAATGACTAAAGTATATACCTCTGATAGTTAACAGACACTTGAAAGGAGGAAGCTAGTTTCTTTTACAAATGACATAGAATATACAGTGCTCTAAGTATGCATAATCATGCAAACAAAGAAAAGCAGTCTTAACACTTATACTATTAGCATAAGAGACTCCAATGCTTGTACTTAACAGCCTTAGCAAAAACATGCCTACTCTCTTTCCTAGATTTAAGGACAATTTCCTCTAAGGAATACTGGTGCAGCATAACCTTAAATAATTTATTTTTAAAATTACAACCTACAGAGTAATTAACACCTTGTCAATCTAGATATAACAGTGGCCACCATCTTCACATGCACTTCTCAGAATAAATCCCCTGGGTTAGAAGGATAAGGTAGTGCTTAGAACCTTCTCCCCATAGCCACAAATGTCCTTCAATGACCTGTCTGTCCCTGCTGCCCTCATCCCCTCTTCCCCACACTAATATTCACCGACCCCCCAAAACAGTGCAGTTCACGAAGCTTTCCTAGAAAATGGTTTTGATGAATGTCCCAGCATACATGGTTTTTAAAAGCCACCTCTGAACACCAAAGGCAATGGAAATGAATTGTATCTTTACATTTCACTTTAAGCCTTCACTAGGTCACTAGGTAATATAAAAGTTATATTCTGAGTATTTGAGGTTTTGTGGTATGTGCAGGTTAAAAAAAATAGATGTTCTGGAAAACGAGAGAGAACATCTATTTCCCCAAACAAACTGAGATTTAGAAGGGAAAGAGTCGAAAGCTCAGGACTTCAGTTCTGCTGGCTTGCGGTCTTCTTCTTGGCTGTTTTTTTTTTTTTTTTCCAGAGGAACTAATTATTGCTTCCGGTTACAGGGACTGCTCTGCAAAGGCTGTGACCCTGGTCAAAATCCAAGGCTAGTACTCTAGGACCAGCCAACCATACAGAGATGAAAGAACAGGGCAAGCATGTGATCATTTTCAGGATGAGTTACTCTATGCACACTTGGGCCTTAAAATATGGCCAAAGGTGTACTTTTTTGTTGTGGTCATATTTCTACAATAAATTCAGATAAACAGCAAGTATATGAAGTGCAAGTTCAATTAGATTCCAACTACAAATATATTATCCATGTGTGTAGTGATACTAGAAAAACAAAGGAAATTGGAAAAAATACTCTGTAAGTATTGAAAGGAAAGAGCAATGGATCCAGGATACCAGCTGCAGCACAGACACCCTGAAGGAATGAAAGAAATACCAATTTGGGGCTAGAAGATGGCGGGCCAGAGGGAGGCAGCATTCTGTGTTTCTCCATATCCAGATCTTACCTAGTCAGAATACTGAGAGGGTTAGAGGACCCTTGTAGAGCTGCTTTCCACAGAAGTCCCCAGCCCCCTGTGCAGGGCTCCTGGGCTCAGCGTTCAAGTAGGACTCTGGACTCCTGGCTCCCTACACCCAAAGCCCAAAGTTCTAACCCATGCAGGGCTCACAAGCACCTTAACAGAATCACTCATCAAACCTCTGCAAAACTCCCACACTTCACTCTGCTCCTATGCAGGTTACTCAGCTGCTACCTACCCACAGCACAA
Organism: Ictidomys tridecemlineatus; assembly: GCF_052094955.1. NCBI lineage: Eukaryota > Metazoa > Chordata > Mammalia > Rodentia > Sciuridae > Ictidomys > Ictidomys tridecemlineatus. Next base: position 414,463 of record NW_027521026.1, read on the forward strand.
CACAATCCCCTGGCTCCCCCAATTTTACCAGACTCCCCAGTGCTGGAAACCAGACTGTATATCCATCTTGGCTCACCTTTCCCGCCATCTTCATCTGGCCAGGTACCAGGTTTCCAACTCCCTGTCTCCCCAGAGGTGGTAACAGTACTTTTCCAACATAAAACAGCTGTCAGTTGGACAGGTGTGCAGGTGACCATAGCACTGCCCATGGGAGCCCTGGTGTGAGAGGTCCCACAACTGGGAACTGCTAAAGGAGAGGGAGATGGGGCTAAAGTTTGGAACCTAACAGAGAGAAGAGGAACTGGGAAAGCTCCAGGCAAGATAGGGTGCTCAAGTCACATGAGTAGTCTCAAAAAGAGACCCATGAGGGAGCCTACATCCTGAAAGCAAATTTTTACCCATCACACATCAGATAGAGCACTAATCTCCAGGGTATATAAGGAACTCAAAAAGCCAAAGACATGAACAGACACTTCTCAGAAAAGAATATTCATTCAGTCAACAAATATATGAAAAAGTGTTCATCATCTCTACCAATTGGAGAAACGCAAATCAAGAATACTCCAAGATATCATCTCACTCCATTCAGAATGGCAGCTATTATGAAGACAAACAACAATAAATGTTGGCGAGCATGTAAGAAAAAAGGCACACTCATACATTGCTGATGGATGCAAATTGGTGTAGCCAATGTGGAAGGCAGTATGGAGATTCCTTGGAAATCTGGGAATGGAACCATCATTTGACCCAGCTATCTCTCTCCTTGTTCTATACTCACAGGACTTAAAAAGAGCATACTACAGGGACACAGCCACATCAATGTTTATGACAGCACAATTCACAATAGCTAAACTGTTGGAACGAACCTAGATGCTCTTCAGCAGATGAATGGATAAAAAATGTGGGATATGGCATATATACACAATGGAATTTTACTCAGCAATAAAAGAGAATAAGATCATGGCATTTGCAACTAAATGGATGGAGTTAGAGAAGATAATGTTAAATGAAGTTAGCCAATTAAAAAAAAGTACCAAATGTTTTCTCTGATATAAGGAGACTGATTCATAGTGGGGTAGGGAGGGAAACCATGGGAGGAATAGATGAACTCTAGATAGGGTAGAGGGGTGGGAGGAGAAGGGAGGGGGCAGGGAGTTAGCAAAGATGTTGGAAAGTGATGGACTTCATTATCCAAAGAATATGTATGAAGACACGAATTGGTGTGAATATTCATTGTATACAACCAGAGATATGAAAATTGTGCACTATAGGTGTATTAAAAATTATAATGCATTCCGCTGTCATTTATTCTTTTAAAAAATCAAGTAAAATGTTTTTAAAGCAATAAATGAAGGATTTTAAAAGAAAAAAACATACCAATTCATAGGCTGGTGAAGAGGGAAGGAAACTAGGAGAAGTGGGAACCAGATCCCACAAAGAGACACCACAAAAAACGGTGAATGGAAATTATCAGGCTGTTTTGGAATGGGGAGATGGTCTTCAGAAGTAAAAGAAGAGCAACTAAAATGGTAATTATCTGGGGAAAGGTGATAACTGTATTTTCTCCTCTTTGATTGTCTGATATGCATTTGACATCAAATTCAAAAATTATACCTTGGTTTAAGAATGTGGTTTCAAATTACACTTATGTAACACCATAGTGAAACTATAATATAAAAACTATAGGGGGAAAGGTTCTGTATGGTTTGTAAGGCTTCTGATTTTTCCCTTTGTTGATGCAAAGTCAAACTTGGAATGGACAAGTGAAAAAGACAAGGAATAGAAGTGAATAAAGACTATTGCCATAGGGGACTAGGCTAGAGTCCAGTCTGAGCTCCTCTGCACTGAAACCAAGCAGGAGTGTTCACACGCACAAATGGGAGCCAGTGCAGAAGCAACAGAGGATGTGTGGACAGAGGTGAGTCCATGCTGTGTGTGTCTAGCACATTGATCTCTTCATGAATTGGCAAGTGTTTCTCTCTGTGATAGGCCATGGCCATCTGTTCACTAACTGGTGCCACTGAAGTTAGTCTCTCATGGACCATAGTCACTGGGAGACAGGACTACTGATTTCCTCCATGAGTGTACTTCCAAGGGACGTCCCCCGGAGCTTTTAGAAAGATATTTCTGGCTTTCAGACTTGAAAGTTTACATTGTTTAGGAGCAGAAAAAGGATTTATATTTTTGAGTTTTTTAACTTAATACTCTAAGAAAGTGAATGACAGGACCCTAGGGTAAAGTTAAGGGAAAATTTCAGGTTTCCTTGGGCATTTGTGCTGTGGAAAATACTAACTCTATTTAGGCTGTGAAATGGTTTGGGGCCTTTATTATTATTCCCAGAACAACCAAAACTAATGACAAGGTTCATTCAAGAAATACTCAAAGACTATGGGATTGTCACTGAGCAAACTTCGTGATTCACCTTGGCCCCAGCTCTAAAGGCCACAGAAGTGTCAGAAGAGCTAAACTGCCATAAGCCCAATCACTGTGCCTGCCTAATTCCCTTGGCTTCCTGGGAACACACAGCTTTCAACTGGTCTGGGATCCACATGCAGGTCATCCTACAGGTATACGGAAAGCTTACATGAACTTTGACACTAGTCAAAGTGTCTCCAGTGGCTGATTTCCAGAACCTACCGACACTGTCCTCCATTCTGGGGGTTCTTGCCTCCATCTGCTAATCTCATCAGATGAAGCTGGTATTGTCTGCTCAGAACTCTAAGATGTCGTGCAGATCAGCCAGTTTTAGGAGAAAATTGACTGACCCAAGAGCAGGCAGTTAACTTTTGCATACTGTATCATCCAGCTGTACCAAAGATACCTGCATGGGGAACATTATGTTCAGAGCCACCAGAAACAGGAGGAAAGGAATGTCTGAGTACAAGCAGCCCGGTAGTCATGGAGAAGCAGGACTATCAGAGGAAGGACTCCAGTGCATCTAAGGGAGCACAGTCCCTTTTTAAACCCCAGTGGCCCATGGAGAATTATTTTCCTCCATGCCCAAGCCTGAGAGTCTGCAGAGAAACCTTACCCCTAAACCTCTAAAAACAGATCTGACCAGAAGCCGTAGACCAACTGAATGAGCTCCTGCCCCAACCAAAATGCCATAATGAGCTCACACTCAGCACTGGAGGTCTAGCCTCTGGAAGAAAATGGGTCCAATCTCAGCCCAGTGGAGATCAACCATCAGATCTACAAACAGTGTCAGGAGGGTCCAAGTCTTCCTGTTTGGCTTCAAAACTTTTGCAGAAAGTGACCACATATGACCAGGTAAAAGAAAAATAAGGCAGAAAGTAACCTTGAGATATTGTGCCTGCACACCCAAGAATTGTAGGCTACCAAAATGCATGACTTCACTACTGTCGCTTAGGTGAGGAAGTCCCTGACATTGAAATTGCCCCTGGAGCAGGAGTTTCACTAGCTGCACAGGACCTGGGCCTGGAGGACCAGAGCTGTGTTGTGGCGCATGAGCAGTTCATTGAGAAGTGAGGCCAAGGCCTTCTGGGGCTGAGGCACATGTAGCCATCCTGCTCACTCCCAAAGCTTGACACAGGGATGGTTCTCAGACTGGTGCCCTCCAATGCCCAGCAAGCATGCCCAGCAGAGGAGTTGAGGGAGGAAACAGGACTCCCTGGGCCCAGAGCCTCTCCTCTCCTGGAATATGTTACAGTGACAGCCTCTGTGCCTCCTGAGTGTGAGAAAAAGCATGAGGCTCCTCAGGCCCCTCTTCCCCCCTTAACCTGTGTACTAAACAAGCTCTACAACATGGTCATGATGAAAACAAGCTTAGAGACTGCTTTATTAAGAGGTTTCTGAAGGAAAAATCACTAATTGACAGGTCTCAATATGTACCATCCATGTGGTGTCCACACATGCCAACTGGTTGTGAGCACCGTGCCAATGAAATAACTAGCAGAAATAAATCATGTCAACTATTTAGCACAAAAAAAGGCAAAGCAGGGATTTTTCTCACAGAAAATCTAAAGTTACTAAGAAAAGAAAAGGAACTACATGTTAATAATTTCTTTTGAGGATTTTGAAACTCTTGGCAAGGCCCATGAAGCTCCAGTGGTGCAGTGGGTTAGCACATGGTACTTATTTGGCCCATACTTCTTAAAGCCTATAGAAGAAACTTCACTGACAACTTGTGATAAATTTGAAAATGCAAGCTTTAAGTTCTGTTTGTGTTCAGCAATAGCAAAATAGTACACCAACATTTTCTTACTAAATAATTTTTTCTGAGTAAAATTTTTAATTCATAATTGTTGTTATTCAAATTAAAACTGCATTTTGGGTCTGCTATTTCAAAGAAGTTGATTGCATGTTGAATACTCACACTGTCCCTTCTTTTCTGATCCCATCATAAGCACTGACCTTGTCTATCATTTTAGAGAACTTCAATTTTCCTAAGTTACTGAAAAATATCAAGGTTCATTAGTGAACCTGTGAAAGGGTCTAAAAGAATTTAAGTTTAATAATGCTGGCCTTGGTTGCTGTTTCACTCATCATCTCCTGAAGGTTCTTCAATCAGCTCACCATTGTTGAATTCAGACAAGGTTTGTTGAACATTTGTTAATATTTGCTCTCAACAAGCTTAGAATTAAAGCACAGAATATCCATGAATAGTTAGCTCTAATGGGGCAAGAACCCAATAGAGAATACAATGAACAAAAATTACTTTACTCCTTTGACATAAGAATGAGCTTACCACCTAAACTGGCCAATCAGAGAACTCAAACTTCCCCAAAATAACTAGGGGCTCAAGGTGGAGACATACTCCAAACCCAAACATTGCAAGTCCTGCTATGGCTGAAGGCTATGAAAGAGAATTTCTTTCTTTCTGAGATCAAGAACTAAACACACTGTGAAAATCTGGGGCTCCTGAGAACTAGTTTTCCACCATGCATTAGTGGAGGGGTTGCTTGAAAGTGAAATTAATATGGAGGAAATCAGAACCAAGAAATAACTGAGAGGTAGATACCTAAGGACATCAGCTTCATACTGTATTCAGGCAGCTCAGGTACTGAGTTTTCAATTGCATAAGCCAATAGACATTTCTTTACCCTATATAGTTGTTTGAAGACTAAATTACATCTCTGAATGGACTTTGACTGGAGGGTAATTCTTTCTCCATCTCTCATGTGTGCACTTACTCCACATGGAAGATAGAGAAAAGGACAATTACCCTTAGCTGGGAACACACCCAAAATGTCATAGAGGGGAATTTGTAGTGAGGTAGTGTTTCCAGTAAATCTTTTTCCAAATGCATAATGCTTAACCTGTCTACTAAACAACAGTTGTGACATGTTCTTAATGAAAACAAACTTAGAAACTTAGTAAGGACTTTTCATAGGAGGAAGGAACAAGAACAATGGTAAAGAAATGTGACAGCCCTGGTGCATCCTGTAGAACACAATGGTACAGAAATATAATGCACAGTGGGTGTGCAGGAGAAGTCGAGGCTTGGAAGGTGTTGGAGAGGGACTGATAAAAGAGCTTGGATGTTTGCCAGGTGGTATAAAGTGCATTATGAAAAGAAATTATACCATGAAATGTTATGGAAGAAAAAAAGTCATGATTTATCACCATTTTCACATAGTCCTCATAACAGCTAAAGAAATAATTAGGAGAGATGGGGACAGAAAGTAATTCAGGATCTAGCAGCAGGCCTGGTGAGATGTGTTAAGGATGGTAATACAGTAAGTGCCTAGGAGAAGGGATAAAAAGAGGCACTTTAGAAACAGATAACAGGACAAGGTGACTCATGTTGAATCTATTGAGTAGGAAAAATTCGAATAGAGAACTTTTTCAAATACAATCGTGATCTAATCAAGTTTTGATTAAGCAGATTTTGATGGTTGAAAACAAGATCTTTCAAAGTAGAAATAACCTTTGAGAATTGCTTATAAATGATTCAAAAGTGGCACATGTACTACACTCACTTTCCTACCAGAAAGTGAAACAAATTCATCTCTACATTTTTCTTTGTAACATGTTTTAAATGACAAAAGAGTTGGCATATGAGAAAAGTCACCAAATGAATGGAGGGTTGATGATTAGATGCTGCTGCCCACTTTGAGTTTTCATATGGCCAGGCTCAATCTCAGAACAGCAAGGTAATGTTGATGCAAATTATTTTCATTCCCTTCCTTCCTCCATCTTCTGTGGTTTTGTTGGAATTTTTTTTTGTGTGTGTGTGAGTATGTTGGTATTGAAACTCAGTGTGATTTATTACTGAGCTACATCCCCATTCCCAGTGCTTTTCATCGTTTGACACTAGGATGCTCAGATCCTCTCTAAATTGCTGAGGTAGGCCTAGAACATGTGATCCTCCTGCCTCAGTCTCAAAGATTGCTGGGATTACAGGTACCCACTGCTATACCAGCCTTCTCCCTCCATTTCCTTCCACTCTTTCCTCTTCCCACCTGTCCTATCCATAGCACAGCTGTTCCAGAGCTGTGGGAAATCTTATGAGAAAGCCAAATAAAGTGCACAGAGACAGTGTTGCAGACATATGATTTATTGGGGGAAGCTTACAAGAGACCAGGGACTGCACCAAGAAGAATTCAGTGGTGATAGGCTGACAGGTAGCACCTCCTTTCCTCCCAGTGCTTTGCCAAGCAGCACCTCCATCCCTCATGGGGCTGTCTGTGTCTAGTGGCAGCTGGCTAGACAAGTGGCAAGTACCTTTTCCTCAGTGCCCTCAGTTCCCTACCCATCACCACTCAGGGGGAGGCTTACATCTTAGGCCATAGAAGCAGTGACATCATCGGCATTAGCTTACTTAGTTTGCTTGTATGGCCAACACCCCAAGGAGCAACTGTCCCAGCATCTGTAAAAGAAAGTAGCTTTCAACAGTAACTGTAACTTGCCCTCGTCCTAGTGTGCATAAGAGAAAGCCAGTGTCCTTCAAGACATGTATCTGGATTTTCTGTCCCAGGCCTGATCTCACTGTGTCCTTAACATGGTTATGTCATTGGGAATGAAAAGGGGAAATTTGGGGACAAGGTATTTTATTGTCCCACTAGTTTTTAGGGAAGATGGCATATACTCCACACCCCATGTGCTTGTATGCCCTTACAATCTTATCCCGCCTATCTTACGCAATGTCCCTCAGGCAGCACATTAGGATGCACCATGTAACCAAATGCCACAAGAGCAATTCACAGAGCAGCAGAATGTGATAAGAGCAGGAAGACTGAATACAATACAACATATATCCAGATGCAGGGAAACATTGTAAGCAAGTAGAAACAGGACCAATACCAAGTTTACCAATGGCATTAACATGGGTTCACAGCTTTGTGGAGCCAAAGACACTTAATGCTACTCATCAGAGAAACATGCCAACATTCTGCATTGATGAGGCACAGGTGCCTGCCATGCTGCAGTGAGCATTATTCTACTCTGAAGTCCTGCCTTCCACATTTGCATAGTTTCTTTATTAAGCAATCTTGGTTTGGATTATGGAAGACGGCAACCAGATGCTTGAACACTGACCTGGAACTCATTGTCAATCCTTGCTCGATGAGTAGAAGGCATACCATTTAGGTAAAGCCAGCAGGCCAGCTTAGGTCACTTTGTGCCAAGCATTTGTCACATTGCAACTAGTGGGTGTTGGAGACATGGTGGGAGTGTTCATATGAATTTAAGTTGTTTTCAAGGGCATCACACAATCCCACAGATACTGTTGACTTTGCCATGCTAAGTAGTCAGTGTCTGTGAGGACAGTGGTTAAATTACATTGTTGAACAAGGCTAGAGTCCACTCTTACAGAGGATAGAGAGGTGTGACTGCATTATTTCTTTCTATACATGGAGGAACTTTCCTTCTCATTTTGAACTTTCCTTCTCATTTGTACCAGAGTTGCACCCAGTCACCCCAAGATGTCAAACATGGTATATCCCAGCAAAGGTGTTGTAGTTATAGTTATTAATTTCCACATTAAATGGAAGCCATGTTGTTTGGGTTTCTTTAAAGGAAGGTAAATTTACATTCTAGTCCATAAGGTAGCTGTCCAGCTAGGTGTCCATGGGCTGCAGCTCTTGCTCTCCCTTCAACATTTGCTTCCATTGTGCCAAGGTGGCTGAGAGAAGGTGCCAAAGCATTTGAGTGGAGGAATAGAGAGGGGCAGCTCCCTGCATAACCAGGAATCATTTTATTCTGCATCTCTGTGATATTCCTTGTCTATTATACAAGCAGATGAGTTCTAAAGATAAAATATAACAGGTGTTAAGACATACAAATTGGATTATTCAGCAATACATAAGTAACCTGTTCTTCTGGACTTGATAGTATCAGCCTGTGTCCCATCACCAGGTTTACAATCCCATATTTGTGGTACTAGTGGTCCCTGTGGATTTGGCAAAGAAATGTATGAAAACAGTGAGATTCTTACAGAACATAATGAAATGAGACATTCTCACTCAGAGATGAAATTTCCTGTGTGGTACTTTTTTCTATTTCTATATCGTGGTCTACTCCTTTTGACCTTGAACCTAGGAACCCACACCATCAAGGCCCTTTTGCCATTCCCATGACCAACAGAGTCTACAGGGCCCTGTGGCAGGTCCTGTGTCAGCATCAACAGCAATTGGCCCTGTGTTCCCTTGTGTGCAATGCAGGTGTTCTTTTCAAGCATGCACCTTTGAATCCACATCTCCTCAGGTTCTTGTGTGAATATCAGACAGGCACTGGGGCTTGTGCTACAGTCATATTCATTCATGGATATCCTCAGAGCCATCCTTAGGCACTTGGTTCACCCTGCCAAACATCTTCCATGTTTAGCTGATATTTTGGTGGGCATTCACTCATGAAATTAATTTACTGAAGATGAGTTATAAGGTCAGTGAAGATGCCAATGTAGGTCTGAATTCTCAGCTCCTTACTGAACCATGAAGCCTGTAGAGTCCCTTGTCCATTTCTGTTGGACTAACTCACACAATTTCTATGTCCACAGGAGCAACATAAACAATGCCAAGCAAGTAAATGCTTGTATGTTAGCCTACAGTGAGGCCCTTCAGCAAGTACTTGACTATGGCAGCTCAGTGTGTGTATCCACAAAACTTAGAGCAAACTTTGTTTTTCTTCATAGCAAGGATTGAACTCAGGGGCACTGGACCACTGAGCCACATCCCCACCCATTTTTTGAATTTCATTTAGAGACAGAGTCTCACTGAGTTGCTTAGGGCCTCACTAAGTTGCTGAGGCTGGCTTTGAACTCGTGATCCTCCTGTCTCAGCTTCCTGAGCCACAGGGATTACAGAAGTGCTCCACCACACCTGGCTAAACTTAAAAGTTTTGATAAGGGAAAGGTCTGGGTAAAGTCCACCTGCCACTGTTGGACAGGTTGCCTCCCTTGACTTGCCCTCCCATCATGTGAGGCCAGGTCATAGCTGCCTTTAGCAACAGGCAGAGGAAGCCTCAAACACGTATATATTGTTTGGCTATCAAGTGAGCTCTTTATTCTTTGTTTTCTGGGTGGAGACTTTTTCTTATGACCTGTCTTTCTATAGAGTTCAACAGCCACATCTCTAGCTAGCACATTTCCAGCCATCTAACTTCACTTAGGTTGTCTGCTTCCTGATTACCTGATGGAAGAGCTTGGTTGTGGGCCGCCACATGATACATAGTCAGTTGCAAATGTGGCAGTTAATTCTGCAACTCACTTATATAGCTCTGACCAAGGCACTAAAGAGCTCATTTATTGCCCTGTTTTTTTTGTCATAGGGCCCACTCAAACCCATCAGGCGACCTGAAAACACCCAATTCATAGGGCTATTCTTGGGCTAATATGTCCAAAGTTTGTAGTTACTCTCCAATGCTTTCTACTTTGGAAAAATGGCTTGAGATATTCAAGTTCCCAGTTCCGCCAACCAAGCACTTACCAAATTATACAATGGTTTTAATATTAGTCCTAAGTGTTGAATGGAGTGATGCCAACATCTCAACATTTTGCGACTGGGAGTTGGGAAACCTTGGAATCTATGTACAACATAGGGCCCACCCAGATAACCCACATACACTTGCCAGACAGTCCAGGTATTTGCAACTTGTAGGAGTTGATATCCATCCTCTATCTTGGAACTGTGCCAAAACTGCTTGAGCTGCTATATCTAGGTAAAAAACATACTCACAAGTTAATGCCACATCATTGATATAATCAAACATTTGCACTGGTTTGGATTTGTTCTCAGGTCAGAATTGCCCCCACCATGCCATAACATAGGATCAGGCTACATAAATTCACTTGTGGAAGAACAAAATCCATTGTTCCCTTCACATATGAAAGAAAATTGTCCTTGCTTTTCCTCACTAGACCTGTTGAATTTCCTTAGCCCTCTACTTCTTCCACCTTCTAAGATATATTCTGTATAACCTCACTTCCTCATCTTTTCAGTGGATCCCATACAGCCACAGCATGTGTGGCTTGAGAAACAAGGAGTCCCACTCAAGTGTTCAGAATTGGCCCTAGACCTCCATAACCCTGCCTCGGTGCTGCTTAGAGAAAGGTCCTTCATTTCAGCTGGGAACTGTTCATTATCAGGACCAGTGTAGATTGCTGCGTGAAGGGACTGATTCATCCCTAACTTCCTTAGGAATTTTTAAAGTTCTTCCATGAATTGTCATCACATGGGTGCTATGCATTGTTATAGGCATCTCACAGCCAGGACAATAAAGAGGGCAGGGTCCTCTTTCACAGCTGAATATAAACATTGCTGTAGAGTAGGGTGTGTGATGACTGATGTGATATTATACATTTCATTCCTTTAAAAGAGTACATCTTCAGCACCAGTGTCTCAAATCCATAATACCCATTCTATTACACTTCCCATAGCTTTCTGACTAATTCCCCAAAGCAGAGTGTAATCTCTCATGGAGATACGCATGTGTTGGTGGGGAGGAGGCAGATCCTCAACCACCACTCCCAGTCCTTGGCTAATCTGTCTTTCCCTTTTCAGTCATGATCAATATGCCCTTTGGGACTGATACCTTATTTGACTCATTCAGTCCATTTCCACTTCTTCAGAGGTATGGGGTTCACAAGTATCCCATTTATGGAGGTCCAGTCCTGAACAGGTTGACCAGGCTGTGGAGTCCATGACACTTGGTCAACTTCCATTTTCCTCATCTTAAGGAGACAGAGGTGAGGTTCTAAGAGCAGCAGGAGCAACTGATGCTGTGTGAGGTTCAGAGGAGTGTCACAAAGACAGGCAGGTGGATCAGTAAAGAGCTGCCCCCAAGCAATTGATAACTAGTACCTCCAAAGCTCTGGAGACCCAGGGAGACTCAATTACCACGGAGCCATCACCTGAGTCTCAGAAACAAAATACCTTGCAAGATTGGACCTAGGTGTCTCCCATGAACTTCTCCTCTGTGGGCCCTACCATCCACAGCTAGCACAGCCCTGCTGCAGGTGGGCTGACTCTGGCTCAGCCTGATAAATAGGAACCTATGCTCCCTGAGCCAGGCCCAGTTTGCTCCAAGCTGCCAGAAATGTGAACCAAGGAAGGACTGGACAAACACCATCATCCCAGTTCTACACTCTCCTAGGAGTCAAGAGAGGGGGGACAGAGTGAAAGTCTATCATCTGCCCATCATGGAATTGTCCTCCACCTATAGCTACTAGAAGGAGGCACCCAAAAAGAAAGAGGCCCATGCCAATGACACTCCTGCTGCTGTGGCACAGAGGAGAGCTGCCTCCACCATTTAAGCATCCTCTTGTTTCTAAGAATGAAGACTTAGGCACTCTGCCAAAAACGGTTCTAACTCTGAAGAAGAGCAGGGCCTTAGAGAATGATACAAAGGCCTTGGAGGGTAAAACAGAGAATGCAGTGGCCTTCTCCATCACTCATCTTGACCTATCTTTCCCCCCGCAACCCTAAGTGTCTGTAGAGTCACTGACCCCACCCATTGACACCTCCAAGATCCCAGCTATTCCTGCAACCACAAAATTTGTGAACCAGATGGCTGGGTCCCTCTACCTTTCCCACACCAAATAGTGATGAAGTGGGAATCCCTAGATGTCATCCTCCACCTCCGGCCACTAGCCTAGTCATGATACAGGGGCTCTTGTTAGTGCATATCAACACTCTACTTACTTGGCAAGAACCACAGCACCTCCCACTTCCTACCTCCCCACTCCTCCTATCCTACAGCCTTTTCCTTTCATGTCTGACTCCACAGAATTAAATCCCAAAAACATAAGTGAAGAGATTCTCCTCTTCCTCTCCTCTTTCTTGTACCAGCCCTCTCATTGTCACTTCTACCAGCAACCCCAGTAGTATATCATCCAGCCAATAATCTGGCAAGTTTCTCTCCCACCATTAGAGACAATGTATCTGGGCACTTGGCCCAGCAGCCAACTGTCCAGCTGAGGTTACTACCATGGACACTATTTCCCTTTCTAGAGTTGTGATTTTCAGATCTTCCTTGGGCTATAATGGCAGCTCCTGCTCATTGCCCCAGGTCCAGAGCCCCAGGCAGAACAGGCAGCTGGTAAAGGGAAGAGTCTCTACTGGCCCAACTACATCAAGCTCTCCCTACCCAACCACATCTTTTTGTCTCAGAAAACACTCTTCGGCCCACATCTGAGAACCCTTGTGAGGAACTAAGGAGAGCCTGTCTGCAACACCTTTCTGCTCATTACATTTCCTGTCATGGATTCCCTGTCACATTCACTGGCCTCCTTCCTAGGAGGCAGAACCTCTGTACCATCATCTCCAAGCCTGCCATCACTGTTCCACTGAGCTACATTCTCATCCCTTTCTTTTTCTTTTCTTCTCTTTCTTTTTTCTTTTACTTTCTTTTTTTGGAGACAGAGTCTTACTATGTTGCACAGAATAGCCTGGAATTTACAATCCTCCTGAGAAGATAGGATGACAGGCATGTACCACCATACATGAATAAGAAAATAAATTTTTGAATCTTAAAGTTAACATGTTAAAAAAATTCTGCTTTTTTTGTTTTGAATATTTGTTGGAAAAAAATGTTAGACCATAATATTTTAAATTTCAGATTATATATTTATTGTCATTTCTTCTTTTTATCTGGAGGCTGTGATTTTTAATACATATTTTTAGTTGTAGATGAACACAATGCCTTTATTTTATTTATTTATTTTAGGTGAGGATGGAACCCAGTGCCTCACATATATGAGGCAAGCACTCTACCACTGAGCCACAACCCTCCCCAAATTTATTGTAATTTCTAATATTTTTAATTCCCATTGTTCCTTTAAATTTATGAATTCTGTGATTTTTCAGTTTTTAACATTTCTTGACTCTTCTCAATCTTCTCATTTCTAATTTATATACTTATTACTTTTATTCTTTCCTTTTGTGTGTGTGTTGGATGTTTGCTTTCCAAAACTTTGAAATTGATACTTCTGGTTAATAAAGCAGAATTATGATAAAGCCTCTCAACACAAAAAGTCACTGTATGTATCTTAATCTTAGTATCACCATTTGTAAAATCCTCTCTATTCAACTATTGTGAGGATTAACTGAGATATATAAAAAACAGAGTAAGCTTTCAGTCAACAGTAGCTATCATCATCTTTATTATTTTAAATATTTAAGTAAGCCAGGTGCAGTGGCACACACCTGTAATTCCAGGGATTTGGAAGGTTTAGGACAGAGGATTCCAAGTTTGAGGACAGCCTCAGCACCTTAGCAAGGTCCTTAATGATTTAGCAAGATCCTCAAAATAAAAAATGAAAAGGCCTGAAGATGTAGCCCAGTGGTAAAGCAAACCTGAGTTCAATCCCCAGTAAGCCCCTGAAAAAAAATCAGAATAATGTTTTTTAAGAATTGCTTTGGGCTGGCCTAAAGATTTTTCAATGAAATACTTGTATTATATCCCTTATTTCCTTAGTTTGTCTTTTATTGTGCAAAGGAATGTGGCATATATAATCCCTCCTTTTGCTATCTATTTCATCTCATTTGACCTCACACATAATCAATGTTACTGTGAAATAAATACAGATATTGTTGGAGTTATCTATTTTCTTCTATTTAATTCCTGTGGTAAGTGTCACTTGTTTATTGCCAATAAGTCACTTAGATAAAAAGGCCTTATTCTACTTCAATTTACATACACTAAGTCATGAAATGTTCACAAGGAAAAATAAGTAAGTTTCAATTTACCCTCAGGTTTGCAAGTAAAGAAAGTGAGGCACAGAGAAGGTATCTGCCATACTCAAATTCACACACATATAATGTGACAGAGGCCAGGCATGGTGGTGCACACCTGTAAACCAGCAACTTGGGAGGCTGAGGCAGGAGGATCACATATTCAAGGCTAGCCATAGCAATTCAGCAAGGCCCTAAGCAATTTAGTCAGATGAGACCCTGTCTCAAAATATAAAATAAGGGCTAGGGATGTATCCCAGTGGCAAAGCATCCTTGGGTTCAAAGCACAGTACCTAATAATAATAATAAGGACTACAATGACAATGACAATGATAATAATAAATGAATAAATAAAATAAATATCCATTGACAACTAAAAAATACTTTTTAAAGAAACCCAATCAGCTTGCTCTATCACAGTCTGATAAATGTATCTTGTCATTTGTCTCTATAACTTTGTTTCACAGTTTCTACAATTATTTTCTATTTGCTTTTGCATAAATTGGGAGACATTTTATCTAGGCTATCCATATTTTAGTATTAATATTTCTTTATCACTTATGTAAATGCTAAAGCTTTGACTTCCTTCCTTCCTTCCCTCCTTCCCTCCTTCATTCCTTTCCTCCTTCCTTCCTTCCATCCTTCCTTCCTTCCTTTCTTTCTAACTGGGGATTGCACCCAGGGCTTTGTGCTCCTAAGGAAGGCTCTTTACCATTGAGCTATATCCCAGCCCTCTTTTCAAGAAAAAAAAGTTTGCTGACTGTTGCAGCCCATGAAAAACACATGGCACAGCCACAGAGAGGTGACCTCACATGAGACTTCGATGTTGTTGGGATGCACAGCAAGTGGGAAATGGGGTGAGGTGAAGGTGTAGGAAAGGCAGGACCTGTTTATGGAAAGCCCAGTAGGTGTTTTCAGAAGTGGAGGGGCATGGAGAAGGAGGGTCAGAAAATGATTCACAAACAGTTCTGGTGGGAGAGTGCATTAGTCAGCTTTCCATTGCTGTGTCCAAAATACTTGACAAGAATAACTTAGAGAAGAAGTGTGTTTCGGGCTCATGGTTTCAGAAGTGTCAGTCCATGGTCAGCTGACTCCATAGCTGTGGACCCGAGGTGAGGTAGAACATGGTGGACGTGGGTGGCAGAGGGAAGGTACAGTTGGGAAGCCAAGGAGCAGGGAGATGCCAGGAACAAGATGTAGGGCATGCCTCCAGGGACCTACTTCCTCTGCCTACAGTTACTTTCCATTTTACTCCAATATCTACCTCATCAAAAAGTATGATTTCCTTTCTGTTTTCAATGTATTCTTTATAAGTACAATATCATGTTTTGGTTTTTAACACTTTATTTATCAATATTTGTTTATGTAGGGTTAACATATTATGTATGTTTCACTGTCTCTTTCCAAAAGTGACTTTAAATCATCCACACGATTTTCAATACAATCTGAGAGTCTTTTTTTTTCCAGTCAATGCTGTGGATTGAACCCCGTGCCTTGTGCATGTTAGGCTCTACCACTGAGCTACACCCCCAACCCTTGAAAGTCTTATTTTTATAGAAGTTAGTACATTTGCATTTGTTATAATTATTCTAGTTTTAATTCTCCCAAATTTCCTCCTCTGCTTTTATTCTTTTTCCATTTATATGTTTTCTATTTTGTATATTTTTCTTTCTTTAGAAATATTTTAAATATACAGCAACCTTATGTATATTTATCACACTTATAGCATGTCTACTTACAAAATGTTATTTATTCTAGTTTATGCTTGAAAATAATAATCAGTCAAAAATAATAGATAACCACTTTGAATTCCCTCAATGCAATAAAAGCACAGAATTTCTATATTCCTCTTCTACTCCCTCTTTTCCATTCTTCTACCTCCAGATCCCTTAAGAAGAAATATTGTTTAGTATCCTTAAAAGCAATTTTCAATGTCTTTTTGTCAGTTACATCTTAATTCAGTCCATTATAATAGTTGTTCATTGCTAACAATACAATATCAAACTTTCTTTAGATCTTGTTATCTAGTCAAAAGAACTTGGCAATATAATTGTTTCTTGATGTCTTAAATCTGTCCATCACCAGGCATGTTGGCACATGTCTGTAATCTCAGTGACTCAGGAGGCCAAGGCAGGAATATCACAAATTCAAAGCCAGTCTCAGCAACTTAGTGAGGCCCTAAACAACTTACCAAGATTTTGTCTCAAAATAGAAAATTAAAAAAAAAATTACTGAGGATGTGTCTCAGTGGCTAAGCACCCCTGTACCAAAAGATAAATAAAAAAATAAAAAATAAAAAGACCTGTTAAGCTGTAAAAATTGATCTACATATTTTTTCTATGTTTATAGATCTATAAAAGTCTTTCTACTTTAAAGAAAGAGAGATAAAGAAAAGGGTATAGAAAATTCTCAACTAGGTAATTGGTCTCTAAGGCAAGCCTTCACCTTTAAATATCTTAAAAATATGTGTCTATCATTCCCAGGTTTTTATTATCTGTGCTACTAAATATGAAGTTATAATAATTTGAATTCTTTTGAATACACATCTTTCCTTTGATCTATATTTTTTTAAAGATAACCAAATTATTAGCTGGGCATGGTAGCACACACCTGTAATCTCAGCAGTTTTGTAGGTGAGGCAGGAAGATCTTGAGTTCACAGCCAGCCTCAGTTAAAGCAAGGTAATAAGCAACTCAGTGAGACCCTGTCTCTAAATAAATTACAAAATAGGGCTGGGGTTTCGGCTCAATGGTCAAGCACCCCTGAGTTCAATCCCGAGTACCCCCTCCCCCCAAAAAAAAGATTTCCAAATTTAAAACAGTTTAAGTACAGATATCATTCTCTGGTTGCTTAATCTTTAAAGGGTCATAAGTTTCTTTTTCAATTGCAGGACATTCTCTTACTATAATAATTAACTCTGTCCTACTCCTTTACACATTTTCCTTAGACACAATGATCTCTAAGCCCTTTTAATAAATTACTAATTTGTGTGTGTGTGTGCAGTACTGGGGATCAAATCCAGGGCCTCACACATACCAGGCACGTTGCTCTACCACTGAGCTATATCCCAGCCCTTCTGTTTTTTAGGTTCTTTAATCTGTCACCTGACTTAATGTTTTGTATCAGTAAGACTGATGTTTTTGTTTTGTTTTGTTTTCTTTACAGGAATTGCATCCAGGGGCACTTAGCCACTTTGCAACATCCTCAGCCCTTTTTATTTTTCATTTATAGACAAAGTCTCATTAAATTGCTTATGGCCTTGCTAAATTGCTGAAGCTGGCTTCGTACTTGCAATCCTCCTGCCTGAGCCTCTCCTGTCACTTCGAATACAGGCATGCACCAACATGCCTGGCTACTTTTTATTCTAATAATGCTCTTACTTGTCCTACATCTCATATGTTGACAGTACAGTCCCACCAACCCACAACCAACAACTTGTTTTCTCTGATTTTTTTTAGTTGTCAATGAACCTCTATTATATTTATTTATATATGGTGCTGAGGATCCAACCCAGTGCCTCACACATACTAGGCAAGTGCTCTACCACTTAGCTACAACCCAGCCCAACTTTAGACTTTTTTTTTTTTTTTTTTTTTTTTTTTTTTAGATGCTGATATATTTATTGACATAGAAGCTCACAACATATATTGTTTGGTGAAAAAATACAGCATATAGAACAGCACTTATATTTGGTCACTTTTATCTATACATATATCTATCTGGGTTCATAGGTACAGGAAAATATCCAGAAAGACATTCACCACAAGGGCTGACAATGGTTAAATAAGGGTGGTGAGTTCAAGGGTAACATACTTTACTTTTTGAACTTTTATCATTTAAAGATTTAGCAATGAATCATACAACTTTCACAAAGAGCATAAAGCCATCAAAGAAATGGGCACACACAGAAAATAGACTCTTAGGCAGTGGGAAAAGGAAGCAAGCCTAAAGGTCAGGACATCCCCTTCCACTATACTGGTAATATGAGACCCCTTCTCCGTGACAAAAGAAAGCCGCTTTGTAGATTAACTCATGCAATTAGAACTCCCCCTTTCCTAATTTTCCCATCACCAAACTCTGAATATGGGAACTTTAGACTTTTAAAATCTTTTAGAAGAAATTTTGCCCATTCTCTGAATTATGTTTCTTGTCACTATAATTTCAGCTTTTTTTAGGTTCCTTTTAGGCTCTTTATAGGCTGATAAACTTTTTTCTCCCAGTGCTAGGGATAGGACCCCGGGCCCTACCCATGCTAGGCAAGTACTCTACCACTGCATCACAACACAGCTCTTGGCTAATAAATTTTGTCTTGAGCTACTTTTGTTTTTAACTATTCCAGGTTTTTTTTTCATATATTTTTCAAATACAGGGGTATTGTGTACTGTGTTCCATCATCTTTTCAGTTGATGCCTGTACTGACGATTTTGGTTCTGGAAAGCTGTTTACAGTCGGGCATGGTGGTGTATACCTGAATCCTAGTTACCAGGGAAGCTGAGGAGGATCACAAGTTCAAGGCCAGCCTAGAAAACTTAGGAAAACCCTCTCTCAAAATAAAATTTAAAAAGAACTAGGGATGTGGCTTAGTCGTAGACTAGGACCTACTATATATGAGGTCCTGGGTTCAATCCCAGTATCACACACACAAAAATAAATAAATAAGTACACACCTACATACATAAATCTTTATTTTCAGAGTGGCAGATACCTGCAATAATGCTCTTTCCCTCAACTTGCACCTTCCTACTGTTCTCACTATGCTTGTCCTCAGAGATGACTCTCCCTTGATTACATTTCTTCTAACTTCTTATTATAACCTGTCTGTTTCCTTACCTATAAAAACTGAAAGTAACTTGTAAAGGGCCTTAGATGTGAGGGCATTAAGGATCATACTAAATAAGCACCAAGGAAAACAAAACTATGAGATTGAACACAATACATACACCGTAACAGCGTTTCGATTTCCAGTAAACAGTCAAGTTTGTTCCCAACAGTAGCAAAGCCTGATCCATCTTCAGCTCCACATGCCTTTTTTAATCTAAATATAAATCTGGTAACAATAAAAAGAAAAGTTAAAATAAATCTGGAAGATGTGCTAGAGACCAATTAAGTACAGCAGTAAGTGCTTCTGCACTCTAGAGTTTTGGGAGTCTATAAAACTTTGCTTTCAGTATACATGAAAGTATTTGTGCATGGAAGCTTGACTTGATCCATTCCTCACACAGCATATTAGGGCCAGCTATTACTTCCCCCTATCAGCCTTTTCTGCAATGGAGATGATTCTGATCTGAAAGTTTTATTGTAAGGAATGGAAAATGTGTAAGGCATTGATGATAAGGGTTGGCAGGTCCCAGGCTCACCATAAATGGTAGTTCCTATCACTGTTTCTGCAATCTCCTTGGGAAAAACTGTCCTCTTTAACACATGAAAGAACAAATAACCCTAATTATTGTTGACAGGAATAAAAGTAGAGGCAGTAAAAAGGACAATCTCTAGAATTTGGAGTAAAATTTAAAAAGTAGCAAGTCAGAACACTATAACTCTTGGGGATGTATGAAAGTGACTTTCCCCTTTTAGTGATCTGTCTTCAATGAGACCTCTTTCTTCAAACATGAGTGTTAGAATTAAGTAAATACAGGGGTCATGTTGACTATTTATGAATCTAAAAACTATGTTCTTTGAATTTTGTGCAAAGTAAGTAGATTTTCAATGATAGTATAAAAATACAGAGAATACAGCCATATATTGCACCCAAATTCAGCTTATGTAAAAATGTGACCAACTATTGTGGGTTAACATTAATTTATACTTCTTGCCTTTTAGTAGTCCCTGAAATAGCCATGTCATTCTGCCAGTATTTTTCTGAATCACTAGTGAATAGCAAAAACAAATATACCAATTGTGACTTATCAGAGATCTCCCTGCTGAAACAGCTAGAACAAGTAGATACACTTAGAATAGGACATGGATAACAAAAAACACTTACAGGCTCATTAATAAGAAGGCAATTAGGTCTTCTGGGAAAATTCATTTTCTAAAAGAATGGTAAAGAAAGCTATTAAATGCAAGCAAAATTGTGTTTTGATATGAATAGTGTCTATTACATCATAATTTTTCTCTTGAGAAAACTGACAAGAATTCCTATACTTAAATACGAGCATAAAAGATAATAAAAATAATGCTATGATATTTAATGCATTCTACCTACTAGCTCTTTCATTAAATTTGACTCTCCTATAAATCAACTCCTTATTAAAAAGGCCTTAGATTATACTTGGAAGAAAAAAAGTATTATAAATCAAAAGACTTAACAATGTCAAAAGGCAATGCTTTTTCCTGTACCAACATAACATTATGCTAAGTAAAAATGATTTGCATATAGCTCATTTGGTTCCTTAGATAGTATGTTACTCTAAACATTCTTATACAAAAAACTCATAACCCAAACTACTTAGACTTATTATTCTTTTCTTATGAAAATATTTACTTCATATTGTCTGAGGTTTCTTTAAAAAAGCCTATCTGATATTGTTCTGATGTGTCTGAAATGTGAAATTATAATAAAGTAAACATTGATGAGACCTATAAATACAGGGAAATTTGTTTCATGTCATAATTTATCTTTCACAACAGTCTTACAGTTCTACAACAAAGTGCATGTGGCCATCTTTTTAAGCTCACATTGTCCTAGAGCAGTGATTCTCAAAATTAAATGTTCAACCCAGGGCCTTGTGCATGCAAGGCAAGTACTCTACCAACTGAGCTATATCCCCAGCCCAAAACATAATTTCTTTTAAAAAAAAATTCTTTAACTTGTTGATAAAAAAATTAAATTAAATATTCAAAAACATCACCCGAGGATTTTTACTAAAACAAAAATTCTGACCAGTAGGTCTGGCATTGGTTCTGATCACAAATCATCACAAGTTCCCTGGTGCTGCTACTGCAGTTGGTCCATGACCAAATTCCAAGTAGCAAAACCCTAGGGCACTTTGCAGCGCAGGAACCCAATGGCCATAATGCAGTCAGCCAACATTCCCTGGATGATAGTAGGGACCATAGAAAGGCTTCTTCTCTTCTTTTGAATTTGCTGAATGACCCAAGGCAAATCACTACAGGAAGCTGTGAGAAGAACACCACCTAAGAAGCTGCTGGGTCACTCACTGTCCAGCTAGGATTAGGAGGATTTCTGTGGCTGATCAGCTGCTGCCTTGAACAGGGTTTGGGGAATCAGCCTGAACTACTGCTTAAGGAATAGAATTAATTTGGAAGGTTTTATATAAATAGATCCCAATCTGAAAGAAGATTGATTGTTCTCTCATTAAAACGCAGAGGATAGGCCTGGGGTTGTGGCTCAGTGGTAGAGCACTCGCCTAGCATGAATGAGGCACTGGATTCAATCTTCAGGACCATATAAAAATACATAAATGAAAAATAAACATATTGTGTCCATTTACAACTAAAATTTTTTTAAAAAAAGCAGAATATAGACTGTGGTAGGGAAGGATGACTATATAGATTCTATACAGTTTATTTTCCATTTCAGTTTCTCCAACTATAGAAAAATAATGAGCTATTTTTCATAGTATTCCCAATAATATAAGAACAAAGTTTGAATCCTATCCCTCAATGCCTGTAACTTCTTTCAAACCTAGAACTTGCGACTATGAAATACTATCACTGTTAAAAATACAATCAATTTTCAGTTTTCTCAACAAAATAAATGTAAGCAATAACTATATGCTGTATCATTGGGTTTATTTCCAAATTTCTCTTATTAAAATTGCTAGAATGACACCTGAATAATTGACTCAGCACTGCCCACATCATTTTTATTAACAGAACTCAACAATTCAAGCAGAAACACAAAAAATTTCTTTAGGATGACATAATTTGCTCCTAAAACAACTGTATGTGGCAAAATAAGCCACTTGGAATTTTTATGGATTATCAACACACAAAGAAGAGCACCAAAAAGTTCAACCAGAGTGAAGTGGAGAAGTGCCAATGTTCCACCACAGAATCAATGCAAGCCTCACATTCCAGGCCTGGTCTCAACAATCTGGAAAACTTCAAAGAACCAAGTTTTTAATTATGTAAATTCAGTTTTTATTACCAAAATATTAACTGCAAATCAAAAGAATTGCTGCAAGAATCTAAGAGGAAAATAAACACACATCTGAAAGCAAAGTCTTCACAGAACTTACAAGACTTTTTAGTGCACCTACACTGCTTAAGAATGTTTTCATAAAACACGTTGGCACTAAAATGAAGTATCATTTTAACATATACCTCAGAATTCACTGTAAATATTAAAAAAAGTTTAAAGAAGTTTTCCAAAATGTAGTTTTATGTAACTTATTTCATTTAATGTAATTTATTTCACTTATTTCAAAAATAATCAGCCAATGTAGTACTCTAGTTTTCCACTCCCATTTAAAAAAATGAAACATAAAGTCTCTCTTTCATTTACAAACAGGTAAGCATAACAAATAAACATTCTATGACATTAAAATATTATTTCATAGATGTGGAATTTGCTTTTAACTTCAGCTGAAATAAAAAGTAGCCTGTCTGATGTATTATTCACTTTGTTATCAAATACCATTTAAAGATATATCATAAATTGATATGTCTTGTACTATTTTTCAGTAACTATGGCAAACAGCATGAATTCTGATGAAAAAACAAGTCCGTTTCAAAAGCAATTACAACCTTGTTAGGTAGAGAAACATCATTTGATAAGAGAACACAGACCAAATACATATGATCAAAGGGGAGAGTCTGAAAGGAATACACAGAGGAAATTTTTACATTGACAGAATAAGAAATAAATCTGTTTTGACAAAGGCAAAAGCTGATCCCAATACACAAGTCAAAAATAGGACTTTTTTCCCTCTTAACAAAAATTAAGAGATCAAAAATACACATATACACACACATTCCCTGTGCTCTTTCTTTTGTCTGTAAGGATAATCTGTAAAATCCCTTGATGTTTCCTGTTTTCAACCTTCCAACATTCCTCTTCCTGACCTTCATGAAGAGCGAAGAAGAGAAATGGGAACAGCACAGATCCAAATTTAGTGTGATTCACTCTCTTTAATAACACCTGGAGTAAACTAGTACAATGCATTTCAAAAATATTAGTAGGAACCAACACACTTCCTCTATATTAAATTATGCTGCATGACTACATATTTAAGACTATAAAATATGTAATTGACCATCACTGCTGAACATATGAATTGGGTGGGAGAATTGGTATTCGCTTTGGGTAGTTTACAGTCCTATTGCCAATTTTTAAGATATATCTGGCTCCAAAAGAAAACACAAAAGTTGTAAGTTTGTATAGATGTATGTGGAACTTTTTGTTGCTAGAGGAGTAGGAGGAAGTGTGGGAGAGGGGTGGAGTAGCAGAGGGGTTGACTTATTTTTCAAATTCACAAAGAGAAGAGCTGTCAACTGCACACATGCCAATGCCCAAAGAGCAGCCCAACCTGCCTCTTTCCATCTGGGGAGGCCAGACACAAATGACATCTCACAATCTAGGAAAATCAGCAGTCAGATATAAGGGAACTAGGGAGAGGAAAACCAGTCCCAGAAATGTGCAGTTACATATCATTACAAGTGATTAGAACTTGGAGTTTGAAGGCATGGAGGCACCAAGGATGCTGGCCAATCAAAACCAGAAAAGTAAAAGGCAAACCTTAAAACAAACAAGCTACAGTGACTCTCCCTAATAGGAAATAATCATAAGAGCAATTAATTTTGTGTCAGAGATAACAAGGAGTCAGGAACAAGGGAAGTGGCACTGCTTAAATGAGTTGCAAGGTCCTCAGGGATCAGCATTGGGACGAGCCAGGAACTGGCATCTAAGGCTGATCTTGAGCTGCATTTCCAGACTTGCATCACACTAAAGAGACAATAGTCCCTCTCTAGGTCATTGAGAAGACTGCATCTAAAAGCTGCATTTTATTCTCCACACAAAGATGAAAAAGCTGGATAAACAGTTGAACTAAAGGCCAAAGAAGTGATTTAATTTTTTTCCATAGTTATAATATGAGGAAAATTTGCCATGACCCTTCTACAGGCTTAACTCATATACAGATCTATATGTATATAGTATTGGCAAATCCTGTGAGAATTGCATTTGTTAGGACTGTACATTCTGTGCATAAAATTTAACTTAAAGTCAAATGTTATGTTTTGCCACTAAAGAAAATCCAGTCATATTAGCTAAATCACTTAGAACTGAAGGTCTAAGAATCTGGTTGTTCATTTGAGAAATCTAACCTGCAGGTATTAGAAAAGCACATCTGCATTTTGTGCTGGAGGAAGTTTAATATTTACTTGTTCATGAAAGGATTAATAACACTTTTAAAAAGTTTCTTTACAAAACAGTGTCCATCAGCTGTTGGGGCATTAAGTTACAACTCTTGAATACATGTGAGTTTAATCATATAACTGGTAGAATTCAAACTTTCAATTAACAAACTACATGCCCATTCAAGTTAGGCTCTCCGTGGAGCGACAAACAGTGTGCACAAATCAATGTTCTCTCCAACTTGCCTGCATATAATGAGTCACATATAATGAGTCACATCAAGCATGGTTCCAAACATGGCATTGAATAATGATGCATGCAGTAACCCTTAGTCCAAAGAGAATTTAATTAAACCACCGGATCACTTATTGCATAGAGATGTTGCCCTCTATGCCCATCGAATATATACATGGCTTTCCTTCTGCATGCTATCATTTCAGAACCGCTGCCTGGGTGGACAGTACATGCTGCCACTTGATCAGACTCAGGTTGTGGTCTTACTCCTTTTCTACTGGGGGGAAGGACGGAAAGTAAATAAATGATGGCTCTGGAAAACAATGTGAATTTATTTCCAGGAAACCGGGTAGCCACAACAATGAGAGAAATTGTCAAGGACAAAATAAGTTCTTTCTCTGTATCCTTTAGGCTCAGCCAGGAGCATGGCTGTCACTTTTCCCTTCTTCACCATCAGCTCTTGGCCACTGCTGCGTTTCCATCTGCACCTGGAACCAAGGCAGCAGATGCACCCACCAGCCAAACTGAGCTGAGTGGGTTAGCCAGAAAACTTGTCATAATCAGTGGGAGGCAGAGAAGTGCCCTGGAGCCCACTCCCCAGCGTCCACCTGGTGAAATTCCAGGGCCGCCACCCCCCTGAGGAGAGAAGGATAGAAGCAACCAACCAATAGAAAGAATAACAAAACTGGCAGAGAACAGAGGACGGGTCCAGGAAAACAGAGGTCAAGGACTCATTTGAATGACTTTCCTTAGAACCCAAAGGGCTAATATGAAAGACCACTCTCATCCCTCTTTTAGGTTCCCAAGTGAAGAGTAGTTGTTTAGAGCCACCATCAAACAGGCTGGCTCTGAGAGGTGCAGAGCCAGCTTCTCCTTGGCTTTGCAGAAGAGCAGGCTCCCACTGATGGCTCAGGATCCTGGGACTAGGCGCCCAGGCCTGGCTGCACAGGACAATTCTGCAGAGATCCTTAGAATCAAAACATCTTAAAAGACTCTGCCAACAAGCACATATTCCAAGCAGTGCCCGAACCCACAGGACCAACCCAGGAGCAATGCAGCACTGGGAGAGGAGAATGGGGACTAGGGGAGAGATGGGGAAGTAGTTGGACAAGAGTCAGGACAAAAAGCACCTGACAAAGGGCGCCAAGCATTTCTGACAATGGCTTCCCTGAGAATTTTTGGAACACTCTGGTGGCAGACAGCAACAAGCCAGCACCGCGAGCAACAGAGCAGTTGTCCCCAGAAACCTAACTATTCTTTCTTTCTCTCTTCCCCACTAACCTAGTGCAGCCTGCACTGGACACCAAGGCCACTAGTTCCCCCAGAAAAGCAACGTCTCCATACACTACAGCACAGTCGTGCCAACCTGCTCCCTGAGAGAGCCTCAGGGAAGAACACTGGGTCGCAAAGACCAAAGTCATCTCTGCCACGTGCAGCCCAGCTCAGTGTCCCGCGTCCCATGTGGCACAAAATCCAGGTCATCTCTTCTACTCTGTGACCACCTCACCTCAGAGGGCCACGAAAATTTCCCCCAAATCCTTGCTCCCTGCCCAGACAAGGAACCAGCTCCACATTGCACAATCCCGGGGCTGGGGTCATTCGTCGGGGCGCCAGACGCCCAACCCACCCGCAAGCCACCAGCGACACTCAGCTGCAGAGAACTGGCCTTGGTCTGGCCCCAGAAGTGGCCAAAAGGAGAAGAGCAAGAGCGCCACAAAAGCAGGCAGTGCCACCGCCGCCAAATCCCTGTGGAGTTTAGGAGACTTTTCTAGCAGCTTTGCAAAGAGCTGCAGGGGGGTGGCTGTGGAATCCACCAGGGAGTAGCAAACTGGGCCTCCCAGGCTTAGGGCGGAGCCTCCACAGCTGCCCGCCAACCCTCTTTCCTCTTCACAGAAACCAAACTACCTCGGGGCCCAAAGGGTCTTCTGTGCCACTGGCTGGCCACAGCCACAGCACTGCTCACTTAGCAGAGGCTGCTTCTTAGTTGTGAGTTACTTTGCCTCGAGCGACGTCACCCTGTGGACTCAGAAGGCTTCCAAGAAAGGCGGGCCCGGGCTCGGGCTTGGTCTCCCGCTCTGGCTCCGGCTCCGGCTCCGGGTCTTGTTGGGGCTAAGGCTCGGGATCAAACTCCGGTTGGGGCTTGGGCTCGGCTCCTGTTGGGGCTCGGGCTGGGGCTCGGGCTCGGGCTCGGGCTCGGCTCGGGCTCGGGCTCGGGCTCAGGCTCGGGCTCGGCTCGGGCTCGGGCTCAGGCTCCTGCTCTGGCTCCCGTTGGGGCTCGGCTCGGGCTCAAATGCCGGTTGGGGCTTGGGCTCTGGCTCAGGCTGGGGTTTGGACTCCAGCTTGATCTGGAGCTCCTGCTCCTGCTCCGCTGGGGCTCGGCCTCGGGCTTGGGCTCTGCACCGCCGCCTTCTGAAGGAAAGAGGCACAACAGCATTGGCTGGGTGCTCAGTGCCCAGCGCCACTTGCTGCCTGTGTTGGCCGCCTAAGCCTCACCATCCGCAGCTGCTCAGAGGTAGCAAGCAAGAAAGAAGATGCGGCACAGCTCACTACCCTGCTCCAGAAGATGGAGTTTGAGAGGAGAGTTTGCCAACAGTGTGGCCGGACTACAAAGGCTGAGCACAGGAGACACACCACAGCCGCTAGAGGAGAGGTGTCTGGGGGATATGTCCCCAAGGCGGAGGTCCCACCAGAGCATTTGCACATGGGGATTACATTATTATTCCTAGGAAGAAAGGGGGCTGTAGACGCAACCCCTAAGGCAATATCGATCTACAGGGAAATTTAGTTCCTTATTTATCCAATAAGGAGTAAGACATTCCACCCCCATAGAAAACTTTTTCCTTTTTCGAATAATAAATAAAACTTGGATCAGAATAAATGTTCGGTAACTTTCCAGGGTGAACGGCTGGCGTGTCTCCTTTCTAGTTTACTTGTCATTGGCCAAATATTTGAATTTACTTTCTGCTTCACTGACTTCCCTGCTTGTTCTGAGACCTTCTGGCCTTTTCCCACTTCTCTATCACCTAAGAATTGCATCAGGACTCGGTGTATTCTTTCCTTTCGTACGGGTCTAATGGAGTAGAAAAGATTTTTTTGATTTTTAAAAATATATTGTAGCTATTTAAGATGTAAGTATTTAAGAAAGCGATTTTAGCCCAACAATGAAAACAGCGTTGTATGGACCGATCTGTAGGAAAGTAAAGCTACAACAGTGAAGTATTTTACTCCTTTGGCAGCTTGGAATAATTTTGCCATATACCACCCTGACTTGCTTCTGTGGTAAGAACGTATGGTACATACTTTTATATGTAGCAGATGGAAAAAATAGGTGTGATCACAATGGAATCATTAAAACTTACTCAGAATTTTTGTGTCATATGTAATTTCTAACAATAGTTTGTTGATTGACATATATCAGACATCTTAAGGTATGCATCCTTGTTGAGTTAGCCTTTTTAAATCAAGACAATGTGAATTTCAATATATACCATTCATAGGACTTACCTAGCCACATATTTCTTTAATCAAATATATGCTGTTAATGACAAGGCTTAGAACAAAGCCTAGAAATATAAATGAAAATAAATACCAGGTGTATATACAGACATGTTGCTTACATGTATATTATACATACATGTAAGGAAGAATGGACTTCTTTAAAAATCTGATCACAAGTTTGATTAAACAGCATGTTGAGTTGTGTGGCTTGATCTTTCAGCACACCTATCAGACCACTATCAGTTCAATTCAGCATAGTTAAGTTTATCTTAGGGTACAATGTAGATGTTTTAACACATATAACTTTGAGCACACTGTCACCATTCCCATATCTTGAATTTAGAAACTTTCCTAGGTTACAGGTAACCAAAAACTGAAAGGCATATATTTTCTTTTTAGAGACTTAGCAGACCTTTGTACCATTTAGCAACAATTTGCCACTGTAAGAACAAACAAAACCCTTCTATCTGTGTACTAATTCATTTGTACCTCTATACTTGCAAGAAAGATGAAATTTACTGCTATGTCATTTGTTTGTTTAAAAACACAAACAGCTTCTTTAAAGATGAACATGATGCGAACTTATACCACATTCATTTTGTGTCCTCTTCCTTATAGCACTTAACAAGGTGCTGAGAGTTGGTCTGAAAAATGACCCCAAACTTCATGACCATACAGTTAGGAAAACCTAGGGGTTGGTGGCAATGATAGTCTGGAGAGAAACCAATTCCTCCTAAGGAAACACATGCACAATCAAACTTCATTTTAGTAAAACGACATCCTGCACACCAAAACCAAGTAATTCTGGATGGATTTCAGAGAGTTAAAAAAATGAAGGGAAAATAGAAGTATAACATAAAATTGAATAGTTTTTCAATTTCTGCTTGGGATCCGGTTCTCACTGTCAGATCACACTGTGCTCTAGCTGGGGATCATGAATATATCACATGAAGTGAGAGATGTAGAAACACATCTCCAGTTACTTGTCTTGTTGTGACACATTTCCTTAGTCTTTTATGGGGAAAAATTACACATTTCCTTTAAATATTGCTCCTAATGAATGCTGTGCTAGGGCTGTTCTGCCACAGCCAATAAAGACCTGGGCTTTGTTCAGAGGGATCCAGATTTTTAGAAAAAGGCTAAGCAGCAGAGAGAGAGATACATATCAAATTAGTTGTCAGAATAGGATTAAATGTTGAGCAATCACTTTGGGTTCTGTGATTTGGTATCTGTGCTGCCTCTCCACCTGGTGGTCTTTAACTGATAAGCTGGCTTTTGACATTGGCCTGCATGAGAACACCACAGGTGAAGACTTGGGGATAGTAGAGAGCCTGGCTGGGGTTGGGTTAGATGATTGTGTGAAACACCATGGAAGATGCATTAGACCAATGGCTGGTGGGTAGAATCAGGAAAAAGTGCTTTCTTCTTGACATATTGATAGAGGAAGGAAGTCTGAATTTTTCCTAATGGCAATCCCCAGGTAATTAGTTGGATATTCAAACTAGGTTTCAAACTCTACTCTTTCATGAGTTTGGAGGGGAAAACTAGTACTTAATATTCAGCTTACTGGGTGTTAACTATCATACTGTGCACTGATTAGTTTATAAAATATCACCACATATCTAACATTTTAATCAGATTTTAAGTATACACAGTAAGGTCCTCAATGTCAACACTTAAACAAAAAGTAGAGAATGAAAACCTCCTTCATTTCTCTGACCATAGGTCATTGTGCTGAATTGAATATCTGTTAAGGAGATATGCATTTCCATGTTTTTGAAACAAAAATAGGTATAGTGAGCTGTGCAGACACCCACATGAACATCACCAAAATTCTGTTTTCAAGCAACTGTCAACAGTTTTGCCTCATGTATAGAGCTCTTTGCCAGCTTGGAAATTCTGGTTCTTCTTATAAGTTTCCAGAGTGAAATCAAGTTTTTCAGATGAGATATTCTGGTGAATATGGTTGATATTGTTGACAAGTCAGAGAAGATAATTTCAATATTTCTCAATCATGATTTATTTTTACATGGACAACATTTGGCCCACCAAATTCAGGATTAGGTACTATAAATCTCTTGAATAATAAATAGAGTCAATCCATGAAGTCCTACTGAAAGGAAATGCAAATAAAATCAGGAATATGCATAAGCTAGATTCATCTATCTATCTATCTATCTATCTATCTATCTATCTATCTATCTAGGCTATCTGTTTCTTGTTGAGCTTCTGGGGACTTTCCTGGTGGAGGCATTGACTTGCACCTTATCTGAGCCCTGGCAGCCATGCAGGTTGGTAAAGAAGATCTGGACCATTCCTGAGTTCCTGCAGGGGATCTCCTGGTGGCGGGATAGATCCAGGGCTATCCTGTGCAATGGGCTCCCATGCATGTCAGAAAGTCAGATCTAGGAGGAGCAAGAGCTCCTTTGGGGTTCGGCAGGTGGTGGGATAACCCTGGGCCTACACTGAACTCTTGCTCCTGCACAGGTTGTTGAGGAGGACCTGGGCTGTGTATGAGCTCCAGAACATGTCTTCCTGTTGGCAGAGGTGATCCTGGGTGGATGCAAAGCTCCAGCCAGTGTATCCTATTGGCGGGATGAACTTGGGCCTAACCTGTGCTGAGGCTCCCTTGCAAATCTGCATGGTCAATCTGGGCAGAGACTGAGCTCCTGCTGGGGTCTGCAGGTAGTGTGAAAGACCAGGGCTTACCCTGTGCTTCTTATCTGGGCCCCAGCAGGTGTCTGTCTGTGGCCAGAGGAGATCCTGGGTCATGCCTCATGCCTGAGTTCTGGAGAGAGTTCCAGTGGGCAAAGGCATTCCTGAGCTCCAGCATGGTTGGCTGGTGGGTGCAGGTTGTCCAGACCAAATCTGAGCTCTGGTGGAGATCTCACAGAGGTTTTATGGACCTGGGCTGCCCTATCCCCTGGCTCTTGGGCATGTTGGCAATGTAGATCTAGGCAGAACATTAGGTCCAGCAGGGGTCAGTTGGTGGAGGAATGGACCCTGTGTTACCCTGGGCACCATCTCCTGTGCAGGTTGGCAAAGTGGACCTGTGTGAGACCTATGGCTACAAATTTCCTGGAAAAAAAAAACAGGAGAAAAAAAGCCTTCATTGTCCAGTCATTCTCATTAGTCTTGATTTCTTTCTTTTTTTCCTTTCTTCCTTTCTTCCTTCCTTCCTTCCTTCCATCTTTTCTCTCTTTCTCTTTCTCTCTCTCTCTTTCTTTCTTTCTTGATACAACATCTATAGCACAGACAACAAAAGCAAGAATAGATAATGGACAATATCTGCCCATACTACAGAAGGGGACAAAAATCAGCGCAGGAGACAACCTGTAGATGTGAGAAAACACTTGAATCTGAATTTCCAAAATATATAAGAATGTCCTAGAGTTTAATGGGAAAAATGTTACCAATCCAGTGAAACTATGGCCCAAGAGCTGAGAGAGACATCTCTGGAAGGAGGGCTATCTGTTTATGATTGTAAGCCACCCCCAGGAAAGGCATGGGTGTGAGCAATGCAATGGTGCCTAATGACTTTCCCCAGGGACCTGAGGTCTGATCCCCAGCCAATGGGGACCTTGATTACAATGATCAATTTCATGGTAAAATTTAAAAATTTGCCACAACAACTATACATAGGTTATTTGAGTTGGAATTCTTGGGTTAAAGGAAAGTGTGCACTTCAAATTTTGGTAAACTTCTCTGCAGAAGGGTTATGACAATTTTTCATTGCAATTATCAGAGCATGACAATTCCATTTTCCAACACTGTCAACATTAAGTTTTCTCATTCTCTTTATTCTTTTTATGTGATATGCACACACACAAATGTACTTTATATATTCTTTGGATTACCATATTGACATGAAATGCCATCTCAAGTGTATGGTATGTGATATTTTATAAACAGCCTACATTTGTCTTTTCCCATTTTTATTAAGGTGTTTGTTTCTTTTTCTTGAATTTTACGAGCTCCATATATGATTAACCTCTAGTGAACTGTTCAGTAACCCAAAGAAACATCACAAAAATACTGATTTCTACCAACTGGGAACAATTTTGCCTCATGCAGAGAGCCCTTTGCCAGCTTGGGAATTCTGGTTCTATTTCCAAATTTCAGATGTGAAATCAAATTTTTCAGATGGGGTATTCTGGTGAATATGATTGATATTGGTGAAATTCAGGGAAGAAATCTTCAATATTTTACAATCATTTTTAATTTTTACATGGATAACATTTGGGTCACCCAAATCAGGCTTAGGTAATATAACTAAGTCTCTTGCATTGAAGAATAGAGTCAATCCATGATGTCCTACTGAAAGTAAATGTGAATAAAATCAAGAATATGAATGAACTAGTTTTCTTTCTTTTTCCTTCCTTCCTTTATTTATTTATTGTTTTGGCTATTTATTTATTCATCAGTTCCTGGGGGGTTTCCCCTGGTGGGATTGATCCATATCTAATTAGGGTTCTGGCAGCGATGCAGATCCATGAGGCAGATTTGGCCTTACCTGAGCTCCACTGGGAGTCTGCTGATGGGTGCATATAGTCCTGGGCCTTGCCTGAGTTCTGGAAGTGTCTGCCAGTGGACTGAGATAGTCCTGGGATGAGCCTCAAATCTGGTGAGGGTCTTCTGGACTCAGGCCTACCCTAGGTAAGGACACCCATACGGTTGCAATAGGCTGATCTGGACAGAGCCTGAGCTCCAGAAGAGGTCATCCAGTGGCGGGATGTTCCTAGGCTTACCCTGAGCATGAGCTCAGGAGAGTTTGGCCAGGCAGATTAGATCTAGGCATAAGCTCCTGCAGTGGTTGGCTGGTGGGGGAATGGACCTGTGGCCATTCTGTGCCCAGGATTCCACTGCAGGTCGTCCTCACAGATCTGGGGTGATCCTGAGCTCCCAAAGATGTCTGGAAATGAGTGGAGGAAGTACCGGGCTGAGCCTAAGAACCACAGATGTCAGGTGGTGGAAGGTAGAACCAGGGCTTTCCCTGGGGCCTGGCTCCTGGGCAGAGCTTGAGGTCCAGGTGAGGTGTGCAGGTGGTGGGATGGAACCAGTCCTACACTTGCCAAGGTTCCCGTGCAGGTTGGAGAGGCAATCCTCAGCCAAGCCTAAGCTCCACCTGCTATCTAGCAGTGAAAAAATGATCTCAGTCCTACTACTGGACTCCCACAGGTGTATTAGGATAATCTGGGCTGAGCCCAAGCTCCAACATTAGTCAGCAAGTGAGCAGAGGCAGTCCTGGCTCAGGCCTGAGTCTGGTGTGCATCTGACCATAGATAGAGGTGGTATTGGGCTGAGTCTGAGCTCCAGCGGGGATCAGACACTGGGGGGATGGCACTATGTCTATCCATGTGTGGGCTCCCAAGTAGGTGGACTAGGCTGATCAGAGAAGAACCAGAGCTCCAGAAAGTGTCTGCCTGTGGGGTGAGGCTGTAGAGCTTGTGGCCTGAGCTCTACCAGGGGCCTACTTGTGGCAGTTGATCCCAGGCCTAGCTTGGACCAGGCTCCCACACCTGTCAGCACTGCTGATCTGGGTGGGGTTGAACTTGGGTGACTGATTGTCAGTGGGTAGAGTCATTCATGAGCAGAGCCTGAGCTTTGGTGCCAGTCTCATGATGACTGGATCAACTTGGGCTACCCTGGGCTCTGGCTTTGTCTCCTGCCAGGACACTGAGTTGGATCTGGTTAGAGCTGGAGCTCTGGTGGGATTCTGCAGGTGGCAGGGTGGAACTGGGCCTCCCCTTGCACAGGATCCTGCGCAGGTCAGCAAGGCCAATCTTGGCCATGTTTGAGCTCTGCCTGTGAGCAGAGACGGTCCTGTGTCTGGCCTTAGGGCTGCTTGGGGCCTGCTTGTGGCATTGGTCCAAGGCCTAACTTGGGGCAGGCTTGCTTGCCTGTCAGAGGGAGATCTGGACTGGGGCTGAACTTTGGTGACTGTCTGACAGTGGACAGTCATTTCTGGGAGGAGCCTGAGCTCAGGTACCAGTCTGAAGGTGACTTGATGGACTTGGGCTACCCTAGGCTCTGCCTCTGTCTCCTACAATGTTGTCGATTTGGATCTGGGCAGAGCTCGAGCTCTGGTGGTGGTCTGCAGCTGTCAGGATGGAGCTCAGCCTCCCCTTGCCTGGGCTCTTGTGCAGGTCAGCAAGGAAAATATGGGCTATTTATGAGCAGCAGGGGACTGCATGAGGGTGGTGGTGGTCCTGGGCCAAGCCTGAGCTCCAGCAGGACTCAGACAGTAGAGGAATGGAACATTCCTAACCTTTCCCTGGCTCTGCTGCAGATGCTCCAGCTAGACCTGGGCTGGGAATGAGCTCTGGAGAGTGTCTTGCCTGTGAGCAGAGTCGGTCCTGGGCCAAGCCTGAGCAGAGGTGGAGGTCTGGTGGTGGCCATATGTTCCCAGTGTTACCCTGTGCCAGGGCTCCTGTGCACATCTGCAAGGGTTAACTGGTTGGATGCTGAGATACAGCAGGGTGTCAGCTGTTTGGCAGGAGGAACAGGATCTACCCTGTCAGGACTTCTCAATGGATCAGCAAGTTGGATTGGGGCACAGATGAGCTCTGGCAGAGGTGGGCCTTTGGGCAGAGACTGTCTTGTTTCTGGCCTGAGCTCTGCTCACAGCCTGCTTGTGGCATTTGGGTCCAGGCCTACCTTGGGCCAGGTTCCTGCACCTGTCAGCAAGGCTGATCTGGGTGGCTGCCAAA
This sequence comes from Ictidomys tridecemlineatus, assembly GCF_052094955.1. NCBI lineage: Eukaryota > Metazoa > Chordata > Mammalia > Rodentia > Sciuridae > Ictidomys > Ictidomys tridecemlineatus. The sequence goes on from NW_027521026.1 coordinate 449,358, forward strand.
ATGACTTTTGGTAGGGTAGGCCTTTGGGCAGAAACTGCTAGTCTTATGGTTACTGGATTGCCTTGGGCTACCCTGGGCTAGGACTTCATTTCCTGCCATATCATGGAGTTGGATCTGGGTAGAGCTGGAGGTCTGGTGGGGTTTTGCATGTGGCGAGATGACATTGGGCCTATCTTTGCCTCTGCCTTCAAGCAGGTCAGCGGGGCCAATTTTGGCCGAATTTGAGCTCCACTTGTTGATCGGAGGTGGTCCCGTGTCTGGCCTGAGCTCTTCTTGGGGCCTGCTTATTTCAGCTGGTACCAGGTCTACCTTGGACTAGGCTCTCGTGCCTGTCAGTGAGGCTGATCTTGGTTGGGGCTGAAGTTCTGCAGCTGTCTGTCAGTGGGCAGAGTCGGTCCTGGGCAGAGCCTGAATTCCAATGCAAGCCTCTTGATGACTGGAAGGACAGGCCAACCCTGGGCTCGGGTTTTGTCCTGCCAGGTCTTTGAGTTGGATCTGGGCAGAGCTGGAGCTCTGGTGGGGTTCTGCAGGTGGCGGGTTGCAACAGGGCCTCCCCTTGCCTGGGCTCCTGTGCAGGGTAGTGAGGCTGATCTGGGACTTGTATATGCTCTGGCAGGGTTCTGCCTGTGGCAGAGTGAGTCCCGAGCCGAGTCTGAGCTCTGGTGGTGGTGTGGCGTTGGACATATGCTCCCAGGGCTACCCTATTCCTGGGCTCCTTTGCCCATCTACAAGGCTAATCTGGTGGGTGCCTGAGATACAGCAGGGGTCTGCTGGTGGTGGGATGGACCAGGGCCTATTCTGGGCTTCAGCTACCACTCAGGTCGTTGAGGCTGAAATGGGCCAGGATTGGCCACCAGCGAGGGTTTGTTGGTGGGCAGTCTGTCCTGGTCCAAACCTGAGCTCTGGAGGTAGCTGCTGGAGGGTGGAGGCAGTCCTGAGCAGAACCTGAACTTTGGTGCCAGTCTCAAGATGAGTGGATGGACTAGGGCTACCCTGGGCCCCGTCTCCTGCACAGGTCCTCACGGTGACTCTGGACTGGATCAGAGCTCCTGCAGTGGTCTGCTGGTGGGCAGAGGCAGTCATGGCCCAAGGCTCAGCTCTGGGAAGGGTCAGCCAGTGTTAGGATGGACCTGGACCTACCCTTTCCTGGGCTCCATGCAGGTTTGTGAGGCTGATCTGGGCAGAGCCTGAGTTCCAACAGGTGTCTGCCAGTGTGGGGACGTGGTCCTGGGCCAGACTTGAGCTCGGTGCAGGTCTCCCAGTTGAGGGATGGACACTGGCCTACCCTGTGTCTGGCCTCCTGCCCAGGTCAGCGGGGGCAGATCTGGACTGTACATGAGCTCTGGTTGGTGTCTGCAGGTGAGTAGAAGCATTCTGGGCTGGGCCTGAGCATCCCACTGCAGCTCCAGTGCATCTGGGAAGGGCCTGAGCTCCGGTGGGTATCTCTGGACCTTTATTTTATTCATTTGTTCATAGAAGGTACTGAGAGTCAAACCCAGTGCCTCACACGTGGGAGACAAAGGTTCTATCACTGAGTCACAACCTCAGCCCTATTTGCTTCTTGTTGACCTTTAATCATACGATCTTTTTGTTCTATATCACTTTTTTCATGCATGAATTTGAATTTTAATAAATAACTATTATTTGATATCACCAGTAATGCTTCCCAAGCTGGCCCCAAATCAGACCTTGATCCTCAGCAGGATTACATCCCACACATCCACGTCGCCTCTGGCATAGGTGCAAAAGAGACATAACTAAGACATGGTCCATGACTCTCAAGTTTTGGGAAAAATTGCTTTGAAGAGGTAAAGGGTAAGGCGAAACTTGACAGAGATCTGCAGAATTCAGAGCAGGTATGTTTTTGAATAAGATTTATGTATTGATAGTTTGTTTATTTCCTTTTTGCTGATGTAGATTTATCTGTAATTTGTTTTTCATTTTTATTTTTGGAACAGGGATCAAACCCATGGCTTTGGGAATGAGAGGCAAGCACTTTGCGGCTTTGCCATTGATCGCTTCCCAGCCATTCATTCATTGTTAGCGTGGGAATTTGGGGCTGATTCTATGAATGAATCTACTATGAATATTAAAAAGAGACTGACCAATGGCATTAGTATGTGTCCAACCCAATTAGCATAACTTTGGACCAATAGCATTGGTACTTTTTTCAAGTCCTAATTAGCATAAGTTTGGACCAATAGCATTGGTACTTCCTTCAAGTCCTAATTAGCATAAGTTTGGACCAATAGCATTGGACCAAGTGCTATATAAACCCCTTGAAGGTTGTTCTGGGAAGAGAAGCTGTGAGGCCGTCCAGATTGCTGCCCTCGAGTCTCGCCGGAGCCTCGTCTCGCCGGAGCCTCGCCTCGTCTCGCCGGAGCCTCGCCTCGTCTCGCCGGAGCCTCGCCTCGTCTCGCCGGAGCCGGAGCCTCCTGTCGCCGGAGCCGGAGCCTCGTCTCGCCAGAGCCTCGCCTCGTCTCGCCGGAGCCTCGCCTCGTCTCGCCGGAGCCTCGCCTCGTCTCGCCGGAGCCGGAGCCTCGTCTCGCCGGAGCCGGAGCCTCGTCTCGCCGGAGCTTCGCCTCGCCTCGCCTCGCCTTGCCTCGCCGGAGCCTCGCCTCGCCTCGCCTCGCCGGGGCCTCGTTTCGCCTCGCCGGGGCCTCGCCTTGCCGGGGCCTCGCCTCGCCGGGGCCTCGCTTTGCCTCGCCCGGGCCTTGCCGGAGCCTCGCCTCGCCAGAGCCTCGCCTCGCCGGGGCCTCGCCTCGCCTCGCCGGGGCCTCGCCTCGCCGGAGCCTCGCCTCGCCTCGCCGGAGCCTCGCCTCGCCTCGCCGGAGCCTCGCCTCGCCGGAGCCTCGCCTCGCCTCGCCTCGCTGGAGACTCGCTTTGCCTCGCCGGAGCCCGAGCCGGGGCCTCGCCTTGCCGGGGCCTCGCCTCGCCTCGCCGGAGCCTCGCTTTGCCTCGCCGGAGCCCGAGCCGGGGCCTCGCCTCGCTGGGGCCTCGCCTCGCCTCACCGGAGCCTCGCTTTGCCTCGCCTCGCCTCGCCGGGGCCTCGCCTCGCCGGGGCCTCGCCTCGCCGGGGCCTCGCCTCGCCGGGGCCTCGCCTCGCCGGGGCCTCGCCTCACCGGAGCCTCGGTTTGCCGAGCCGGAGCCGGGGCCTCGCCAGGGCCTCGCCGGGGCCTCGCCTCGCCGGGGCCTCGCCTCGCCGGGGCCTCGCCTCGCCGGAGCCTCGCCTCGCCGGAGTCCCGAGGAAGTTCCAGCGTGCTTTTTTTTCCCGGAGATGGTTCTTCGACTTCGTAGAGGCTGCCGAAAGAAGAAATGGTTGAGGATCTGCTGGGGTCTGCTGCAGCCCTGGATGGAATGGCCCGCCATGAAGAGCTAGGACTCCTCTTTGCTACAGAGGCCTCCCTGCCCCTCGCGGGCAGCGCCTACCTGCCAGCAGAAGCCATGGAGCCTCGTCTTCGAACTCCGGTTTCAAAGGTATTGTTACATTTTAGATAATTAGTCTAAATATTGTAATTTGTAAATTTTAATTTCCAATAGTGAAAATTATGAGATTTATAAAGAATAGAATATTACTTCCCACAGTTCTGGAGGTAAGAAGCCAGAAAAAGTCTGTCCCAATAGTTGTGTCGTCATTTGGCAGAAAAGTAGGAGAGAGTATACCCACTCTTAAAAGCCCTTTTACTTTCCATTTATTTGATGTTGATTTGAGTGTTATTAAACTGTTTAAAGGGACCGAGGAAATGTTTCATTTTATTAATTTTTACTTATTGGTTGTTTTAGTTATAAAATCCGTTTTTAAAGTTTTTTAAAGTTGTTAATGGACTGTTTAATTTTATTTATATGCGGTACTGAGAATTAAACCCAGTTCCTCACACATACTAGGCAAGTGCTCTACCACTGAGCCACAACGCTGGCCCATAAAACTCATTTTGATATAGTCCCTATTTGTATAATTATACTTTATCTTTTTAGAGTTGCATTCTTAGGATGTACATGGAGGTGGGATTCACTGTTTCCTTATGTATACATGGTAAAGCTGTGTCAGTCTTTCCACTGTCTTTCCTTTGCTTATGCCCTCTCCTTTCCCTCCCTTCCCCATCATCTAATCTACTGTACTTCTGTTCCTATCACTGCTCCTGTTGTGAGTTAGCTTCCACATATCAGAAAAAAACCTTTGTCCATTGTTTTTTGTAAACTGGTTTAGCTTCATTAGCATGATTGTCTCCAGGTGAATCCATTTATGGGCAGATACTATAGTCATATTTTTCTGCAAATTGGTATATTTTCTTTAATCAACTTTAAGTTCTACATGACAATGGAATGCACTTTGACATATCATACGTAATACAGTATGATTTCTCATGTTTCTGGTTTTGCAGGATGTAGCATCATACTAGTCATGTATTTGTATATGTACTTAGGATGATAATGTCTGATTCATTCTACTATCCATTCTACCCAATATACTCCTTCCCCTCTCTTCACTCCTCTATGCAATCTAAAGTAAGTGTATACTTTCCTACTCCCCCACCTTCTCATACACTGATTAGCATAAGCATATCAGGGAAAATTTTCAACCTTTTGTTTTTTGGGATGAGCTTATCATTTAGCATGATAAGCTCCATGCATTTACCAGCAAATGTCATAATTTCATTCCATCATATATGTGTGTGTAAAATTGTTTTTTTGTGTATATATATATATATATATATATATACACACACACAGACACACACGTATATGTATACTCATACACACCACATTTTCTTTATTCATTTATCTGTTGAAAGACACCTAGGTTAGTTCCATAGTTTAGCTGTTATGAGTTGAGCTGCTGTAAACATAAGGTGGCTGTGTCATTGTAATATGTTGATTTTAAGTTGTTTGTGTATAAAATGAGGAAAGGGATAGCGGTGTCAGATATTGGTTCCATTCCAAGTTTTCTGAGGTACCTCCATACTACTTTCCATAATAGTTGCACCAATTTGCAGTCCCAGAAGCATGCACCCTTTTAATATTACACCCTTTTAATATTACACCCTTTTAATATTACACCCATTGTAATATGTAATATTACACCCATTGTAATATGTTGATTTTAAGTTGTTTGTGTATAAAATGAGGAAAGGGATAGCTGTGTCAGATATTGGTTCCATTCCAAGTTTTCTGAGGTACCTCCATACTACTTTCCATAACAGTTGCACCAATTTGCAGTCCCAGAAGCATGCACCCTTTTCCCCACATTCTCACCAACATTTATCGTTACTTGATGATTGCATTCTGGATAATCATGTTTGTGACTGGGGTGAGATGAAATCTTTGAGTAGTTTTGGTTTGCTTTCCTCTGATGGCTAAACGTTGAACATTTTTTTCATGTATTTGTTGCTTCTTCTGTGAAGTGTCTGTTCAGTTCCTTAGCCCTTTATTGATTTGGTTATTTGTTTTTTTGGTGTTAGGTTTTTTGAGTTCTGCATATATCCTAGGGATTAATGCTCTGAGGTGCATGTGGGGAAGATTTTCTCCCATTCTGTCGGCTCTCTTCACATTATTGATTGTGTCCTTTGCTGAGAATATGCTTTTTAGTTTGAATCTATCCTGTTTATTAATTCTTGAATTTACTTCTTGGAATGTAGGAGTCTCCTTAAGGAAGTCAGGTCTTAGGCTGTCATAGTCAAGATGTGGGCCTACTTTTTCTTCTATTAGGCACAGGTTCTCTGTTCTAGTGCCTAAATTTTGATTCATTTTCAATTGAGTTTTGTCAAGAGTGAGAGAGAGGGCTTTACTTTCTTTTTTGTTTTATGTGGCTTTACAATTTTCCCTGCACCACTTGTTGAATAGACTTTTTAAATTTAATGTATGTTTTTGGTGCCTTTGTCTAGTATGATATAACGGTATTTTGTGAGTTTGTCTCTGTGTCTTCTGTTCTGTACTGTTCATTGGTCTCTGTGTTGTTTTGGTGCCAATGCAATGCTGTTTTTTGTTACCGTGGCTCTGCAGTACAGTTTAAGCTATACTATTATGGTGTGTCTTACTTCACTCTTCTTGCTAAGTATTGCTTTGGCTATTCTGAATCTCTTATTTTTCCCCATGAATTTCATGGTTGCTTTTTCTAGTTCTGTGAAGAATTGTCTTTGGGATTTTAATATGAATTCCATTAAAATTTATGCCCAAGCACAAATTAGTTAAAACTATGAAAAAGAATCCCAGTTCACCATGGACCTGACAGCTATCTGGTCACTGGTGTCTGTTGAGCCAGCTACTATCTCCTGCACACTGGGTGGTGGCTAAGCTGAGGTTACTTGTTGCATTTCGGTGTTAATGGTGTCTTAGAGTTGAGTCTACTCTGCATGTTGGTGCTGACTTCTAGATTCAGGCACACTTTTGCCACCACACAACCTGGGATACTTTTCTGGGTTTTTTAAACTTAATTGTGTCTGAAAATTTCTTTGGGTCCTTTAACCACTTTGCTTGATCAATGTCTGTGTGCTAGGCACTATACTAGGTGTGGAGTACAGAGTGAATAGGCCAAGTCCTTGCTTCCATGGCACTTAATGAAGTTTGTAGGATAATCATAGCATCTATATCTACCTCAATGTTACTGTGAAACTTAGAAGACGGTATGTCTGTTAATAACTGCAGTGCTGAGGACTGTAATATTGTTGAGGAAATTCACAGACGATTTCATGAGGCACCACCTTGTTTTTGTCTGGGAAGTCAGAGCAATATAAAGCTGTTACTTTTTCTGTAATAAAAACAGACATTGTTTTATTAGTTACACATGACAGTACAATTCTCTTGACAATTCGTACATTTGAATCAAATGGGGTATAATTTCTCATTTTTCTGATTGTACAGGTTGCAGACTCACATTGGTCATACACCTATATATACATACAGCAATAATGTCTATTTTATTCTGCTGCCCTTCCTATCCCCCCTTCCCCCCCTCCCCTGAAATCTCTCTACCCAATCTAATGTGATATACTTCCTTTTTTTTTCTCCTCTCAACATCATACATGTATTCTGTATAATGATGAGGGTCTCCTTCCATCTTCCGTGCAATTCCCCTTCTCCCTCTTTTTCCCTTCCACCTCTCTTTCCTATTTAGTGGTAACCTTCTTCTCAATGCTCTTCCTCCCTATCCCATTTTGAGTCACATCCCTTATATCAGAGAAGACATCCGGCATTTGTTTTTTAGGGATTGGCTAACTTCACTTAGCATAATCTGCTCTAATGCCAACTATTTCCCTGTAAATGCCATGATACTGTTATTTTTTAGTGCTGAGTAATATTCCATTGTGTATAAATGCCACATTTTTTTATCCATTCATCTATTGAAGGGCATCTAGTTTGGTTCCACAGTCTAGCTACTGTGAATTGTGCTGCTATAAACATTGATGTGGCTGTGTCCCTGTAGTATTCTCTTTTTAGGTCTTTTGGCTATAGTCCGAGAAGGGGAATAGCTTGGTCAAATGGTGTTTCCATTCCCAGCTTTCCAAGGAATCTCCATAATGCTTTCCAAATTGGCTGCACCAATTTGCAGTTCCACCAGCAATGCATGAGTGTACCTTTTTTCCCACATCCTCCCCAGCACTTATTGTTGCTTGACTTCATAATGGCTGTTATTCTTATTGAAATGAGATGGTATCTTAGAGTAGTTTTGATTTGCATTTTTCTATTTGCTAGAGATGGTGAGCATTTTTCATGTATTTGTTGATTGATTGTATATCCTCTTCTCAGAAGTATCTTTTCAGGTCCTTGGCCCATTTGTTGATTGGTTGGTTAATTTATTTGTTGTTGTTGTTTAAATGTTTGAGTTCTTCCTATACTCTAGAGATTAGAGCTCTATCTGATGTGAGGGGTGAAAATTTGTTTCCAGGATGTAGGCTCCCTATTCTCCTTACATATTATTTCTCTTGCTGAGAAAAAAACTTTTTAGGTTGAATTCATCCCATTTTTTGATTCTTGTGCTTTAGGTGTCTTATTAAGGAATTTGGGGCTTGCCCCCACGTGAGAAAAACAGACATTTAGCACAGTTTATATCTGAAACCTGTGAACTTCAGGGATCCCTGTGGGTTGCCTGTCTCCAGGTCAGACACACAGTTCTATGCTTACTCAGTACAGGTTTGGAGACCCTTGAAGCTTCTCCTATAACCATGAGAGCCAGTGCTTCATAGTCAGCAGGCCAAGTCTGAGTCTCCAGCTCACATAGATGACATATCCATATGGTGCTGACTTCCCCCCAATCAGTTCATCTCCTTCCTTCACACACTCACTGGCTGCCATTTAGCTGGAAGGCCCTGTTTTATGATGGGAATGTTCTAGACTTTGCCTTAATTGTTCAGAGCTCTTGGAGAGGGGCCTGGCCTTTCCTAATCCCCAGAACACTCTCTGTGTCCTCTTCACATGGTCCTGTTATTACTGGCTGTGAGTGTGCTTTTTGCAGATGGTGGTGTACTGCAAGCTCATACCACATTCATTTTGTGTCCTCTTCCTTACAGCACTTAGCAAGGTGCTGAGAGTTGGTCTGAAAAATGACCCAAAACTTCATGACCATATGGTTAGGAAAACCTAGGGGTTGGAGGCAATGATAGTCTGGAGAGAAACCAATTCCTCCTAGGGAAACACATGCACAATCAAACTTCTTCATTTTAGTAAAACAACATCCTGCACACTAAAACCAAGTAATTCTGGATGGATTTCGGAGAGTTAAAAAAATGAAGGGAAAACAGAAGTAGAACATAAAATTGAATAGTTTTTCAATTTCTGCTTGGGATCCGGTTGTCACTGTCAGATCACACTGTGCTCTAGCTGGGGATCATGAATATATCACATGAAGTGAGAGATGTAGAAACACATATTCAGTTATTTGTCTTGTTGTGACACAGCACATTTCCTTAGTCTTTAATGAGGGAAAAATTACACATTTCCTTTAAATATTGCTCCTAATGAATGCTGTGCTAAGGCTGTTCTGCCTCAGCCAATAAAGACCTGGGCTTTGTTCAGAGGGACCCAGATTTTTAGAAAAAGGCTAAGCAGCAGAGAGAGAGAGACACATATCAAATCAGTTGTCAGAACAGGACTCCACCATGACTGTAAATATTGAGCAATCACTTCTGGTTCTGTGATTTAGTATCTGTGCTGCCTCTGCATCTGGTGGTCTCTAACTGATAAGCTGGCCAAAGCCAGCTTGAGGACACCACAGGTGAAGACTTGGGGATGGTGGAGAGCCTGGCTAGGGTTGGGTTGGACCATTGTGTGAGATGCCATGGAAGATGCATTAGACCAATGGCTGGTGGGTAGAATCAGGAAAAAGTGCTTTCTTCTTGACATATTGATAGAGGAAGGAAGTCTGAATTTTTCCTAATGGCAATCCCCAGGTAATTAGTTGGATATTCAAACTAGGTTTCAAACTCTACTCTTTCATGAGTTTGGAGGGGAAAACTAGTACTTACTATTTAGCTCACTGGGTGTTAACTATCATAGTGTGCACTGGTTAGTTTATAGTTTATAAAATATCACTGCATATCTCTCATTTTAATCAGATTTTAAGTATACACATGTAAAGTCCTCAATGTCAACATACAAACAAAAAATACGAGAATGAGAACCTCCTTCATTTCTCTGCCCATAGGCCATTGTGCTGAATTTAATATCTGTTAAGGAAATACGCATTTCCATATTTTTGAAACAAATATAGGTATGTATTAACATACTTATACTTTTGGAAAGTCAAAATAAGAGAACTCTTCTCAGTTCTCTGAGGATTTAGACTTAATTGATAAACCTCTATGCAGTGTGTATCTTTGTTTTTTTTTTTTACAAAGAGTATGCATGGCTTTTGTAATTGAAAAGCCATGAGACCAAGTTGAAAAAAATAATTGAAGTAGCCCAATTTTGTTCCTTTCAGGAGAGGATTCAGTCCATCCTCTCACTCCTTCCAGAAATGCTTTCTGCTGGGTTGTGAGTGTAGCTCTACGGTGGAGCACTTACACAGTGCAAAAGGCCCTGGGGTTCAGTCCCTGGTGCTGCAGAATTAAGTAAAGCTGAACAGTAGCAAACAGGGCTGCAGTTCTAGCTCTGTGGCAGAGCACTTGCCTAGCTCCTTTGAAATACTGGGTTCAAATCTCAGAACCACATTTAAATAAATAAATAAAATTAAGGCTCATTGGCAAATAAATAAATAAATAAATGAAAAACAATAGCAAACATTTTCTGGAATGCTATTGCACAGTAAAGTGGTGAGTATTGATAACAGTTAGATATGGTATATTTCAACAAGGTGGAAGAAAAGAGCCCAGATGTTTTCACCATATAAAAAGGGGAAATGTTTAAGGAGGTAGGTGTCTTTAACCTGATATAAACATTGTACCTTATTTGGTGTATCAAATCATCACAAGGTACTCCTAAATACATAGAATTTTTACATTTTATATATCAGTTAGCGACAAATTTAAAATATTTTCCATATTCTCTGAAGTTTTGTAAACAAAACATGATTAAAAAGTTATTTATGAATAAATAACTTCTGAGAATCCTAGGCACTCTCATTTTTATTTCATTTTCCATAGGCTCAGTAATACTTCTGTATTTTCTCTAGGCTTTTGGTATTCTCATCTAATATATTTTGGCACACTGTTAAATGAAATTAAAGTCAAGGTTGCTCTTCAGCAGACATATAAGACAGGTTCTGGAAATTGTGTTCCTATGATAAGATGTTAGGATGACACAGTCAGTCCCTCTCCCTGCATCAGATCCCTTGTGATACTCTGAACCCCCATAGATCTACTTTTTCTGAATTACTGGATTATTTATTGTATTTATTATTTGTTGTCTGCTTCTCTTCATCAGAATGGCACCCACAAGGCAGGTGACTATTTTTCTTGTTTATTGATGTATCATAAGCTACTGTGAAACAGTGGTTGGCAAATAAATAGTGGTTACAGTATAAATGGTTGTGTGAGTGAATGCAAAACTAACTACAACTCTAAAATGTGGATCTGGTGAATAAAGATAAGGAATTCTGCCAGGTGACCTGCAAGTAAGAGAGATTGTGTAAGGAAAGCATCATGAAGCACAGGCTACATATTGATACTAAGGATGCTTCAGAAATATTATTGGATTAGTCTTCATTGACTCATGCAAAATTAACTTTAATTGAGTGCATACAGTATGTTACTTGGAGCTGGGAAAACCAAGACAACTGCCGCTGAAGACAGGAGATTTTCTACCTCAGGGGCAAGTCTTTTGGGATAAGGTGTAGATCCCCATCTGAGCTACTCTTTTCCTTGGCTCTGAATGTAGATTTAAATGCAGAAGTACATGGAAAAGTAAATCCCCTTTTCATAACAAATAAGATAACTGGGAATCAGCAGTTTCTTAAAGCAGAAACGATTTCGCTTTCCCTCTTTTCCCAAAGCAGCAGATTTCTGGTCTCACCAATCAACTAACCATGTGAGTTGGGGGAGGAGGCATCTGCATTTGTCACTGGGATCAGTTCCCTCAATCCCAGGGCAGGTGGCTACAGATTCCCCAGTCCCCACCCTGTAACAACTGAAGTTGCAGACAGCCTTCCTTCCAAGAGCACCTTCCCAGTGGGTGATCTGGTGACACAGGGGAACCAGGACTCTTCTGGGATCTAGACTGACAGTTTCCCTGGACCAGGTAAATGCTGCCTGCTGGGCCCTGGCCAGGCATCCTCAGCTAATGGGATAACAGAAACAAAGTTACAGTCCCCTGTCAGGGACAAGAATGAAGGCCAGGGGAACTGGGGCTGTTATTGCTGCAAAGCAGATTTCTCTGACATCTCCCTGCATTTTGCTGTTTTTCCCCAGTGGTGACCAATAATATCCTAAGCTGAAAGAGTTTTGTATTGTCTGGTTGTGCAACAAAGGAAGGAGAAACAGAGGCCTGACCTTGTGTCTCCTATTTATTTCTTCAAAAAAATTTTCTTGTTCTGCATGGGATAGAATCCAGGGCCACACACATGCCAGGCAAGTACTGTGCCCCTGAGCTCCACCCCGGTGCCATCTTCTCTTTCTTTATGCTCCATTCAGTAGTCAGCAGCTGTGCTGGTTCTTACTTCCAGTGCATCCAGAACCTGGCTTCCACTCAAGGCCTCCATTGCTCTGGCCTCCCTGGTCAAGCTGTGGCCTCTCCTGATGGCTGGGATGACCCCAGTGGGCTCCTGGCTTCTCCACCTCTAGATTTCTATCTGTAGGAAAAGACCAGTGGAGGGTATACTTCCAATCCTTTCCTTTTTAAATGAAGCACTGCCACTACTAAAGTATGAATCTGGAATGATCCCTACAGGCCCAGGTGAGAAAGCTTTGATCACAGCCACAGGTGCTATTGGGAGGAAGTGGGATCTTTAAGGGGGAGGCTAGTGGGGAGCTTCCTGTTAAGGGCCTCCTTTCAGGGGACTGAGGAACTCTGGTCTCTTAATTTCCCACTCTCTGCTTCCCAGCCACCATTAAGTGAGTCACTTGCCACCATGCACTGCCAGGGTGATATGTGGTTTCACCCCAGGTCCAAGAACAACAGGGCAACCAACCATGGAGTGAAGCCTGCAAAAGTCAGCCAGAATATACCTTTGTCTTTCTAAGCTGATTACCTCATATATTTGTCACAGTAATGGAAGCCAATGCAAGTACAAAGCAGGGGAGGGGACCACAGAGAAAAAAGTGTAACTTAGTGAAAAATTATGTGGAACACCCTAGAACCAAGTCAAGAACAGCACCTTGTCAGCATCCCACATGGCTGCATCCTAGCCCTAGTCCCTCCTCCCTCCAGAAGTAACCAGCACCAGGGCACACAAGCTCAAGGGCTAAGACAGACACCCCATGCACCACTTGGTATGTCTTTGTGCAGTTCTTGGTTTGCAGGTTCCCCGCCCTGTGTGTCTTTTCCTTGGTCTCTTTGTTATAGTGGCAGGCCCTGGGACCCATGGAGGTCCTCACATCTGGATTTTGCTAATTCATATTTAGAATATTGTACACACCTTCCTTTCTCTTTCTTCCATATCTCTTGCAAAATGTCAGCTGGATGTAGAGACCTGTTCAGAGTAATCTGTGATGCTGAAAAAAGTTCTGAATTTTAAAGTAGATATTGGGACCTGAGGCAAACAACATTAGAAACAAGATCATGATGCTAATGTCCACCAATTGAAGCTCACCAGGCTGTCACCTGTGGTCAGAGTCAGTTTACCTAGATTTCTGGTGGCTCCACAGCCACACAGAAGCATTTCAGAAAGAAACATGGAGCAGTGACCCTTAGAAGATTCTGTCTTCTATTCAATGACTCCAAGATGTGATTCAGGACAGGGTCAAGAAGTGAGGCAGCTTGGTTATTGAGCATCTTAACTACTTTTGTCTCAGGGGTGGGAAGATTACTGGAGAGTCACAGTCCATGTTGGGAAAGAGGTTGTTCCCTAAATGGCCATTTCCCCTTGTTCTGGGCAAACCTGGGGTAGGTAATGCCTGGTAAGAAAAAGGTTGGCTCAGTAATTTCTGTTGCCTCAGAGTCAGTCTCCACATAGTTTTGGATATGACCACCATGTGGTCCCGCCTGAGGTTTTCGTTCTATTAGGAGTGCTTTTGTTGACTTGTGGAGATCATGGACGAGCCACCTATTATCAGAAAGGCCATTTCCCTTTCTGAGTTCCTTTCAGGGTTTAGATGAAAACAGCACTGACTTCTACCCATATAAAAGAGAAATTGATCCAAAGTTCCAGGTTTTCTTGTGCCTCTAATCAATTTTCACATTAGTATAGATTTTTTTTTTTTTGGACAAAGGCCCTTGTTCCTATGTAAACAAGTGCTCCACACATTACCCCAAGGCTGTGCTAAATACCACCATGTATCCAAAGTAAAATGTTTGAAGTAAGCCATACATCTTTGTTTCAAAAAAAAATATTAGTAAAGCGAATACGTGTAAACAGGGATTGAAGTTGATTCAGCAGAGAGAAAACTTGTCCACTGCCACCTATAATCCCATTTAGCAAGAAGTGTGTGCACACAATATCACATAGATGGTAACAATGCAAAGGATAGCCAGAACCAGCATTATGAAGCCATAGACATAATAGATGTGAAAATGAAATACATTTCAATAAAGATAGAGCCAAAAGGTAAAGTTTGTCCCAGGCAAACAATAACTGCATGCTACATAAAATATTTTTTCTCCAGTATAGGACAAGGCACAGCATTGGCACAACAAAGGAAGTTGGGCTGACCTAACAAATTTCAGCCAAGTATTATACCAATGTACAGACAAGCTGAAACAAATGTCAAATAGTAAAAACCTTTATTGAAAGAGGAAGACATAATGAATACAAAAATGAATCACAATTATCTTGGAGTCCAGAGAAATATAGCTAATTAAAATTAATCAGCTAATGAAAATTATCAAAGTATCACTACGTCTTCATTGTTTTAAAGTTTAATTTATAAAATATTCACTAAGAGTGTATCTGTTGACCGCTTAATGTCTTAGGAACAGTAGTTCTTAAAACTTGTGACCTTCCTTCTGCTTTTAAAAGTTATTCAGCACTCAAATCTTTGCTTATGTGAAGATTATCTATAGATATTTATTTTATTACAAATTAAAATTCAGAAGTTGTTAAATATGAAAGTAATTTGTTAATTATTAGTTCATTTAAAAATGACAATGACATATTCATTATATGTCTATCAACTAATGTTTTTTTTAAATACAAGTACATTTTCTGGGGCTAAAGGTAAAACCCAGTTTTGGAGCACATACTGAGCATGGGTGAGGTTCTGGGTTCAATTACTAGGGTGCAAGCCACACAAACTCCCCCAAAATTGCATTTCCAAGACAAAACTATTCAGTGAGAAGAGTGATATTGTTTTTCATATTTGCAAATATCTCTAACGTTTGGCTGAATAGAAGATACCTACATTTTCATATCTGCTTCTACATTTCACAAACCAAGTAGCCTCTGGTGAATGCCAGTGTAAGCTTATGTCAAAAACAATGAAAGAAGTAAACAAGACTTTGGTGATATCATGAAATTACCATGGCAATCTTATGGACTCCCTGAAAAGTTTCCAGGCTGCTCAGTGGTCATAGATCACCTTTTTGAGGAATAATATGTTAGAATGATGGGCTAGGAGAAGCACAGACCTTAGGGTTTCCTTTAGAACATTACATCAACCCTGGGTTGTCCTATTTTCAGTTGTCCAACCCCGTCCCCTTGCCAAACACAGCTTTGTAGGACGCTTCAAAATTTCTAAGGGATTTAAGTGCATTAATTCCATTTCCATTCAAGAGATAATCAATAACTTTCACATATTCACAAATTAATTTTCTATTTAAAAGCTTTTTATGAAAGTAAAAAGCATAGAAATAAGTAATGACAAATTGAAAGTATTATCAAAGCATTTTGAGGTTCGTAGTGAAACCCCTGGATTTTTTATTGTGAAAGAGCAAGGGTCTCCTTCAGGAACTGGCTTTTCCCCATTTGTGTATTTCTCACATTAAGCAATCTGTAACAACCTATATTCACTTGTTTCCTCTAAGAGGATTCTATAAAACCTGGACCTAGGGGCTAGAGCTATGTGCTGTCTTAGTTTCCCAGAAACACCTTGCACTGTTGGCTGTCTTTGCACAGAGGCTGAATTCTTCCTGCAGGAGTAAATCCTTCATTTGGGGACAGAGAAACAGTCTTTCCTCTTATGAATCAGCTGCTTGTGCTGAAGAAGACTGAAAATGAACAAAGATATAATCTAATGTTAGATACTAATAGGTCCTATAAAAAGTTAAGCAAGGTAGGGACAAAGGAAGAGACAGGGCATTTGATAAGTTGGTCAGTGACATTGCTGAGAACTCAGGTGGACATTTGACACAAGATCTAAAAAGATTGAGGGAAAAGTCCATTTTTGAAGTAAGAGCAGTCTGAATGGAAGCCATAGAAAATGTTAATTCTCTGAGGACAGAATTAACTTGACTTATTTGCAGTTGAGGAAACAGCAGGACAAAGTTTGGCTGGAGCTACATGAATGGTCAAGATTAAGAAATGGGGGGGGGGTGCTAATTGTTCCAGGACAGCTCATAAAGTATCATGAGAAGACCATGATAGGTTATCACCCTGCATTACAAAAGTGCAAAAAGCTATTGGGAGGTGGTCAGTAGGAGAGTCTTATTCAAAGGGGCCCATTCCTAGTACAATGGGGATGTTGCCTGGAAGCAGGTAGCCCAGTGGGGAAAGATGTGCTGGTGGCTTTCCCTAGGATACTTACCATAAGGGAAGAGTGTTTTTTCCTAAGCTCAGCATATTTAATTTAATTAATTTAAGTTAATTTAATTAAGTCCCACAAGCACAGCATATTTAATTTCTTTAAAAAATTCCTGAGAAACATTGTTTTCCAGTGCAAGACGTTTGAAATGTTTAAGATTCTTCATTCATATCGAAAAGTGGTGAGAAATAAAGCTTGTGGGACTCAATATGCCATCCTAATATAATCTGGGATTTTAACTGAAGAGTTGAAATGAAACAATCACAAGAATTTAGGTTGTCACACTAATTCTATTTGGCAATTTAGGTAGCAGAGGCTTGATTCTTAGATTCTATCATGAATTCTAGAGTTTAAAAATAAAACCTTTCCTCTCAAAGAGGCCAAATTGCATATAAGTGAAAATGTCTAACAGGGTCTTTCCAGAAGCTTCCATAGCAACTTTCAGGGTTTAGACATGGAATGAAGCCTCTTTTCCATCCCCAGATTCAGTGACATGTTCGTTTAACATGGTTTATTGACTACCTCTTTCATGAAAGGATTTTGAAGTATTTTTCAAACCAATGTATATAAACCCACAAAATTTCCGAAGCATGCTTGGAGGCTGGCCAATAATGTATTGTCCTGACAGTATTAAGAGTAGAGTATCTTCTTATGGAGAATGTACATTTCTTTTCTCTCTAGGGAAGCAAATTTGGATAGAAGTTATGGAGTGTTCTTGGGATTTCTGGGGATCTACGAAGGGTGATCTTTCATTTCAGATTTTCTAATACAATAATCATGTTTCAATAGTCCATCTTTTGTTTACTGCTTTATTTGATGCCATCAAATCTAATTCCCAGTTTGATTTTTTTTTTATGTATTCATACATGTACTTTGGATAATGAGGCCTATCACATTCCACCATCCTTGCTAATCCCCTGACCCCTCCCCTTCCCTCCTACCCCTCTGCCCAATCTAGAATTCATCTAATCTTCCCAAGTTCCCCCACCCTACCACACTACATGTCAGCCTCCTTATATCAGAGAAAACATTTGGCATTTGGTTTTGGGGGATTGGCTAGTTTCACTTAGCATTGTCTTCTCCAATGCTATCCATTGAACTGCAAAACCATGAATTTATTCTCATTTATTGCTGAGTAAAACTCCATTGTGTATGTTTGCCACATTTGTTTTTCATCCATTATCCACTGAAGGGTATCTAGGTTGGCTCCACAGTTTAGCTATTGTGAATTGTGCTTCCATAAACATTGATGTGGCTGTGTCTCTGGAGTATGCTGTTTTCAAGTCTTTGGGTATAGACTGAGAGGGATAGCTGGATCAAATGGTGGTTCCATTCCCCGATTTCCTAGGAATCTCCATACTGCTTTCCATATTGGATGCACCAATTTGAAGTCCCACAAGCAGTGCATGAGTGTGCCTTTTCCCCCACATCCTCACAAAACTTATTGTTGTTTGTCTTCATAATAGCTGCCATTCTGATTGAACTGAGATGGATGGTATCTCAGAGTAGTTTTGATTTGCTAGAGATGGTGAAAATTATTTCATATATTTGGTGACTGATGGATTATCCTCTTCTGAGAAGTGTCTGTTCATGTCCTTGGCCCATTTGCTGATTGGAATATTTGTAAGGTTTTTTTGGTGCTTAGTTTTTTGAGTTCTTTATACACCCCAGAGATTAATGCTCTATCTATATGTGTGAGGGGTAAAAATTTGCTCCCAGGATTGTAGGCTCTCAATTCACCTCACAGATTGTCTCTTTTGCTGAGAAGAAACTTTTTAGTTTGAGTCCATTCCATGTATTGATTCTTGATTTTAATTCTTGCGCTATAGGACTCTTATTAAGGATGTTGGGGAGTAATCCCACATGTTGGAGACGAGAGCCTAATTTTCTTCTATTAGAAGCAGCATCTCTGGTTGTATTCCTAATCCTTGATCCATTTTGAGTTGAGTTTTGTGCATGGTGAAAGATAGGGGTTTAATTTCGTTTTGTTGCATATGGATTTCCAGTTTTCCCAACACCATTGGTTGAAGAGCCTATCTTTTCTCCAATGCATATTTTTGGTGCCTTTGTCTATATAATTATAATTTGTGCATTGGTCTCTGTGTCCTATATTCTGTACCACAGGTCTACCAGTCTGTTTTGGTGCCAGTACCATGCTGTTTTTGTGACTATTGCTCTGTAGAAGAGTTTAAGGTCTGATATAGTGATGCCACCTGCTTCACTCTTCCTGCTAAGAATTCCTTTATCTATTCTGAGTCTCTTATTTTTCCAGATCGATTTCATGATTGCTTTTACTATTTCTATGAGAAATGCCATTGGGATTTTGATCAGAATTGCATTAAATCTGTATAGTGCATTTGGAAGTATGCTCATTTTGATAATATTAATTCTGCCTATCCAAGAGCAAGGTAGATCTTTCCATCTTCTAAGGTATTCTTTGATTTCTTTCTTTAGGGTTCTGTAGTTTTCATTGTACAGATGTTTCACCTCTTTCATTAAGTTGATTACCAAGTATCTTCTTTTATTTTGAGGCTACTGTAAATGGGGTAGTTTTCCTCATTTCCTTCTCAGAGGACTCATCACTGATACACAGAAATGCCTTTGATTTCTGGGTGTTGATTTTATAACCTGCCTCTTTTTTGAATTTGTTTATTAGTTCTAGAAGTACTCTGGATCGTTTTGGGTCTTCTAGGTATATACTGTCAGCAAATAGTGCTAATTTAAGTTCGTCTTTTCCTACATGTATCTCTTTAATTTATTTTGTCTGTCTAATTGCTCTGGCCAGTGTTTCAAGGACTATGTTGAATAGAAGTGGTAAAAGAGGGCATCCCCGAATTGTTTCAGTTTTAAAAGGGAATGCCTTCAAATTTTCTCTATTTAGAATGGTGTTGGCTTGGGGCTTAGCATAGATAGCCTTTAGGATGTTGACATAGATTCCTCTTATCCCTAGTTTTTCTAGTGTTTTGAACATCAAGGAGTGCTGTATTTTGACAAATGCTTTTTCATAGGATTCTTATCTTTGAGTCTATTGATGAGGTCAAGGAAGCCTCCACCAAGATTTAAAATAAAGGCCTGGCAGTTCAACTTATAACAAGTTCAGAATCCCTGTAAGAGGCCCTGATGTGGGTAATGTGGGGAAACTGTGAGATGGAAGCTGAAGCTGCCATAGAGACCCCTGGGATTAAGAGATGTCAGTACTGAGGATCATGAGCCAAGGAATGTTGCTGGCTGAGGATAGAGCAAATCTGAGAGGCCATGGGACAGGGCTGCCCAAATATTTTAGAACACACAAGATACAACCCTGTGGCCCACACAGGACATGAAGATATAAGACTTGTTGGCCCACTTGGGTTTTAGTCTTGATTTGGTCCCATCTCTTCTTTCTATGTGCCAATTTCTCCCTTTTGGAATGGGAATATTTATTCTGTGCCATGTATACTGGAGATCATACTTACATACGTGTGTGTGTGTGTGTGTGTGTGTGTGTGTGTGTGTATAGAGAGAGAGACAAGAACTCACAACCAAGAGGAGTCTTTTGACATGAAGTCTTGGGCAATGATGGAACTGTTAAGGATAAGAGGACTCTTTAAGATGCAATGAGTGTATTATGCACAGTGAGATGGACATAACCTTTGCTAGATCAGGCGTGGCATGTGATGGTTTGAGATTAGGTGTGCCTGAAAAGCTCATTTGAGTTAATGGAGGAATGTTCAGAGGTGAATGATTTCATTATAAGCATGGTAACCTAATCAATAGATAAGTCCTTTGGGTGGATTGATAATTGGCAAGGACCACTGTACTGGGTTGTAACTGTGGAAAGGTGGGGTGTGGCTGGAAGATGGAGGCCACTAGTAGCATGCTCTTGGAGACAATATTTTGACAATTGCTTTTTCATAAGATTCATATCTTTGAGTCTATTGATGTGATGAATTACGTTTATTGATTTCCATATGTTGAACCAACCTTGCATACCTGGGACGAATACCATTTGATCATGGTACAGGATCTTTTTGATGTTTTTGTATTTGATTTGCCAGAATTTTATAGAGAATTTTGCATCTGTATTCATTAGAGATATTGATCTAAAATTTTCTTTCTTTGTTGTGTCTTTGCCTGGTTTTGGAAACAGGGTAATATTGGCCTAATAGAATGAGTTTGGAAGTGCTGCCTCTCCCATTCCAAAAGGGAGAAATTGGTACATAGAAAAAAGAGATGGGACCAAATCAAGACTAAAACCCAGGTGTTCCTTCTTAACTCTCTGCTTTGTGGCCCCCATGAGGTGAGCAGCTGCCTTTCAAACTGTCCTTGTATCCTACTGTTCTGCTTTACCTCTGGCCCAGGGCCATGGAGCTGGCTGCCTATGAACTGACACCTCTGAGACATGAAATGTTCTGCATCACCTTAGCCCCAGAGCAATGCAGTCAGCCAAACATGGACTGAGATCTCTGGAAAATGCAACGCTAGGCAACAGGAAGAACACTGAACACTTTCAATGTGGTGTAGAGAGAAGGATATGTATGTGCTTTGGTCAGGATGAGAGGGAACTCCTCTCAAACAAAATACACATATTTTACCTGAAATAATACCAGAGTCAGGCACTTACTGGCTTAAGGATCCTGTGGGACAGTTCCAGGGACCACTGTAATGGTTCTCTAAATTGATAGTATGGTGGAAAGTATAGAGGAAAAATTGACTAGAGCTATTTGGGGGCAACTGATGGTGGTTTGACTCTGGATGGCTACAGTCATGTCCAGTAGAACCATGGAGATATATTTGGAGCCAAGTGGAATGACTGCCTAAGTAACCCAAAGGAAAGCAGCCTCAGAATGACCCTCTGGAGGGTGACGATAACTGTATGGTGGGTGTGGGAGAAGAAGTAGCACAGAGTCGGGAGAACCCTGAGCTCAGACCAATTGGGGGTGGGGGTCTCTTCACCCTGGAGCCTTCCTTGACCAACCGCCTTGGCCCAAGTCCTTCCTGCGTCATGTGTTCCAGCCACACGTCACAAAGGCTAAACTCCAGTTCAGCCTTTGGTCGAAGGAGGAGCTGGCTTCTCAGCCAAGCTGCTTTGTGCTGACCAGCGTTGGACTAGTGTGGACTTCTGCCTAGTGATGAGCCAAAGGTGCCCTCAGCGGGCAGTCTTTTGACCAAGTGCGGTTGCAGGCCACGCTACAGGGCTCTCTTGGGCCGTCAGACTCCCCTCCGCCTTGCCTGTGAGGCTCCCTCTCCTCACAGGGACCACCCCGCTGCACCTGTCTCTCCACTCAGCCTTGCCAGCAGGAGTTTCTTCCAGGATCCCCGACCTCAGGGGCCTCCTGCTGCTGGCAGGGACAGAGGCCCGCTCCTCTCTTGGGGGATCCTGCTGCCCGTGTCCTGGGGGTCCTTCTGCAAAAAAAAAACCAGTGCTATCCTGGAAGAACTTGCGGATGTTCTGACCCTAAATAGCAGTAAGGATGCGCCCTCCTGGGCGCAGACCACTCCTCCTGCCTTCAGTTCCTCAGCTCATCCACCAAGCTGAGGGGCCCATGAGAGCTGCTCGATGCCCTGCTGGTGCATCTAAGGATGCTGAGCTCAGGGCCCAGGAACAGCTCGAAGAAGGCAAGATCCACCAGGAGGAGGAGGAGGAGGAGGAGAAGGAGGAGGAGAAGGAGGAGGAGGGGGAAAAGGAGAAGGAGGGGAAGGAGGAGGAGGAGGAGGAAAAGGAGAAGGAGGGGAAGGAGGAGGAGGAGGAAAAGGAGGAGAAGGAGGAGGAGGAGGAGGAGGAGGAGCAGGAGCAGGAGGAGCAGGAGGAGCAGGAGGAGCACGAGCTCGACACTCAGGGAGACCTCAGTGCCCTGGAGCCCAGTTCTTGGCCCACAGAGAGAAACAGTATTCCAGAGAGGGCCCAGGTGTCTCCCAAGAACTTGACATATGGGAGCCCTGTCACCTGCAGCTCCCACCGCCCTGCTCAAGGAGTGCTTGTCCTGCTTAAAGCTGAGGGCTTCTTAACACTGGACAAGTGGGCCCAGGAGCTTGTAGGTGAACTGGATCTGCCCACCTCTCCAGCCTCCCAAGCATCCATCCAGGGAGAGCAGGGCCTAAAGCCGACCTGTGTTCTATCCCAGACTTGGCCCTCACTAACTGCTGCTTCCAGGAGGCCAAATAAAAGAAAAAAAGCTCATGCCAGTGGCCCTGCCATCACTGATTGCCTGGCATCAGGATGGGCTGCCCCCACCTGCAAAGCGGCCACTTTTATGTTCAAAAGGCACCCTGAGGAGGGTTCAGAGTGCCAGAAGTAACAACGTGGAGCCTGAGGCAGAGGTCTCACAGGGCAGAAGAGAGGATCTGGAGGACTGCACCACCACTGTCCATTCATCCTCCCCACCTGCAGGCCCTGCCTGGAATGCAGGCGCCCTCCCCCTACCCACTGACCCCTTTCCCACAGCAACCATCCTTGCCAGCAGGCAGTTGGAATTCCAGCCTGCTGGGCCCCTGAACCTACCCATCCCTCCACCTTCCCCCTCATGTAATAAAGATGAGGGGGAAATCCCAACTTCCATTCCTCTGCCTCCTCCCACTAAACCTCCTTCTCCCTTCAGCCCCAGTCCCCAAGTTGGAGTTACCCCTAATGTGTTTCACCCAACCACACAACTGTCAAGACCTGTGATACCTCCCAATTTCCACCTCCCCATACCTCATACCCAGGTCCCTTTCCCCTCCAATCCTACCTCTTCCAGAACTGAATCCCCAACCCCCATGTGTATTGATTCTCCTCCTTTCTTCTTTTTATCCTCCTCCTCCTCCTCTCCCTCCTTACCCTCTCCCTATTCCCTCTCCTCCTCCTCCTCCCCCTCCTCCCCCTCCTCCTCTTTCTCCTCCTCCTCCCCCTCCCCCTCCTCCTCCCCCTCCTCCTCCTTTTTTCCTCCTCCTCCTCCCCCTCCTCCTCCTTTTTTCCTCCTCCTCTTTATCCTCCTCCTCCTCCCCCTCCTTCTCCTTTTTTCCTCCTCCTCCTCCCACTCCTTCTCTTCCTCCTCCTCCTCCTCCTCCTCCTCCTCCTCCTTTTTATCCTCCTCCCCCTCCTTGTCCTCCTTTTTATCCTCCTCCTCCTCAATTTCTTCCTCCTCCCTCTCGCCCTCTTCCCCCTTCCCCTTCTCCCCTTCCTCCTCCGCCCCCTCCCCTTCTTCTCCTTTTTCTGCTACTCTTACTACTTCTCCTCCTCCCCCTCTTTCTCCTATTCCTTCTCCTCCCCCTCCCACTCTCCCTTTTCAACATCTTCTTTTTTCTTCTCATCCTCTCCCTCCTTCCCCTCCTCCTCCTCCTCCTCCTCCTCCTTTTCCTCCTCCTCTTTTCTCATCCTGGCCCTCTTCCTCCTCCTCCTCCTCCTCCTCCATCTCCTTTTCCTCCTCCTCTTCCTCTTCCTCCTCCTAATGTTCCCTTTCCTTTGGCTGGTCCTCCTCCTGCCCCTCTTCCTCCTTCTCCTCATTCCTTCCTAAGATACACTCCTGTCCCTTCCACCCACAACCCCAATACCCAGGGCCAACACTCCGCCCCTCCAACCCTCATTGCCATGTCATCTTCTCTCCTTTCCCAGAATCCCGCTGTGCTGCCTGAAGACACGGCCATGGACACTACCCCCCCTTCCATGGTGGTCATTTTCAAATCTTCTGTGTCCAGTGACAACTCTGGCCCACACCGCAGTGTCCATGGCCGTAGGCAGCACAGGCAGCCAGCAAAGGGACCAGTCCTCCCAGGCCCCCCAACCCTTCAGTTCTCCCAACCCAACCTCAATTTTTCCCATTCCTTTGTCCCACCATCCACCCCTCAGCCTACATCTGGTAACCCTCCTGGACAGCAAAGAGCCTCTCTTCCCAATGCACCCATGGTTACCATGCTGCCAGTGAAGGTCCACTTACCGGCCTCCACCCTGACACAGAGGGCCTCTGCACCACCAACCTCCCAGGCTGCCAATGAAGAGCCCATGGATACGACTCCTTTTTCGAAGGCTGTCATGTTCTAGTCACCTCCTGCCTGCCAAGTTCTTAGACTGATTCAATTTGGTAAGCATGGCAGACACGTCGACAGCTATTTCTATTTTTGTAGGCCTGGTGCCACATATTTGGGATTTGATTTCTGCTTGCTATTTCTTCCCAATGTTACTTTTGAGGTAAAATGTGCTTTGCAAATGTTGGCTTTTGACATAATAGCTGAAGGCATAATTACCAATGCAGCAGCACATGTGTGTATACACACACACACACACACACACACACACAGAAATGCCACAGTCTTTGCCTCTAAGTTTCAGAAGTAGGCAAACTTGAAAATTTTCTAAAACCATAAAGGAGACTAAAGAGATGTGGTAAGTGTATGAACTGTGGGAGCCTGGACTTCAATCAAGCATGGAGGATGACAACAGGACAACTAAGAAATTGGGCTATAGACTGGAGTAAAGTATTGTGTCAAAGTTAGTTTCCTGAATGTAGGAATTTTCCAGGGTTATGGGAGAGAATGTGCTGTCCTGGAGAATTCACAGCAGAGTAAAGCATTAAGTGTACAGGGGTATGAGACACACATACTCTTCTCAAACTGTTGGGAAAAGTGTAATTAGGGAAAGAGGCAAGATAAAGTACATGTGGAAAAATGTGAAAAGTCTGTGACTCCTCCTAGAAATTCCAAATAACTCTCATGGAGAGACAGGAAATAAAGTTCGTCCAGGAAGTTTCAGGGGTCTTCCCTCCCCCACTAGGAAGAAAAGTTTGGCATTCATTTTCAAATACAGTGACTTCAATAATTCACATGTATAGATGAATCTTCCAACTATTATAATATAGACCTGTCTCCCTCATTAATGATATATTAAAATCTTTAAAAGCTGTTGCTCAACAAGATTGGTTCAATAAGATTGGTTATATCAATTAGGAAAGGCCTTATAAAAATTCTCTTAACAGTCTTCTGGAATTCTTAAGTTTGAAAATCCTGCAGAATGAAAAGAAAACATCTAAAATGACTATAAAGCATAAATCACAGTGGATTGGAACTGATGAAGAATGAGTGCATGTTGTGTTTACATAGAAAGCAGAATTGGGCTTTGCAGGAGGAAACGTGACCAGGCCAGAAACAGGGCAGCAATGAAGTTATGTAAGTTGTCAACAGTTTGATAGCACCATGATTTTGACCATGAAACTCTTCCATGATGTGTGTCCTCATGAGAACCCTGAGGTGCCGGTTTCCATGACTCTGTACACTATGCTTTGCTTTGCTTCACATTCTCTATATTGAAGAACCTGGAGTAGAGCAGCTTTCTATTTCTCAAAAACATTACATTTATCTCTCATCTCATCCCCCTAATATTTCAGGTTGCTTAAAAGATAACAAAATACTATTTGATAACATATGTTAGAGGAGGAGAAAATGCAAAACTAGAGGTAGAAACATAAACAAGGAGTAGAAAGAGGCCACTCTGTAAATGCTTGCCATAATGCCATTGACCTTGTTCTGAATAAACTTGGGGTCAATTGAAGGTATTTTTTGTTTGATTATTTTTCAGGTTTTATTTTATTTTTATTCTAATTTTTATACATGACAGCAGAATGCATTACAGCTCATATCACACATATATAGAGAGCACATTTTTTCATATCTCTGGTTGTATACAAAGTATATCCACACCATTCGTGTCTTCATACATGTACTTAGGGTAATGATATCCATCTCGTTATGCCATCTTTTTTACTCTTAGGCTCCCTCTCTTCCCCTCCCACCCCTCTGCCCAATCTTGAGTTCATCTAATCCTCCCATGCTCCCCCTCCAAATCCCACTATGAATCAGCCTCCTTATATCAGAGAATATATTTTGCATTTGGTTTTGGGGGGATTTTCTAACTTCACTTACCATTATATTCTCCAACTCCACCCATTCACCTGAAAATGCCATGATTTTGTTCTCTTTTGTTGTTGAGTAGTATTCCATTGTGTACAAATACCATATTTTCTTTACCCATTCATCTCCTGACAGGCATGTGAGTTTGTTCCATAGTTTAGCTATTGTGAATTCTGCTGCTAGAAACAGCAGAATTCACAATATCTGATGTGGCTCTGTCCCTATAGTATGATGCTTTTAAGTCCTTTGGGCATAGACCAAGGAGTGGGAGAGCTGGATCAAATGGTGATTTCATTCCCATTTTCCCAAGGATTCTCCATATTGCTTTCCATATTGGCTACACCAATTGGGAGTCCCATGAACAATGTAGGAATGTGCCTTTTTCCCACATCCTTGCCAACACCTATTGTTTGTATTCTTAATAGCTGCCATTCTGACTAGAGTGAGTATAAATCTTACATTTCTCTAATTGGTCAAGATGTAGAACTTTTTAAAATACATGTGTTGATTGATTGTATATCATCTTCTTAGAGGTGTCTCCTCAGTTCCTTAGCCCATTTGTTGATTGGGCTATTTGGTTTTTTGGTGTTTCATTTTTTGGGTTCTCTATATACTGTAGAGTTTAGGAGTCTATCTGATGTGTGACTGGTAAAAATTTGATCCCAAGATGTAGGCTCTCTATTCACCTTGCTGATTTTTTTTTCTTTTGTTGAGAAGATTTTTAGCTCAATAGATCCCTTTTATATGATTTTAATTGTTCCACTATAAGTTTC
Source organism: Ictidomys tridecemlineatus (assembly GCF_052094955.1). NCBI lineage: Eukaryota > Metazoa > Chordata > Mammalia > Rodentia > Sciuridae > Ictidomys > Ictidomys tridecemlineatus. Next base: position 476,251 of record NW_027521026.1, read on the forward strand.
TTATGAGGGAAGCTGGTGCTTAATCCAACATGATGGAGATTTTTGCCTACTTTTTCTTCTAGTAGATGCAGTCTCTGTTTAATTTTGATCCACTTTGCATTGAGTTTTCTGCATGGTGAGAGATAAGGGTTCAATGTCATTTTGTGGCATATGGATTTCCAATTTTCACAGCACCATTTGTCAAAGAGGCTATCTTGTCTGCAATGTATGTTTTTGGTGCCTTTGTCTCATATAAAATAACTGTAATTATGTAGGTTACTCCCTGTCTCCTCTATTCTGTACCATTGGTCTATGAGGTGATTTTGATGCCAATACCATGCTGTTTGGGTCACTATTGCTCTGTAGTATAGTTCAAGGTCCTCAGCCTGCCTTCTCTCATTCATGCTCCCTGAGGGCAGAATATGTAGGTCACTGTAGTGCAGTCCCAGTAGAGATCAGAGCTGTGAGGGGGTGTCAGTGATGTAGCATGCAGCAGGGACAACAGACACCATGCAATAGGGCCCATGGAGCATGTCCCTGTACTGGTCCATAGTAGAAATAACCCATATGAGTGCCAGGTCAGAACTTTGTCTTTTCCATTTATCTTAGTTGGCAAACACAGGGGTGCTGAACTCTCTTTGCTTTTGGATATAGAGTGACACAAGATTCCAGCAAAAAGCAAAAACTTGTGAAAGGACACATTTTATTCAAAATCTTTCCATTAGTCTGGCCTCCTATAGTTTCACTCAAGGGACCATTCTTATTGCTCTCAGCATGATTTCAATGGACTTTTTGCATCACAGGACAAATCGTATTTGAACAGGACACTATAAAGTGTTACAGTTTTCAATATGAGGTGTCCCACACAAGCTCCTGTGTGAGACAATGCAAGAAATATTTGAGGTGAAAGGATAGAGTTACAGGAGCTTTAATGCATGCATAGGATTAAATGAGAGACCAGTATAAGCTGGTAGGTATTGGCTAGAAGTAGTAGTTCCATGTGAACATGCCTAGGGTTTCCATTTTGTGCCTGGTGAATTGCCACCTCTGTGCTTCCAAGTGGCCATTCCTGAGCTGCTTTCTTAAACAACACTCTTCTGACAGGATGTTTGGCCTCATATTGTGCCCAGAGTTAGGAACACAGCTGACTATGAATTACCTTTGAATCCAAGAAAGATAAATTTTTCCTCCTCTAATTATTCTAGTCATCTCTTTCATACAGATAAAAAAAAGCCACCTAGAATAGAAATAGGTGTCAACAGGTGAGTTGTTTGCAGTGACTTGCCTAAATATTTGGTTCAGAAACTTGTGGGGACTTTGGTAATTGGGATAGATACTTTGAATAGTTTAGAGATGTAAGCTGGAAAAGCTCTGAACATTGTTAGTGAACTTATCATATGATTCTGGTGGAAGCTCTAAACAACAATGCTGATAGGATTGTTGGTAGGAAACACTGTGCTCATGAGTTTGCACAGGAGGAGGATTCTGCTGGAAAAGGGAGTAGAAGACATTTATGTTACATTCTGGCAAAGATGTTGTCTACTTTATGCTTATGTCCTATCACATTCCTGTGGTTAAATTTAGAGGTGATATACTCATTACTCTGATGGAAGAAATGTCAAGGAAGCACAGAATTCAAGCAATGATATGGATGTCTCTAGCAGCTTTTATTCATGGAGAAAGTGGAGCACAAGGAAGAGTGTAAGCTTTCATTTTGGTCAGAAAAGGGGGAGTAATTCTGGGCCTCAGGAATTGTGGTTGTTAATGCATTACAGTCACCAAAGAGATTCTAAAAAATTACACAGACACAGTAGAGAAGTAGCTTAAGGTCATTTCAGGAATTGGCCAGATTCACAAATCATGTTCACAAGTTATGAATATACAAATTCCACTGAGAAGAGAAACTACTAGGAAGTTTGTTCTCCATGCTCACTCAGCCACACAAAACTTGCCCCTTCCATGGTCCTCAGAGGCTTGGCTACTGCTTGAGATGGGGACAGACACTGGCTTCAAGCATGTGGTGCTGGTTCTGAAGGAATGCAGAATCCTGGAGTTAGATGGTCATAAAGGCTTCCATAGGATTGCAAAAGTCGGCCTGGAAGGTCAAAGTGTAACAAAGTGAGAATTCATGTAAGTAGGCCCTGAGAGGATCATGTGTGTAGTTGTAGAAGGAAGTTGAAGCTTCAGTAGTGACGCCGGGGACTAAGAGATGCTGGCAATGTGGACTATATGTCAGGAGATTTCTGGCTAAGGATACAGTTAGCCTATGTGAGAGGACATGGGTCAGGGCTGCCCAAGTCCTTTGGAGCCCACTGTCCACAACATGTGCCCAGATGCTGAGCATGGAGAAAGAGGACTTGTTAGCCCAACCACATTTAGGTTTTGATCATAGCCAGCTTTACTTTCTGTGTGCCTATTTCTCCCTTTGAAATGGAAATACCTACTCTGTGCCACTGTACCTTAGTTATACATGAGTTGATTTTGATTCCTACAAGGTCTGAAAACCAAAAGTCTAATTTGAGTCCCAGAAGAGACTCTGAACTTGCAGTTTGGGGCAATGCTAAAACTATTTAGATTTGGGCATCTACTGGAAATATACTGCACACATTTTCCAGGGTGAGATGTTAATAGCTTTGGGGGATCATGGGTGGCATGTAAAATTTTGGAGTTCAGTGTACCTCAAAAGCTGAAGTGAGTCAATGTGGGAATAATCAGAGGTGAAATTATCACATTATGAGTTTGGTGCCATAATCCATGAATGAATCTATTGGGTGGATTCATAATTTGGAAGAAGTGCTGCATTGGTTGGTAAATGGAGAATGTGCGTGTCTGGAAGAAGGAGGTCACTGCGGGCATGTCCTTGGAGATTATATTTTGTCACTTGGTCCTCCTTTCTTTCTGCTTCATAGAAGCCATGAGTTTAGAGGCTTCTTGCAAACTACCCTTCTTCCATGATAGTTTTTCTCACATCATGACCAGAGCAATGGAGCTGGCTTCCCATAAGCTGAGACCTCTGAAACTCAAACTTTCTTCATCAACATGGGTCAGAGCAGAGCAGACAGCCTAAAATAGACAAGGAGATCTCTGAGAAATGTTGCCCTTGGCAACAGCAAGAATACACCTATCTACAACCATGCAGCAAACTCAATGCAAACTCAATGCAAAGTGGATCACAGCCAGTGCAATATGGCAAGGAAAACAAGTGACAAGGCCCAAAGGAGCTTAAAAAGAGAATACAAAATTTTTGTTTCAGATGATATAATTTATGGGTTTAGAAATCCAAGAGTCCAAATAGTCAGAATTAGTAAATAAATATTGCAAGAATAATATAAAACAAATAATAAAATTCAATATGTCTTGGCGTATCAGAAACAAAAAATGCATGACAAAAATACTAAATTGATGTATTTTCTGATAGCATCAAATAAACAAATACCTAGAAATTAATGTAATGAAAGATGTATATGACCTTTATGATAATGCAACACAAAGCACAGGTGGTAAAATGTTAACTGTTATGGTGAGATAAAATTTTTATAGGCACATAGAAACTTTTATGGAAATTTCAACATTCCCACGTTTTATTTTCTTTCACGAACACATTAAATTAGAAATAGAAAAACCCAAACCAAAGTGGGTCCTTCACAGACAGTTTGAAAATAATTATGATTTTTTTAGAAGAGTCCTACTTACAAAAGGAAACATCCATATTTGTTAATATAAAAATGACAGTCCTCCTTTAATTAATAAATAGATTGAATGTAATTTAAGTTAAAATTCCAAGAGCATATTTGAGTGTGTAGAAATTGAGACCTGAGTCTGAAGGTCATGTGGAAATGCAGATCCCAGGGAAGAGCCTAGGCAGGGGGAAGCCACAGTGGCCTCCCTGCACCACGGAGGCACAGCTCTTTATCAAAGGCTGTACAGGACATGGCTGCCAGTTTGGACAGATGCAGTAGGACCACAACTGAGGTTCTCCAGACAAGCCCACACCTGTGCAACCACCTGACTACAGCAAAAGACACACTGCACATGCAGAGTGGGAGCAAATGGCATGGTCTAGTAGCAGCCCTAAGTGGCTCCTGTGGTGCGTCCCTCCACATGCAAATGGCAGCCAAAGAGGGACGTTACCATTAATATCCCAGGTTAGCAATGCACTGGTACCCAGAACCTAGAAGGACATCTTCATGGGGCTCTGAGTAACTAAAACCTTATACTTGGTGCTAAAATCGTGAAGCATGAAGGATAGAGAAGAGCTGGGTCTGACCACTTCCCGGCTAAGAGCATCCATTCCCAAGAAGACGCATTCATGTGGTGGAAGACACACACACAGTGAGGCAGGAAAGAGTGGAATCCACATGGCACATGTGCCCAGGTCCTAGGTGGAGTGTGTGTGAGTCAGTCAGAGGTGCAGGTGGCTCAGAACGTCCTCGACCTGGGACCCTTCATGAAAGCCAACATCCAAATGGTCGAAAACACACACGGGGGTCTGCTGCACTCCGTTGGTCATCAGAGGGATGAAATGACGCCATCATTCAAAGCCAGTGCACGTCCACCAGGAGGTCCAAATGTGGACGATGGGCAGGAGCAGGCCTTGACCTAGCCGCGGAGTGGATGAGGCTCATGTGCTGCTGGTGAGCATGCACTGGGAACAGCCTGTTTGGGAGAATCTTTGCTGAAGTTCTCCACAGCTCAACAAGCCCATATCTTACACAAGAAATTTCATTCCTCCTTTGGCACCTCAAAGACGTGCACACGTAGATTCTTCAAAAGATACATCAAAAGCTTGTACCGGCATTATTCACTATGTTCGAGCTAGAAGTATCCCAGATGTCCATGAATAATGGAAAGGAAACATCACGCTCCGTGTATTGCACAATGGAGTGCTCGGAGCAGGAGAGCCCTCGCCTACGATGCCCAAAGCACCTCAGCTGCTCGTGCTGGATGAAACCTCAGGGCACAAAGGACAGAGAGGCAGAACTCCCATGGAGTGGGCAGAAGTGGGCTTCCCCAGGAGGCAGGGACCCGCATCGTCCTGACCTCAGTGCTGACTCCTGCAGGAGGGCATCCAGCTGGTGGAGGGTCACGCAGCAGTGCATCTAGGTTCCAATCCCCCTTCTGTGTGGGTGCCAGACTTCAAAAGTTCATGGACAAGTTAACCCCTCTTTATGTCAGAAAGCATTTCCTAAATTCAGAAGATAACTGGGCATCTTTACCAAACAAGAATGTTTATTAAACAACAACAAAAAACTAGAAATACCCAGAAAAAATGAATCTAAGGTGGAGCAGCTTAGAAACAGTCCCTTGAAGTAGGGAAAAAAATGAGATATAAAAGCTGCCAACACTTCTGTTCAGTTTTATATTGAAAATACCAACCAGCACAAAAATGATAGAAGGGTTTAGCAACAAAATTCAAGAAATCTGAGTTGAAAAATTTAATAATCAAGCATTGATATTTGTTTATTAATGGTCATTCACGTGCCCCACTCATATAAGATGTTAGCAATAGGGAAAGCTATGTTAAAATCACAATTTTTCTATAAATTTTAAAACTGCTGGGGCTAGGGATGTGGCTCAAGTGGTAGCGCGCTCGCCTGGAATGCATGCAGCCCGGGTTCAATCCTCAGCACCACATACAAACAAAGATGTTGTGCCTGCCGATACTCTATCTATCTCTCTACCTTTCTCTCTTTAAAAAAACACTGCTTTCAAATAAAGGCTTATTTTTAAAAATGCCATCTGGTGGATAAGAAGATCTACCAGCATAAAGCTGTCAATCATTCCTAGTGTGATATGATCTTTAGATTCAAATCACTTTCCCCAAATACCTAAAAAGGATATTAATAGAACTTTAAGATGATGCTAAGATTCATACAGAAAAGTAAAGGTATAGGAAATCCAGGATGATTCTGAATGAGATGGACGAGGAAAGGAAACAGATTTGTTTTCCTCCACTTTTACAGAAAGTCCTAATATTCTGGTAAGGAGTCACGGGGGTGAGGGGGAGGGAACATAAGATATGGATCCCAGAAGCAAACTCATATAAATGAAGCTTCAGATTATGATAGGAGGAGCACCTTAATAAATAGGAGAAAATGGGGCTGTTGGTAAGCAGAATGGAAAATAAAATGAACCCCTACCTCACTCCATAGACAAAACCAGCTCCCAATGTATTTATTTAATGATGGCAAAAACAAAACTGCCAATCTTCTCATAGAAAAAAATAACTGAGTTTCTTTTGGAATTCAGAATAGGGAAAGATTTATTCAATGCACTAATAAAAACTAGAAATAAATAGATTAGTGTATTTAATTAGTTTTTATTTAAATGTTGTATACAGGCAAACGCATACAGGGCCAGAAGATGTAGAAGAGACCTCAGCCTTGTTAGTAAATGGGTCCCTTTCTACACACATTTGATTGACAAGTTTGCTAAATAACAACTGGAGGATGGGAGTGCCCAGGGTGCTCTCTTTGTTTCAGGTGGGAGATAAAATTGTGGATCCCCCATGAGAGCAGCTAGCATTAGCTTTTGGAGGTGACTATTCAGACGCTCCCTGGCCCTCAGGTCTGTGTGCACATTCCAGGAGGGGCTCACAGGCCTACAGCAGCCGTGGTTTCCAGGGGTGTCATGTGAGTCCCCAGCTTGCCCTGTGAAGCCCAGGACGCTCTTCCTCTACCTCAGTTCTTCAGATTGCCCTGCAGGGTCTCAGCCTTGGAGACCTCTGGGGGTCCAGGCGTGCTCCTGTTCGCGATCCAAATACAGCACTTCTGTTCTGCTGGGCTGACATTCCAGGGTCCTGGTCCAAGTGACAAAATGCAGGTTGAGCTACTTGTACCTGCAGCGCAGGACATAGGGCCCTGAGCAGGCCCTAAGGTCACACACAGGCAAGGTCTTCCTGACTGGGTGGGCTCCTCCTGGCCACCGTGTGGCTAAAGGTTTTCACACAACTCGGGACACAAAGGACACGGGTAAAATGAGAGCAGGCAATGGCAGGGTCCCCATTGACAAGGGACCAAAACAAGGACACAAAAGAACTGGAGATGCCAGGCCCTGGTAGGAGGCCCAGTTCTTGAAAATCACCTCGGAATGTGGAAGGGGTGCAGGATGGTCTGAGAGGGAGGAGCAGTGGAGTAGAATCCAGAAGCACCATGTATCTCCCCACGTTGATCATCCTCCTTCAGGGAGGCTTTTGATCAATGGAAACATTTGCACAGCAATGAACGCGGGAGTTAATCCTGGAACCAATGAAGACTGGTGCTCCTGAGGACTGCATTTTATAGAAGTCGGTGCCTCGTGATGTTAGTCTCACCGTGGGCAGCGTTCTTTGTAAAGTAGGATCCTCATGTCCATTTTCCTCCCAACAATTCGTAAGACGCAGCGTGTACTTGATTTCTATACCTTTAAGCATTTGTGTTTCAGTTGAGGGGCATCTATATTTATCAGTTTCATTAGAAATATATGATTGAGTTGCATGTTTTTTTTTATCAGATTGTTGACCCTTCAAACTGAACGTCTGCCATTGGGCCTTCCTTAAAGTAAGCAGGTTGACCCTCCATGTCGGCAGGGTCTGTCCAGGATGCCTACCATCTAAGCCGGGACCCTTACCACCTGGGCACATGGGACAGGACAGGGGAGGGAGACCAGACCTTTGGGCAGGGAGGGTCTCCTGGAGGCTGAGGCTGCAGCTGGGAAGAGCTCAGCTTAGGTGACTGGGGGAGGTGGGAGGAGGGGCTCGTCCTGCTCCTCAGCCCCTTGGACTTCTCCTAGTGGCATGCCAGCTGCCCCACGGAGCCAGGCGCCTATGACCCAAGGCTCCCCCGGAGCCTGTGCACCAAGCTCCATGAGCGAGGCCCTCTCCACAGCTGTCTTGAGCCAGCTCCTGCCAACAGAGCCACAGGGGGGCTCTGGGGGCCTCGGTGCCCCGTCAGCAGTGGACCTGGCCATCGGCAGAGGCCTGGCTTACAAGGGAGTTGTTTTCCCAACAGCCTCACCAACCTGAACCAGCAGCCAGGAGAGCTCCTGAAGGGCAGTCGGGGCCTTGCACCAGCCTGAGGCAGGGGCGAGGTCTGGGCCTCCTCGGAGGCTGCATCTGAGCTTCAGCAGGGCTGATGGACGGCTGAGGGGACCTGGGAATCCATTTCCCTGCTGTGCTCATAAGGCTTGATAAGACTGTGCCCGGAACAGGGAGCCACCTGCCCCTTGCCCCCAGCTCTGCTGGCACCAAGGGAGGAAGCAGCTGCGGGTGGGCGCTCATGGCTCCCTGGCTGCCTTCTGGGAGAGGGCTCTGACTGGAGGCCAGACTTCCTTCCCTGGACAGCAGTGGCCACCTGTAAAGTCAACGGCCTGAATTTTCAACCAAGCATCTTCCATCTGTCCCAGCACGCTGGCACGTCCAAGTCGGTCAGCTTTCAGAGTAAATGTGTGTCTGCCAGGACGGCTCCTCGTCATGCTGGCAGGAATAAACTGAGGATGCTTGTCCAACATGCTTTGAAGTCTGGGGTCTGCACAAAACCTTCCCTCAGGTCATCCTCCCCCAGGCCACTGGTGGAAGGTGGCTCCTGGCCAGTGTCTGGCGGTGTCCTTGGCAGTCTCCCTTTCAGGCAGGGGTACTCTGGAACTGTCATGGCAGCTGACAGAGCTGCCTGGGAGGGCAGCCTGCTCCAGCTTGGGCCGCCTCTCGCCTCGCTGTGTTCACCTGGAACCCGTGCTGTGTTCAGGAACGGCAAGGGAAGGCCGAGGTTGGACCTTGTTCAAGCCCACTGTAGAGACAGGACTTACCATTTCCCATGCGGGCCCAGGCCTGCCAGAGCCAGCAGCTGCTCCACAGTACGATGGACGGCCTGCTCCCGTGACCCTGCGCCCACTGGCTGCACCCAGGAAAGCCCAGGAGTCGCCGGCTACCTACGTGTACTCTGCCTCCACCCTCCCAGAGGAGACCCTTGGTGGCAAAGCTGTGGCCAGGCCTGGCATCAGGGGAGGGGCCTCACAGCTGCTCCCAGGTCCCCTCACCTCTGCTGAGCTGGCAGTTCTGGGAGCCACCAAGGACAGGGTGGGGACACAGGCGGGGCCTCATGCCTGCCCCAGGAGCCAGCTGCTCTCACACTGGTGTGAGGACCCTCTCTCAGGGTGGCTTCACACCACTGGGGGTGAGCATAGCTTCATCAGGGAAGTCCTGCCTGCAGAGAGGGTGACAGTCTCGGTCACAACGGGGTGTTTCAGGGTCAGGCTCCAGGCCCTCCTGGCCCCTGGGACCCCTCTTGGTCATCTCATCCTCAGGAGCCACTCCTACAGGTGACACCTGAGGATGGGGACCACCCATCTGTTCAGGCACAAAGCCCAGGAGGAGGGAGGCCCTCAGTGTGCAGCAGATGGACAGACAAGCAGCCCCAGTGTTTCAGCCAGTTTGTCACCACTGTCACCACCCAGCCTGGAGCTGGTGGCAGGATGGCCTCAGGCTGCCAGGATGCAGGCACGCCCCTGGCCTCTGCGGAGCTGCCCGACATGCCTGTTCACCTAGCTGCTTTTCCTGAAAGAATGTTCGTCCCACACTCTCCCGTGTCTGCGGAGGCTCATCTGTCACAGCATCAGATTGTGGGACACCGCTGGATACTTTGTAGACAAGGCCCTCTCTGGACACTCGGCCTCCTTTCCCAGGCGCTGGCCCTGGGCACAACTTGGGCTCTATCCATGGGGAGCTTGACACTGTCCTCCCCTGGGCAGCTTGGCATAGCTGGCATCATGCCTCTGTCCCCACTCAGAGCTTGTCAGGTGACCAAGGGTGGACAGACATTGCTCACTTGGACTCCGGCCAGCACAGCGGGCCTGGTTTCCTCTGTGACTTTCCTGATGGTGCAGGATGGTCCTCCTGGGGCTCCCATGGCTGGAGAAGGACAGGCAGCGTGGAGGCTGTGCTTGGCTATGTGCACAGTGGAAGGGCCTGCAAAGCTCTGCCCCTGGAGCCCGCAGGTCTTTGTGACCCAACCACATGGCCCCTGGCTCAGCTCCAGATGCTGGGGATGGGCTGGTGGCAGCAAACCTCACCTAATGGCCCCGCATCTCCTGGGCTTCGTTTAACCTCCAACCTGCTAGGCAGGGCTTTCAGGCCGGCACCGGGGACCTTACCCTGCTCTCAACAAGGCTCTCTTGGGGCAGAGACAGGTGCAGAGAGACCCCTCACCCCAAATCACACTGAGGGTTGTGCTCAGCAAGCTTTCCCAGCCGCCCCCCTGCAGGAGAGGAGTGGGCTGTCCTTAGAAAGCGCTCCGTCCAGGCATGGTGATGCCTGCCTGCAGTCCCAGTGTTTCAGCCAGTTTGTCACCACTGTGAACAAAAGGCCTGACAAGAACGATTTCAAGAAGAAAAGGTTTATTTGGATCTCAGGGATTCAGAGGTCCCAGCCCACCACTGCCTACCCCATTGTCTGGACCCTAGGTGAGGCCCAGCATCATGTGGAAGAGCATGGCTAAGGAAGGCTGCTCAGGACCCGGCAATGGGAAAGCAGAGAGAGACTAAGGTCAGCTCAGAAAATAAGACCCTAAGCCGCTGCCCATGACCAGCTCCTCCAGGCCACCCTGCCACGCCACCACCCAGTTAATCCCCAGCAGCGAGCAAAGCACTGATTGGTGAAGGCTCTCGTAGTAGCCAGTCCCTTCACCTCTGAGCCTGTGTGCCCTGCCCCACACAAGAACTTTGGGTCACCTCACATCTCCACCTTAACACCCACTTACTCAGGAAGCTGAGGCGGGAGGATCCTTCCAGCTAGGAGTTCAAGGCCAGCCTGGGCAACACAGCAAGACCCCATTTAGAAGGTGCTCCAGCCAAGGGTCAGCTTGGGCAGCAAGGCCTTTCCCTGCACACGGAGCCTCCTGAGTGAACACTGCAAGTTCAGAGGAGCAGACGCAGGACCAAAGACCCTGCTCCTTTGGATTTGCCCAGCATCTTCCTGGTTACTTGGTTATGAAAGGCCTTTACTCCCGGGCCCACCCAGACCATCATGCACTTAATCCTCTGAGCCCCTGTTACCCATTTTCCTTTGTTTATAGGCAAAAGAATCTTGGTTTTTTCTTCAGGGGAAATAATGTATCTAACAAAGAATGCACCCTTACAGGTAGGGGTGGTGAGCAACATAATTCTGTCCAACAAGATGTCCATATATTTCTTCTGAGCTCTTGAATGATTTGATTTCCTGATATTAATGCCAATGTTTCTTCTGTCATGCTGTTGGGCAAATGGGTGTGAACCCTGTAGCAACAGCAGCCATTTGTGGGCAAGGAAGGAAAGACCCAGAAAGCTAAAGACCTTGACTTTGGGCCATTGCACCAGTTAGCAAGTTGGATTTCTCCTTAAATAATATTAAATCAACCTCTATATTGTTTAAGACATCATTTTATGAGAGCCTGTTATTGACAACAGAGAGCAATTCCTAACTAGTTTCCACACAACACATCCCTGAGACCATCTAATGTGAGCCTCTCCTGTCTGCATCTGACTAGAGAAGTGAGCATATTCTCCATTTCACAAATGAAGCAGTCATGGTCAGGAGGGTTGTCAGCACGTCCCAGGGTCACACTGTTCATAAGCGGCAAAGCCGGGACTAAGCCGATCTCATCTGGCTGTGCATGCTGTGACTGGGACCTGAAGGGAGGAATTTGGAAATGCAGAAGAAAAACAGATTAGTGTTAATAGGTGGAAAACAAGCTGCTTAGAGCTCTGCTTGTTCTGGCCTGTGTTTGGCTGGCTGGTGGCGGGCACTGTCCATGCTGGAGTCGGGAGGGAGCCCCGTGGCTGCTAACAACACCATCCTGATTCCCTGGGAAGCCGCTCTGGCAGGTGCTCTCGTGGCCTGGCACCATCTGGAGGAAGCGGACATTGATGTGCAGGGCAGGGAAGGGCAGCTGGCTAGGGGAGCAGCCATGGCAGAGGAGGAAGAGCCCAGGCCTGTCAGGGGCGGTGCAGCGAGGGTCCTGGCCCCCAGGGCTCTGAGTGACCTGTTACTTGACACTCTGCATCTGTTCAGCTGCCTCGTCTCTGCCAGGGCTGGTGGACACGGCTTCTGGGAGTGCCCCGTCCCTGACCAGAGGATGAGAACGGGATGGTTCTGCCTGCATGTGGTGCCAGGTGCCTGGCCCACTGTCCCGCTGCTTCAGGGGTCCTGGTGTGTGGCAGATGGATGGGTTGGTGGCCAAGGCAGGATGAGGATGATGGCTTGGTCCCTGCTCTGTGACCATCCTGTGGCCTTGCTGTGAGTTCCACAGGTGATGCCTGTGCTCACTGGCCAGCTCTGGGTGTGGAAGGGAGTGATGGTCCTGTTTCCAACAGAGACAAAAGGGGGGGAGGTGCATGTGACACTGGGCCCAGGGCTCCAGGCCCCCTGCAGTGGTCACAACCCAAGTGGACAGGAGAGAAGGTCAGGGAGGGCCAGGGAGGGCCAGGGAGGGAGGAGACGGGCTGGGGGCTGGGTGAGGGTGAGGGGCAGGGGAGGGACAGAGAGGTGAGGGCAGGGGAGGAGATGGGACAGGAGGAGGCTGGACCAGGAGCTGGGTCAGTGGGGGAGAAGGGTGGGGAGAGGAAAAGGCAGGGACGAGTGGCCCAGTGTGGAGGAACCACAGGCCTGGGAGCCACACACGGCCTCTCTGCTTGCTGGCGTCACAGGCCCCATGGGTAATGAAGAGGCTGTGGACACCATTGAGAGGGACAGGCCTGCTCAGAGCTTGGCACATAGACCAGGTGCTGCAACCCCGGGCACCAGGGCCGTGGTCGGCCATCAGGAAGGCTGAAGCTCTGTGGGGGTGCCTCCTTCAGGCACCTCCACCCCAAACAGCAACTGCCCCACCTGGCCCTGGGGTCTGCAGGGTGGTGGGCTTTCCTCAGAGGGGAGGGGCCCCCTCCAGGCCAAATTCAGCCCCAGCTGACACCCAGCCATGTGGCTTCCCAACTCCTCCCACCCCAGGTCTGACATCAGGGCTGAGCATTTGGTCCAACTTCCTCCCTTCCTCTTCGGACAACAGTAGGGCTTACCTGTACCAGGGCTTACCTGTGCTGGGGCTTACCTCTGCCAGAGCTTACCTGTGCCACAGCTTACCTGTACCAGGACTTACCTGTGCCATGGCTTACCTGTGTCAGGGCTTACCTGAACCAGGGCTTACCTGTGTCAGGGCTTACCTGAACCAGGGCTTACCTGTTTGGCTTGAGCACAATTTGAGTCTGACGGCCTCCCAATGTGGCCTGAGGTACTTTCGGAGGGACGCATGGGTTTGACCCCACCCTTCTCTGTTTCCCTGTGACTTTCCACAGCTGGGTCAGCAGGAGACGCAGCTCCTCCATCTCCCACAGGGGGAAAGTGAAGCCTCTGGTCTCAGCAGAACTGACTTGGGATGTGGTCTGGGGAGGGTGTGGGGACCAAGCTCTTGTCAGGCTGTGGGGACGCAGCCCTGCAGTGCCCAAGGCCCTGTCAGACATGGCCTCTCTTGGGGCCAGGTGTCCATCACAGTCACAGACTGTGCTGTGGAATTCATCCTGAGGGTCCTCAAATCTCTGCCTTCCAGATCCATCTCATGTGGGCCCTCAATGCTGGCCTGCACGCTCTGCCCCCGGGTCTGCAGAGTTGACCCCTCCCAGTCCCTGTTCGGAGCTGGGGACCCTACAACTCCACCCAGCACTCTGCAGTCCCGAGTGCTCATCACTGGGCCCAGTCCACAGCCTGGCCATGCTGGATCCCTCCACCTGTGCAGATGCCCCAGCTGGCCCTGGGGTGGGCTGGGCTGAGTGGACCACCTGCTCGGGGCTCCTCAGTGGACGTCTGCCCGCTGTCACTTGACAGTAGTGCAGGCTGCACGAGCGGCTGATTTGCAGGCAGTTCTAAGGTGAGGCGCGCTTTACCTTATTTGGTTCTTTCTATTTGGGGCTTGCTCGGCTCAGGTGCTGCCAGGCGTGGGCTGCCCTGACGGGGGCTGTGGGGCCTGAACCTCGCAGAACCTTCCTCGCCCCTCCCACGCCCCCAGTCAGCCTGTGTGCCCTCCCTCAGCAGCCTCCTCCTCGCCCCAAGTTCCCCTGGAATCCTGAAGCCCTGGAGGCCCCGGGTCCCCACCTTTAGACACATACAAGTCCCCAGAGGTTTTGGAATCGCTAAGTGGATAAACAAGATGAGGTCTCCCTCTTTGTCATTAGAAAACTGGGCCCAAGCCAGGCAACAGAATGAGATGGTGTCACCCATTCACAGACCCAGGACCCAGCTCAAATGACTCCACAAAATCCACCTCCTGTCCAGGGCAGCCTCAGCCTCAGAGCTACCAGAGGGGGACTAAGTCAGTAGTAACAACTCCCCTGCCAAACTTGGAGCTGTAATTAAAGTGCCCAAAGATAGGCTGGCACCTGTTCAGAAAGTCTCCCGTGGACGTGTCTGTGACCACGTTAGCCTAACGCCCTGTGCCAGCAGGGTTTCCTGTCCATTACTGTGATCACCCCACTGTGGGCCAGGGGCCCCTGACCAGCCCCAACCTCAGGCTCTTTAGAATCCCAATCAATACCCAGGGGAGGACAAACACCCCAGCAAGCAGCCCGAGAGAGGCACACGCCCCCTCCCAGCCAGCCAGGGGCACCCACCCCCTCCCAGCCAGCCAGGGCCACCAGGGGCAGCAGCAGGGTGGCAGCCCTGTAGGGGAGGTGCAGCCAAGTGCCGTGCATCTGTTAGGCCTGGCCTCTACCCTGTGGGCAAGGCTGAGCTGAGCAGGTCACCTAGTGAGGCAGGACCCAGGGAGGTGGGACTAGGCAGTGTGTTCTCTACAGGAAGCGAGTGTTGAGCTATCAGGACCGAACCCTATGCCAGGGCCCCATCTGCCCTGGGCAGAGGCCCAAGGAGCCCCAGGTCTGACCCGCATTGCAGCACTTTTGTGCTGGGAGGGTTAGGGTTAGGGTTAGGGTTGGTCCAAAGCACCCAGCCCTGTGACGACCTCAGAAATGTGACATGAGTGCGGAAAACCCCCTTCCTGCCACACACCTGAGGATGGCACTGGGCAGGGGTGCAGCCTGGAGAGTTGCTGGCCACCGTCAGCAATTGCTCCACTAATCTGGACCCTAGAAGTGCCCTCTCCTGATCACTGCTCAGCCTTAAATCAGAGTCCTGCCTGTGGGAGTCCGGAAGGTTGTGAGCTTGTCCTAATTTTGAATACAGATGCCTTGAACTTGGATGTGGGAAGGACAACATATGCTTCTGGGGCTCCTGAGGGACTAAAGTTACTGTGACCTCCCTGTCCCTTTCAGGTGGCCCCCAGAGCCGCCTCCTGGGCTGTCTCCTGACAATCAGGCTGCTCATGCTCAAGGGATCTTTCCAGAACACCTGCAGAGGGTGTGACCCAGTGCTCCCAGGGTGACTGCTGCCGCTGACTGCACCTTCGCTCCTGAAGGAGGTTTGTGAGCACCTCCTTGGCTGTCCCAGTGACACCACAGCAGAGGTGTCACTTTTCTCTATCAGAGAGGCAAGCTAACCTCGAAAGCACGGGAGACCTGGATCAGAGGGCGTGAAGCTTCTGTTAAGCACATGAGTAAGTTCTGGGCTCCAACGCATGGGTGAGGACTGCAGTTCACCTTCATCCTGCACCCCAAAGGTGCCAAGGGAGTAGGTCCTTGGGTGTTCTCATAAACAAGGGAAAAGACCCAGAGTGAGGTGGATATGCTAATTAGCTTGATGGTGCAGTTCACTCTGCGACATATACATGCACCCCAACACCCCGTGTGCAGCCTAAGTGTATATAATTTTTGTCAATCATAACTCCATAAAGCTGGGGGAGGAGGGTGGGATCAGGTAATGCATGCAAAGTGCTGATCACCCACCTGACACATCCTTGGTGACAATCAAGAAGTTGTCATCATCAAGATCACTGGCTTCGTCATGTCATCTCCATGACTGGGGCTCGGGGGGCCCTGGGTGCCTGAACTTCCAAAGGAAGACCCTCACACACAAGCTGAGCACCTGAGGCCATCAGGTGGGATGGCACAGGGCTTCAGGTCCCCGGCAGGTGCCGGGGTGTCCCTGAGGGTCCGGGACATCCCCTCCAGCTCTGTGGGGCTGTGCTGAGGCTGTGGGTCGCATCTGTGCCTGACGTCTCCATCCTGGGGAACTCACCTCACCTTTGCTGAGAACTAGGTTTATTTTTATCTGTTATTCTCCTGACTCATGAAATTGCACCCTTCAGGATGCCAGAACAAAATGTTTTGTTTTTACAAAAAATTAGCAAAAGTGCTGAAAGTGGGTGAAAGATGTTAAGCTTTTATCTCCTAAAATATGAATTTAAATACTTTCACTTTATGATCCAGAGAAAGAATTAAATAAAAAATAATCACAGAAAAACATCAAACTCTCACTCCTTCAAAGTTCAATTTAAAAAGAATCACTAAGTCACCGAGCACCATCTCGACCTGCAGGGTACTCCTGCCTCTGGCCAGCAGCGGCTAGGCCAACAGTCCCCTGGCTGTGGCTGCTTCTAAGGACTGACAGGCCCTGGGCTTGCGGCAGCAGGAGTGGCTGTGTCCCTAGTTCAGACGCTGACACTGGGCTATGTCCAGTGAGGACCTGTTGGCTGATGGTTGCTCCAGCTGCAGCAGGAAGAGCCACAGGGGGATCATGCCCCTCACCAGCATCTGTGGGGAGACAAGAGCCAGCACACCCAGGGACACAAGGAAGCCGACTCGTGGGAGTCCACTCAGGTAGGGGCTCCTGGCAGCCGGAGCCTCCACCTGGACACAGGCCCTGAGGGCCCAAAGCCACCGCTGGGGCCCAGCACCTGGGTTCCTTTCCAGCCTCATGGCCAGTGCTTCAGAGGGGCCAGGCCACTGCACTGGGTTCTATTCCTAGGGTCACAGGAGTTACAGGGGTACAATAGTACAGAGGGGGAGAGCCTGGGCCCCTTCAGGACAGAGGTGACAGTGAAGGGGTTGGTCAGGGCAGCTGCATCCAGGCTCCCCTCCTTCCCAGGAACCCTGCTCCAGTGGTCAGGAGGAGGGGGGACAGCTGTGGTGGGAGGGGTGGCCTGTCACAGAGAACACAGAGCCACCTGCACATGGTGGCAACAGACCACAGTCCATTTTGCTGAGGAGGAGGCTGAGGTGGGCCCAGCCTCCTGTAGTTCATGTTGGGGAGGTCCAGTGCTCCCCTGAGCACGGACAGCAGAAAGGCCAGTGGGAGGGTCCTGGGAGGTCAGGACTGAAGGAAGCCCTGGGACCTTCTGTCCACACCACCCTCCGCTGGACAGAGAACCTCAGATCCAGGGGCCGAGCTAGCTTGTCCAGGGACAGAGGAGGACAGGTAGCGAGCTGTGTGGCCATCAAGCCCTGGAGAAGGCAGGTCTTTCGTCTTCCTAGTTGGCCAGGACATGAGTCCCCCTGCTCAAGGACTGAGGAAAGAAAAGTGACATGGCAGCTCAGAGTCACAGAAAATGAGTGACCACATAGGTGCCTCTCTGGCCCTCCCATGTCCCCTCTTCTGCAACTGCCAGGAGCGTGCAGGGTGGCTCCCCCCACGGGTCGTCCCCTCTCTTCACAAGGTTTCAAAATGGCCCTCCCCTAAGTCCATCTGCCTGGAGAACCTGCCATCTGCAGTCCTGGGAAGGGAGCCGGGGACCCTTCTTGGGTAAAAGGGAAACCTTCTGTCTCCCATAACTGCCCCTCGCCACCCCGGAGTGACCCCTCGTCTTTGCTACTGTCCTGGGAGCCACTTCTGACTTTACTGCCAAATAGACCAGCCTTGGTCCCTGAATCCTTCAGACACCACCATCTCCAGCCTCGTGCTCCCTGGGAGACCAGCTGTCCTGAGAGTCCCCTGATTCCCACCACAGTGGCAGGAATCCTGGCCCCTCCCAGGCCTGAGAGGCTGGACTCCTCCCCCATTTTATAGGTGCTGCCCCTGGGCAGAGAGGAGGGTGTTTAGAAGGCACAGAGGGAGGGTGCAGGGGAGGGTTGGCTGTGCAGGAGGGCAGTAGGCAGTGGTCGGCAGCCACCCAGGGCCAGGGGGTGGGGGCATTGTAAGCTGAGGGGTTCAGGGGGGATTCAGTAGGTGCCTGACCTGGGCTGCCCTGGCCTGGTGGCAGACACCAGCTGGACCGGCTTCTGAGCTCTGAGTATGAGGGAGGACACTGCACGTTGGGGAAGAGGGCTTGAAGGCCCCGGGCACACCACCTGAGTCTCCCAGACAGACCGGCTCAGCAAGGAGAGGGAAGAGTGGGGCCACTGGACACGTGGCTTAGACCCAGACAGTGATGGAGTGTGACAGGCCGTGGGAACCTTGTACCCTCTCCACCCCACCTGCTTATTGGGATGAGGCCCTGGAATGGGACACTGGGGACTCAGCTCCTTTCTCGATGCCCGTGGTCTCTCCTAACTGGGAACAGACGCGTGCAGGAGGGGCCAGGCTGAGGCCACCACATACCCTTGCTCTATGGGCTCCGAGCCACTCAGGCAGGAGCTGTAAGATGGCAGGCCAGACCAGGGCTCCCTGGACACCTGGGAGGAGCCAGAGTTTCCCTGTGACTTTTACCTCATCAGTACCAGGCAGTGCCAGCCAGGGATGCTGGAATCTGACAGTTCAAGTGGCTACTGGTCACGCAACCAGGGCACAGCAGAGCCAGAATGCAGAATCGGGCCATCTGAGCCCCAGGTGGGACACTGAGCAGTCTACTTGGGAAGGTGCCACATGAATTTATGAATTTCCGAGATTAACAGCATTAATTAGAAGCCCTGCATTATTCAGAGTGGATGTTGCTGCTGGGCTCCGAGTTTCAAAGACACTGAGTCAGATGAACCCTCTGCATTCTTCTTCTCTCGCAGGACACCCAAAGCCCCTATCTCAGACTGAAGGTGGCATGTCCTCCCAGGGAGCATGTCATTCAGAAGCCACCTCCCCACCAAGGTCACAGAAGGACAGGGGTAGAAAGCCAGCCTAAAATGCCTCCCACCCCCAGAAAGGCTGGAGGGGAGGGCGCATGAGCTGGCACCAGAGCAGAGCTTCAGGCAGCATCCATGGGCTCTACCTGAGGCCTAGGTGGCCCTACTGCCATTGCTCCTGGTCACTGGGCTGCAATGAAAGGCTCTCAGGCCGTTGCAAGCTTGAAAAGCCAACCCCCGCCTCCCTACACCACTTCCTAGATTTTATGAATGGAAGTCAATGTAGGAAAGCCCACGTGTCCAGGAGAGAGGGAGCCGCAGGTGCGTTAGGGGTTCTGGTGGGGGGATCAAGTGGGGCTGGAGTGAAGACCTCTTCCATTGCAGACACACAGACGTGTGCTTCAGCCACAGCGAGTCCCCTCGCAGCACGCAGTGCAGTGGCCCTGCTGGACGTGGACAGACCAGGCCCCAGCAGCCACCCCTAGCCCTGGTCTTTGCATCTGTGAACTTGAGTTTCTGTGTCCTGACAGGAGTTGCCATGAGGGACAGTGTGTCCTCCAAGAGGGCACAGGCAAGCAGCTGGACTGTGTCCCCTGGCCAGGCCAGGATGCCCTTCAGTCACAGGAACTTCCCTACTGGGTGTTTAGGTTTCTCCCCAAGGATGCTGGTGTCACTGGGGCTGATGGTGGTGCAGGGCTGGCCTGAGCACCCTGTGCTGTGACCACCACGGGGCATGCTCAGGCACCCTGATGACAGGGGCAAAGGGCTCCTCCCCAGGAGAAGGGCACAGGACTCGGGCTGGAGTCACACAGTCTGCCTACAACTGCCAGCCTGGGTTGTCCTCACTTGGATGTGAGAGTCACCAGGTCCAAGTGGGGACATGAACGGATTATGTGGCCCCTTCCCTGTCACAGCTCAAGATGTTGCTGCTCTCTACAGAACTCAGAATGAGTGGTGGGCCCTCGGATGCCACCATCTGTGGCTAAGGTTACAGTAGACAACAGAGGAAGAAGGGAGGGCTGTGAGCTATGTCAGCAGGACGGGGCTGCAGAGTCAGAACAGGAAAGTCCTGGGAGGGTGGCATCCGTCCCCAGGGGCCACCGGGTGCCCAGGGTGCTGCAGACTTTCATCTGTGTCCTTTCATGTCCTTTGCAGGAGCCCTGGCCCCCCATGTTGAGCTCCTAGGAGATAGGCTTCTGGAGGAGATGGGGGTTAGCCGAGGCCATGGGGGTGGGGCCCATGTGACCAGATCAGCCTTCCTAGGAAGACTCCAGCAGCTCGCTCCCTTCCCTTCCTGTGGGACACAGCAGAAAGGTACCCTCTGAAAGCCAGGACGGGGCCTTGCTGGGGCCACCCTGCTGGCCTGACCCTAGACTTCAGCCTCCAGAGCATGAGACAGGAGGCCCCAAGGCAGTGGCCAGTTTCATGGATGTGAGTATTGACAGCTTTCTGGAAAGGGACCTGCAAGCCAATCAGGAAGGGTGAAGGAAGAGGGCCCTGGAGGCAGAGCTGTGGACCAAGGCCCCTCAGGGGCAGTGTGGGCATCCCGGAGGCCACCCATGCTAAGAGGCCAGCTCTCCTGGGGGCTCCGGGGGCACCAGCTGGGTCTGGATGTTCACTAGCAGGTGCCCAGGTGCAGGGCTGGGGGGCTTGGGGGAGGAGTGGTGGGGTATGCAAGCCATGGCCACGGGGAGGGAGGGGCGTGCTACAGGAGGCAGCAGGGAGAAACCACGGAGGTAACAGGGAGAGGTCATGGAGCCAGCCAGGCTGGCTGCAGTGAAGTTTGTGGCCAGAGAGGACTTCAGTTCCACCATCACCCCTGGACTCCCTGAGGAGACCAGAGGGACCAGGCACATCCCTGAGCACAGAGAGGCCTCTCCAGAGCCCCAGCCTGGAATGTGCACTCGGTGCCTGGTGCCTGCCTCAGGAGCTGGTGTCTCCAGACAGGAGGAGGGCTCCGGATTCTTCACTCTGCAGAAGGAATCTTCCATGAAACACCTGGACGCAGGACACAGCCATGACAATTTCTGGGCCACCATCCATGTACTCTGATGAGGATCCCAGCCCCTGTGTGCAGGAGAAATGATTTGGACCTTACTTTTCCACCCCAGATGGGGGCTTACTTGGAAAAGGGTAGATTGTGATATAGAATGTGACTTGGGGTTCTGGAGGGACTGGCTACCTAGTCCCCTGAGTTACAGGGACAGTCGAATGTCACTCCCTCCCCGTCTCCTTTCCCAACTTGCTTCGCTCTGGGAGCAGGGGACAGTGACTGGAGCCACTGTGGTCTTAATCATCGCTGCCACATTAATCAACTTGCCTGAGTGAAGTGGGCTGGCAGACCATGCCTTAGTCAGGAGCAGGTGCATCTGTCCTAATGGGGCACAGCAGCCACCGCAGAGGCCAGGGCTGGGGAACTTCATTAATGAGAGCAGAACAACCCAACTCTGAACTTGAAAATCACCACAGAACCTGGGCTTCAAATACCTACCAGATACGTCCCCCACCCGCCATTCTACTGTAAGGGAATGGAACATGCTTCCAAAGTTGTTTCTATACATTTAAAATCCTCCTGGAATGCGAGTTCCTTTTCTCTGCAATTTACAAAAAAAGTCAATTTCTCAATTATGTGTGGTCACTGAGAGGACCACCCAGGATGTCTTCATGAGAACTCCTAATGCGGGTGACAGGCCAAATTGGCCAAGGGTACATTTTTTGAAGCCAGAAAAAGGGTTTGACACAGGGACTTGGGAACATAGTTCTTCAGTCCATAGCAACCCAGACAGGCAGAGGGAAAAGGTGGGCAGGGAGGCTTCCCAGAGGACCCAGCTTCATGGGGCAACAGCCTCCTATAAGTTCTGGGTGGCAGGGAGAGGTCGTGACGGAGGACACTGGACCGCAGTAGCACATGTGTGCATGTGGATGTGGAGTGTGCATGTGTGGGCATGCGTGTGCTTGTGTGTGCTCAGGCACAGGTAGGGAGGGGCGCTCAGCTGGGGACAAACCCTACAAGCTGAAGTTGGGGTTGGAAAGAGGAGGCGAGAATAGAAGTGCCACCAACAGGCCAGACAGAGGAGCTGGGGGTTGGCCTTGAAGGTGGCAGTCCTTGCTGCAGGTGATCTTAGGAGACTGTAGTGGGATGTGGAGGTGTGCAGGCAGGAAGCCAGGAGGGCGGTCCCTGGGTGCGCTGGAGAGCAGACTGGGGCTGGGTGAGGGCTGGGGTCATGCGCACAGAGTCTTCGAGGGCTGCACCTCTGCAGCCATCTGTGGTCGGGTCCTCCAGGGAAGGGGCTGGTATCCCTCACCTTCCAAAGCCCTGTGCCTGGGCCACCACCTGCTCTTGACCTGACGCAGCTCCCTGGTGTCCCTTCATTCTTAACACCTGTGTGGTGATTAATTAAGAGCATTGTAGATGTCTGAGCTCTGGAACTAAATATTCCTTGCTATTTTGTGAGGACAGCGCTTTGCTGAGGGTCACTGGCCAGCCCAGGATGTCTCTGTCCTGTGGTTCCCCTCCCTCCTGGAACAGGTACCTATATCTGGGGCGGGGGGTACAGCTTTCTCAGGAGGTAAGTCCTTCCAGGTGTGACCCTCTGATCTGAAGGATGCGCCACAGTTGAAGTCACCGTGTGTGTCTCTTTGAAGACAGAACCACTTTCCTCTGGTTTCCATTCTCGCCATGTTCACACGCTGCTGCTGTGAGACATTTTCTCCTAAGTAATCTGGATGCGTTTACAATCTTCTCTTCCCTTGAATTTTAGGGCTCTTCCCTGAGGCACCTTGATACTTGTTTTTATTTATCTTGATTGGGATTCATGGCCTCGGTGTCTGGTAACTCCTGGGGGTCCTGAGCTCCACCATCCTGCCTGTGTTCTGTCTCCACTCTCCCTCCTCCCCTCCTCCACGCTCTCCTAGAAGTCACCACAGCGACTCTTCATGTCACTCCCCTGCTCCTCTGAATCTTCTCTTCCTATTTCCCATGTCTGAGTCACACTGCGTACTGTGGACCATTAACTGGGACCTCTCGTCCACTCTTGCTGGCCCCAATCCTCATTGACAACTTCCGCTCAAGGCACCTGTTGACAGCGAGGTCTGGTGGGTGAGCGGCTCCACCCTGGGTGCTGAGGGAGGGCCCCCTGTCTTCTGCTGGAGTCACCTCCTTCCTGCACTACACAGGCAGTGGCTTCCGCAGACGGGAACACGGGCCATGTCCCTTCACAGGCAGGGTCTGGGCCTGGGCTGCTTCTATCTGCTGGTTGTTTGCTGGCTCCTCTCCCCCTTGCTGTGTTTTATTTGACTTCACTACTTCCAGGATTCCTTGGGTTTCTTAGAACTTATGGAGGTCACAGGGGGCGGCTGGGGAGGACTGAGTCCCCGGGGGATGTGTGTTTGCCCACAGTGTGCCTGGCGGTGACCCCGACTTGGAGAGGGGCTTCCCATTCTCCATGGCTCCTGCCATTTTATTCCCAGGACCTGGGAGGACAACTTCCTGGTTCCCTGAGGTTGGAGGTGGGTGGGATTTTCTCTCCTAGTTCACTGTTCCCTGAGGTGTAATGACAGGAGAGTTACAGGAGAGTTTGGAATAAACAAAGGACAGGAGAGTTTGAAGTAAACATGTTTTGATGAAGAAAGGTGCCTAAGCTAGAAAAATGTGTGAAATAGATAAGGATATAAGGTAAACATATTTTGATGTATTTTAGCACAAACAAAAGGTGAGAGTTTAGATAAGCAAGATGTAAACAAGAGGTGATGCAATATAGACACGATCTGTTAGGATAAGAAATAGAAATTATGAAATAAACATGTTTTTGGTTTGAAGTGTTGTAAACAACTATAGTATTTAAAGGCCAGGAAGGCTGAGCTCTTTGGCCAGTTCAGACCCCTATGTTGGTGGGTCAACATTGAGCGAACTGCGTCCCGCCAGCCTCTGTTCCTGTGCCTCGTGTGATGTGATGCCCCTGGAGTGAATAAACCGAGCATTCGAAAAGGCATCTCGTGTGCGGCGGCTTCTTTCTTCAAGAAACGGATCGTCGGCCAGGAGAGGTTACCTGGGGCAGGGTCGACCGTGAATTCAGGACCACCCGGGAGCGGTCGAGGGACCTCGCCGCAGTCCCTTACTCGTGTCAGGTACCAATTTCACAAGGGTTCAAGTGACAGGTCACCTAAAGCCCTTATGGTCCAGTCTCTAGAGCTCCTGGAACATAGCACACCTTGGACACCAGAGGGTCCTTCACCTCTGCTCACTGGCTTTGTGCTGTGAGGCTCTCCTGTCCTCTTCTTAAGGCTTCATGGGACTCTGGGAAGGCGGACGTGAAGTCCAGCCCCACCTGTTGGCATGCAGGAGGCTTCCAGTGGAGTTACCCACCACTATCCAAGCCGGAAGTCCCTCTTGGCATCACTCACTCCTTTGCTGGGATCCTCTCACATGCTTCTGAAGTGCAGAGACCACAGCTTTCCCAGCCCAGAGCCTCCTGCGCCCAGCTGGGCCCCCTCGGGGGCCTGATTTCAGAGTATAAGCCTGTCCTCTTCCTTTGCTCGTAGCTGCTCTGCAGGCGGAACATAGCTAAAGAGGTTCTCCTCTGTCGTGCTGAGAGCCTGAGACTCCGGCAATCTAAGTGACTGCTGTGATCACACAGCTCCTAGGCGGCTTGGGGACACCTTGACTTTCTTCCTGAGACCCGGGCTTCCGCACGCTACACTTTGGTGCACAGAGCTTCGTCTGTGTGCAGGCAACAGGGCGTATTTATGTCCCCACCTGAGCTGGTGCATAATAAATTGCAGGGTTTACAGCCCGATCTGCTCATTCCTCACTGCTTTTAACACAGAGAGCCTATGGCATTCTCCTTTGGAGGAAAAGTTCTTGGAAACTTCCTGAAAAGTTTCTGCAAGGATAAAATTTGACAAGCAGGTGCAGGGGTTTAAAATGGACCATCATCTCCAACGACTTTGACCAGAGGGCTGGCAACTGCACTCCTCATCTCCTCAGGTCTCTGCTCAATTTCACCTCCTCAGTCAGACCTTCCCTGATGGTCCTGTTTAAAGCCGCAATCCAGCTTTGACCTTGGAGCGGGCAGCACTGTGCCTCAGCTTTATTTTTATCTGTAATTTTACCAGCCTCTGACATGCTGTATATTTTGCATACCAATGTCAATGTCATACCACTGGAGGATGTGGCTGGGTGCTGGGGACTGTATGCATGAAGCTGAGGCTGATGCCTGGAACAGAGGGACCCTGTTTTAATAAATGAGTGGGGAGGACAAGTGTGGCCTGTTCTTCTCAATATTCCAACTGGGACTCACAGCCACCTTTTGAGGCAAGGAGATGTCAGTGGCGGGCACACTCGGCCGGCCAGCAGCTGACCCAGGGGCTCCACACTGCTGTAGTTTACCTCTCTGACCCTCAGCCTCGGGGGGATGACACTCATGACCTCTGTGGTTCTTGCAGGCTGCTTGTCCAGTCCTCAGTCAGAGGCCATTGAGGACCTGTAATGTCCCCCCCGGCCCCCGTGGGCAGGTGTGGTACCCAGCTGCTGGTGCTTTGGGGGCAGTGGAGGCTTAGGACCTCATTAGGGAAGCAGAGCCTGGGGGTGTGCCCTGGAAGGGGACATTTTTCCCAGCCCCTTTCCCTTCTCTTTGGCTTGCTGGCCACCATTAGGGGAGCAGCTCTGCTCCAACACACCCTCCCTGCCACGGCTGTCTGCCGCGCCACAGCCCAGAAGCAATGGGCACAGCCCACCATGACCAGAACCTCTGAAATCTGAAATCCAAGCCCAGGTAAACCTTTCCCCCTAAGTATTTTCTCTCTGGTCTTTTTCTTACAGCGATGGACAGCTGATCAACACAGATGCCCAGGGGACTCTGGGAGTTACAGCATCAGACTTCGTGGGCAAAATGGTGGCCAGCTGAAAAGGCAGCAGGCACTGCCCCTGGGTGTGCCTGCCGAGGCAGTGTGGGGTCAGGTGGGGTCAAGGGACACTGTCCCATCCAGGAGGGATCCGTGTTTGGTTCTTCCCCTTCGTTGCTGTGGCTGTGGGTGATGAACGGAGCCCTGCCTGACCTAAATTTTCCAACCAGTAATCCGTCAGGCAGTTCTGAGACCTGAGACACTGAGTGATTTGGGGACTTCTTGCCTCATGACACATTTTTATCAACTGGTGGACAGATTTCCTCCATTTTCCTCCTGTGTGTGCACATGATGATTCTCTGTCCCTATCACTCTCTCCCAGCCATGATTTACAGCCACAGTGTCATCCTTTGTCCTTCCTTCTCACTGACACGTGTACAGAAGCACATGCACATGGCAGTTCATGAAGCCCTTCATAAAGATTCCAGACTTTCTCTACCACCCCTTGATAAGGGTGAAAATGACCACAGCACCCGTTAAGGGCTGCCTAGTGCCAGGGTAGCACAACAACCAGGGTCCATTCATCACCTGGGCTTTCACAAAACATTAATTGTTCAATATTATTCTCATACCTGCTCAAATGATGAGAAAATCCAGCTCATCACAACGTTATGGGAGAACAAACCCCTCTTCAGTGTTCAGAGGCTCCATCCCGTACACCCCAAATAACCTCCAGGTACTAAGGACAGCCAGGCACAGAATGGCTCAGGACAGCTCTTGGTGGCCCAAGAGCCTGAGCAGAGGAATACAGAATGTACAAGGCAAAAGCGCTTTTCAGGCTTGTGTTCGTTCCGGCCAGTACAATAGAAGAAACACTTTTGCAAGATTTGGTTCTAAGGGTGCTATGGGAATTTGAAACTGTCAAAATAATAAGCCAAAATATATCAGTATTCATTATTTGTTCTCACCCTACAAAATCCACATGTTCCACTCTACAGGTTTTCTCAAACACAAGTCATTTGAAATTCCCAGCCAGAGAAAGAGCCAAAAAAGGAAAGGTCTAAAAATGAGCTGCAAACCACGGACACACATCTCCATACACAAATGTGCATGCAGGCACACACACGCAGGCACATGTAGGGTTGGGATTGGGTCTGAGGCCATTGGTTTGTGAGCAAGTGACCCATGAAGGGGGAGGACCACTGCCAGGTGAATCCGGCATCTGTTGCAAGGGCATCATGATGGAGATTTTGCAGTACATCCAGCTGGGCCTCCCGTCCTCAATATTCAGATCTCATTCTCAAGTTTGAGGCACTGTCTGGAAATGTTCGTCTCCCTGTTGGTTTCAAGGATTCGTTCCTGCTGGGAGTTTCTGTCATGTAGCTAAGTCCTGGAACCTCCTGTTCTCTCTGGAATATTGAGAATGTCTGTATTGTATTTCTGGGTGGCAGGACCTGCTAAATCAAGTGGGAGGTGTCTATGGAGCTCTCCAGGGTGCTGACGTGCCTGCCACAGTGGGAGACCAGAGAGTTCCAAAAAATGTCACACCAAGTCTAGCCCTTGTCATCTCTTCCTATTAACCCAGTGTTCTAAGACAGAGCAGTTCTGACAGAGGCAAGATTTATCAAGCCCTGTATATTAAGTCCTCGATATTTTCTTGGTCAATGTTATAAGCCTCTGGCCCAGCCTTATCTCTCCAACATTCAGTAAGTTCATCCTTCTCTGGTTTGATTTTGGGAAGTTGCTGACTTCCGTAACTCTCTGTGAGGCATATTTCATTCTGGCATCTTAGATCTCGACTAGCACAGTGCCTGGCTTCTCCGTGTACTCAAAACACCCTGGAACTGGAGTCCCACTCATGAGATTTCCGGGGTGGTGGTCCAGGTGCAGGGACTATCACAGAGCTGTGCAGAGAAGATGCTGTTATTTCCCAGGGAAGATGCCCACTATCAGCCACCAAAGTCCTTCAACACCACTGCTTGCCTCTCTGCTTCCTGGGAGCACCTTGGTGGGCCAGTGGGGACCAGTGTGATGTCCACACCTCAGTGCTGGGGCTTCAGATGGCTCCCTGGCTCCCTGGCAACCTCCTCTGTCAGTCTTCCTGCCCAGCAGTCCTTAGAGAGGGACTTACATGCACTGGTTTAAGTGGGTTGAGGGAAAGCCCTGCTCCCACTATTTTCTGAATATTTGAAAAGAAAATCAAGAGGCTTTTTGAGTCAGCTTTTGCATTGCTGTAACCAAAAGCCCTGAGGAGCAATTTTAGAGGAGAAAAGTTGTCTCACAGTTTCAGAGGTCTCAGTTCGTGGTTGGCCAACTTCATTGCTGCAGGTCCAAGGTGAGGTAGAACACCAGGCAGAAGATTGTGGAGGAGGAAAGCAGCTCAGGACTTGGCACCCAGGAAGCAGAGAGAGAGCTCTGTCACCAATGACAAACTGTAATCCCTAAAGGCAGGCCCTCAGAAACCTACTTCCTCCAGCCACACCCCACTGACACCCAGAGAATCACATCAGGGGACTGATGCAATAATTAGGTTAAGACACTCATAACCAGGGAAGGCTTGTCTCTTCCTCCAGTTTGCACATGTGGGCTTCTGGGGACACCACATATTTAACCGTGGCAGAGCATACGTTAGTGTTTTCTCCAGCTGAGTCTGAGGAACCAGTGAGGATTCCCAGCCCAGGAGAGCCAGCTGAGCCAAGGAGCTGGGCTGTGTGTGAATCCAGACCAGCCATCCCCTCCCTAAGTACACGATCGTTGGAATGCCAGGAGGATGCTGTCATTTGTTAGTTTGTCTCAGGGAAAATGTTTCCTGTTCCCCAAAGTCTCTCATTCCTTGTGGCATGGCCTCGGGTATTAAAGTGAGATGCACTGCCCCTTCCCTATCCTTCCTGAGGAGCCATTTTATAGAGAATCCCAGTCATTATGCATCTGGGGGACACAGGACAGCTGGGGGACACAGTGTCTGCCGGGGGCAAAGACCAAGGGTACCTGGAGGTCCCTGGGGCAGAAGCTTCTCCTGAGGCTGACCCTTGACCCTAGTTTGATGGCTCCGCAGTGGCAGCTCTGCAGGCCAGGTTTGTGAATGGGAAGGTAGCCTGAGGGTCACACCAGGGAGAAAGGCACCAAGTGGCAGAAGAGAGTGGCTCTGTGCTCACCGTGCACACACTGCACCCGTTCCCCTGGCTCCGGACACCTGCAGAAACAGCCCCGATGCTGCGCTTCATGGTCTGCATCAGGGTGGACTGTAAGGCTGCGTGGCCCGTGTGAGCCCTCACATGCTGGTACACTTGCATACCATGTTGCCCTCAGGCACACACACGCACACACTCGCTGAGCAGAGACTGTGGGTCAGATGATCTGTGCTGTTTACGATCCATTTTACAATGCTATGGAATTCTGCCTGAGGTCTGTTTGCTGTGCTGCTGAGGGGTCCCTGGGGCTGTTGGAGAATGAGCTCACTGGAGGAAATAGAGACAGAGCAAGAGGCAGGAGGAGAGGGCAGTGGGGGCAGGGAGGGCATGGTTCCATCACCTCTGCACTCAGGCCCTCTGCCAGAGCCCTGAAGCTGTGCCCCTTCTCGTCTCCAGGGGACTGTTTGTTCAAATGACTAAAGAGTAAATGGCATCAGGTTGGCTCACGTAGGGCTGAGCAGGGAATGAGCTGGGGTCAGTGGGAGAGAAGTTCCTGAGGGATCGAGTGTCCCCACCCCCTGTTTACCCTGTGCCATGATTTTCTGTCCTCTCCATGATCCTGGAGTATTTGAAAAATGGGATGGACTCAGCAATGCAGCCCACGTGGTTACACAAGGGGCATGTTGTGAGGGACAGGTCAGCTTGGCAGGGGTGTGGGTCACGGTCACGGTTGCATAGCTGCAGGCATTGCATCAGAGGACACAGTGCTTGTTAGGATCACACAGACAAGTAAAGAAAGCCCCCAGGCAAACATCCCTGAAACTGGGTCTCCTGGGAGATGTGTGGGTCTCCAGCCATGGGGTCATGCTGGCGCTGCTGTGGTGGACAGCCAGTTGCTCTGCTCTGCTCTGAAATCCACTCTGGCATAGGATTCATATGCAGTTTGATCTAAGTGAGAGGGGACATTTATTACTAACTTGTAAAATGGAAAGTGAGAACCAACACGCCTTTGAAGCCTCTTCCACACTTAAGATCAGGTGACACCTCCACAACCCCTCCACTCTGTGCTCTGCTCTTGGGTTTATTCCTTCTCACTGCCACTACTGGAGAGTAACAAGTGTGGCCTTCAGCTCCTCTAGTCTACCCATCTCCAGCCTATCTATCCATCTGTTCATCCATCCATTGGGCCATCCATCAATCCAGCCAGTGTACCTTCCCTGCCTCCAGGTACCACCTATTCTTACCTTTGTCCTTACTCCCACCCACCCATCCATTCATCCATCCATCCAAACATACATACCTCCACCCACCCACCCACTCATCCATCCATCCATCCATTCATCAACCCATCTACTCATCCACTCACCCACACACTCATCCATCCATCCACTCAACCACCCATACCTCCACCCACCCACCCTACACCCATCCATCCAGCCATACTTCCACCCACCAACACACTCATCCATCTACTCATCCATTTGTCCACCCATCTACTCATTCACCTACCCATTCATCTATCCAACCATCCATCCATCCATTCATCTACTCATCCATCAATTGATCCATCCATCCATCTCTTCAGGCAGCTGCTGACCCCTCCCTGCCTCCACCCACTCACCTATTCTTCCCTCCCTCCATACTCCCACCCACACACTCATTCATCCATTAATCAATCTGTCCATCTACCCACCCATTCATCCACCCACAGATCAATCCATCTGTCCTCATCCACTCATCCATCAGGACCCATTCCCTCATCCATCCATTCTCCATCTACCCACTCATCCATCTTCTACCCACCCTCCGTCCACCCTCTGTCCACCCCTCTGTCCACCTCTCAAGTCACCCATGAATGCTTCTCCCACCTGTCCCTACTCTTCCTTCTTTTATTTATCAGAATCCAGGCACACTTCCACCCTGCCTGGGAATGTGCAGGGGTGAAATGGGAAGCATGTGTCCCTGGCTCTCTCCTCTACAAGTAGTTTATTCTGTGGCCAGCGCTTCAAGTTGGGCCTGATGCATGGCTGCTCCTGAGCCAAGTCTCATGAGGTTTGGGCACAGGCCTAGGGCCCTAGTCAAGGCCTACAGCAGTGTCAACACAGGTGATCAGATCAGCTATGTGGCCTGAGGCCGCCACAAACAGCCTCCATATCCTAGAGGAGGTCAGTGTGTGTCCCAGAAGCCCACGGCAGGCCTTTGTGAGGCTGTGGGCAGTGGCAGCGCTGGGCTCTCTGGAGGCACTCACATGTGCTCAGCCCCCTGGAGAGGCCGAGGGCCTGCACTGCCCGCCCCGTGTGCCTGTAGGAACCCCAGCATTCTACTCTGTCCTCTTCATTAGGAGTCCTCCTGTTCAGCGAGGCCTCTTTCCTCACCACAGCAACCTTCAGTTAATCTCACCTTAATTACTGCAGCACTAAATCAATACTCAGTGATTGAGTCAATCAT
Source organism: Ictidomys tridecemlineatus (assembly GCF_052094955.1). Lineage (NCBI taxonomy): Eukaryota > Metazoa > Chordata > Mammalia > Rodentia > Sciuridae > Ictidomys > Ictidomys tridecemlineatus. The sequence continues at coordinate 507,528 of NW_027521026.1, forward strand.
CTAATCTTCCTGGGCTTTAGGGGTCGTTTAGAGTTGATCCCCGGCCTCTACAGTGAAAAGATGGCACTCGGCTTCCCGCTAAGTGGCTATAATAACCGTCTGGTGGTCCCCTAGAGATGGCTCACCCAAGATCAGTCTCCATTAGCTTGTGTGATGTCTTTTTTTTCTCTATTCTCTGTCCCTCAAACCCTAGCCCAGCTTCTGGCCAAGAGTGGGGGCTCAGGGGGTTGGTTCCATTAGTTTGTGCTCTTGGCCTTGATCCCAGTGTCTGCCACAGCCAGCCACGCCGCTGCCTGGACATGTTTCTCCTGCGCCCTTGGGCTTTGCCCTGTGACTTGAGCAAGCCTTACCTGTCTCCACACTGAGTCCCTCAAAGCACAAGCAGGTCTTGGTGCTCTTCAAAACAGAGCTGAGGACAATCTCTGCCTTCACATCTTCTCTCCCCAAGCCCTCAAAAGCCACTGATCCCAACCCACCAGAAATCGCCCCTTGTACATAGATAACATTTCTTCTCCAAATGTTCTCAAAGTTTAATCTCTGTCTGCAGATAGAGTTCCTGTATTAAATGACAAAATCAAAAATACGACCTTTCAGAATGTGGCAGCAGGTCGTAAATCAGTGCACGGGGGAAATGTGGGTGGGGTCAGGGCCAGGATGCCTGTGTGGCCTGGCCAGAGGGTCAGGGAAGGGAGCTACACAGGAAGTGGGGCAGGAGGGTCAGGTCCCTGGGCTGTGAGGGGCAGGCCACTCAGTTGCCCACCTCCAGATCTCAGATCAAGGACTGGAAATGCCTACAATGGCCCTGTTGTACAGCCTTCTCCTCGATGCACATGTGGGTCCTAAAGCCCACGCATGAGTAAACCACCGGGCACAGTCGGCAACACCCCTGGGTGCAACACACAGACATCTACTATGAGCCAGGGGTTGGCCAGGGGCTGGGCCACCTCTTACACTCTGACCAGTGAAATCCCACAAGATGGGCAAAGCCAACCTCTGGACACAGCAGAGGGCCTGGGGGACATTGTGTGGGGCCCAGACAGGCCTGGACTTGCAGAGCCCAGGGTGCTGGCCTCAGCGGTGGACATTGGACCCTGGAGTCTCGCGTGATGCAGCACGAGCCCTCTACTCCCCTGTGTGACCAAGCAGGTGTGTGCTGAGGCTGCCTTGTCTGTAGGTTCCCGGCTTCTCTCAGTGAGTCTGTTTATTGTTTCCTTCGGAAGCAATGCTGTCATTTTAAATTAAATTGCTGCCGCTGTGGTTTCGTCACCGTGTGCCTTAATTCACGGGAATCCAATTGCGCTCTCCCGGGAGGCTGTTTAATGTCGTGTCAGAGCGCTCTCCCAGGAGGCTGTTTAATGTCGTGTCAGAGCTGAATAAATAATCAGAGACACATCAGGTTCCCACGTCCACCGCTTCAGGGAGGCCACTGTCCAGCCTGCCTGCTCCCTGACTCCTCGGCCTGCTGTGCCCAGGGGAGCCAGGCCCTGAGGCTGGTCTTCTCCCTTGTGCTTCGATGGCTGTGGAAGCCCCTTGCTGCTGTTGGCCTGCGCTGTCCCTGATTTAGACTTGGAGAGTCTCCACAGTTACAGCAGGTGGGGTTTGGTGGTCCTAAAGGATGCTGAACCTAAAGCCAGAAGAGCCAGGCTGCCTGCCTGCCCGGAGAACACTGGGGCAAGGGTCCCCAGAGCCTGGGCTGAGGTGGCCAAAACAGGGAGAGCTCCTGGCTCTTTTGGGGGGGTGGGGTGCAACCATGGGCCATAGGAGGCTATGGGGGACAGGGACCCCGCCTCCTAACTCTAGGTATGCAGCAAAACAAGGATAAGGGACAGCCAGGAAACACCTCCGTGGGGATATCCCTGTAGCAAATGTGGGCTGGGGTGACAGGAAGGTCCTGACTCAGGAAACAGGAGCAAAAGTTCCAAGTCTGCTCCACTGAGGCCAAGGTTAGCAAACTATTTCTGATTTTTAATAATGGGGATTAAAAGTAACCCAGAGATAGAATCACTCTCGCAGCTGTGCACAGTTGCCCAGCATATCGGCCTCAGGTTCCTGCTGCATACTCCACGATTTCCCCAGATGTTAATCCTTTGCTGGGTCGGGTGTGATCGCTGCCCCAAGCAGGAGCAATGACCCTGAGAAAACACCCAGATGTGTGTACTGCTTTAGCTCCCAGGGACAAGTTCCTAACCCAGGACCCTGCATGAGCGTCAGCAGCAGGGGGCAGTGTGAGAGCTCAGAATGGCAAGCAAAACATTGGGAAAAGAAGAAGCCAGTAGTGACCACTGAGGCCTCCTCTGGATGTGCCTGCAGGACACACGCTTAAAGTCTACACAGCTTCTGGGTTTCATGCCCCTCTTTTCCCATCCCAAGATAAGCAATTACACAACATCAAAACATAGTTTTTTCAATTACTTTAAAAAAGAAAAACAACTTTAGGCAGCATCAGGGTTTGGGCCTTGAATGACCTGAAGACCCTCATTTTGAAGGCTTGGTCCCCACCTGAGGTGCTATCAGGATGTGCTGGAGCCTTTGGGATGTGGGGTCTTGTAGGAGGAAGTGGGTCCTGCAGGAGTGTCACTGAGGGGGTGCGGTGACACCAGCCCCTTCTCCTCTTTGCTTCCTGGTGGCACGCCCCCTCCCACCCTGAAGTCCTGTCCCACCACAGGCTGAAAGCAATGGGTGGTGACACAGGACTGAGACAACTGAGGCCAAGAGCCAAAATAAAGCCTTCCTCCTGTAAGTGGATTATCTGGGTGGGCAGCAGAATGCATGCGACTGTCAACAGGAGGCCTTTGACAAGCCTGGTCCTGAGAGCCATGCAGAGCTGCCCTCCCAGCTCTGTGGCTATTTATAACTTTGTGCTCCATTGCCCAGAAGCAGGAGAAACACAAGGAGCCATGTGGTGCGCGATGGGTGAGGCGCAGTGCAGAGACACCTCCCGGGACAAACAGGGTGCCAGGTCCAATCCCCAACAGAAAGACAGCAGGTGCCTGGCTGGAGCCCCAGCACAGGCACCCCGGGAGCCACAAGTGCGGAGGTGAGGCTGGGCCCAAACAGGTCAGCACTTCAGTTGCTCAGCAGCATCCTGTGAAAACCCGAAAAATGCTGACACCCGGTCCCACCTGGGAGGCTCTGGGCTGAGGGACCTTGGAGGTGGCCTGAGCAGCAGGATGTTTAAATTTCCCTAAATAACTCCAAGCAGCAGGAGAACCTGCAAACCACTGGGCCAAAACCCAGGAGCAGATTAGGTGATGGAAGGCTTAGTCCCTCTTTGGGGTCTCAGTTCCCTCCTGGAGAACAAGTGACCGGGAGTGAGGAGTAGCCACATTTCTTTCCAGCCTGAGTCTCTGTGGTCCTCAACTGCTATAGCTTATGTAACTTGTGATTTTTGCTCGGTGTTATTTCTTAAACTGGGGAAGAAAATAACTACAGAGCAAAATAGGCAGAGCTGAGCTCTCTGGTTTCCAGGCCGTGCCGTCCGGGGGCATGCCAGAGGCCAGCCGACTGCCAGCAGCAGGCCGAGCCGCTGGAGTAGCAGCGCCCGCCCGCAGGCTGCGGAGACGCGTTGAGGTATTAAGTGGGCCTGGAGCATCTCCCATGGTAATGTCCTCTGGCGTGTTTCTGTATGAATTGCCGGTGCTTCTGATTGTGACATCCACTTCTTCACTGCTCGGCGTCCGCGGCAGCTTTCCCAGCCCATTATCCATCATCATTCCATCCAGAGAGAGCACGAGCAGCCTTTAGAGAAGATGGGAGCCGCCCAGGAAGATAGGAGTGCTCTCTCCTGTGAAGAGCTTCAGAGACGAAAGTCCAACAAAACACACAGGCCTGGGAGGGGGCAGCTCCTCCTGCTTTCCCCCTGCATGGCCACTGAGGACCGGGGTCCATCTGCCTCCTCCACCTCCCGAAGCTCACAGCCCGGCCTCTGCTGGTTGTTCATAAGTCCCCGGGGTCGCTGCAGTGGCCTCCTGAGGGGTGTGCCTGACCCAGCCTCTTCCCTGGGGCTCTTTGATTGGAGGTCAGCAAGGAAATCAATCTAATCCTGACCTCTCCTCCGCAGTGGATCCCCCAGAACCTCAGCACCACCTCTGAAATACAGACCTACTCTGAGGTCCTGGGGCCTCCCGGGGGCCCATGAGCACTGTGAGCAGGCCACAGAACAGCCCACTGCTTCTCCTGGGATGGAAGTGGCCCGACCCAACCCCTGCCACCAGGTGAGTGGCCAGTCCCAAAGTCAATGCTCCAGGGTTCTTATGAGGGGAAGAGGAGACAGGAATCAGAGAAGATGGGAATGTGGCCATGGACAAAAGTCTTGGAGGGAGGAGGACCATGGGCCATGGAGCATAGGTGACCCCAGAGTGAGATCGGCCAGGACACCTCCCAGCACCTTCAGGAAGAGCTGCCTGCCCACATCTTGCCCCGGTGAGGCCTGGTTTGCCCATTTCACCTCAAGAACTCTGAAGACAATGAACTTGGGTGGTTTCAAGCCATGAAATCTGTAGTCACTTGCTACAGCAGCCACAGGCCACTGACTGACTTGGTGCTTCAACCTGTACCTGGGCCCAGGAGGACCTGGGAGTGGCCCTCAAAGAAGAGAGGCCCAGGCTCTGCTCTGCAATGCTGGGGTTCTGAGCTGTGGCACTCCTAGGTTTACGCAGCTGCCCTCTGGCCTGCTGTGGCCACTCTGACCTGCAGCTTCTCACGTCCAAGTGGCAGAGCAGTGGGCATGGTCCTGCCACTTGCCAAAGTGCGTTGTCCTATCCTGACTCCACTCAAAATCGACCCCTCCACAGAGGTCTGAGCCCAGTGCCCAAAGGTGCACGATCTGCCCACAAAACCTCCTCCCCATCAGAGCCTCTTAGTGTCTGGAGTGACCAGAGGCAGTGGCATGGCCGTTTCCTTGGAGGGAATGTTTAATACATCATGAGCCACGACTCTCCGGGAAGTGCTACACTGTGGTTTCCTGCAACTCCAGGAAGTGCCATTCTTAGCTGTACCCTACTCAGTCCTAGGAGACAGGGGAGGGATGATTCTCAGCTTACTGCACAGTTTAGTCCAGTCCTGTCCTGGCCCAGAGGGCACGGGGCATCGTCCAGCGAAGGGGACAGATATAGTTAGGAAAAGAGGGAGCAGAAGGCCCTCCAGGTGAGGACCAGCCAGACAAAGCTCAAAACCCTCTGACCTGGGTCTGGCCCAGGTGACACAGCCCTGGGCTGGGGGCAGGGAGAAGAGGCCTCTGTGCTTTAAACTTTCAAAGGAGGTGAGGATGCGATTGAAGGTGGGTTTAGCTACCCCGGTGTTTGTCCCAGTTTCTGGCTCAGCAAATGCTCCCCCCACCTCGTTTTTCATTTTACACAAGTAAACATCTTTTAATTGAAGCTCCTGGGCATTTAACATTATTTATAACTCCACGCAGATTAAGAGCCTCATGGAACTCTGGTCACATCTCATAACCAGTGATTCCCGGACTGCTCCCTAATTATTTGGGAGATGTTGTGTAGCATCAGTAATTATAGAGTTGATTTGATTTGAAAACGAGCAATCGGAGTTGCCATTTCAAAGGGAGCCGCACAGACAACGTGCATTTGGACATCAAAGTCTCTTGGGAGCAGAGTCACCAGCTTCTACCTTCTCCTTCATCTCCAAGAGGCTCTGTGCCGAGCTCCACCAGCCCTTGCCTCATTCCCGGGTCTAGAGTAGTCATTGTTTAGTGGGGTGGAGTGTCCTTTATGAAAAATGCTCAGGGCCAGGAGTGTGGTGGGTCTGAGGTGTTTTCAGATTTTGGAACCTGTGTATATGCACAGCAAGGTGCTGGAGGACGAGGCCCCCGAGACTGACCACACGCAGGTGCACCTGGTGCACGCAGCCTGGTGGCCATTTTACACACATTGATAATTTGGGGTAGGATACGAGATTTCATGGTCTGGAATTCTTCACGAGTGACATCACATTCATGTTCAGAAAGCTCCAGATCTGGCCGTCTGGATCAGGATGCCCACAGCTGTGGCCCTGCCCAGCTCTCCTGTGTCTCCTGCGAGGCCCTGTCTTCCACCAGCCATGGCCCCCTCTTTTGGAACTTTGATGGAATGGAAGCCCCCAGCTTTTATGACAAGAACCTCACACAGGTGCCCAAATCCCTGTCCTTTTGGGCTCCTCCAGAGCCATCCACTCAGTGGCCACAGGTGGGCTCCAGGGAGGCAGACAGACAAGTGTGGAATGCTCCAACCAGCCCTGGACTTCTGGAGACATCGACCTACTTATCCCAATGTGTCTCTGCCTCTCGTTTGCAGAGTCCATGGGCCACCAGGACCACTGCTGGGCAGTGGCTCTAGTGGGCATGGCGAATGGCCGCCTTGGGTATGTGGAGTCAGGAAGGCCTGGCCTTCCCCACAGGCCTCTGGTTTCTGCCTCATGTTCTCTGTCCTGCCTGCAGATGCCCATCTACACTGTAAATTCACCCACCAGGGGGAAATGCCGCCAAGCTCCTGCCCTGGCCCAGGGGACCCCACTGTGGCCCTCTGCCAGCTCTCTGCCTGCCTTGCCCTGGAGTCGCTCTTCACCTGCACCTTCACACTTCAGCACCTTGGAGAGCTGCCCAGCCAGAAGCCTGTGGGCTCAGCCTTGGACCCTTTCACACAGGCCGCTGGTGTTGGCCTCAACCTTGGCCCATGACAAGCCTGGGGACACATCCGGAGAAACAGGCCTTCTGCAGGATGCAGAGGGTCACAGCCATACTCCTGATGTGGCTGACCAGCGCAGGGTGCTCAGGTCGTGCACTGGTGCAGAGCCTCAGAAGACACGTGCCAGGAAGCCCATGGAATCTGGGGGAAGCCACCTTCCCAGACTCAACACAGAGAGCAGGTGCCCTGAAGGAAGAGTGCTTCCCCTCCGCCCATCAATCAGAGACTCTCTTCTGTGACCACAGCTGCTGTGAGGGTGGAGAGTCCAGCCAAGGCCTGGGAGGTCACCTGCCAGCCATACCCAGGAGAGCAGCCAGTGCCCAGAATGGCTGGGAGGGTATGCCCTGTACAGCTCCTGTTGGGCCCTGCCCAGCTCTAAGCCAGGGCGGGGCACCCACTGTGCTGCTACTGTGCAGGGTAGCGCTCTCTGCCCTCCACCCACCTGTCTCCCCCAGGTCTACCTGCCCCCTCTGCTGTGCCCGGATGGACCCCTGGACACCATGCAGGGAGGAGCAGAGGGCCCACTCACAGCCTCCTGTGGGAGCCAGTAGGGCAGAAGCCGACTGTCCACTGAGCCTTGCTGACAGCAGGGTGTGTGCAGTGCCGCCAGCTCCAACTGCCATCACTGACTCATCCCTGGGGACACCTGGTGGGACGCAGTTTCTCTCTCACCATCTCTGCAGGGGAGTCAGCACACTTGGCTCCCATGCAGGGGCAGGTTGTGGTGGGGGACCCCCTGTGTGCGTCCCATAGAAGCTGCAATGGGTACATGTGTGTCTGTGTGTCTTTATGTATGTGTGTCTTCATGTGTTTCTGTGCATAGTGTGTCTGTGTGTGCATCTATGTGTGCATGTCTGTGTGTCTTTATGTCTATGTGTATCTGTGTGTGTCTGTGTGTGTGCATGTTTATGTGGAGAGAGCCGTGGCTCTGGGCTGCCCCTGAGGCATCCTCGCTGTGGCCACTGGCGTCCATGGGTCCCAGCTTCTCTTCTGAGTGGGGGCTGGGAGCAGCTCAGGGGCAGAGGACTTGCCTGGGAAGTGCAAGGCCCCGGGTGCCACCCTCAGTACCACAAATAAGTAAATGAATGGAAGGGAGAGAACTGCAGCCTCCCGTGGAGTAGGGGACACCTCCTCACCCCCAGGAGGAGGCCTGCATCTCCGACCCCAGCCCAGACGAGGACAGGGGAGCAAAGCAAAACACTAAATGCCCAGGAGGAGACCCTCAATGGGCAGGAAGTCACGGTGCAGCCCACACACCCAGCACCCATGGGAGTGTGTGCACCCCAATACAGCAGGCTGACGAGGGGGCCAAAGGCTTGGGGGGCTGAAACATCAGTCAGCTGATTGCATGAGGTCACCAGTTTAATGAGGAAAATCAGTTGATTACATCTCCTGAAGGAGAAGAGCACCCAAAATGACTGTGTGAAACTCCCAGTGAGAGAACCACACACAGTGTCACACTCACTTTCATAATCTCACTCACACTTTCACACTCACACTCACATTCACACACACTCACACTCTCTCACAACACACTCTCACACTCACACACACATACACAAACACACTCACACACACTCACACTCACTTTCACACTCATACTCTCACACACGCACACACACACACACACACACACACAGGTCAGAGAATCTGTCCCTAAAGCTGTTCCACCAGGACACTGGCCTCCTAAAGCAGTGGATGGGAAGGAAATGGCCTCATCCACCACAGCATGGTTTGTGGTCTTCTGCCCCTGTTGATTGTCTGTGCTGGGGGGCTTGTGACTTCCCAGGAAGTGGTGTATTCACCTGATTGTCACCGCTGTGTGAGGGCATTTGCAGGTCTGCCCATGGGTTGTTTTCACGTTGGTGAGGTCTGTAGCATTGGCCCCTGTTTCAGTCCTGATCATCCCTTCTTTCTTTTTTTTTGTTTTGTATACATTTTTCCTATTTTTGTGTTTTCAACTTTATTAATTTCTGCCCATCTATTATTTCTCTCCTTTTCCTCAGTCTGGATTTGAAGGCGGAAGTTAGAGATTGGCTTATATCTTTATTCTCTTCGAGGTAAGATGTTAATGCTGTTAATTTTACTCTAAGAACGGCTTTAGCTGCTTCCCACAAATTGTCATAGGCTACATTCTAATTTCTCAGTAATCTCTCTTGAGTCTTGCTTTGTGACCCTTGATCCATCCAATGGTATATGGTTTACTTGTCAATCCTTTGGTGAATTTCTTCTTGATTTACTGTTATTTTTTTTCTGATCTAACTCCATTATGCACATACGTGGTGAGATTTCGGCCCTTTGACCTCTGACGGAGGATATGGCTTCTTTGGCACCATGTGCCCTTGGAAAGTGTGTGCATCCCAGTTCTGGTAGTGGTGTTGCTCTCAAGACAAGGGACCCCATGGCTGATGAGTTTTCCATCCCCGAGAAACCTGCTCTCTGTCTACCTCTTCTGTCCACTCCTGGGAGGGGTATTAAAGCCTTTGTCCAAAGTGCACAGGGGCTTGTTTCTCATTCCGACTGTGTGGTCTTTGCCTCAGCTTCTCTAAGTGCTGTTGCTGGGTGCATTCACGTCTAGGATGCTGGGTCTTCCTGGTGAGTCGGAATTCCGTTGTCATGTTCTTTGTCTCTAGTGATTCTCTCTGTTGTGGTCTGATTTATCTGATGTTAGATTAACACACAGTGCAGAGATGAAGCCTCCCTTCTCACTACTCCAAGTCATAGGCGTCTTATCATTGCATCTACATCCATTGAAAGCCCATCAGGCAATGGGATAATTTTGCTTTCAATTGTCAAGAATAATTTAGAGAATTCAATGGAACAGTAGTCTATTGCATTTTTTCGATTATTTACCATTCCCAGTGATCCTTCCTCCTTCCTGATTTTCTCCATGATTCCTGCAGGCATTATTTCCCTTCTGTCAGAATTACTTCCTTTGTGAACAGTTTCAGAGCAGACCTGAGAGTGGATTCTCAGCTTTCCTTCATTTGAGCAGAGCAAAACTTCACCTTTTTCTTGAAGGGATTTTCTCTGTATTTAAATTTTGTGTGATCGTTTCTTCTTTCATCAGTTTTAAAATGTCATTTCACTTCTCGCTGGCATCTGCAGGGTACAATGAGAAGTCTGCACTTAATAAAATTGTGTCGCTACAAGTAACACAGGCAATTTTTCTTGATACCATGAAGACTCTTTCTTGTCTCTACACCTTAGCAGTTTCATTTTGATGTGTTAGGTTGCATATTTCATTTTTTAAAATCTTCTTCCTCTATGTTGTTCATGTTGGATAATTTGTATTATTTTTCTGTCAATCCCAGTCTGCCATTAAGCCTATTTAGTCACTATTTAACTTTGATTGTTATATTTTTAACAAAGTTAGTACCTGGTTCTGCTTTATAGCTTCCAGTTCTTTCCGGAGGTTCCCCCCTCCCCGTTTGTTTTAGAATGTTTGCCTTTCCTTGTTGGAGCATATTTACAGGAGCTGCTCCTCCATCTTTGTTAGAGGTTCATCTGCTTCATGCAGTGTTGCCCTTGGTGGTCATTCCTCTGCAGATTGGGATTCCTTGGGTCTTTGCATATTTGGATTCTATCCTGGGTGTTTTCCATATTTCTTTATGATATGGGGGAGTCTTGCTGAAATCCTACAAAGTGTTGATGTGTTTGTTTCACTAAGCCAGTGGACTTCAGGCCTGCATTTCCAACAAGACTTGGTTGTGGCTGGAGAATTAGGACATGTGTTAAACCTCGTAGAGCCATTTGATTCATCATGCTTTCTGTACCTAGGGGCAAGTCTGTGTCTGGAAGGCAGGCAGGCTACTGTGTAGATAAGTTCTCAATGTCGCAGAGACTGTCTGGGATGAGGTGCACTTGCATACATCCCAGGCATGAGTCCGGGGCTCCAGTGCAGCCTCCCTCTCCACAAGCACCTTGGAGCTTTTCCGTTCCCTCTGGCTCCTTGGCCAGCTGCCCTTCTACAAACACTTTGCAACTGCAGCTGTGTATGGAGCCAAGCTGGAGGAGGGCGTGGGCAGAAGCAGAGTGAAGGGGCTTCCCCACACTGGTGAGATCCCAGACCCTCGTGTGAGGGTCTCCCTCCTGTGGCTGTGGCTGCTATGGGCTCCCTCTGAGGCTGCTGAACTATTGTCAGGGATTGTTCAGGGGATGGAATATGGAAGATCAGAGAAAAAGGAAAAGTAAAGTGGGCTATTCTGCACTCCCTCTGAGCTGTCATAAGTATCTTGTCTGTTAGCCAAAGCTGGAGAGTTCTGGAGCCTTCTGTGCCTGTCTCAGGTGGCCACTCTTGGGTTTCACACTGCACCAAATTCTGGCTGAGGAGTCCAGAGGACACCTCAGTGTCAATAGGTGTTTCTCTGGATTCTGACCATCCCTCCCTGATTGTCCACTTCTACAGGTGTCCTACTCAGGACATTTAATTCCTTCCATGGGACACAGAGTGTGCTCACTCTGATCCATCTGAAACTAGGACTGCCACGCTTGGCTTCTACTTGTCTTGTTGCTCTGTGGAGCTGTGGAATGGTACACACACACACACACACACACACACACACACACACACACGTGCACTACCATCAAAGCTGCAGCTTCAGTCAAGCCTGGCAGAGAGACTAACATCTGTGAGCAGCATTGAGAGGAATCAAGAACCCACTCCTCCCTGGGGTGGCTCATGGGACTTCCACAAACTGCATCCTCATACTGCCAGAGTTAGACTGCAGCTCCGTGTGCCTGACCTCACGTCTCCAGCTGAATCCAGATGGGAACACACCCAGTGGAGGGGGGTGCCCTAGCGAGCTCTCCTGCTGCACCCTAGATCAGAGCTAGCCAGGACTCACCTCCTCTCACTGACTCACCTCGCCAAATCCTGAGAGCAAGAGGGGAGTGTCAGACTCCTGCATGCCTGCTTTTGAAGTGCCACCTTTCTGAGGATCAGGGGACCCGGGGCCAGGAGGTGCCCCCACACTTGGGGCTTAAAGGAGCAGGATGGTCAGTGCTGCTCATGTCCAACCCCCAGGGGCTCAGAGCCCGCATTCCTGCCCAAGCTCGGCTCCAACCTCAGTGCAGCATCATTCAGGACCCGCTGGGTGAAGCTGGGCATTTAAGAATCAGTTCCCAGCATGCTGAGGTTCTGATGCCAGCGTCTCCTCCCAGGTCAGTGCCCACCACACCCCACAGGTGTTTTCCCACACAGGTGTGATTGGCTCAACACCTGCACCCGGCCCAGGAGGGTGGAGTTCACAAAGGGAGGGACCCACGCTCTATATTGTTGTGGTTTCTAGAAAAGCAGAGGGAAGGTGAATGGGGCCTGAGGATTGGCTTCATTGGCTCATTAGTCAAGTGTTCCCTGGACACCTGGTGTCCCCAGCACACAGGACTTTCACTGGTCCTGACATCCACGTTGACCCTCTCTCCTCCACACTGAGCACAACCTTCATCTCTCCATCTCACGCTTTGCCTGGGAGCCCTCTGCCTGGACGTGTGTGGCCACAGCTCACCCCTGGAGCCGTCTGCATCTCCCACGAATGCTCTCCTTGGTGAGATGCGGCTCCTGCAGGGCTTCACTATGGCGCCAAGAAATGTCCTCTCCGCCTGGAATTTCCACAGGGGGCCTCGGACTCTCCTCACCTCACCTCAGGAACCCATGATGGTGCCTGCCCTGTGGATGGGTGTCACCACCTAGGGACGGGCTCATCCACAGACCCTGGTCAGCTCCAGTTTATAGGACACACTTGTGTTGGAGATTTAGATGCTTATTCTTTGGACTCTGCATGCCTTTCCTTAACTGTAACATTAATCTCCTGCTCATTTGTGGATGGCGTTCCAGATTGACATATCTGTTGTATATTTCAAGAATTTACTGGGGGAGGAAAAAGTCAAATAGATTCTCCATTTCTTTTATGACCAACGTCCAAAGCCATAGTCATCACGGTAGAAGGGTCAATGAAATAAAAAATAGAAAAACTAAGCCTGAAAACCTGTTGACAACAGTTGTAAGATGAGATGGAGACAAATCCTCCAGGACTATCAGCCCCCTGGGAAGACCTGGTGATCAGAGTAGGCTGCTCTGGTAACAGCAGAGCTCTGGGTACCAGTGGCTTGGGGAGATAAAGAGATCTGCTAAATCACAGTCTTGAACTCACGTAGCTTCCACAGGGAGCTCCTCAGGGCTCCTGGGTGATGGCCACTCCACCATGTTTAGTACAAGAATCACCTGTAGCCAGGTAGGGAAAGTGGTGGTGTGTTGACTTGGAAGGGCTCTCTGGGCCAGAACTGTCCCTCTGACCACAACTCAGTCAGGTGGCCACTCTAATTTCACAGGCATCTGGACATGCAGTGCCACTGTGTGCCCAGGAGGAGGAACAAATGGAGTTTGGTGGACATCACTGCCCTAGTTTGACTTTGTGGTCACCAGAGATCCACTTATCCCTCTTATTATGTACAAACTCCCACCCTCCTACTGGGTACGACAAACCAGGTCCTCTGAAGTGACTGCACCATCTCACACCCCAGGTGTCCTAGCAAAGGCTCAGCCCTCTCCTCCAGGTCAAAATATGGCTCCTCTTGGTCCAGGATCTGGAAAGCAAGAAGACATGTACCAGCCTCTCCCTTTCTGTGCACTACATGTGCCCAGCATAACACAAAGGCTGGGTGAGGGAATCTGCACACAGCGGGCCCCATCCATGGCAATGACCGAGGAGGGTGCCAGCTCCTCCCACGCTGGGAAGTGGCTCCAGGGTGCTCCCTGGGAAAAGAGGCCCCGTGTGCACTGAGCTCCATGGCTCTGCTCACCTTCTGGGGGGTTCCCATTGCCCACCCGGACCCATGACCACATCTACCCTGGGCACAGGAAGCACTGCCCCCTAGGGGTCACTTAGTTTTCCTGTCCATTTCCCACAGGTACAGGACCAGGTGTTCCATTGATTCTTTGCTGATATATCAAGAAATGCCCTTTGTTTCCATGTGCGAGGCTTGTCTAGAAATAGAACTTGCTAGACTTAGCGGGAGCAAAGCAGATCATTTCCATGAGCCAGTGACCATATTGAATGTGTTTTCCTTAGACGTCACTTATAAATCTCCATTAGCCCTTACTTTCTCTGCCCCCATTCCTCTCTCTCTGTCATTTAATGGCCGCTTCTTGAGGTTAAGGGAGCAGGGGTAAGAGAGTTTGGTAAATAGACAGCATCCTTAATCTCTTCTTTGCTGCCTGGTTAAATTCCGTCATTTAATTGAGAAGTCTTAATGGGATTTGAAGCTCAATGCCTTTTCAATCTTGTTTCCTGCTGCTTGGCCTCCATGAACACTTCCCCAACCCAAATTTTTGGATTCTCTCTATTCTGTTTAATTTTATTTGCTGACTATTTAATTATTGCCTGTGCTCATCTCTTTCCTATAAATCCTTGCAATAAGTGACAGGAGCGGTCGCTACCTCCCAGCCTTGGCCCATCCCCACCAGGCAGAGCTCTCTTGGGCTTTGCCCAACCTGACTGCTCCTCCTGGGTCTTTGCTCTTTAGCATGAGCCCGTTTCCTGCACTCACAACTGAATGCCATGCCCTGGGCACAGACTTGAGATTTCTGATGCTTGCCCCCCGTCTCAATACATGTAACAATCGGGGCATTCTAGGAAGAGAGAAGAAGTGGACCCACAATTTTTAATTACTTGCAAAAGCAAGACAGCGATTTCCTTCTCAGCTAGCACGTATCTACTTGTGGCCACAGTATCAAGTCACCTCTAACCCAGTTCTGGCCCAGAGTGTCCTCCCAATGCAGGCAGGAGGCCATGGCACTCTTCTTTCATCCTCTGGCTTCCCAGGGTGCTCTGTGCTTGATAAGGGAGGAGAAGACCAAGAAGGGGCATGTCGGGTTTTTCATGGGTCAGGGCAAGCACCATGTGTTCAGTGGGATGTGGTCAGGTGTCACACTGGGACATGGGGTCAGGCTGAGTGCTCAGGAAAAAGCAGACTGGACTTTCTTGAACAACTGTCAGCTGTGCCACAGCAGGTCCTTTCAAACATTATACCAAAGCTATTCCTCGTGGGTGTGTGTGCAGTGGGATGGGAGCCCCAGGTACAGGGCTGGGGTGTTCAGGAGCTCTAGAAAACTCCAGACAGAAGGTGAAACTGGTGCTTCTACAGGAGGAGTGAGGAGGAGGCTGTGGGCACAGAAAGGATTCCAGGCAGACAGAAGCATGAGTGTAGAGGTAGAGGTCACAAGAACATGGAAAGGAGCAGATGTCTAAGTGAGTTGGAACTTCTGGGGCCACAGTTATGTAGATGGAGAGAATGAACAGAGAGGGATGGCCCTGGGGAGAGGGCAGGTGGTCCGTGGGAGCATGGGGATGAAAAGATGATGATGAGGTTGATGCTGGGGAAGAAGGTGATTGGTTGGTGCTGGGGAAGACAGTAGGGAATAGATGCAGGAGGAGGGCAAGGGATGGTTCCTGGGGAAGATGGTAAAGAGAGCTCTGGGGAAGATCTGGGATGGGTCTTGGGGAAGATGGTGCTGGGTGGTCCTGGGGAAGATGGTGGCTGGGTGGTCCTGGGGAAGATGGTGGCTGGGTGGTCCTGGGGAAGATGGTGGCTGGGTGGTCCTGGGGAAGATGATAGGGAACGGATGAAAGAGGAGGGCAAGGGATGATTCCTGGGGAATATGGTAAAGAGAGATCTGGGGAATATCTGGGATGGGTCTTGGGGAAGATGATGGCTGGGTGATTCTGGGGAAGATGGTGGCTGGGTGATCCTGGGGAAGATGGTGCTGGGTGGTTCTGGGAAGATGATGGCTGGGTGGTCCTGGAGAAGACAGTGGTTGGGTGGTCCTGGGGAAGATGGTGGCTGGGTGGTCCTGGGGAAGATGGTGGCTGGGTGGTCCTAGGAAGATGGTGGCTGGGTGGTCCTGGGGAAGACAGTGGTTGGGTGGTCCTGGTGAAGATGGTGGTTGGGTGGTCCTGGGGAAGACAGTGCTTGGGTGGTCCTGGGGAAGATGGTGGCTGAGTGGTCCTGGGGAAGATGATAGGGAATGGATACAGGAGGAGGGCAAGGGATGGTTCTTGGGGAAGATGGTAAAGAGAGATATGGGGAAGCTGGGAGGGGTCTTGGAAAGGTAGTGAGGTAAACCCTTGAGGAAGATGGTGGTACAATAGTCCCAGGGAACAGGGGGTGGGATAGTCTTGGGGTAGAAGGTTTGGGGGTTGTCCTCGGGAATATGATAGGAAAAATGGACTTGTGAAAGATTGTTGGGTGGTTCTGGGGAAGATGATGATAGAGACAAGCCTGGAGAAGATGGCTGAGTGGTCCTGGGGAAGATGGCTGGGTGGTCCTGGGGAAGATGGTGGCTGGGTGGTCCTGGAGAAGATGGCTGGGTGGTCGTGGGGAAGATGGTGGCTGGGTGGTCCTGGGGAAGATAGTGTCTGGGTGGTCCTGGGGAAGATGGTGGCTAGGTGGTCCTGGGGAAGACGGTGACTGGGTGGTCCTGGGGAAAATGGTGGTTGGGTGGTCCTGGGGAAGATGGTGGTGAGGTGGTGCTGGGAGGATGGTAATGGGGTTGATACTGGGGAAGATGGTGGTTGGGTTGGTTTGGGGGACAATGTGGGGATGGGCCTGGGAAACTATTCAGGGGCTCCTAAATAGCTAAATAGATTCTCTTTGGGACAGTGCTCAGTCGTGTCCTCCACCTGAGAAACACATGGACACAGTTCCAGTGCACTCCTCTCCAAGACCTAGTCACTACCTGAGGCAGGGCAGCTAGACCAGGGGGGTGGGGGTAAGGACCTGTGAGAGTCTGGGCTGAGCCTCTTCCTCGGCCAAGCTGTTCCCTGACGAAGACGGTGCACGGCCCTGCTGAAGGCTCATTCTTGTGTAGGTGGATGTTCTCTGGTCTCTGCTCTCTCTGAATGATTGGATCCTGCCCGTGAAGGCAGACATAGGTACTCCTGGCTTAGGGTGGGGTCACATCCCCAAAATGCATTGTACATGGGAGACATTGTGAGTTGGAAACCCACTGAATACCCCTGACGTGCTGAGCACCCTTGCAGGTCAACACAGTTCACTATGGAACATTGCACTTCCCTGTGGTCACCTGGCTGCCTGGGAGCTGTGGTCACTGCTACAGCACAGTCTCATGTGCATTTCACTAATCGAGACTCAGAGTAACGCCCCCTAAATGTGTGCCGCTTTCAAACACAGTGAAGTGAATCACTGGTAAGTCAGGGACCATTTGAGCTGTCAGCAAAGACATCCTCAGTGAACAGGGATGAATAAAAATGGACTTCTAAATGCACGACTTTGAAAAACAAAAGCAGGATTTACTAAACTGAGCCTCTAGCTGTCAGTGGAACACAGATGGTAGAAGGGGCACTTGATACACATAAGGTGCCCCGTGCTTCCTGCCCGAGCCCACAGCTCCCTTTGAGCCACCTGCCTTTCTGGGCTGGGGCTGACCTTAGGTGCCCACCCAGACTGGCTGTTGGCCCCTCCTGGGCCACCTCAGGGTCCAGGGTCGGGGCATTAAACCATTAGCACTCACCAGAGTGGGTCCAGAGTGCTCTTCAAGTGTCCTGTTCTGTCACCAACTGTGAGATCCTGGGAGGAAAAGAAGCCAGCCCATGCCAAGGTCTCCCATCCCACTGTTGTCCCCAGACCTGCCTCCCAGGGTGCCCTGAAGAGGTGGCATGACCCCCAAACCCAACAGAAACCCCTGTCTCAGAGGCACCCAGGGGAGCCTCATCTACCTAAACATATGGGAGGAAACTATTTAAAAGAAACATTAGGAGACACAAAGGAAAACAAGACCTTCTAGAAATAAGAGCTGTGTCACAGGCAGCTGGCTCTGCAGGTGCTGGCTGGTCTCAGGGGGTCAAGCACCGTGGACAAAGAAAGGAAATGCCACATGGGGTGGACGTTTTCAAGAACTAAACAGAAACACACAGCTGCACCTGTGTAAAAAAAGTAGCAAAAGAATCTGCAAACCAAGACAGGAGGGAGGGATGGGGACAGCCTCAGGGCTCCTGGGAGGACAGGAAGAGGCCGTGTCCAGGGAGGGGCAAGCCCAGAAATCTCCCAGCCACAGTCAGGAAAACAGCTGAGACAGCAGCACAACACTGACAGCAGTGTTCGGGTAAGAGGCCTGTTCCCACAGGAAGGCCCGAGACAGAAGTTCCCACCAGCGCTTCTGGGAAAGAGAAAATTCTCTCTCCCAGAGAAATGAATCTAAATAAATACAAATGGAGACTCCAGCGCCAGAAAACAGGGAATGAGCACTAAGACTATTAAATACCAAGCTAAATTTAAGTAACCAGGGAGGCTGTGGGCTGGTGGGACTCCAGGCAGAGGAAGAGCCATCGGTACAAAGGACACAGTGACAGCAGCAGGAAAGCGTGGCAGACCAAGGTGGCACTGCTGTCCCCTGGTCGCAGCACAGTGGTTAGTCCTGGAGTGACGTTGATCTCTGTCAGGATGCAGGAAGGTTGCTCCCAACCAGGAGCATCATGGCTACGCAAGGAGGGGACATGCTCTCAACCAAGGGACCCGAAACAACTGGGGACCCCCAAGAACAAAATTGAACCCCAAATCCACCCCACAAACACTAGCTGCAAATGGATCAAGATCTAAGTGGAGAACCCGGAACACTAACATTCTTGGAAGAGAACAGAATCGTCTTTGTGACCTTGACTCAGGCAGTGCCTTCTCATGTATCCCTGACACGTGCAGAACAGCAAAAAAAGGAAAATCAGATAAAGTGGCCTCAATAAGAATTAAAAACTTGTGTTTCAACGATGTCATCTATAAAGTGAAAGGACCCAGAGAATGGGGGCAAATGACCTGCAAGTTGTCTCTGTAGTGAGAGGCTTGTGTTCCGTATGTGGCAAGAACCCTTACGGCTTCCTTATAAAAAGACGAATCCCACTATTTAAACCTTAAAGGATGGAGCAGACGCTCTCTGAGGAAGAGGTGCAGGCAGCCAGTGAACCAGGAGAGAGTCCTGGACGTCGGAGGGCTCCAGAGAAACCCACTCAGGGCACAGCTGGAGAGCCGATGCCTCAGGATGGCTCAGGGTGGCCCGCGCTGAAGAGCATGGAGAGAAGAAGCTGCAGGTCTTGCAGGAGGGACATCCTCAGTTACCGCGAGGATGGTCTGAGTGCTCCACAGTGTGAAGCAGAACCACCATGCCGACCTGCACTGTCCTCCAAGAAGGAGGAGCCTGTCTGCAGGAGCACGCTCAGGGCCCTGAGGACACAGTGGAAAAGACCCACAAGGGCCCCAGCGGTGAGCGGATGGGTGAAGTGTGACCTCTGCAGGGTGAAAGGCTATTGGCCGTAAAGGGAGGACATTGGCTCAAGTTCTGTGCACAAGCCACCTGCGGACTCAAGCCATAGCCAAACACATTACGCATGAAAATTGTTGTCAGGAAGGCCCACGTGTTGGGAAGATCCCACCCCACGAGGTGTCCAGATGGAGGAGACCAGGCTGGGTGGGGAGGGCAGAGCTCCCAGCTCAGGTCACTTCAGAACTGACGTTCTCAAGGACGGTAACCCTGCTCTGGGTTGTGTGTTTCAGAGGAGTGGTTTGCGCTGTGGCCGTTCTACCTCTTGGAGTCATCACAGAGCGCAGAGTAGGTCAGCAAGAGCAAGGTTGTTTCTGCGCAGTCTTAAACAAAGTCCTCCCAGGAGAAAACTCACCTGAAACTCCTGGGTTTTGCCAGCACAGCTGCCCTCCACCCATGGTGTCTGACACATGGTGCCCGTCACCTCCGGCCTGGCCTTGCCGACGTCTGCTGCTCACATGGGTTACTTTCTTCCCACGAGTGTGAAGCACACGTTACTGACCAACCACAGGGAGGAACTGAGACAATGGGTCAAGCTGCTGGCCCAGGGCCACATGGCTGCTGGGTGAGCCCTCAGTGCCATAGTGCCCCCCACTGTGCCCTTCCTGCCGGTTCCTGCACCTCTTGCCCCATCAGGTCATGTGTAGCTCTCATACTGAAACCAGATGGCCATGGCCCTCTCTGTCCCACAAGCCTGGGGACCTGGTTCACATATGTTCCTATCAGTCGGCCAAGGTGCCTCCAATCTGTGCAGCCAAGAGTCAGGGGAACGTCCAAATGGTGATTGTGTTTCCTCCTGGGGTCTGAGAACTGCAGAGCCCTTACCTTTCCATCAGCTCTGAGTCTCGTGACCCTCGTAATAGTCCTGTGTCATTTTGACAAGTAAGAATATTATTGTTCTTTTAAAATGGAGTGACGAATGGAAAGATAGCCACATAAATAGATAAGTGGATGATGGATGTTTCATAATGGTCAACAGAGATGAGAGACATAGAGATAGACATGCATAGGTATCGACACAGGTGCGGTAGAGGCTGAGATAAGTGGAGATGATACAGGAAATGAGACAGAGATGGTGCAGGTGAGAGAGATGCATGGCAGGTAGAGAGACGGCAGAACTGATAGGCTGGTGGATGGAAGTGACTGATGATGGCCAATAAAGACAGATGGAAGAAAGAAGTGACCGGGATGATAGAGAGACAGCTACGATTGTAGAAATAGGTGATAGAGGAATGATAGATGCACAAGACAGAATGAGAGAGGTGATAGAGGGATAGGTAATAAAAGTACAGAGGGATAATGGAAGTGGCAGGTAGTCGATGACAGATTGATAAATGATACACAGGTAGAGGACAGAGGTGACAAATGTTATAGACAGATAAAGACTCATGATAGAGAGGAATGATAGATATGGATAGATCATAGACTGACAGATAAGGGTTAGACATGATGGATCCATTGATAGATTGATTGATCCATCGGACAGGAGTGTAGCCAGCCAGGTTGGAGACTGGGCTCCATTGCAATCCCAGACCTCCTGCCCAGGGCCTGGCCTGAGAGCCAGATGCTGACAGAGGTGTCTGGGGTGCTCCCGTCCAGCAGGCCTCCTGGAGGTCCCTTGGCAGCCACTGGTGCAGTGGACCAAGCTGGGGACAGGAATCCAGGGCCTGGGAGTCAGTTTGAAGCCCTCTGCTGCCTGCTCTGACCAGGACTCTTCCCATGGTGTGGCTTCCTAGCCATAGGGAGCCCAGTGCATGAGGAGCGGGTGGCTGTCCACACAGTGTCTCTCCTGCCTCAGCCAGGAGGGAGTGTGGGAGCGGCAGGACTGCAGGCCGCACAGTGTCCACCTGCCAGTACAGGGTTGGGTTCCTCATGCTTGGGTTCCACTGCCCTTGGAGCCCTGCCCCATGGCTCCTCATCCTGCATGACTTCATGGGTTTCCTCTGTCCCGTTGTCTCTCCCGAAATGGGTCCGGAGGCCCCTCTTGCAGTTGTGCAGATTCAGTTCCATTTGCTCCCTTCCTCGCACCCTCCCTGCAGCCTCCCCGCGGGTCCTTCCACTTGTCCTTTCATCCATCCCTTATCCATTTTTCTGTCCCTCCGAGGTGCCTTGTGGCCCTGCTGTGACTGACGCTGGCACAGAAAGCACCCACTCCCACCACTGTGGGAGCCCAGGACGCTGGAGCTGGGAGGCCTTAGAGCAGCTGCAGGACCGGCCACAGGCCCTTGGTGCACACAGCCACCAGGGATGCAGTGATGTCCCAGGAGTCTCACGAGAGGGAGGGCTGGAGTCGCAAGACCCTGGGGATTCTGCACAGTGCAATAACCCACCAGCAGGTAAGGGCAGGTGAAACTGGAGGCTGGCGAGGGAGGCCAGGGCACGTCTCAGGGCCCTGGTATTGCACCAAAGAGCTTCAACATGCCTAGGGTGAGATCCTGCCCAGAGGACCCAGGAAATCAGACCTCCAACCTTCTAGGGGGGACACCAGGGCAGAGAGAGCAGGCAGGGGCAGAACTCCTAGTGACAAAGACCCTGGGACTGGAGAGCAGAGAGACCAGAGCAGGCAAACAGGAGGCAGAGCGTGCAGGAGGGTGGGACTGGGCAGCGGGAGGAGAGCGTCCTTCAGAGTTGTCGGCACTTCTCCTTCAGGGACCCCATGGACAGGGACACTGCCAAGTGGGAACAGGATGACGGGGCGCGGACAGTCTCAGAGGCAGGGTGGGGATGGAGCAGCACAAGCGAGGACCCATCCATGTCAACACAGGACAAATGCCAACAGGAGGGGTCCCCCCCAACAGGAGTGCAGAGGGGGAGTCCTGGCGTCAGCCAGAGGAGGGGCATCCACAAAAGGGGCTGTGGAGGCTCAGGGCCTCTGGCGAAGGCTGCCATGGATGGGAGACAGGGAAGGCAGCTGGAGCCGAGGGCGATCCCCGTTGGAAGTGCAGGGTGGTGGCCGTCACCAGGCCCAGGGGTGCACCCCGAGATCCCAGAGCCTTGGGAGGCCCAGGCAGGAGCATCCAAGCTCAGAACCAGACTGGCAACTTAGAGAGACCTGTCTCAATAAGTACAAAAGGGCTGCGTGTAGCTCAGGGGTAGAACACCATGGGTTCAATCCCCAGCACCCCCACAATAAAAAAGAAAGAAAGAAAAGAAAAAGAGGAAAGAAAGAAAGAAGGCCCGGGGATGGTTTGTCCAAGTCAGGTTTAAGAGAAACATTGTTGGACTTTAACTCTTCTCACAAACACCAAGCAAGCAGAGTCCAGCAACAAACCTGAGGACCGCCATCCCCACCTCCTAAATCTGTCGTTTAAAATAAAAAGAATCCTCGCTGTGTGCCTGCGCAGCAGCCTCACATCCTGCATCCTACGGGTCTGCAGGATGACCTACCAGAAAGTGCATTTCCCTGGTAACTGGCGCCTGCGGACACCCCGGGGGCGGTGGCAGGCCAGTGCGCAAGGCAGTGGTGCTCCATCACCGCTGCCTGCCGTTCTGACTCCTTGCCACATTTCACCCCTCTGCTGACATGTTATGGCAGAAATAGCCATATTCCTGAGAAAGCACCATGTTCCGCCATAAAGGCAGATAAATAGGAGATTAAATTAAAAGTGGAGCACCCGGTTTGTCTTTGTGGCTAATTTATGAGCCCAGTCCCCTGGACCTTCTAAACATGCAGGCGGTAAAGGATGCCTCTGTCCCCAGAAGTGCCCATTAGAGTCAGACTCCCCCGCTCAGTCCTGGCGCTGCCCCTGCTGTGGACACTGTGACTTATCACCCGACTGCAGCACAGCCTGGCAGGCACTGCACCATGTAACTCATGTAACTTCAGTGAGGACTTCCTCCCAGGTCCAAGTTCAGCCTCTTCTCAGATTAAGTGGCTGTAAAAAGGAGACACTTAGTGACTTGGGAACTCCACTGCTATGGCTTTCCAGGGCCCCTCAATCACCAGCCATCTCAGGACTCCGCACGCTCCCTGAGGATGCTTGTGCTCCTGGGCCCTGCCTCCAAGGTCAAGGGCTCTGACTCCCCCTGAAAGAAGCATTCAGCTCACAGTGGCCAGTCCTGACTCATCCTTCTATCCCAGACAGCAGGCCTCTGGGAGTGTTCTGGGAGCTGCTCCACTTGCTTGGAGGCACAGGTCAGCTTCCTGCCTGAGGCTCCTGCAAATAACGAGGATGGAGGATCTAACTGCTCCTCCCTGACCAGCAGTGTACCTGCCCCTCTCTCCCTCCTCATGTGAGAGCGCCCCTCTGGGTCTTAGGATGCAGAGACCCCCTGCTCACACTTGCCATGAGAGAAGGGCTAGCAGGAGAGGGGTGCCTCTTGTTTTAACTCCAGTCCACATGTGACATATACACAGGAGCATGCGGGAGCTACCCCTCCTGGCTCTTGCTCACAGTCCACTTGGGGACTCATCGTTGGCAGGGCCTTTCCAGGCACCCAGGCAGTGCTCGCTGCCCTGACTCTGGCCCTGTGTCTCCTGACTCAGGCTTCGGAGAGCATGTCATCTGATGTGCCCTGGGCCAGCCTGGCTTTGCCTGGTCATTTGTGGAGACGCGGGTTGGTTTCTTTGCTTGGCCACGGGCTGCTGCCTCTCATGTCCTGTGGGGTTCACATCATGGTGTTCTGATTCCACTGTCAGTGGGAGAGGTCGAAATTTGAGAGGTTCACAGGCCCTTATGTCCATGCCAAGTGCTGCCTGGAAGCATGTGTGACTCATGGTGGCATGGCCATGCGTCTCTGGACGGGGATGCACCATCCTTGGGAGCCGCCACTCAGCTCAAGTGGACACTGCTAAAAAGTATTCAACGCTATCCTGAGCTTGGCAAAGGCTCTGGGCTCCAGACTGTTCTGTGGCTGCCTCCCCCAGCCACCGCCTCCCCATGGGCAAAAGACTTGGGGTGCAGATTCCCAAGATCCGGAGCTGGGTAGTGAGCATCCCTCCCCACTGTCCCTGTCTGTGGGCATTAAGCAGTTAAGAGAGGTCATGTGCTCTAGAGGAGGGGTCATGTGCCCTAGTGGAGGCAAGAGAAGCCCAAGGTCAGGACGCGGAGGCCACACAAAGCTACTCGGGTTCCCACACCACCACGAGGGTGATCATGAAAGTCCTGGAGCCCAGTCCCCCAAGCCCCGTGATCACAGTGGATCCAGCACAGGTGACAATCTGTCCCCAGTCTGTGGGCTGCTGGCCTTGGCGTGTCCTGCTCCACACTCTCATGTCTACCTACCCCGGGACCTGGCCCTTGGTGGCTGCCTGTCAGGAAGAGGCAGGGGAGCTGCGGGCAGTTCCCACAGATGCGTCCTCATGACCAGGATCACAGCTACAAGGACCAAGGCCAAAGCCATTCATCTGAGTGAGCCCAGAATGTGGGGGTCAGTCCCACCCACTGCAGGAAGAAGTGGCAAACCCATGAGGAGGACATACATACAGGGTGAGGACAGAATGGGGGTCCATTTGCCCACCTGCCAGGAGTCTCTAGCTATTTAGGGGTTGCTATAGCATCTAGTCTTGTCACCTGTGTCAAGGGGACTGCTCACTCTGGGGTATGCCCAGCTTGGGTGGAGGTCTGAGCCCAGGGGTCTGCTCCTTCAAGGCCAGGGTCCTCCCCCAGTACAACAAAGCACAAAGTAGTAACAGTCCCCCTGGGGAAAGAGATTAGCACTGGGCTGAACAGAGGAGGGGGCAGGAGGAACAGTTGTCTGCAGAGGCCCCTCTGCCAGGGCAAAGGCAGCCTGAAATCAATTCCCTTCCCTCATTTGCATTTCTAAGGTGTATTTCATCCCCACACTTCAAAGTTCCAGGCTCACCATCTCTCCTGTGAGGTTCAAATGGAAAATGTCATATCACAGTTCTCCATCACGTCTAATTAGGGGAGCTGAATGTGAGGCTTGCCTGGCCTGAAAGCAAACAGGCCCCTCTCCTCCTGCCTGCTCCTGGGGGCACGGAGCGGGCTGCCTTCCTGCAGATTCAAAGGAGCAGAAGGCTCAGTGAGCTGGTGATTGGCATCGAGTCCACACACACTGCCAGCTGTCAGGGCTTCCGGACAGCAGCGTGGGGCTGTTCACGCTGTGCCACTTGTTGAGACAGAAGAAGGGGCCACGTGCGCCTGGACATCCATCCTGGAGCCTCGTGGACATGTATGTGGCCTTCCATCGACTCTAGGGCAGATCCCAGTTGAACACCCCGGGAAAGGAGAGAAAGGGGAGGTGGCATTTATTGAGCCCTGCCCCTGCTTCAATTGGTGATTGTGGCCTTTGCTTAAAAACGAGTGTCCCGCAGGCCTGGCTTCATCAATCCCCTCACG
The DNA here is from genome assembly GCF_052094955.1 of Ictidomys tridecemlineatus. NCBI lineage: Eukaryota > Metazoa > Chordata > Mammalia > Rodentia > Sciuridae > Ictidomys > Ictidomys tridecemlineatus. The sequence continues at coordinate 532,838 of NW_027521026.1, forward strand.
TAGAGGACTCCAGCAAGACCTGAGAATTGAGTCAAATGGCCAGGAGTGCTGAGCCTGCTCCCAGCCTGGGCTCCCACAGGTGTCTCCTTCTTATCTGGGGACAGTGGTGGCCCAATGGTAGAACTGTTCTGAGGACAACAACATCATCATCTTAGTCCATTGGACTTGCTTTACCATCCAGGACTGTCCTGTGAACAGCAGAGTGTGTTTCTCACAGTGATGAAGCTCTGGGGCGGGAAGTCTTACTGGGGTGCCAGGATGGCTGGACACTGGGAGAGCCCTCTTCCAGAACACAGAGTCTCCTTCTCGTTGACTCTCTGAAGACCGTTTGATAAGGACATTACTCCCATTAGAAGGAATCCACACTGTGATCCCCTTCCAGCGGCCCCCTCCCCTAGCAGTCACTTGGGTCCGGGCCCACATCTGACTTTTGGTGGAAGCAGCTCTCCACTCCTCTTACCATCTACCCAGAGAGAGCACTTGGGCCTTGAAGGAACCCACCTTGGGGATGAGGTCCTCAGTATATGCTCTGCCCACCACATCCCCACAAAAGGCCCTGGAAGGTCTCTGGCCACTGACACTGAGTGAATCCTGGACATGTGGCTTTCACAGTGTGTGCCCTAAGGATGAGAGAGTCTGAGGGCTGGAGTCCAGACCTGGAGATCTGGGGGCCAGGAGAGCACCCTGTGAAAATGGCATTCTCGCCTCTCCTGAGCCAAATCATCCTGCACCAGCATTTGGTGACTCCTCTTCCACCCACTGAAATGTGTGTGAGGGCATCAGAGAAGGGAAGGTCAGGGACTCAGACACACTGAGGATAAGCAAGTGGCCACACTCTTGCTAGATCTGGGAGGAATCCCATCAACCACAGCAACTGGAGACAAGATTATGCTTAGGCAAATGACTCATGGCTTTTGCATGCCTTACCCTGGAAAAAGAGTGACATCAACTGTATGGCCAGGAAGGACCAATGTCCTCCCTCTCCTAGATTCCTTTCTTAGATCTGACTTGTGTTCTGATATAGGGAAGACACCTTGGGACTGGCCCTTTCACTTAGGCTGTGCTTTCTGAGGTGGGCAGGAGGGCAGATCCTGTTCCCATTTCCCTCAATCCTGACATTTCCTGAGAACACCATGGAGGGATAGGGATCTCAGCAAATCATTCTGCAAGAGGCCTCCACAATGAGGCAGAAGTCTAAAAATAGACTATGGAAAGCAGAGCTGGACTGGAGGCTACAGGTTTTCATGTATCATAAGAGTTTGATCTAACAGAGAAAAAGACACTGGATAGTGAAAAACTCCATATTCACACATCCATCTATCCACTTATTCATCATTCATCCATTCACCCACCCATCCTCCATCTATTCATCCATCCTCCATCCACCCATCATCCACCCATCATATACCCACCCATTCATCTCTCCATCTGTCATCCACCCATAATCCATTCATCATACATTCACCATCCATCCATCATCCACCCATCATCAACCCATCATCTTTTCATCATCCATCCATCATCCACCCATCATCCACCATCATCCACCCATCATCCACCTATCATCCACCCATCTTTCCTTCTCTTCATCCATTCATTTTTGGCAGTTGGGTGACAACAGAGCAAACAACTGAATTTCCAATGTGGAGATAGAGGAAATAAAGAAACAAGTACAACATAAAGGATGTTAAATGAAACACACAGACACAGACATACACACACACACACACACACACACACACACACACACACACACACACCCTGCTAGAGAGTAAAATAAATGAAATGGAGTTAGAGAGTGCCAGGGATAGGGTCATGGTGGTTTTTAATAGAGGCAATAATGGCGTAGGTCCATGGAGGGGCTGAGGGACTGCACAAGATTTGAGGAGATAGCCAGTGGCCAATACCGGAAAGGAAAGAAAGCAAAGCTTAGGAAAGCAAGGAGGGCAGTGACCGCTCCTGAGCTTTGAGCAGGGTGGGGTCCTGTTCCTCAGTTAAAGAGATAGTGTCAGAGCAGGCTGGAAGAGGAAGGATGACTAGGATTTTGGACTTAAGTGTCCAGTACTATCTAGAGGTCACACTCCTGCTACAGTGGTCACTATGTGCTTTCCTAGTCATGGAACACACAACAAGCCCTTAACACACTTGTTTTTAAGCATCCATCATCCATCCATCCATTCATCTATCCATCTATCCTTCTATCCACCCATGCATCCAACCATGAACCCATTCACCCATCCATACATACATCCAACCATCCTTCTATCCATCCATGCATCCATACATACATACATCTGTCCAACAACCTATCCATCCATACATCTTTCCATCCATCCATCCATCCATCCATCCATCCATCCATCCATCCATCCATCCATTCATTTATCCATCCATCCATCCATTCATTTATCCATCCATCCATCCATTCATTTATCCATCCATCCATCCATCTATCCACCTATCCTTTTATCCACTCATGCATCCAACCACAAACCCATCCACCCATCCATACATACATCCACCTATCCTTCTATCCATCCATCCATCCATCCATCCATCCATACATACATACTAATACATATATCTATCCAACAACCTATACATACATACATATATACATACATCTATCCAACCAACCTATCCATCCATCCATCCATCCATTTTTTTATCCATTCATCCACACATCTATCCTTCTATCCATCCATCCATCCATCCATCCATTCTTTTATCCATTCATCCATCCATCTATCCTTCTATCCATCCATCCATCCATTTATCCTTCTATCCATCCATCCATATATCCTTCCATCCATACATCTATCCATCCATCCATCCATCTATCCATCCAATCCATCCATTTATCATTCTATCCATCTATCCATCCATCCATCCTTCCATCCATCCATCCATCCATCCATCCATCCATCCATCCATCCATCCATCCTATCCTTTATTGTTCCACCGGGGAACAATGATGGATACCTAAAAACAAAAGAGGTGGGGATTTCTGCAAGGAGAATGGCTAAGAATTTACTTTTGAAAGTGATTCAGTGAAAGAAAATAATGAAAAAAATAGGCAATATTTTCATGGAAAAAATACTCATGAGAAAAGAACACAGAAAGAGGGGAAGGGAGTGGCAGGGGCCTGGGTTCTTCCAGGGGTTCCCATCTGCTCTGTGCCTTTTGCCCTCTGAGGTCCAGTGACAAGTATGAGAAGGGGCAGTGCTGGCTTTGGCATTTTGAACCAAGAGTAGCAAGAGCCATTCACCACGAGTTTGCTCCCCACAGGAGTGCTGCAGACCTGGAGGAGAGTGGGAAGGAGCCAGGGTTGGTGCACAGCCCTGTCCCTGGGAACCCTGAAAAGAAGTGAGAGCAGAAGATCCTGCCAGGTGTGAGGGAGACATGGACGCCAATGCCCAGGAGTCCGGGGATCCAAGCTGTGGCTCTCACACCGTGCTCTGAGCAGGAGGAGGTGGTTTCCAACCTGGGGTTTGCCAAGTTAAAATATGAGAAAAAAACTGAGGAAAACTAAAAGGATTAAGATCATTACAAACAACATCCAAAATGGTAAGCAAAAAGGAGGAAAATAAAGACAAGTTGGTTAAACCAACGTGAGGAAAAAGAAAACAAACAACAACATGGCCCACAAGAATGGAAAGGGGGACGTGAACCCTGGATTCCACACCCTAGACACCTGCAAAGGGATGGGGCCTTCTGGTGGACACAGTTGGTCTCCACCTCGAGTAAAACACAAGGGAGTCCCCCCCCCAAAGCAGGTGTGCCCTTTGTGCTGTCCAGGAGTACTGGGGGACCTGGGATGTGGCCACTCAGGCAGCAGGGGGAGAGTGCATCTCCACCAGGACAAAACCAAACTGAAAGTTCAGGTTCTGCAGCACGAACCACCCACACCGCACAGAGCAGCCTCTGGCACAGACACCACTGTGAGCCAAGAGGGTGGTTTAGCACAATGGCACTGCTGGCCCTGGAGGACAGAGCAGCAGCACTGAGCAATACCCCCTAGTGCTGGGCCCCCTAATGCTAGGTACCCTTGAGGTAGACACAGCAGATCCAAATGGCACCTCAAGACGCCATGAACCTATCATGGCCAACTGCCCCATGCCACCAGGTGACTCACAGAGCTGACGGAAGGCCCAGTACACACACTCCGCCGCTTTAAACAGCTCTGCTGGACTCAGCCACACCGGCTAGTTCACCATGGCTATGGAAGCCCTCAAGGGGCACTGGAGAGCAGAATCTTCCTAACAGGTCACACAGCCTGCAAAGTAAATCACCAGGGATGTCATTGACTCCTTGCAGAAGAAGCTCACAGCCTCTGATGCAGAAGACCCCGAGCATTGTGAGCCTGCTGTACCAGGAGGCATGGGCAGGACCTCCCTTGTGGCTTGGGAGAGTGCCCTGAGCACAAGCGACACCTGCAAACTTGACCACCTTAAAAGTCCCCCAAAAGTCTCAGGAGTACTAAAAAAATCAATAAAGTACAGATCATGTTCTCTGACTGCAACTCGATAAAAATTCATTTCCAAATCATTTGTGGGCAAATGGAGATATGCGAATGGGAAAGAGAAAACATTTGAAACTAAAAATGTAGGGCTGGGGATGTGGCTCAAGCGGTAGCGCACTCGCCTGGCATGCATGCAGCCCGGGTTCGATCCTCAGCATCACATACCAACAAAGATGTTGTGTCTGCCGAGAACTAAAAAATAAATATTAAAAAATTCTCTCTCTCTCTCTCTCTCTCTCTCTCTCTCTCTCTCTCTCTCTCTCTCTCTCTCTCTCTCCTCTCTAAAAAAATGTAATGAAAATGCTACTTATCAAAGTGCATGTGATGCTGTTAAAGTAGCACTTGAGAGAAAATTGATACCTTCAGAGTGACAGTTTCTGAGAAGGGGAAAAATGGTAAAATTAATGACTGAGATGTCCTCCTCGAAAAATTAGGAAAAGAACAAGATAAAGCCAAGGAAAGGAGAGGGAGAAACCATTTTCATAAATAAGTGGACGTGAGTAGAAAATGAGTGGCGGAGTGACGGAAGGCCTGGGCAGGTCTGCCAGTCCAGCGCCTCTTCATCTGGGCCTTCTTCCTCCCAGGCTGTGGGACGGGACCTTCCTGTCTCCTGACCAGGACCGGGTCTCACTGAACTCCAGCTGGGTCTGTGTGCTCTACACATCCTGCTGTTACGGGTCGAATTTGTCTCCCAGAAAGGACCATGGAGTCCTAACTTGGAGCCCTGTGAAGGTGGCCTCATCTGAGCCTCTAGCAGGGGAGGTCAAGCTGAAAGGAGGCCATTGCCTGGCTCCTGCTTTCATGGATGCTGTCCCCACAGAAGTGAAACTGGATACAGGCATGCACAGAGTGCAGTGGTCATGCAAAGACCAGGCTCAGGATCTGACCCCACAGGATATATGATAGCTTCAGCCTCAAGAAGCTGGAGCAGGTCTGGCAATATCCTTCCCATGGTTTCAGGGAGTGGGCCTTCTTCCCCCAGCCCCACTCCCAGCCCCAGAGCAATGAGATGGTGCCATTGTTACCGCTGTTGACCGGTGACGAGTCCTTGCTTCCCCAATGTTGAAGAATAACACAAGAGTGCACGCCGAGGCAAGGTCAGAGTAGAAATTAGAAGTTTATTAAAGGACAGCAGAAAAGACTTCTCCCAGAGAAAGAAGGGGACCCAAGAGATGGAATCCATGGAAGTGCGGTTGTTTCCCCTTTTTATAGTTTTGGTGATGGAATGTAAGGGGGAAAAGTTGGGACACAGGTGGGCCAAACAAGTAATCTGGGCAGGAAAGACTTCATTATCACTTCTTTGGGATGGGCTATCTTCAAATCTGTTGGGGCTCTTATGGGGTGGACTTTGGCCTAGGGCCTTTCCGGGACTTCATTAACATTCCATGAGTTGTCCTGTGTTTCCCCGGAATCATTCTCGGCATGGCCTCCATTTTAGATTTCACTCGATATTAGACCCGATTTACCTAACTACACTGACTACCTAATTTTAAATCTGGCTTCATTCCCCCCTCTAATTTTGGGAACTCCTTACTACTGTAAGGAAGAGGGGCGAAAATCTTTATGGCTTCTTCAGGCTGAAAAGGGACAATGTGGGGCAAGCAATTTGGAGTCCCCCTTTAAAAATAGGGTCTATCGAGTGGTCCATGATAGAAGTCTGATTGAGAAGTAATAGACTGGAAGGCCATTTGAGTGATGGGTGGTCTATAGGAGAAACAAGAATTCATTAGTACTGGAACCAGATTGATGCAGCAATAAATGTCACAGCACAGGAATATGCAAATGAGTATGATGACAAAGACAGAGACTAACAATGTTTTCCACCAGGAAGTACCAGAGAACCAGGAGCTAAGATATTGTTTCCATGACAAAATTGCTGAGGACATGGCTTCTATCTGAGCATGTAAATGTTTAAGGATATTTGTCACATTACCAGAATTGTCAGGAATGTAAACACAACATTTAACTTTTAGGGTTACATATGTCCTTTTCCTTAAGATAGAGTTTAATAATTTAATGTCATCTGATTTTGCAAAATTCTTTTATTAGTATGACCTCTGTGTCTAATAGAGAGATCTTTAATTCCGTTACTTAGGGCTTGATAACCATACTAGCAAACACGAAGCCTACCTGTGTAGGTTAGGAATATCTGTAGGCCTCAAACTAAAAACTCCTCTGGCAGTTCCTTTTAATAGTTATCAGGCATTTCTGTCTGAGAATCTCTTTTGCAGCCTCCAGTTTACTTATTCTTGGAAGTTACATTTAACTATTATTATCATTTAAAATGCCCAGGAACAGCTGTGTTTTGGCTTTAACTGTCTTTGCTAGGTGTTTAAGATGAAGTAGTCAAACTGACTTGTTTCTATCTATTGTTAACAGTCAGCTGAGTTTCCCTGGGAGTCCTGGGGGAACTTTACAGCAGTAGTGCTGTTTGCCCTAAGATGGGTCCAGGCCTTGCTTGACCATGTGGCTTCCCTTGGAAGCATCAGGGATGTCTCCCTTTTCTGATGACCCTCCTCTTCACAGCAAATGCACTGATTGGCTTTCTGTCCTCCAGTGGTCTCATTAATCTCCCTGAGTAGGAGGTTATGTGGCCCAGAGTTGCAAAGCTCTTTGGAGACGTCCCCTGTTTCCTGGATTCAGACTGACTCAGAAGGCAAGAGCCAAATATTGGTTTTCTTGGCCCTTTTAATTTAACTTTAATTTTAAAACTTAATCTTAAACATCCAGCAAATAAGTTTCAACAGCCTTATATTAAGAGTACTGGGCTTTAATATCTATCTCTCTATCCCGTAGGTGATAACTCCTTATCTTAAATTAACCCAGGTTGTGTGTTCTTAAATCAGTACCTCTGCAAAACACTAACAGGCAATCTTTAGACCATTTATAAGAAAACTACAAAATAAAATTAACAAGAGTAAAAACATTTAGTTCAAGCAATAGCTACCTCGATTTTTGGCAGAATTATACATTATAATCCCCTGTTTGAGATCCTAGTAATCTTGACAAAAATCAATTTTTGGACAGAACTTTAAATGTACTGAAATCTGGCCTACTTCTTTCATAATTGTAAGATGGGACACAGAGTCTTATCTCAGGTAAGGCAGGGCTCTTCATAAATCTTAAGTACTATAGTTCTGAAACTGATCTTTGCTTTTTAAACATCATTTTACAAAGCCTACATAAATTGTTTAAGTTTACATGAATATTAGCTAACACAATATAATATCACAACTAAAACATGAATTAAAGAAAAGCTGAAAGCTTTTAACCTTTTATAAAAAAGTAGCAAAGTACTTTTGTGTTTTACAATAAAATCTTTACACAGATTAGGCTCTCATTAACTTAAAAATAATTTAAATTGTATCTTAGTATAAAAAGTAACATAGAAATTTACATATTTTATTGATAATAAGTCCAGTTATAGAACACAAATGATATAAATAAATCTCCAACATGTTTTTCTTTTAAGCCTAAAATTACCATACAACTTTAGGACACCAGCTTGATAAAACGCTCTTTCTAAAGCTTCTACCTTACAGACTTGTATACCTGGAAGATATGAACACATTAATAGCACCACAACTACATTGATGCTTTTACATTAACCAAGTTTAGCTTTTAAAGAAATAACATAGCACAATTTTCTAAAACAACAGTATGTGTTTAACCAGCTGTTTAATTTCTTTAAGATTTCTTGCTCAAAAACTTACACTTATAACCAACTTACACAAACCTTCTTTATATCACTTACTTAAACCCTCTTATTTACTTAATTATATAGACTTTTATCCAGAAACATATTTTCCCTCTATTAAATCCATACCTAGAACCTTCTAGTTTCTCTTTTCACCTGTTAACCGCATTCTGTTCACATTTTGAAACAATACTTGTAAATTTTTGAATTTAGGCAGATTATTTCATAGACATTAACATTTTATTAGGGCCTTTTTTGAATACCTAGAAAAACTTATAAGCTTAACTTTAAAGATGTCTTTACTTTTATCTGTTTACCTCATTTAAATTTGAATCATGTGAATCAAAGATATTTGGATCAATTTTTTAAATTTTTCATGAGTACTCCTCATATATCTATCAATTGTCATATCACTGCATGATATATGGACATACACACACACAAACATATCGGCACACAACACGTAACACAAGTGTAACACATAACACAATAGTAAAGGCCTTGTAGCTTTTTATCAGGTGAAATCTCATTGCAATGTTTAAAAAAAACTCCAGTTGATCAAAAATAGAACTTATCAGAAAAACATTAACTTGTCTGTAGGATCAAAATCATGAGCTCAAAAAAAAAATACAGAATCTAAGAAAAGGCAAAAGTCCTAGAAAAAAATGACCGGCCAGTAATTAATAAATGCCATACCATTTACTTTTTGGTTTGGACTAGTTTGAGTTCCCATAAAAAGACACTTTTACTCTTTTTTTTTTCCCTTGGGCCTCAGATCTGTCTCCTACTGAGCTCCAGGCTTCTTCTATTTGCATTTAAACTTAAATCCTGCCTGAGGTCTAGGAGGAGCAAGAAAAACTGGAATTCTGAAGAGAAACCTTATGCCTAAGGCATTTTAACCTTAAGTCACAATTTTCAGGTTTGGATGTTGAAAATTATGATACAAGTTTAAGATACAATTCTCAAAATTTTATAACTTCACATTTTCCTACACTAGAAAAACCTGCTCACACAAAACTGAAAATAGGATCTCTACCATCAAAAGAAATTTCTTTAGGATAATTGAGCCATATCTTTTGTTCTGAAGTTTCTAAAGTAGTATTAAGTTACATTAAATCTCCTGAAAAAAATTTCAAAAGAGAACCACACACTACCATGTATATCCAAAATTAAGCTTTAAAAATTTCCAAGACTGTTGCTATTTAATGTCATTTTAATAAGCCAGACCAACGTTCCAATTCCACACTTTTTTTTTCTAAATCCTACACACTGAGGAGAACAGATACCACATCATAATTCACTATCCTTGCCCAAGTTAATGCACTGGTACACCTAGTGAAATTTTCTCAGGCTACCCTGTTCAAAAACTGATGAAAAAAAAATAAAACTAAATGATTGGGAGTTACTTGCCAACTTGAAAGTGGAGTTCTTTAATTTTCCATCCTAAGTATTTAGCATGAACTATCTGAAATCACAAACTAAACAATTACCTAAACCCAACTTTTAACTGCAAGATTATGCAATGCTTCAAACTCATTTAGATATTAGATTGTTACAATGAAAAATCATCTTTTAGATACACATTTAGCCAAGATCATCCCCAAGAAACAATCTATAATAACCTTTAAAACAGACAGAGAAGATAAGAGAAAAATCTCTCCAGGTTTTTAACTCCCATTTAATTATAACTTCTACATCAGTGGCACCATTGATTTCCGCATGAGTGGACCAGATGTATTCACATAGGGGCAACTACAGGTGTAAAATCAAGGGTCTCAGTGTGACGACTTTATTGCATTCAGTGTCCCCCTTTTTTTTAAAAATTTTTAAGTAGACAGAGATGAAATAATCCTTACAGTGCAGGGAAGGAATGAGGAGGTTCCCCAAAGCAAAATGGCTTTGGCAGCTGCTGGGAGTCCCTCAGTCTCTCCTTTTACTTATAGGATTAGCTCCTTTGGTTAGGTCCAAACCCAGGCAATCTGGCATATCTCCTAACTTTCCAGTAGTCATTTTTTTTTTGCCTTAGGTTTTGAAGGGGGAAGGGTTATGTACTTTGATTGGCCCAAATTCTCCTACTGGCATCTCCTGGAGAGGTAATACATTTGGTTTGACGGTTGGGGCAGACACAGAGAGGCCAGCAGATGGAGATTTTGTGGGTCCTCCTGATTCTTTTTCCTCAGTGAATCCCCAAGATTTTCTCTCTTCATGGCAGACATCATAGGTAAGTCTACTTTACACTGTTGGCATAATTTAGGATTTTCCCTTAGAGCAAAGAAAATCTGAACATACAGCACCTCACACCATTTCCTTTTTTGTAAATTTCATCAAACTGTAAAATTATATTAAAATTGATATTTCCCTCTGGTGGCCAGGTTTCACCATCAGAGAGTTTGTATTGAGGCCAGGCCAAGAAAATGAGGTGGTTTTTCTTGAGCATCTGAGGGTCAAATCTATCCCAATTTTTAATACACTTCTAGTGGTGCACCTGGTGTATTGGAGAGAGAGAAGCTCCTATCTGACTGAGAAGAAAACAGGACTCAGACGCCCATGCTGTGCCAGAGAAAACTATTCTCATTAGGGATGTCTCCCTAAGCTTGAGCTTCCTAAATGACCCAGAAAACCCGTCTCTCACCTTGCTTTGCCAAGGGGTTTCTGGTCCCCTTTAGCAAAGTGCTAGGGTCTCAGTTTGCCCTGTTCCAGAGACCCTGGGAGGATTCAGACTTAAGGGCATTACTGCTTATCCTCCCGGCCACTAAAAACACATTGCAAAAGAGAATCATGCACTCTTTTATTGCCTTTGCTCTGTAGACTAAAGGAACTGCCTAAGGGTTAAGGGATATCTACTGGTTGTAAGGTAGTGCTTTCTATCAGAGTGATTTCTGAAGGAGTTGATTCTAAAAATGCCTCTCTAGCAGCTTAAAGAGAACACATAGGGGCGGTAAAACAGACTAGTGAAAGTTACCTATGAACCTTAGTGAACCTGGGCAGATTTTACTAATTATCTCATGCCTTTCTCTCAGTCCTACAACCTGAATTGCTAACATTTCAGACCTTTGAAGGAAGGGGAGCATCCAGGAGGGAATGGATGCAGATTTGGGAGTGTTGCATAGCCCATATGGAAGCAAATGTAATCAGGGCTTTCCCTAAGTGCCATTCATCTACTGATCACCTTAGATACCCCTGAGGGCTGTCGGGGGGGGGCTCAAAAGAAAGGAACCTTAGGAATACATCTGAGTGTAGCCCAGATCAGAATTCCTCAGTTGTTCCAAACTCGTTCCTCCACCTCCACCCATCGAGGCAGATCGGGTTTTGGGACACTGTGTACTGACGCCAATTGCTTTGCGGGCCCAGACAGAAAAGTTGGAAGTGGCTTTGGCAGAACCCAACATGCTTGGTCTGTATTCAACAGGTGATTGAGAGCTGCCTAGGCCAGAAAACCTCTTACCTGAGTCTTGAAGAGTGGCGGCTGCACTAATTGCATTTAAGTAGTCATCGGGTGCCCACCTCACCCTCCAGAAAGAAAGAGAAAGATACACATCAGATAGACATGGGGTGCGTGGAGAGGGCTTACCTCGATGTAGAAGAATCTCCAAGATTGGACCTCAAATATATTACCGCTGTTGACTGGTGACGAGTCCTTGCTTCCCCAATGTTGAAGAATAACAACAAAGTAGCATGCTGAGGCAAGGTCAGAGTAGAAATTAGAAGTTTATTAAAGGACAGCAGAAAAGATTTCTCCCAGAGGAAGAAGGGGACCCAAGAGGTGGATCCATGGAAGTGCAGTTGTCTCCCCTTAATATAATTTTGGTGATAAAATGTAGGGGGAAGGGTTGGGACACAGGTGGGACAAACAAGTAATCTGGGCAGGAAGGACTTCATTATCACTTCTTTGGGATGGGCTATCTCCAAATCTGTTGGGGGCTGTTTCCTCTGTTCCATTAACATTTCTTTGGGGTGGACTTTGATCCACTTTGCATTGAGTTTGCTGTATGGTTGTAGATAGTATATACTTGCTGTTGCTGAGGACAACATTTCTCAGAGATCTCTTTGTCTATGTTAGGCTGTCTGCTCTGCTCTGACCCATGTTGATGCAGAAAGTTTGAGTTTCAGAGGTCTCAGCCTATGGGAAGCCAGCTCCAATGCTCTGGTCATGAGGTGAGAAAAACTATCATGGAAGAAGGGTAGTTTGCAAGAAGCCTCTAAACTCATGGCTTCTATGAAGCAGAAAGAAAGGAGGACCAAGTGACAAAATATAATCTCCAAGGACATGCCCACAGTGACCTCCTTCTTCCAGACACGCACATTCTCCATTTACCAACCAATGCAGCACTTCTTCAAAATTATGAATCCACCCAATGGATTTATTCATGGATTATGGCACAAATCTCATAATGTAATAATTTCACCTCTGATTATTCTCACATTGACTCACTTCAGCTTTTGAGGTACACTGAACTCCAAAATTTTACATGCCACCCATGATCCCCCAAAGCTATTAACATCTCACCCTGGAAAATGTGTGCAGTATATTTCCAGTAGATGCCCAAATCTAAATAGTTTTAGCATTGCCCCAAACTGCAAGTTCAGAGTCTCTTCTGGGACTCAAATTAGACTTTTGGTTTTCAGACTTTGTAGGAATCAAAATCAACTCATGTATAACTAAGGTACAGTGGCACAGAGTAGGTATTTCCATTCCAAAGAGAGAAATAGACACACAGAAAGTAAAGCTGGCTATGATCAAAACCTAAATGTAGTTGGGCTAACAAGTCCTCTTTCCCCATGCTCAGCATCTGGGCACATGTTGTGGACAGTGGGCTCCAAAGGACTTGGGCAGCCCTGACCCATGTCCTCTCACATAGGCTAACTGTATCCTTAGCCAGAAATCTCCTGACATATAGTCTACATTGCCAGCATCTCTTAGTCCCAGGGGTCACTACTGAAGCTTCAACTTCCTTCTACAACTACACACACGACCCTCTCAGGGCCTACTTACATGAATTCTCACTTTGTTACACTTTACCTTCCAGGCCGACCTTTGCAATCTTGTGGAAGCCTTTATGACCATCTAACTCCAGGATCCTGCATTTCTGCAGAACCAGCACCACATGCTGGAAGCCACTGTCTGCCCCCATCTCAAGCAGTAGCCAAGCCTCTGAGGACCATGGAAGGGGCAAGTTTTGTGTGGCTGAGTGAGCATGGAGAACAAACTTCCTAGTAGTTTCTCTTCTCAGTAGAATTTGTATATTCATATCTTGTTAACATGATTTGTGAATCTGGCCAATTCCTGAAATGACCTTAAGCTACTTCTCTACTGTGTCTGTGTAATTTTTTAGAATCTCTTTGGTGACTGTAATGCATTAACAACCACAATTCCTGAGGCTCAGAATCACTCCCACTTTTCTGACCAAAATGCAAGCTTACACTCTTCCTTGTGCTCCACCTTCTCCCAGTAAACATGAATAAAAGCTGCTAGAAAAATCCATATCACTGCTTGAATGCTGTGCTTCCTTGACATTTACTCCATCAGAGTAATGAGTATATCACCTCTAAATTTAGCCACAGGAATGTAATAGGAAATATGCATAAAGTAGACAATATTTTTGCAAGAATGTAACATAAATATCTTCTACTAACTTTTCCAGCAGAATCCTCCTCCTGTGCAAACTCATGAGCACAGTGTTTCCTAGCAACAATCCTATCAGCATTTTGTTCTTTAGAGCTTCTACCAGAATCACATGATAAGTTCACTAACAATGTTCAGAGCTTTTCCAGCTTACATCTCCAAACTATTCAAAGTATTATCCCAATTATCAAAGTCCCCACAACTTTCTGAACCAAATATTCAGGCAAGTCACTGCAAACAACTCACCTGTTGACACCTATTTCTATTCTAGGTGGCTTTTTTTTGTCTGTATGAAAGAGATGACTAGAATAATTAGAGGAGGAAAAATTTATCTTTCTTCGATTCAAAGGTAATTCCCAGTCAGCTGTGTTCCTAACTCTGGGCACAATATGAGGCCAAACATCCTGTCAGAAGAATGTTGTTTAAGAAAGCAGCTCAGGCATGGCCACTTGGAAGCACAGAGCCGGCAACTCACCAGGCACAAACTTGAAACCCCTCGGCACATTCACATAGAACTACTTCTTCTAGCCAATACCTACCAGCCTACACTTGTCTCTTGTTTAATCCTATGCATGCATTAAAGCTCCTATAACTATCTTTTCACCTCAAAACTTTCTTGCAATAAAAAGTAGAGTCTTGACAATGCATAAAACAATGCAGCAGTGTGACCATTCTTCCTGGTATAGTCTGTCAGAAATTATTCACTTCTTTCGGTTTCAAATGCTTCATTAATTATCCAGTCATTTTTTTTTTTGTAGAGAAATGTTTTACTAAATCCTATTTAAATTTTCCAATTTGTCTGTGGATACTTTTTTCTAAAACTCATATGAGGTCTTGGCTCAGTGTGTAAACTATTAGTAATTGTCTCTACTCCTGAGTAGAACATGATGAGGTCAGTTAAATTCAATGAAGAAAGTCCATATGAATTATTCAATTATTTCTTTAGTGGATAATGAAGGCTTGACCTGTGTGCAAGTCCACAGAACTCTAAGTACATTTGATCACCACCTTCTGGGAGAAGCATATGTTACTGGAAGAAAATAGAGTAGCAATAAAAAGTCGTGAATATTGGGTGGTGTGATGTTTGCACTGTGGGAATGTGCCTGAGGAACTTTGATACCAGACAGTTGAGCTAAATAGAGTCGTAAACCTATAACAGAGGTTCATGCCAATAAAAAGCAGGTAGGGTACAACTTTATCTGAACATCATCCCTAACACATTGAGAAGCTGTCCGAAAGTGAAAAATGTAATTGCAGATGTGGACTAGTAGTAATGCAAAATAAAACCATTCCATGAGCACCTTCAACTCTTGTCATTGTCCAAAGATCCCTGTGATTGTCTTCTCTGTTTGTTAGTTCCTAACATATGACACAGTAAAAGTGAAAGATGGTCGACCACTTCTGTGCAGAAAAATGCGGCCCATGAAATTGTGCTGCTCAGTCTGATGATCTGTGCTGTTCTCCCTGTAACATACAATAGCACCCAACTCTGGCTGTCTTGTACAGAGTTTGCCCAGGATCATGGGTGCTAGAAACCTTGACTCCTCCATTGCGGAGTTGGCAGGGTGTGTAGCATGAATCTGCAGTGCATGACAGCTCTTAATCTCAAATGAGCAGTGACTGCCAGTTGACCTCTGAGGACATTTGGGTTTATTCAGTACCTGCAGTTTTCATGTCCTCAGTCTACTTTGTGCATCTGCAACTTGAAGGTGTAGCCCATTCATCTACAGGGTGATCTGGTTTAAAAGCAATGATGGCACTGTCACTGAGTTGACAGAAGCACTTGTTGTAGAAATTTAAAATAATTATGAGGGAGAAACCAGAAGAATTCCTATGACTAGTTAACAATTGAAATATTTTTGTCTGCTTAAAAAAGTTAAGAAGAAATGTTTTCTTATGAGGGTACTCAATTTTAGGAATTGGGAGAGAGATTCTAAGCGGTGGGTGTATTCCATCAGGTAAGAGAACATCTGGCCTACCAATGGCATTGTAGGAAAGCCTTGCCCAACTGACATGTTTTGTCTTTCAAAATTAATGCTTAATGGTACATGTCATCCAACTTTGTGACATGGAACTAACTCGTGCATCAGTGTGTGATAGTACAAAAGTCAGAACAAGGTTGTGTGGAAATCCAGTCTGGCTGTAGAATGTTCAGTCACCTTCTTGGCTGTGGAAATGGAGACTGTGCCAAGGGTTGGATCAGAGTGAAAACTCCAAACCCACCCTCCATTCTCTGAGCAGGGATAGCCTTTATTTATTGGACAAAAAGGAAGCAGCTGAGATTGAGAGATTGCCTGGCCTTTCTAACAGTAGTCTAGTGCCGCAGTATGGCTGGGCACAAAATAACCGAGCTGCCACACAGACTTGTAGGTTCAAACAGCAACCTTTATTCCCAAACTCTCACCAGCACTCTACCCACACTTCCCAGGAACACACTGCCTCCACTGAGCTCCATGTGCCAATTCTCCCAGAACCCTGGGAGAACTCAACAGGGACTCCAAAGTAGCAGGCTTGAAAGGCAGAAGGATCCACCCTAATCCCAGCAGGATTTGTCCTAATCACAGAGCCACCCTAATCCTGGAGCAGGGTCACCATTTAACCATTCCCTCTGGCAAAAATGCCAGGCATCATTCTGACTAAACTGTGGCTCTCAACAGTCTAGTAGGTGACTAGCACCACCATAAGAGGAAAATGCAGCCATGTTGTGTCCTCTTGTTCCCATGCACAGAAGCCACACAGGGTGGCACATATATCTGGCTTGTTTAGTTCTTGATCTCAGATGCAGAGAGATTCTCTTTCACAGCTGTCAGCCACTGCAGAACTTGGGTGGTCTCCATATAGAACATGTCTCCACCTTGAAACCTTTGTTACTTTGGGGAAGTTTGAGTTCCCTGATGGGCCAGTCCAGGTGGTGAGTTCATTTTTGTGGCAAAGGAGGTGGAGCCTGCAAATGAGAAGGAGTAGAAAAATCAGAGTAAGAAAGACACTTCCAGGGAAAAGAATATTTTGTTCATAATATTCTCTACTGGGTGCTTACATCTTGCCCTCTGTCAGAGATAGCTGCTCAGGTATATTTATTCTTAGTTCAAAGCTAGTTGAGAGCAAGTATCAACAAATATTCAACAAGCCTTAGCTTAATTCAACAATCTTTAGCTGAGCAAGAACCTCATTCCCTTGGTGCTGCAGTGCTCTGCTTTCAACCTGTAATGGGCTGAGTTCTCTGCTGCTTGGTACTGATCCTCGCCAAGGATAACTGCTGTATTTGATGACAAACACCCCACCTGAGGATCACTAGGCCAGACCCAATGTGACTACTCATGTCCCACATGTTAGAAAGGTCTTCCTCCTATTGAGATGAAATGGAATGTTTTTTGAGAAATAGAAAGCTGCTCTACTCCAGGTTCTTCAATATAGAGAATGTGAAGCAAAGCAAAGCATAGAGTACAAAATCATGGAAACAGGAACCTCAGCATTCTCATGAGGGCACACATCATGGAACAGTTTCATGGTCAAAGTCATGGTGCTATCAAACTGTTGACAACTTACATAACTTCATTGCTGCCCTGTTTCTGGTCTGGTCACATTTCCTCCTGTAAAGCCCAATTCTGCTTTCTATGTAAACACAACATGCACTCTTTCTTACATCAGTTCCAATCCACTGTGATTTATGCTTTATAGTCATTTTAGATGTTTTCTTTTCATTCTGCAAGATTTTCAAACTTTAGAACTTCATCAGACTGTTAAGAGAATTTTTATAAGGCCTTTCCTAATTGATCTAACCAATCTTATTGAACCAATCTTGTTGAGCAACAGCTTTTAAAGATTTTAATATATCATTAATGAGGGAGACAAGTCTATATTATAATAGTTGGAAGATTCATCTATACATGTGAATTATTGAAGTCAGTGTATTTGAAAATGAATGCCAAACTTTTCTTCCTAGTAGGGGAGGGAAGACCACTGAAACTTCCTGGATGAACTTTATTTCCTGTCTCTCCATGAGAGTTATTTGGAATTTCTAGGAGGAGTCACAGACTTCTCACATTTTGCCACATGTACTTTATCTTGCCTTTTCCCTATTTACACTTTTCCCAACAGAAGAAAATACTCCACTCTTAATACTGTCAGGACAACATATTATTGGCCAGCCTCCAAGTGTGCTTCCCAAATTTTGGAGGTTTATATACATTGGTTTGAAAAATATTTCAAAATCCTTTCATATAGGAGGTAGTCAATAAACCATGTTAAACTAATATGTCACGGAATCTGAGGATGGAAAAGAGGCTTCATTCCATGTCTAATCCCTGAAAGTTGCTATGGAAGCTACTGGAAAGACCCTGTTAGAGGCCAAATTGCATGTAAGTGAAAATGTCTTTGAGAGGAAAGGTTTTATTTTCAAACTCTAGAATTCATGATAGAGATCAAAGAATCAAGCCTCTGGTACCTAAGTTGTCACATAGAATTAGTGACAACCTAAATCCTTGTGATTGTTTTGTTTCAACTCTTGGGTTAAATTCCCAGATTATATTAGGATGGCATATTGAGTCCCACAGCTTTATTTCTCACCACTTTTTGATATGAATGAAGAATTTTAAACATTTTAAACTTCTTGCATAGGAAAACAGTGCTTTTCAGTAATTTTTTAAAGAAATTAAATATTCTGTGCTTAGGAAACATCATTCTTCCCTCATGGTGAGTATCCTAGGGAAAGCCTCCAGCACATCTTTCCCCACTGGGCTACCTGCTTCCAGGCAACATCCCCATTGTATTAGGAATGAGCCCCTTTGAATAAGACTCTCCTACTGACCACCTCCCAATAGCTTAGTGCACTCTTGTAACGCAGGGTGATAACCTATCGTGGTCTTCTCATGATACTTTATGAGCTGTCCTGGAACTATTAGCACCCCATGTTTCTTAATCTCCACCATTTATTTGGCTCCAGCAAACTTTGTCTTGCTGTTTCCTCAACTGCAAATAAGTCAAGTTACTTCTGTCCTCAGAGAATTAACATTTTCTATGGCTTGCATTCAGACTGATCTTACTTCAGAAATGGACTTCTCCCTCAATCTTTTTAGGTCTTGTGACAAATGTCACCTGAGTTCTCAGTAATGGCACTGACCACCTTATCAAATGCCCTGTCTCTCTCTTTGTTCATACCTTGGTTAACTATTTTTATAGGACTTATTACTGTCTAACATTAGATTATATCTTTGTTCATTTTCAGTCTTCTTCAGCACAAGCAGCTGATTAATAAAAGAAAGACTGTTTCTCTGTCCCCACATGAATGATTTTGCTCCTGCAGGAAGAATTCAGACTCTGTGCAAAGATAATCAAGCAAAGGAGTCTTGCCAACAGTGCAAGGTGTTTCTGGGAAACTGAGACAGCACATAGCTCTAACCCTTAGGTCCAGGTTTTATAGAATCCTCTTTGAGGAAACAAGTGAATATCGGTTGTTACAGATTGCTTAATGTGAGAAATACACAAATGGGGAAAAGCCAGTTCCTGAAGGAGACCCTTGCTCTTTCACAATAAAAAATCCAGGGATTTCACTACGAACCTCAAAATGCTTTGATAATACTTTCAATTTGTCATTACTTATTTCTATGCTTTTTACCTTCATAAAAAGCTTTTAAATAGAAAATTAATTTGTGAATATGTGAAAGTTATTGATTATCTCTTGACTAGAAATGGACTTAATGCACTTAAATCCCTTAGAAATTTTGAAGCATTCTATAAAGCTGTGTTTGGCAAGGGGACAGGGTTGGACAACTGAAAATAGAACAACCCAGGGTTTATGTAATAATCTAATGGAAACCCTCAGGTCTGTCCTTCTCCTAGCCCATCATTCTAACATATTATTTCTGAAAAGGGTAATCTAGGATCACTGAGCATACTGAAACTTTTCAGGGAGTCCATAAGATTGCCATGGTAATTTCATGATATCACCAAAGTCTTGTTTACTTCTTTCATTATTTTTGACACAAGCTTATACTGGCATTCACCAGAGGCTAACTTGTTTGTGGTAGTGCAACAGGTTAAATGTAGAAACAGATATGAAAATGGAGTTATCTTCTATTCAGCCAAATGTTAGAGATATTTGCAAATATGAAAAACAATATCACTCTTCTCACTGAATAGTTTTGTCTTGGAAATGTAGTTTGGGTGGAGTTTGTGTAGCATGCACTCTAGTAATTGAACCCAGAGCCTCACCCATGTACAGTATGTGCTCCAACACTGAGTTTTACCTTTAGCCCCATAAAATGTACTTGTATTTAAAAAGTATTAGTTGATAGACATATAATGAATATATTATTATATATTTTAAATGAACTAACAATTAACAAATTATTTTTATATTTAATGACTTCTGAATTTTAATTTCTAATAACATAAATATATATAGATAGTCTTCACATAAGCAAACATTTGAGTGCAGAATAACTTTTAAAAGCAGAAGGAAGCTCACAAAGTTTAAAAACTACTGTTCTAAGACATTAAGCTGTCAATGGATACACTCCAAGTGAATATTTTACAAATTAAACTTTAAGACAATGAAGAAATAGTCAGACTTTGATAATTTTAATTAGCTGATTAATTTTAATTAGCTATATTTCTCTGGTCTCCAAGATAATTGTGATTCATTTTTTTGTATTCATTATGTATTCATTTTTCCTCAAAGGTTTTTACTATGAGACATTTGTTTCAGCTTGTCTGTACATACAGTTAAATAAAGTCTTGCAGATATGGAACCATGGAAATCAGTGCAAATTTTTCTGTCCTAGAATTGTGGCAATGAGCACAGGGTCCTGAACTGAACTGCCTAGATTTATTCAAACCTTGGGCTTCCTTAAAATATGGGTTACATTACTAGTTCATTCAAAGTTCTAGTAATATGATTACATAGCTTCATACTTACAAAGAATCCAGAATAGCACTAGACACACTTAACAAGCGTTAGTTACCCTTATAGCTAATTTAGTAACTTTAGCTATCATTATATTCGTTACTGAGAATAATATGAAAATAAGACTTGGAATTCTGGAGGGAAAGGGCTATTGACACTTAGGAAGTATTGATGAATCAAAGGAATTAGGAATTGGATGGTAAATTAAATCTTCAAATGAGTCAGTTTCCTTTTCTGAGAAATCCTTTATGTTTTTATCCGTGAGTGAAGTTCCCCTTCTGGTACATGAACTAGTAAAAATATAATAAGGCTTCATTATGCAGTTTTAATATAAAAGCAAAGAAAACAAAGACTGCATGTTATGAAGACTAGTAAGTATTGTAAAGGCAATCTGTTAGCTCCCAAGTATATCATCTCCTAATGACATTGTTTCCCAAGATGGGACACCATATTTAAAATGATATTGCAGGAGGATAAAAGTCCTGACATAGCATCCTGAGAATCAATGAAAACCAGCCTTATAAAAGACAGTCTGTTGAGACCTGTTCTCATTGTTTGCACTAGGACAACAATAGGAATAATTTTTTAAAAAATATCCTAGATCTTATAAAATATTCTTACATTTGCATTGTACCTATGATGACCTGTAAAATGGTAGTTTTGCAATTTCTTTTTTTCATCATGGAAAACTGAACCCAAGGACTCATGTATGCTAGGCCAGCACTCTACCACTGAGCTATATCCTCAACCCAGGTGATTTTTAATCCTAATCAGTATATGCAGATGTTTATATTGAATATCTGTTCATATTAAAATTAGAGTCACTAAATATATTTTTCAGAGTATCAGTATTAGGTCCAATGGAAGAATACACTTTCAAATATCTGGTGTGGCCAATCATGTTTGAGGTGGTAAGTGCCCCACCATTGGCTGCATAGAACAAAAGTCTACATATCTTCATTAGAAAGAAATTTAAAATCTCATAGATTCATTTAATTCTGCTCTTTACTCTTTCCATTAATGTTCAGCAAACAATTTCACCGCCTTTCTTTTGCCCATGTGAGAAATAAACCTTTCATATGCTGGACAACTCTCATTCAATTATTCAACAAGTTGGCTCTCTGAAATTACTCTCCCTAGATACCATTTTCATTCTATGATATTCTCCTACTCAAAAAAAAAAAAAGAAAAAGAAAAAGAAAAAGAAAAGAAAGAAAAGAAAAAGAAAGAGGTCACTGAACCATTAATCTTGTTAATATTTTTTACAAGGTCTACCCTGTTTGTTTAGGCCATTATGATCCTGCAAATGTCCAGGGTCTAAGTTGAAGTGACTTGTTTATTTTGTATTATGAGTTCACCCTCTTTGAAAGCAGAAACCACAGATTGTGCCTCCCTCTTCTTTTATCCTCCTATGCCTCTTTTCTGCCCCATATATTGTTTTTTACTTGTAAGAACATGCTTAAAGCATCACAGTGAACTGTAATATGTTGACTATTTCCTTATTTGAGTCATTTAATACAACCTCCATTTCTGCTTGCTGGATATGACCTCTTACATTCAAAACTCTCTCAACTAGATATTTGGACTTGATCCTAAATTGCTGGTTTTGCCTTGATATAGTCATTGTACAGCAATATATCTGTCACTATTTAGCACATTATGAATGTGGGATGGATGATGAGACAGAGAAGAAGAGAAGAATGATCAAAAAAGTTACTTATCTTATGTTGAAAACACAGCAAATTACAAGTGCTTATTATTTAAATAAACTTTGACTTCCAAAAGCTGATATAACCATTAAATTTTAAATTATATTTATTAGACATACTGTTACATAAACTATGATACATCTAGCACTATCCCTTACAAAACATTTATATAATAACCTCAAAATCCATTTTTAAATCTCAATAGTTTAAGTAATGATTTATTTTTTGTCATTTCTACAAATGTTACTACAGGGGGAAATGAAACCCAAAAAGATAAATGGTAGAAATTAAACTAGAATCATCTCTCTTATGCTAGACGATGGATTCATAGAGCCACATAAAAATATAAATCATCTTTATGGCAATCATTACAAGAATTACTAGTATTAGTCTTGCTTTAAGTAAGAAAATAAATTGCTTTGCTCAAAATTTAATCCAATTATTTCTTTACATATTCATTAAAGTTAACAATATTTTAATTGCTAGAGGGCAGCCAAGGACCTTAAACTCTTTGCAGGGAACAATTGACATGTTTATCATTACAAAATCTCTAAATTTTTACAGTAAAATTAGACTAAGTTGCTATAGAAACTTGTTTGTTTTGATTAACCTGATCTATTAAATTAATTCAAAACCATCAAATAATTTTTGACAGGGACTAATAATCCCATGCCTAAGAATACCCAGTTTCATAACACATTCGAGTAGGGATATTTAGGTAGCAGTAAATAATAAAGACACTGTATATATCAGTAATAATAGTCATCATAACAAGAGTTTCTATTTTCCAAGGCTCATGACATTTTATGATTTGATTTTCAATTTCATAACAATTAAATTATCTTCTGTTGTTTTCTTGTTTACATACCTTTTTTTTCTTCATTCAGAGTACTGCCTTTGGATATTGTTCTAGTAATTTACAGTTTGTGTGCTTTTGAGGAAGATTCAGTAAAAGGAAACAAAACACACACAAAAATTGCCTTTGCTTTTTGATATCTGTAAAATGTTGTTAGAGGGGACACATTTATATTTAAATTTAAATTTTGGGATTATAAGAGTTCATTTGCCAATGTTGCAGAATTATCTCAGTAACATATACAATAGTAACTTGGAGTCAAAAAACCACAAGGCTTAAAAATGTATGAAGATGCACTAAAATCATTAGAGGTTGATAATTTTTTTAACTGTTAAATTTTAAAATTTAGGGGATCCAATATGGCGGCTGGTGAGGAGAGATCAAGTCTCTGACCTCTTCAGCTACGCAGGCATAGAGAGTTGTAAACCATCTAAATGCTGTTTGCTCAGGATCACTAAGCAATGCTGAGCTGACGTGGATCTGGGGCGAACAGTCTGGACCTCTTAGAACACACACTGAGCCCGGACCAGCTGAATTCAAGCTCCCTTTCTTCTGAGTCTCGCAGACAAACCGCTGTGACTCAGCACTAAACTATCCCACTGAAACCACTGGTCAGCCCTTCTGAACCTACGGAGGTTAATACCATCTGAGCCTTTATAGACAGTGGCCACAAGTTTGAGACGGGGCTTGGGGGAGCCAGTCAGGACTTACACATTGCATTGGTCACCTGTAAAAGGGAACGAACTGTCACCATTTGCATGGGATACCACCATGGCAGAGAACTGACGTCACCAGAATGCAGCAGAGGAGATAACTACATTGAAACTGGAAGCGACAGGTTTCAATGTAGCTCTCCCTCTCCACACAGCGGGGAAACCTTAAGGGCCCCTCCCAGCTCTCCCGTGAGCATGATAGTGAGACTGAGGGAATCAGGAGTGACTCAGGACTCGTGGTGAGGAACCCCCAGCTACCTCTCCCACCATTGCTGACAACTGAGGTCTCTTGCACAAGTACCAGGGGCATGGCTACCAGAGGGCAAGCAAAATTCGCTGAGGGTTCTCAGCCCCAAGCTCCACAAACTTAGGGTCTGAGGGAATGGCAAACAGGGAGAGTGTGCCCACTTGTTCAAGAAAATAGGGCTCCTGGGAGCAGCAGACCTGGTGTGTAGCCAGTATTGTGGTGAGCGTCACCTGTGAGTGGGGCCTGGCTTGAGGAAAAGTGGGGAAGTGACTAGACACAAGAGAATGCCCTAGGCACTCAGGATTGGAGACTTGCACAGTCTGGTTGGAGGAGCTGCTGCACAGTGATGTGCTCCCGAGAACTGAGAGGAGAAGCTTGGCCCGGTGGGCACAGCTCCACCTACTGGAAATGAAGTTAATCAAACTCTAAGACTACATTAATTAATTTTTTTAATTTGTTTTTTTTTTCATTTTTTTAGTTTTTAATTTTTAAAATATTTTTCATTATTTTTTAAATTTTAATTTTTTGATCATTTTTGCTAGTTTTTTTCTTTTTTCTTTTCTATTTTTTTCTTTTGTCTTCATTTCTTTTCAATTTTCATATTCCCCCTTCCTTGAATTCTACCTGCTTACTCTCATTGTCTTTAGTGACTTCTTCCCTTACCTTCTAATACCTTTCCTCCCAAGCATCAAATAAATATATAGGAGTAAACAGTAACTCAGCAGTCAAACAGAACAAAAAGTGACATGAGCAGCATGAAAAAGCAAGGAAGAAAAGGAGTTCAAACAATGCAGGACAGTCAAAATATTCAGGAGGACCTAGAGGAATCAGAAAAATGGTCAAATAAAGAACTCAAGGAATACCTTAGACAGATGGAATGGAACCTTAAAGAGGATATGAGACAGCAAATTCAAACAGTGAAAGAACACATTGAGAATGAATTACATAAACAGATAAAAGAAGCAAATAAGCATCTTTATCAGGAGATAGAGATTGTAAAAAAAAATCAAACAATAATTCTAGAGATGAAGGAAACTATAAACCAAATTAAAAACTCAAATGAGAGTATCACTAACAGAGTGGAACAAGTAGAAGCCAGAACATCAGATAATGAAGATAAAATACATCATCTTGAAAAGAGTCTAGCCAACTCAGAAAGGCTGGTAAAAAATCATGAGAAAAACATCCAAGAGATATGGGATAACATAAAAAAACAAACTTAAGAGTCATCATGATAGAGGAAGGTATAGAGGTTCAAACCAAGGGAATGAGCAACCTGCTGAATGAAATAATTATAGAAAACTTTCCAGAATTAAAAAAAGGAAATGGATATACAAATTGTTGATTCATACAGGACACAGAGCATACAAAATCACAGTAGACCAACGCCAAGACACATTGTTATGAAGATATCCAATATAATGAACAAAGGGAAAATATTAAAAGCTACAAGAGAAAGGAGACAGATTATATTCAGGGGTAAAACAATAAGGTTAACAACAAATTTTTCATCACAGACGCTGAAAGCGAGGAGATCCTGGAACAACGTATTTCAAACACTGAAAGACAATGGATGCCAACCAAGAATTTTGTATCCAGCAAAATTAAGCTTCAGGTACGACAACAAAATAAAAATCTTTCATGATAAACAAAAGCTAAAAGAATTTGCAGCCAGAAAACCATCATCGAAAAGCATCTTGAGCAAAACACTACACGAGGAAGAAATGAAAAACAATAACCAAAACGAACAGTGGGAAGTTCCTCAGTAAAGACAAAGGGTGAGGGAAAAGCTAATCATGGAGAAACAAACTAAATTTAAAAAAAAGATAAATAATCAAACATGGCTGGAAGTACAAAGCATATATCAATAGTAACTCTAAACGTTAATGGCTTAAACTCTCCAATAAAGGCTGGTAACATGGATTAAAAAGACAAATCCAACAATATGCTTCCTCTAGGAGACACATCTGATTGGAAAAGACATACATAGGCTGAAGGTGAAAGGATGGGAAAAAATATACCATGCAGACGGTCTTTGTAAGCAAGCAGGGGTGGCCATCCTCATATCAAATAAAATCAACTTCAAGACTAAGTTAATCAAAAGGGATAAGGAAGGACATTATATACTGTTAAAAGGAACCATTCACCAACAAGACATAACAATTATCAATATTTATGCACCAAAGAAGGGTGCTGCGACGTTCATAAAACAAACTCTCCTCAAGTTCAAGAATCAAATAGACCACAACACAATAATTATGGGTGACTTCAACACACCTCTCTCACCATTGAACAGATCCTCCAAACAAAAGTTGAATAAAGAAACCATAGAACTCAATATCACAATCAATAACCTAGAATTAACTGACATATATAGAATATATCAACCATCATCAAGTGGATATACTTTTTTCTCAGTAGCACATGGATCCTTCTCAAAAATAGATCATATATTATGCCATAGGGCAACCCTCAGTAAATATAAAGGGGTGGAGATAATACCATGCATTTTATCTGATCATAATGGAATGAAACTGGAAATCAATGATAAAAGAAGGAAGGAAAAATCCTACATCACATGGAAAATGAACACTATGTTACTGAATGATCAATGGGTTACAGAAGACATAAAGGAGGAAATCAAAAAATTCTTAGAGATAAATGAAAATACAGACACAACATATGGGAATCTATGGGACACAATGAAAGCAGTTTTAAGAGGGAAATTCATCACCTGGAGGTCATTCTTCAAAAAAAGAAAAAAAAACAAATAAATAAGCTCACACTTCATCTCAAAGCCCTAGAAAAGGAAGAGCAAAACAACAGCAAATGTAGCAGAAGGCAAGAAATAATTAAAATTAGAGCAGAAATCAATGAAATTGAAACAAAAGAAACTATTGAAAAAATTGACAAAAATAATGTTGATTCTTTGAAAAAATGAATAAGATCAACAGAACATTAGCCATGCTAATGAAGAGACGAAGAGAGAGAACTCAAATTACTAACATATGGGATGAAAAAGGCAATATCACAACAGATGCTACAGAAATACAGAAGACAATTAGAAATTATTTTGAAAACCTATATTCCAATAAAATAGAAGACATCTATAAATAAGTCATATGATTTGCCCAGACTGAGTCAGGAGGATACACACAATTTGAATAGACCAATATCAATGGATAAAATAGAAGAAGCAATCAAAAGACTACCAAGCAAGAAAAGCCCAGGACCAGATGGGTATACAGCGGAGTTTTACAAAACCTTTAAAGAAGAATTAATACCAATACTTTTCAAGTTATTTCAGGAAATAGAAAAAGAGGGAGCTCTTCCAAATTCATTCTATGAGTCCAATATCACCCTGATTCTGAAACCAGACAAAAGACACCTTGAAGAAAGAAAACTACAGACCAATATCTCTAATGAACATAGATGCAAAAATCCTCAATAAAATTCTGGTGAATCTGATACAAAACACATAAAAAAAATTGTGCACCATGATCAAGTAGGATTCATCCCTGGGATGCAAGGATGGTTCAATATACAGAAATCAATAAATGTTATTCACCACATCAATAGACTTAAAGATAAAAACCATATGATCTTCTCGATAGGCGCAGAAATAGCATTTGACAAAGTACAGCATCCCTTTATGTTCAAAACATTAGAAAAACTAGGTATAACAGGAACTTACCTCAACATTGTAAAAGCTATCTGTGCTAAGCCTCAGGCTAGCATCATTCTGAATGGAGAAAAATTGAAGTCATTCCCTCTAGAATCTGGAACAAAACAGGGATGCCCTCTATCACCACTTCTATTCAATATAGTTCTCGAAACACTGGCTAGAGCAATTAAACAGACAAAAGAAATTAAAGGCATAAACATAGGAAAAGAAGAACTTAAATTATTACTATTTGTGGACCACATGATTCTATAACTAGAAGACCCAAAAGGTTCTACAAAGAAACTATTAGAACTAATAAATGAATTCAGCAAAGTGGCAGGATATAAATCAACATGCATAAATCAAAGGCATTTCTGTATATCAGTGACAAAACTTTTGAAACAGAAATGAGGAAAAACTCCCCATTCACAATATCCTCAAAAAGAATAAAATACTTCAGAATCAACCTAAAAAAAGAGGTGAAAGATTTATACAATGGAAATTACAGAACCCTAAAGAGAGAAATAGAAGATCTTAGAAGATGGAAAAATATACCCCAGTTCATGGATAGGCAGAACTAACATCATTATAATGGCGATATTACCAAAAGTTCTCTATAGGTTTAATGCAATGCCAATCAAAATCCCAACGGCATTTCTTGTAGAAATAGATAAAGCAATAATGAAATCCATATGGAAAAACAAAACACCCAGAATAGCAAAAGCAACTCTAAGCAGTATGTGTGAATAAGGCAGCACAGCTATACCAGATTTCAAAGTATACTACAGAGCAATAGTAACAAAAATAGGATGGTACTGGTACCAAAACAGGAGGGTGGACAATGGTACAGAATAGAGGACACAGAGACTAATCCACAAAGTTACAATTAACTTATATTTGATAAAAGGGCTAAAAGCATGGAATTTAGGAAGAATAGCATCTTCAACAAATGGTGCTGGGAAAACTGGAAATCCATATGCAACAAAATGAAACTGAATCCCCTTCTCTCGCCATGCACAAAAGTTAACTCAAAATGGATCAAGGAGCTTGATATCAAATCAGAGACTATGCGTCTGATAGAAGACAAAGTTGGCTCCCATCTACATATTGTGGGGTAGGGCTCCAAATTCCTTAATAGGACACCCATAGCACAAGAGTTAATAACAATAATCAACAAATGGGACTTACTTAAACTAAAATATTTTTTCTCAGCAACAGAATCAATAAGAAAGGTAAATAGAGAGCCTACATCATGGGAACAAATTTTTACTCCTCACACTTCAGATAGAGCCCTAATATCCAGAGTATACAAAGAACTCAAAAAATTAAACAATAAGATAAAAAATAACCCAATGAACAAATGGGTCAAGGACGTGAACAGACAGTTCTCAGAGGAGGACATACAATCAATCAACAAGTACATGAAAAAATGCTCACTATCTCTAGCAGTCAGAAAAATGCAAATCAAAACCACCCTAAGATACCATCTCACTCCAGTAAGATTGGCAGCCATTATGAAGTCAAAAAACAAGTGCTTGCGAGGATGTGGGGAAACCGGTACTCTTCTACATTGCTGGTGGGACTGCAAATTGGTGTGGCCAATTTGGAAAGCAGTATGGAGAATTCTGGGAAAGCTGAGAATAGAACTACCATTTGACCCAGCTATTGCCCTTCTCAGACTATTCCCTGAAGAACTTAAAAGAGTGTACTACAGGGATACTGCCACATTGATGTTCATAGCAGCACAATTCACAATAGTTAGACTGTGGAACCAACCCAGAGGCCCTTCTGTAGATAAATGAATAAAAAAATGTGGCATTTATACACAATGGAGTATTACACAGCACTAAAAAATGACAAAATCATGGAATTTGCATGGAAATGGATGGCATTAGAGCAGATTATGCTATTCCTAAAAAACAAATGCCAAATGTCTTCTTTGATATAATGAGAGCAACTAAGAACAGAGCAGGGAGGAAGAGCAGGAGGAAAAGATTAACATTTAACAGAGACATGAGGTGGGAGGGAAAGGGAGAGAAAGGGGAAATTGAATGGAAATGGAAGGAGACCCTCATTGTTATACAAAATTACATATAAGAGGTTGTAAGGGGAATGGGAAAAAAACAAGGAGAGAAATGAATTACAGCAGATGGGATAGAGAGAGAAGTTGGGAGAGGAGGCAAGGGGGGATAGTAGAGGATAGGAAAGGTAGCAGAATACAACAGTTACTAATATGGCATTATGTAAAAATGTGGATGTGTAACCGAGGTGATTCTGCAATCTGTATTTGGGGTAAAAACGGGAGTTCATAACCCACTTGAATCTAATATATGAGATATGACATGTCAAGAGCTTTGTAATGTTTTGAACAACCAATAATATATATAAAAATATATAATAAAGAAAAAAAGACTGGATAGTGGTGTCAGTTCTGAGTTGTTTTAAAAACATAAAACACATATGAACATAAAAAAATTAAAATTTAGATATATGCAGCATTTTTAAGTCTTTAAATATCATCTAAAATTAAAACTAATGCTAGTAGGTGACATATGTATGAGAGGTCTTCCAAGTCTTTCAAGAAAAACCTATGGTTTCATTTTCTACTGAAAAAAAAAAAACTTAGACCATACCATTTGTGCTTAATTGGCTCTGCTATCAGTATTTTGTGTTTGACACAAACTCCATAGTAACACTTTATAATCTGTTATTAAAACCCATCAATTTGTGTCAATCCTTTGCTTTAAAATAAGCCAGCTCTTTATCTACAGAATACATTTTTATAATAGCAATAATCCCCTTCTTATCCTGACCTTAACTAGCTTTAAGTGCCTTGTTTACTTTCCCAATCCTATGGAGTTCAACTTCTAGGCCTTTTCTCAATTGACAATACTCTTCAATATTATTCTTTCTGTTGGAATGCTCTTAATTTCTAATATGTGTGATATATTCCTAAGCATTTGAGAAAACATTTAAAATGTCTCTCTGTCTCTCTCTCTGTCTCTCTCTCTCTCTCTCTCTCTCTCTCTCTCTCTCTCTCTCTCTCTCTCTCACCCATAGACATACACACACATAACACCCACACACAACTAAATTGAGGTCACAAAATTCTTGAGCCTGGGGAAATGTGAAGTGTGAGACTGCAGTCCCATTGGTCACTGTGACCTGGAATATAGCAATTTTCTGTGATCCCATGATTCCATAAGAATAATAAATAACTTTGGTAAAAGCCTTTACCTTATTATTGTTACTCTTACCTGGAATGAATAAGTGACCGGTTGACACTCTATGTCTTGTGTTTTCTTGACACCCAAGGCATATTATAGCAAGGGAGTTGCTGTAACCTCCTTTGTTTTTATTTTGTTAGCTATAAAGCTTCAGACCACTCAGATGTCATTTCAGAAGCACAAATTCTAGGATGATTAGATGGTTGTCTCCTTGGATGATCATCCTTATGTAGGCCTGAATAAATTCTTTATTCTCATACTCAGCATGCCTTACCTTGCATTTCAGTTTGACACATCCATGAAAGCCTGGAAGATGGTTAATCTTGGTTGTCAACTTGACTCAATTGAGAGATGCCTAAAGATTGGTAGAGCACAGTTTTGGGTGCGTATCTGAGGATGTATCCAGAGAAGATTGTCAAGGGGATCAGCAAGCTCAGTGCAAAGGCCCACCCACAGTGTATGGCACTATTCACTGGGCTGGGAGCCTGGATGGAACAAAAAGCAGAAGAGGAGGAAACAGACTAGGGAGCATTTGTTGTGTGTTGCTGCTGCTGTGGTCCATGGATGGACATCAGATTCCAGATTCTTCAGCCTTTGAATGCAGACTTGCCCTAGTGACTTTCCAAGGAGGTTCCAAGTCTTCAGTCTCAAAATGAGGCTGCATCATTCGTTCCTCTTGTTCTGAGACTCCAGCTTCTTGGCCTGGAAGCTACTGGGTCCTCTGGCTCTGCACTCCACAGATGGCCACTGGGGACTATCCACAATCATATAAGGTGTCTAATAAATCCCATCTTCTAATATTACAGATCAATATAAATACAATTTCCTCTGTGAAATCATTACCTACTTCAAGGAGGAGTAGATTATTTCCTCCCTATTTTCTAAACAGATATTTATTCATAATTACTATATCAGGCATCTAATTTGTTCACAAAAATTACAGAAAAAATAATGTGGTATATTAATGATGAATTACCACCTAGATTTGAACCCTGTGACCTCACAGGTTTTTACATCAGATGATGGATAAGTAAGTCCCCAGCCTATTATATCTGTATATGAATGTGTTAAAGCCTTCTATGTCTCAATATGAAATGATAACCCAAAGATACACTTAAAATATAAAAAGCATATTAATTATAAATGAAAGAAAGGATGCACAAGATGGGTTATATATATGACTTGGTGTATTTATATGCTCAAAGTCAATCTCTATAAAGATTCCATATTCCATGGGCTGGGGTTTTAGCTCAGTGGTAGAGTGCTTGCCTAGCACATGTGCGGCACTGGGTTTGATCCTCAGCATCACATAAAAATAAACAAATGAAATAAAGGTGTTATGTCAATGTACACCTTTAGAAATGTATATTTAAAGACTCCATATATTTTCAATATGGCTGCAGAAAATTAAAACTATATCCCCTAATGACTTTTAAATGGATTTTTTATAAGTGGTAAGAATGATTCTTTTGTTTACACTTCTAAATCTTTGTTAAAAATATTTTTGTTCATTTTTACATTTTACCTTTTTTATTTTGGATCCAGTCTTTTTCAAAACCTCTGATTTTGAGTAATAGTAAAGGATAAGTTATAAATCTGATAAAATATGTTTCTAGCTAGAGGAGTTCTGGTAATTTCCAAGAGAAACCCCCACAGGTGGCATGTTAAAATGAACCATAAAAGAAGTACAAAAGCGAGAATCAACAGAGAAGATAAAACCCAACCCCTACATTCCCTACCACTAGTAATGAATAAGTCAACAAATCCAAAATAAGCAGGGGAAAAGAAAAACTAAAATAAGCCATGTCATCAAACTAAGCAGATTGATGGGTTACATGCAGAAATTACTGTTAGTTCAGATATTCAAGATGATTTCTTCCACAGATCCAGACTATAATACACTCTTTGTGCAAATTATTTGAGTGTGTCTTTCCTAAACAGTTTAGGAAACTGTTACTCTGATTTGGATTGCTAACTTGCGTAGGCAGCAAAAATAAATTTTCTTTCCAAATCACCTATGAATTATAGGCATATTATTAAAGCAGTTTTACTCAAAATAAATATCAGAAATCAGATTTTGGTTTCTGCAATAATTTTATGCTAAGTGAAAAGCTACAGAATTTGTCTCATAATCACTGAGTAGTCCTGGTTAGAGCAGCTGGATTCATTATCTAAACACACAGATCTATACCAGCATATCTCAAATATATTTCTGGCTGTGGTGATTTAGAGGCTGTGTTAAGTAGGTAAATTTTCTGTATCATTTATGATAAAATGTCCTCACAAACAGCATTGCAAATAGGGCCAAAATGAATGTGCACTTACATGTGTATCCTCTCCATGTATGCAGCATTTAAAATTGATGACTTGTAAACCATTTAGGGAACACTTCCAATCCCAGATGGCTTCTTAATTTTTATCATGAATTTACTTGAAATTCTCAAACATTAACCAATGATAAGGTATATTGACAAAGATATATGTGATTGATTAAAATTGATGTTTTTAGCAGGTGGCCAAATTATATTAACCTGCTCTGCTGTGAAGCTGTATTAAAAACACCAATCATAAACATAACCTGCCATTTTAAGGAAACAGTTGGATCCAATCTACTAGCTGTTTATTTTTTAAAAACTTTACCATTTATGTGACTATGCCCTACCAATACACTAATATCCATCTGGGACATAATCCATAAAAATAATCCAAAGCTGCCAAATGGAATGATTATCAAACTCTCACTCACTCCCCCAAAATAGTAGGCGAAAACACTCCTAAAGTCGTATTTTCTCCTTTTTGTGTGTTTAATTTTATGCTATTTAAGGAACTTGTGAGAAAAATGTCACAATGGCCATAAGAAACATCCAAGTTGTCTTTATGCTCTACTTGGATCTATTATACACTCAGTAAGATGGTGAATAATTAGCTTGAAGGAGATAAAGCTCATATAGGTCTGGTAACAGGTCCCTATCTCATTAGACAGGTAGAATATAGGACTTTGGGGAGAATTTGAACTGACTCCAAAATTCAAAGGTATTATAAGAAACAGTGCTAGCTAAGCTGACTTTGGACCTCAGGAGGTGTCCATGATCAAGTGACAGAGGTAAAAGAAGTCAATGCTGATTTACAGATATATCTACCAATAAACTTGTACTACCTTCTGAAATTTCAGTTCCACAATGTAATGACCCTTAAATAGGGCAAGAAAGGAAATCTTCCTAGTAGTCAGAAACATGTTCATTTTCTTTTCTTTTCCTTAAAAGACCTACACAATGGACAGTGGATAATGATTTTCCCATTTCTCAGAATTTTGAAAGTAACAAAAACTGAGGCATGGATAATAAGTTCTGAATAAGAAGCAATAAACTTCTGGAAATGGCAAAAGTCTGAAAGTATTTGTGTTCTAAGTTAGTACCCAACTGCAAAGCCTTTTTTCAGTAGCAAAGTGGAGATGAAAACCCTTTCTGTGACCATCAGTCAACCTTTCTCCAGTCACTTCAGCTTGAACAATGGGCTCATACACAAGACAATCAAGGCATCAGGTATAGAAGATAAACATGTGGTCATAAAGGATAGTTTTCCCTTCAACAAGACTATTCCAGCTGTCACTGTTGTTAAACATATAACATGCCATCAGTGGTGCTTGATAGTGACTCTTTGTGGCTCCATTCCCACTGGGATCTGCTCGCCATGTTGACTATTTCCATGATGGAAGAAGGAACATCCTTCACCAGAACAAACAGAGTAGATATAAATTGCCTTCCCTGAGTGCTCTGCTTTTTCAATAACTATGAACCATAGGCTAACAGTTACTATGGTTCTCTATAATGATACCTACACAACTCAGCTTCTGGCCAAAGAACATATTTACCAGCAAGAAATGAGGGAGAGGTTAACACCCATGGAACCTCTTATCCCATACCACATCACCTCAGGTTGGCTTGCTTGAGATGGCAGTGAAATATCCTATTAAAAAGTTATAGTGCTGGCTAAGTATTAATAATACCTCATTAGGGATGTACTGTCCTACAAGATTTGGTGTATTTTCTGAACCAGCAACAAGCATGATACTACCTTTTCCCATAGCCAGAATATATGCATCAGGGAACCAGGAGGTTGGAATGGACATGGTTCTTCTCTCCTGCTATCCTTAAGGGCCAGTCACAAAGCTTTGCATCCTGTTTTCCCCCTTTTGGCTCTGCAGGTTGAGAGGACTGAATTTCTGAGAAATAAATGCATCCATTAGAAGACCTAACAATGAGTCCATGAAACTTACCTAGTCACTTTGACTTCTTTATATCATCAAGGAAATGGGCAAAGGATTTGCATACTAACTGATGCATAATAGTAATATTGGCCTTATAATTCAGCCTTGAATTATTATATCTTTGGCATAATGATTCATAATAGTAACATCAGACTTATAACTCAGCCTAAAGGTTTCACAATATTAATGGAGATTGGAACCAAGTCCAGAAGAAGAATGAATATCACTCAGAAACAGATGCAGTGGTTGACAGAATTTTGTATCCACCCCTCTGTGGAGAGGGTAAACTGGATGGCTATATAAGGCAGAGTTATCATATCCTGTGGAAGATGAAGTCTGGTGGTGGTTTTTGAAGCTCAAATATGCACGGAAGAATATAGGTGGATTCTGAGTTGACAAAATTAGGACCAGTTGAGATTTCAGTTCAAACTGATATCATTACTTTCCCTCTCATATTTTTGTGTGCTTCAAAGGTGAGAAACCTGAAAGTCCACTTTCCAGAGCTCTTTTAACTGGATGATTACAGAATTAGTCTGCAAATGACCAATAGGCATTATGATGCAGAAGGAAGCAAAAAAAAAAAAAAAAACAAAAAAAAACTAAGAACATAGTATTGCAGCCTTCTTCCTAAAGAAGGCAAAGAGTACATAAAATTGTAAAGTCTAGAAATCAAGAAAGAAAATTGTAAATTTCTTTTACAGGAAAAAGTATCAGTATTTAGTAAATTTTGATATCTCAAAGGAAACTTAAAAATTTTTTGATATTATTTGACACATAATAAGTAGCCTTTGGGGGTATTGCAGAGGAGACATGGAAAAGCACATAGAAACTATTCAAATGATTCATGAACTGAAGTTTGAGTTCCCAGATAAAGAGCTGAAATACATATACATGTTTCCTATAAAGAAACTTCCAGAGATTGGTAAATACTGTTATTGTGTTTACTTGCAATTTGAAACTAAGAATGGAGGCTTCTACAATGCATTCAAGATGATAATTAAGTTATAAACTACCTCTTTATTTGCCCACTTTAGTCAGCTCTCCTTTTTAAAATGTCTTCCATGCTCAACTTTAGTTCATGAAATCTAGGATAACTTTCCCTGGTAATGTAAAGGGAAAAAAAACATGTAAATAAAGGGTTTCTGTGTCTGTAGGTGACATGAGAGCAAGCCAGAATCTTTTCAGTACCTGCACAAGTTTCAGCAACTCCATAGCCTTATTTGTATCTCATTGTTCTCTAAACCAAGGTAATCGGATTAGAGGATATCTACAAAATTTCCAGGCTGTCTTTTATGATTTTTTGCGTTGAGCTGTTAACCAAGGCTGACTCCAGTGATTAGTTTTCCATGGGAATGTCACCGACCATGTCATGTACCTTAATTTCAACTCTGGTTTATTTTGTTTTGGTATGAACTGCATCACTTTTGTAACAGAAACATCAATACCTATTTGTTTAAACTGATATTGTGATAACTGACATGATGGAATTTTGTTTCTTTGAAACCTCTCATGGAAACTACCCCCTAGGTGTGTTCTAGAAATAATGCCCTGTCTACACATTTTAAATACCTGGCAATGTCCTCTTTTCCTTTTTTAACAAAGGGGATCAGTTTCATTGGTCCTTTTCAATGAGGTAAATAAATACCTCATTCTTTCCAATCTCTCCTTTTCTTTCCCAACTTCATTTTATATATTTTAACAAGTGACTTTGCTGGGCCTCACACACTATGTGACCAAACTCAGTGTGACTTTAATGTCTGAAAAGAAAGCCCTTGCATTTCTCTTTTGATCATTTGAAGAGTATGTCAATCTTTTTCTTATTCTTGCAAGAATAAATCTGGTCACCACTGCCAGGTGATTATCAAATTTCTCTTGCTTTTGCAATAAGCGTTTGAGATTTCAGCTAACTGAGGGAGGGCTCCTTGAGACTCTTGCTGCAGCTGGATTCCCTGAATTATCTTCATCTGGCCCACATCTCAGTACCTCACTTGAGCTAAGGCCTGACAGCTAGATTATAATGTTGCCTTTGTGTAACATGAAAAAGTTTCATATTTGTCTGTCAAATGTAAATTTACCAAGTCTGGCATCTACCAGAGAATTTTGAGAAAAGAATGCTTTTGGAGGTGGTCTCTTTTGAGTTTTGAAGCAGCAGAGGTTTTTTGTTGTTGTTGTTTTATTTCCAAACCAGTAATATAATCCATTCCTTTAAAAAGAACTGTTGTTCAGGTCTAGCAAACTTAGTCTAGAAACTTCCTTTGTAATGGTCTCCATGATAAATCCTGTTTACCAAAACCCATATGATTTTGAAGAGTAATGCAGAATTTGGAGAAATAACGCCACAGACTATGGCCCAGGTTCCCACCTAGGACAGTAACCAGAAAACCATCTCATCTGGGTGGTTCAGTGGAATATGTTGACTGAAAGAGAGACAGGCACCTAGAGAGGATCCCCTCCCCTCACTTGCTCCCCCATCACTCTCCTTCTCTGTGGCCTTATGATAGCAAGTGCTCTTACCTCTGTTCTGCTGACCTACCACCTCTGCAGACCTGCTCTTCAATACTGATTTTACCTCTCATCAAATTACAAACACACTGTTTAGAAGTACTTCATCATAGCCAATCACACTGAGGATGTTCTCCAATGTAAGGGTTATTTTAATCACTGTATTCATTTGTCAGGGCTGCCCTAAAACAAACTACCACAAACTTCTTTGCTTAAAATCACTGAAAGTTATTTCCTTACAGTTCTGAAATCCAGATGTCATAAATCAACATGTCACAGACTATAGTCCCCAAGTCCCTGGTGTCCTGCTTTGCTTCTTCCACCTCTGGTGACTCCCAGCACATCTTGGCTTGGGAGCTCATCATTCCAATCTTTGCCTCTATCATCAGACCACTGCCTCCTCTTCTGTTTGGCTTCTTGTTGGTAGGTCTGCATGGAATCTCCCTCTGCCTCTATTTGATAAGGACTCTTGCGACAGTATTAGAGTCCACCCAGGTAATCCAAGGTAATCTTTTCATCTCAAAATTTAGTCCATCTGCAAATGACCCTTTTTTTCCAAATAAGGTTAAAATATAAAAATTCCAGAGCTTAGGACTTGATATTTGGTGCAGGAATTATTCAACCTACTATAGTTCAACAGAAGTTCAGGGCCATAAAAATTTTAGCTCTTAGGATCCTTAGGCAAAAAAACAGAAACAAACAAACAAACAAAAAACCCGATTTACCTCCATGTTCACATATATCACACTATAAATATGTTCACATATATCACACTATTAATATTCTTTATTAACTCTGAATATTTGTCCCAAGATAGGACATTTATCCTATGAAATCCTCTACATCAAAGTAATCTCTGTATTTTATGTCATACCCACATCCTACTTATTCTCTGAAACACTCTTTAATATTTTGCTTAAGAAAAATATTGCTATATTTTAAAACTATATATTTATTTTCAGGCAGGCAGGTTATCTGCCTGGCAATACTAGAGGTAACATTCTTTTCTTCATCAACTATTTCTTGAGTTCCTTACACTGTACCAAGGTCTCTGAGAGAAACTGCCTTTAATGCCCAAACCCCTTACTTTGAATTT
Source organism: Ictidomys tridecemlineatus (assembly GCF_052094955.1). Lineage (NCBI taxonomy): Eukaryota > Metazoa > Chordata > Mammalia > Rodentia > Sciuridae > Ictidomys > Ictidomys tridecemlineatus. The sequence continues at coordinate 571,865 of NW_027521026.1, forward strand.
ACCAAGGTGCCCTAAGGATTCTTAGGAGAACATTCTGGTAGCCTGTATTATCAGAAAAGTCCTCAGTGGAGACAGGCATATTTGTAGTAAGGTGGAGCCAAGTTTTTGAGAAATGAGGCCCACTTGATGTACCCCTTTGACATTCCCAAATTTTAAATGACATTTGGGGCATTCAATATATTACTGGAAAGTCCTAACAGAATTCCTTCAGGAAAGCAGAAAGTCAGCCAGGGTGCCAGTGAGCAAATGAAGGTAGAATGGAATGATTTACATCTCCATCCCAGAATGTATTCAGATTGCCGCAGTCTGGCTGGGCACAAGATCACGAGCCACTCACAGCTTCAAACAGCAATTCTTTATTCCCGAACTCACACCGGCCCTATACAAACACGTTCTGGGGGGAAATCCAAGTTCTGCCGCAAAATACACGTACTCCACCAAAGTTTCCATAATAAAGTGTATGTCTAAAAAGTGTTACGAGGTGAAGTCTGCTTGCTGCCTTTTTCTGACAGAGTGCTTTCTGATGGTTAGAGCCAAAAACGCCACTAAAAACCTGAGAATTCTTTGTTTGTTTGATATTAGGGAATGAACCCAGGGGCACTCTGCCTCTGAGCTACATTCCCTGACCTTTACTTTTCAAATTTTTATTTTGAGAAGGGTTCTCACCAATTTGCTCAGGCTGACCTTGAACTTGCAATCCTCCTGCTTCAGCCTCCATAACAGCTAGGATTACAGGTATGTGCCATGACCTACCAAGACCTGAGACGTTTTTACTGGGGTGAATTGAACAATTAAGATAGAAGGTGGGTCTACAGCATCTCCATAGGGTCCTGCACTGCCCACTCCAGAAAGAAGGAAAAATTCTCTTTATTTTTTCTAAGTCACTTTAGAAGGTTTTTTTAAATCACATACAGTTGAATTAATTCTAACTAAAACAGTGGCTTTGAAAGTTTGCACATTTTTAAGGCTTCCTGTGTAAATTGCCAAATTTGAGTCCAAAAAGGGTGTGCTGATGAATATTCCTACCAATAATGTGTCAGTTGGGGTCCCATTCTCCATTTATCCAGGTAACACAAGGTCTTATAATTCTTTTTAAATTGTTGCCAATTTGGTAGTTGATAAATGATCTCTCTTTGTTTTAATTTGCATTTCCAGTATCATCCTTCTGAACCTTTTCCCCATTCTCTTTTATTCTCCCCTGATACAACCCTCCTTTTGATTAGAGATGCTGAGACATCATCCAGGTTAAAAACATGGCTCTGATGATGAACTACTTGGCTTTGTTGTCATTAATATCTTTCTGTCTCCCATTCAAGAAAGCAGGACAAATGCCCCCAAGGCTCTTGCCTTGCTTTTCACTGATGAATTTCCTTCTCTGACCTCCTGTTCTGCCTGGGTGCAGCAAGTTCAGCTGTTTGTTTAAAGTGATCAGGCTGTTTTATAGCTTTAAGAGCAATATTAGGGTACAAGTAGCAGGTAAATTGAGCAAATCCCAAATACACAGAATTTCAGCATTCATGGTTGCATTTATTTCTCCTTGCCTCTTTTTGCCTTTGTCATCTCTTCCTCTCACTTATCTACCTGGCCAGCCTATGGTATCCTCTTATATATACCCTCTCTCTCTCTCTCTCTCTCTATATATATATATATATATATATATTTGCAAAAAGTGTGATGTGTGATTTGAGAATTTCAAATGTGAGAATAATTGATTGGAACCTGTGATTGTCTAACTTTTGATTAACGGGTTGACCTAGAAGTATTCAGGGAACTGCCACTGAGGAAAATGTTCTAGCCTTTGAATTATTGTTATTCAACAAATTTTGACATCATGGAAAGACATAAACATGTTTGGTCTACCTTAATGACACAACTCACTAATGACACTGGAATAAGTTTTCTTCAGTGATCCATCAAAATTGTTTTCTTTGCATTCAAAGAAAGAACCCCCATTGTATAGCCACTCTAGACTTTTCCTTTAAAACCCCCTTTCTTTTCCTATAATGATCATGACCATAGGGAAAAAACTGATTAAAAGACAACAAAACAAAAATAGCAACTTCAAGAATAAATAATGCTTAAAAAGTAATAGAGAAAAAGTCCTAATACAAAATTTCCGACATTCATAATATATGTCACTCATCCTCTTCTGTCTCTCTCTCTCTCTCTCTCTCTCTCTCTCTCTCTCTCTCTCTCTCTCTCTCTCTCTCTCTCCCTCTCTCTGTCTGTCTCTCACCCTGGTTCTGTTTGTTTGTTTTCCCCAATAGCTATTCTTATCAGCTCTGCTTCCCTCCACAGCATCTTGTTGCAGATACATTGCCCTGGACAGGGTCATTTCTAAATGCACATCTGCACACTGATAGTCACTTCTTATTACCTGCATTGCCATAACATTAGCATCCAGAAAATTCAATTGAGTTTTGAGTAGCATGACCCTGACCCACATGGGCTTCTTTCAGATCCAGTTATGAGTTTTAGTAAAGGTAAATAAAAATAGTGACATACTATTTTTTCCATTATCTCTCTCTTTACAATCATACCACTTAGGATTCCCTATTCCGTTATCTTCCCTAAAGATTTAAGAAACTGCTATGAGTTCATCCTGGAACTTAGGTTCCATCTTCCCTGTTTTACCTGACAGTCTTCATTTTTCTCCTTCTTTTTGGTACTGGGAATTAAATCAAGGATACTTTACCACTGAGTTATATCCCCACATCTTTCTATTCTTTCTATTTCTTTCTTTCTTTCTTTCTTTCTTTCTTTCTTTCTTTCTTTCTTTCTTTCTTTCTTTTTCTTTCTATCTCTTTCTTTCTTTCTTTCTTTCTTTTTCTTTCTTTCTTTCTTTTTTTTGGAGACAGGTTCTTGTTAAGCTATTGAGGATCTTGCTAAGTTGCCCAAGCTGGCCACAATTTGTAATCCTCCTGCCTCAGTCTCCTGAGTAGGTGGGTTATAGGCAGGTGACAAGAGCCCTGCTGATAGTCTTCATTGATTTGCATTACTTCCTCTTAATGTAAGAAGTTATTTGGTATCCACTACCATACTCAATCACTTTGCATGGTCTAATTCTCAAGATAAATTTATGAGGCAAATGGTATTAGTAGCTCCATCTCTTGTCCCTGGTATTAGGGATTGAACTCAGGGGCACTAGACCACTGAGCCACATCCCCAGTCCTATTTTGTCCTTTATTTAAAGACAGGGTCTCACTGAGTTGTTGAGTACCTCATTTTTGCTGAGACTGGCTTTGAACTTGCAATCCTCCTGCCACAGCTTCTGGAGCTGTTGGGATTACAGGCATGCGCCATTGCTCCCACCAGTAGCCCATCTTAAAGGAGAGTACACTGAGTCTCAAACATCTGCCAGTAGGTGGTGGAAACAGGATTTAAATCCTGAAAACCTAAAATGGTTTGCATATCATCAATGAGACTCTTCTACCTCTTCCTAATTTCCTTCAGCTTTTCCTCTATAAGCCCATTATTCTTCATGTTCATATTGCTCTTTGCCAATCTGACACCTTTGTTAGAAAGACTTTCTGCTATCTACATATCAACTTGCATTAGACTGAACTCTTGACCAGTAAAATCCTGTAAGTTTAACATCAACAAAGCAACAATTTGGTCTTCTCATCCCTTAGGGCAGGTGAGAATCAATGGAGGCCTAAGTGGTATCAATTGCAATAAAAATCAAACTGCAGAAGCAGGTTCTCCAAGAGTCTGCTTTTCTGATGATAATAGCTAACAATAAGTTGTTGTTAATAATGTTATCAGACTGTGCTGAGCTCTGGCCCTGCACCAAGAAGGCACCTTTACTGTTCTCATTTTACAATAAGAAAACTGAGATTAGAAGACTTTCAGTAAATTGCTCACCTAATACAATGAACACCTGGAATATCCATCATTTGAGACCCTGTCTGCTCAAATTCAGAACTTACTTTAACTACTGTACTACAATGTCTTCTCTTTTTAATAAACTTTATGATATCATTTGAAAATATCAGAATCCCATGGGAAAAAATACTCAACAATGTGTCCTAAATCAATTTTTTTCATTTATATCATCCAATACATGACTATGCTTATTTACACTACATAACATTATAAATTAAGTTATATTTTTTCTATATTTTTCATTAACATTCCATCAATCATGCAACTCTGGCAATAAATTTGAAATCCTGAACAAACTGATGATTTCCTAGCAACATCAGTTGCCAAAATTGAACCAATAAGTATAAAATTTGAATGTCTAGTTATCAATGAAAAGAAAACAAAGGTACTAGGATTAGGTGGGTTTCCAACTGAGTTAAACTAATCTTTAAATAATTGGTATTTCTGTGTTATTCAAAAAATTCAGAGATAAAAAGATGGACATTTATCCATCCATTTATGTGTACATTTTAATACTAAAATATAACAAATATGGTATAGCAAAGAAAAGCATTGTATGTTCTTAGTACAATTGCAATATTAGAAAATTGATTCTGCAAAGTTATTAAAATAATAATACATTATAATCACAGAATTTTTATCCCAGGAAAATCAAGGTAGTGAATATCAAGAAATGTATTTGTACAATACACGATGTCAAGAAAATAAAGAATAAAGCATTTGCAAAATGCTGAACTTTTTGGAAATCTTAAGTAGAATTAAAGGTGAAAATAAACTACTAAACAAAGGAGAAAATATTTATTAAGTGGGTGATATTTAATATTTAAAGTAAAAAATGAGGCAGAAATTTTCTTGATTACTATTATAATTTAACATTAGCTTAGAGGTACTAACAAATAAAAAGACTCTAATACATAATTCTAAAAAAAAGAAAAAAATTGTTTTTGTTTTCATTTTTGATTTTTGGTACCAGGGATTGAACCCAGGGGCACTTAATGACCATTCAATGACCACATCCTCAGACTTTTTTATTTTATTTTATTTTATTTTGAGATTGGGTCTTTCTGAGTTGCATAGGGCCTCACTAAGTTGCTGAAGATAACTTTGAATTTGTGATTCTCCTGCCTCAGCTTTCCTATCTGCTGTGTTTTCACTGAGGTATGCCACCATGCCTGGATGCAAATATTGATTTTTAAAGATTGTATATTCTTGCTTAAAAAAATTAAATTTACAATAGGACTTATAAGTTAGGAATAGCCAACTATTCATAGAAATAGGAAGAAAATATCCCACACTAATAGAAAAAATAAATTGTAAAAAACTTTAGAAATAAATTGTTAAAATAACATTATATGAGCATGATAAATTACATAAATCTTATTACAATATGTAAACAAATGGAAGACATGCCATCTCTTTGGGTAGAAGACATAAGGTCACAAAATATAAAATCTCCCTAAATTAATAAATAGAATAACATTTCAGTTAAATGTCAAGAGTCTTTCTTATGATCATAAAAACTGATTCTTAAAGTTTATATGGAAAAAATAAGCTTGAGATACTAGTCAAACATTAAAAAGAAGAAAAGAAATAGAAAGGAGAGCTGTTACTGGCCATGGGCATGACTCAGATGATTATAAAACTACAGTAAATAAATCAACATAACATTGGCCAGAAGAAATAATGACATTAAAAGAAGACAATAGAAAATCTAGGAATACATCAAAGTTCATATCAAAATCTTAGCTCAGTTGGAACAGAACATATTTTTAATAAATGGTGTTAGAGCATTGGTTACCCATTTGGAATAAAATAAATTGGACCTTGACTTATATAATATATGAAAAGCTTTCCAAGTAGATTTAAGACTTAAATGTGGAAAATGAAGTAATAGAGCACTTAGAGGTTATCTTGAGGACAATTTTTACAATCCAGGGGCAGGAAAAGCCTTCTGACACAGGCTAGAAACTTCAAAGCTATAAAAGAAAAGATAGTTGCATTTGACTACTGTCTTATACTACTGTCAGGTAAGCATGATTTTAATCTCCACTTGCTGAACAGACACAGACAAGTTATGTCACCCTGCCTTGGGTTCCTATATTGTAGGGCTGAGCTTCCAATTCAGCCTTCCAACTTCAGTATCTGAGCACTTAACCACTAACCCATGAAGCTGCATGATCCAAGGAAAGAATAAGCAAACAAAATATTATAAAAAAATACGTGAGACTGGGTGATTTATGTTCATGGTTCTGGAGGCTGAGAAATCCAAGTTCAAGGTCCCAGCACATGCAGTGTCTGGTGTTGTCTCATTCCCATGGATGGCACCTTCTTGCTGTGTCCTCATGTGGCTGAAAAGGCAAACAAGCTTCCTCATGCAACTTTTATTAGGGCACTAATCCCATGTATGAAGGCTATGGCTTTGTGGGTTAGCCCCTTCTCAAAGTTCTCAGCTCTTAATACCAACATATGGGAGATAAGAATTAAAAATATGAATTTTGGAGGAGCATTAACATTCAAACCATAGCAACTTTGTTAAAAATTGAGCTGGGCCTGGTGGCACACTCCTTTAATCTCAGTAGTTTGGGAGGCTGATGCAGGAAGATTGCAAGTTCAAATCAAGCCTCAGCAAAAGCAAGGTGCTAAGCAACTCAGTGAGACCCTGTCTTTAAATAAAATAGAAAATAGGGCTGGGGATGTGGCTCAGTGGTTGAGTGCTATTGAGTTTAATCCCTAGTAACTCCTCCAAAAAATTGATAGTTTTGAATGACAAATCATATCATTAAGTAAATAGACAAATATTAGATTTAGAGCCCCAAAGCTAAGATCCTCCTATAAATGACACCAGGGTTAAGCAACATGGGAATTCATAAGAATTTTAGCAGACAGTAAACCCCAAACCCAAAAAATTAGAAAAGATGTACAAACTGATTAATAGCCAAGAAATAAAAATTTAAGCAGCAAGCTGTCACTACATTATGGCAAAAAATGGGTTCGATCCTCAGCACCACATAAAAATAAACAAATAAAATAAAACAGATACAAACATTTTTTGGGGGGTAATCTAGGAAAAGAATAAAAATAGCCAAATCCTATAAATGAATATCTTTCTGAAGGAGAATAGTTGATTATGGTGCATCCACGTTGTACAATTTTTATAGCATTTTTTAAAAAAGATGAATTAGAGTTAGTCCAATTGACTTGGCTTTATTGATACATTCTTTGAAAATGCAAAAACTGAGCACAAAATAACCTATTTTTTAAAGTGAGAAAAGACAAAAACTCTGTATCTGTGATTATGACATAATCATGCAGAAAACTATGGAAGTGTACACATTATATTTTTAACAAGCGATAGGAGAGTATACAGGTGGAGGATTTTATTGACTAAACTGCAGGAAGAGAACAAGTGAGTAAGAGAATAAAAGATTCCACTAAGTTTATTATGTATACTAAGTTTATTTTATTTGTTTTTGTAAAAACTATGCCTATGGGTATATTTATAAAGAAAATATGTAAAGAAAGAATCAAAAATGTATAACACTGATATTTTACTAACTTGATTTTACTACCATTTCTCTGTTGTGTTTGTATATATGTCTTAGTTCATTTTCTTTCTCCTTCCCAAATAGGTTAAAAACACTGATGGCCCTGAGTGTCAGTCATAATCATTCATCAACTACATTGTTATTTATCATAGTAAAAGTAGAAGAATTAAGACTATAGTCATATAAATTATTGACATTTGCATTATGAAATTGTTAATTTCCTTGAGTCGTATCAATTTCAGGTATCTCTCTTTTAAGTGCTAAAAGTTTTTCTTATTAAAGTCACAGATCCTATTCCTGGTTTTCAAAAGATGTACCATAATATTTGTGAATGAGTAACTCTGAAAGAACCAAATATCAGAATCAAAGTTCAGTATTTGCCAAGCTTTAGAGTCAAGGGCTTTAGTCCCAGCCCTTGTCACTTTTTTTTTAATCTTATAAGTATTCATTTATATGTGCTCAACTGGTGGGAAAATAAATTCTATGTGTACAGGTCTTCCACTGTAACTGATACTTTTCTTCAAAGCCCAAATTTTTGAAAAGTAGAATTATCTTAAGAACAGGCCTGATGAGATCTAGCCCCAATTATTATGCAAAGACTGTATCTTAAAGAAACAAATCATGTTTGGCTTCACCAAACTAATCATAATCCAGGCTTTTATTTCCCTGTTTCCTGGGAACATTGACCTGGTTTCAAAGAAAAGTTTCAAATATATTTTAAGTAATAACTACATCATTGCAATAAGTGTAGATCCTCGGGTAAAGTCTTGATATGCACAACACAAATTTGGATGTATAGATTTCTTTGTGCTTTTTAAAAACACCATCAGTCCTTTTAACTATGGTCACCCCTCAGAGGTTGCACATTCCCTATGGGCAGTGAAATTAAAGAAGAGGTATAATACATCATCATTTGCTGTTTGGATTTAGAAGGGAACAGAGTAAAGAGTATAAAAGCATGTAAGTATTACCAGGAACAGAAAAAAAATCATAAAAAAATTCACAACCAATTAGGTGTCTGCATGCACACTAATTGCTATCTGCTAGAGGTGTGCCATTAAGAATGGCAGGCTTGTCTATGTGAATGGGGAAAGTGTGAATGAGTGAGCATGCTTGTTCGTAGGTAGAACAAATTCTTATCTCACAGGTTCAAATTCTCCAGGCTCATGAATATGACACATTAATATTCATTAAGTGGAACACATTATCATTTTAGAAGGAGATTACTAAGGACTCACTATTTTCATTCCATCACATTTTTCAATTAGGAATCCCACTTTTGCAAATAATCAGCTTTCTGTTGCCAAGGGCTTTTCAGCTGCTTTCTGGCAAGGGGGTTTGGAGCTAAGTTCAGCATCCATTTAAGAATGAGGAAAAAAACTGAAGTACAATTATGTGTTTTAATGACAGGTTAATCTTGCTGCCGGGAACCTCATCAGAGAAGAACCAAACTCAGAAAGGAGAAGGCATGAACTCCTTTTGAGGAAAAGGAGCACAGATAATGAAGCTTGAGGAGTTCACAGTTTTACTGGTCGCCTGCAGTTACAGAGAAAAAAAACTCACCCTGTAAAGATCTTGGAACTGTCATTGAGCCAGGAGAAGCCATGTAAAAGGAGACCTGGGGCTATGGAAATGAACCAAGTTCAGGGTTGACAACCATCCCTGAAGGCTGATAACAGCAGGGAAGGAAACAATGAATGAATCTGTGCATTTCCTCCAGATTTGGAGAAAAATTAGACAATTTTGTTAGGCTTTATGGTTTTGTTAATGAATTAACCAGAAGAAACAGTATTCAAAGACCAATTTGATTTTGAAAAAGGCCAAATAAATTTGGGATAAACTGTTTTGATATATCAATGTTTATTAAGCTTTATCTGTAATTGAAACAAACTTTCTAGATAAAGTTACTTGATTTCTATTTAAACTACATGCTCAAGAATTCACTATGAGAAAATCTCTAAAATTCTTTTTCTGATGAAAAATAATTTTAGTTGTTCTACATTTGAATATTTACAAAGAATTATATATATATATATATATATATATATATATATATATATGGCAAGAGGAAAATATATGTAAAAAATTAAAAAAAAACGCGAGTTTCCCCAAATAGCACCCTAGTTCCCAAGCCTTCTTCCCAGAAGCAACCACTTAACTAGTTTCTTGGGTCTTTTTTTCAGAAAGAGAATATGCACACATGAGCAGAAATATATTTGCTTCCTCCTACAAAATTGAGAGCAAGCTCTATGCACTCTGCTTCCATAATTCCACTAAGCATCTATTCTGGAATAACTCTATATCAACATTTATAATGACTCATTGCTGGGGAAATAGACTGCAGGAAGATAATCTAAAAAACATTCTAGTAAATAATAATAACAAGCCCAAAGAGGGATCAGAACTCAGAATCCAGAGTTTTCAAAAAATACTAGCTAAAATATTCAGTTTCCAACAAAAAGAATTTGAAACATGCAAAAAAAAAAAAAAAAACACAGAAGTTTGACTTGTCCATAGGAAAAAAAAACTACACAGTAGGTAACATGAACTGAGTGAGTAGCTGTCAGATTTAACAGAAAATGGCCTAAAGAGAACTAGGAAAAACTGTGATTAAAGAAGTAAAAGAAAGTATGAGAGCAAAGTTTCATCAAGCAAGAAATAACAAAAGGAAATATAAGTCATATCTTAAATAATGAAATGGAAATTCCAGTTTTTAAAAAGTACTATATCTAAAATGAAAAGGCACAAAAATGTATCTGAATAGTTGGAAAAGTTAATGAACTTGATTAAAGAAGCAGAAAAAAAATTCCTTCAGAGAAATGCAGGACACCACTCTACAGAGCAACATGCATAAACTGGGAATATTTATTTCATAAATACAGTAAAAATAAAGATATACTCAGGTAAAGAAAAATCTGAGATAATTTGCTGCTAGTGGACCAGCTTCACAACACATATTAAAGGAAGTTTTTCAAGCTGAAGTAACAAAGAAATTGAGGAAATTCACAAGTATATTAAACAACATACTCTGAAATAACCAATTGGTAAAAGATTAAATCGTGAAGGAAATTAGAAAATACTGTAGATGAGTGAAACAAAAACATAATATACACAGATTTATTGGATATAGCATTGAGAAGAAAATTTACAACTGTAAACAACTACATATTAAATAAGGATACAATTCAATAACCTAGTCTTCCACCTTGAGGATACTAGGAAAATAAAAGCAAATGAATATTATAGCAAGAAGAAAGAAAACAATAAAGGTAAGAGCAGAAATAGAGAATAGAAAAGCAATGGATAAAGTCTGTGAAAGTTTACCCTCTGAAAACATCAAATCAATTTTAGGAACAAGTACAACGGATATTGAGACAGAGAGGAAAGACTCAAATTACTAATATTTGAAATAAAAAGGGGACATTATTGCCAAATTTATAGAAATGAAGTGTTATAAGAGAATACTGTGAACAATTGTATGCCAACAAATTAAACAACTGAGATAAAATGAATTGAATCCTAAAAAGACACAAACTACTGAAACTATGTCAAGAAGAAGTAGAAAATCTGAGTAGACCTACAAAAAGTGACAAACTTAAAAGAGTAATCAAAAACTACTTACAAAGACAAACCCAGGCCTAGATTGTTGCTCTAATAAATTCTGGCAAATATTTTTAAAAGAATTAATATCAATTCCTTACAAACTTTTCTTAAAACACATGAGAGTGTCCTTCTCAATTGTTTCTAACATCAGTATTGCACTGATACCAAAATCAGACAAACATACTGAAAAAAAAATGTAGACTAATATCTCTTATGGTTGTAGATGCACAGAAAAACACGGTCAAGAAAACACTAGAAAACAAAACCCAATCACCTATGACAAGGGTCATTACACTGTGTTTATGTGCATGAAATACAAAGTTAGTTTAACACCCAAAGTCAATAAAATATAACATAGTAATAGAATAAAATATTAATAATGTATCATTATCTCCATAGATTTAGAAAGAAAAATTTAAAAACTTTAACAGACTTTCATAATAAAAGTATGAAATGCCCTTGAATTCCATAACTAACACCTTGCTCAATAGCAAAAGCCAAAAACTTTTCTTTAAGATTAGTAACAAGGATAAGATGCTCATTCTTACCATTTTTTTTCCAATACTGTATTTGGAGTTCCAACCAGACAAATGAAATAAGAAGAAATATTAGACATCCAAATTAAAAAGAGAGATCTTATTCTCTCTATTCACAGATAATGTGTGTGTGTGTGTGTATATATGTGGAAAAAAATATAATATACATACATATATACACATAAAGAAGTATAATAAATATATGTGAAAAAAGGCATATATATGTATACACACCAACATATATATAAAGAAATGTAATAAATATATTTAAAGAATTCTTTGTCATTAAAAAATGAAAGGAATCTATACTTCCACATTTTGTGTGTGTATATGTGTGTGTGTGTATATATATATATATATATATATATATATATATATATATTCCATATATATACATGGTTGTGTAGTTGTGTATGTATATCTGTATATATACACATACATATATACATGATATATTGTGTGAGTGTATATATATATATATATATATATATATATATATATATATATATTTATATTCTGAGGAATTCACGAAAGTCATAAAGGCATTCAATAACATAGAAGGATACAATATCAATAAACCCAAATTCATATTCTATATACTCTCAATAAAAAAAATCTAAAAATTAAATTAAGAAAACAATTACATTTAAAATAGCATCCAAAAGAATTAAATTTCAAAGGATAAATGTCACAAAATATATACTCTGAGAAATGCAAAAAAATTTGGAAGATATTTAAAATAGCTCAATAAATATAGTGGCATTATTGTTCATGAATCAAAAGACATAATATTGGTAAGATAGCGATATTTCTAGAATTGATCTCTACTTTGAACATAATATCTAAAAGAACCCCAGTTGACTTCTCTGTAGAATTCAGAAGCTGACCCCCAAATTTATGTGGAAACTCAAGCCCTCAGTTTAACAACAACAACAACAAAAACTCTTTTTTAAGAAGATAATATGAAGAACTCAGAGTTTTTGATTCCAAAAGCTACTGAAAGGTAACAATAAACAAAAAAATGTATTTCTGGCAATAATATTGACATATAGTTCAATAGATTAGAACTATAATTCTAAAGTAAATCCAGATTATCTGTGCTCAATTGATTTTCAACATTTTATTATGTTAAGTGTGTTTAATGTGAAATGAATAGTAACTTCAATAGTAACTTCAACTGCATATGCACATGGAAAAGAAGGATCTTACACCCCTACCTCACATTGTATAAAAGAGTTAACTCAAAATAGATCAAAGTTCTAAGTAAAAGAGCTAAAGCTATATAACTTTAGGATAAAGCACAGGGGTAAGTCCTCATGACATTTAATTTAGCAATAGATTCTTAGAAACATAACCAAATCACAACAAAAAATTTAAACAATAAACAAATTGGACTGCTTCAAACTCAATCTTTTTCTTTTACTTCAAAGGAAACCATCAAGAAAGTGAATACAATTCAAAGAATGAGAGAAAATATAAACCAAATCATATATTCAAATCAAAATCACCATAAGATATAACTTCATGTCCAGAGATGGTTATTATCAAAAAGACATTTGGCTTATATGTAGATAAATTAAAACTCTCACCAGTTGCTGGTGGAAATGTGAAATGGTGCAGACACTTAGGAAAAGTGATTAACAATTCCTCGAAAATTTAGATATAAAGCTTCCATTTAACCAAGAAATTCCACTTTCATATGTAAGAGAAGTCAAAACATACCTCTATACCAAAACTTGTACATGAATATTCCTAACAACATGATTTTTTTTGGAGGGGAACCAGGGATTGAAGTCAGGGGCACTTGACCACTGAGCCATATCCCCAACCCTATTTTTTAAATTTTATCCTGCCTCAGCCTCCCAGCTCCTGTGATCACAGGACTGCGACATTGCACCTGCCTCAATGTGATTCTTAGTAGCCAAAAGATGGAAACAACCCACACATCCATCAATTGAACAATTAATAAAACATTGCTGAGTTGCTGAATTAATGAATCCATACCATTAAACATTATTCACCAATAAAAAACAAAGTCCTAATAAAATCTACAACATAGAAAAATCTTAAAAACATTATAGTAAGTGAAAAAAATCAATCACAAAAGACCACATGTTGTTTAATTTTATTTATACAAAAGATCCAGAACAGGGATCTACAGTTACAAATCATTAGTGGTTGCCCAGGACAGGGACAGATGGGGTAGAATGAAGAAGTGGGTGAATGTGGAGTTTCCTTTTGGAGTGATTAAAATGTTCTAAAACTGAATGTGATGTTTGTTGTAAAACTGTGAAATACACCAAAAACCATGATTATGTACTTAAATGATCAAATTTTATAGTATATGAATTATACTCCAATAAATGTTATACTAAGCATTTTTGTGTATATATGTATAAATTTATGTTCATATGTTTATATAACACAAATAAATTTATGTTTATTGTATATACATGTATGTACTATAATATATATACACATACATACTATAATATATATACACACTATATATATATGCCTGCTCTATATGCAATTATATATTCTACATAATTCTAAATTGTGCAACTGATTATATAAAAGAGAGACTAAATGAATAAAGCACAAGGAAATAATATGTAGTATATAAAATATACATAAATATTTTATATTAAATATACAAATTATTATTATTATTATTAATAAATAGTAGTAGTAGTAGTAGTAGTAGTAGTAGTAGTAGTAGTAGTAGTGCCAGGAATTGAACTCAGGGGCACTCACCATTGAGCCACATCCCCAGCCTTATTTTGTATTTTATTTGGAGACAGGGTCTCACTGAGTGACTTAGCACCTCACCATTGCTGTAGTTTGCTTTGAACTTGAAATCCTCCTGCCTCAGTCTTGCAAGCAACTGGATACAAATGATTTTTATTTCCAGGTAGATTTTCCCCTTGTTAGAATAGTCTATAATTTTTTAGCAAAAGCCTTCTTTTTAACTAGTGTAAGTTTTTATTGTGTGTGTGTATGTGTGTGTGTGTGTGTGTGTATGTGTGTATGTATGTGTATATATATATGTATATATATATATATTTTTTTTTTTAACTCTTCTCCACCCCAAATTTTCCATCTTTGATCTGCATTTGAATTTTGAGGAGAGAGATGAAATTATCAATTTCATAGGAGGGAAAAATGTCATTATGTGTACCTAGAAAATAATCACTCTTGCTTTCCACCAAATAATACCCTGAAGACATTTTCCCATTGTTTACCAAGTCCAGCACTGTGAATGAAGCGCATTTTAGAATGAAGCGCATTTTAGTGAATGAAATCCTCTTTTTTTTTTTTACTCTTTTAGACCTACATGTAAACACTAAGTAGGCTGAGGACACAACTCTAAATTACACAGCTGATTATTTAAGATTGTGTCTAAGTGAATAAAACACAAAGAAAGAATTACAACTATTTATACAGAATCCATCAAAGTTCCATTGGATAATTAAGAGTTTGCCTACTCCACTGTGGGGAAAGTTGATTAATAGAATCACAGAAAATTAGAGCTGGGAGAAACTCTAGAGATCATCCATTCCAAATGATTAATTTTAGAAAATGAAGATACCCAAAACAAGAAAGGGGCAATGTTCTGCTCAAGGTCATCTGAGCAAAGGTAGGCCACATTTTCAGACCTTTTTTTTTCCCTGAGATATATTATACAGCTATTAGGTAAGATAAGTTCAAAATTATGTTGATTTAAAAAGGCTTTGGGGAAAGGATTAAAGACTATTCTAACATGGGGAAAAATCTACCTTCAAATAAAAAATCATCTCAATATTTAAAATACTGGCCCATTATTAACAGAAGCCAACTAATTAAATTGTCATTATGTTCTATACAGAATGTTTCAATTCATGTCCATGAAGAGTAGAATGGAAGGAAAAGAAACTTGGTATTAATGACTTTGGCAGGGGACACAGCTGAAACAGAGCCTGGAATATCTAGGGAAAAAAATCCCGATTTATCAAGGAGGTGGGAAGTAGCTCAGGGAAGTTGCCCAGTACCCAATTCTAATGATTAGGAAGGTTGTCCTTACACTGATGAAGAAAACTTATTTGTTGAAACTCTAGGCCATTAATTCTAGTTCTTCCTTCCGGATCAACGTAGAGTAAATTTGTTTCTTTTTCCACAGATTAGCCTTTAATATTTAAATAAAATTTCCTATATTCTTTCAATTGCATCTACTGATTTAATCAGCTCCAAGTCTGTGTATAAATCCTCATGTAGAAAGACTTTCAGAATATTCACAATTTCAGCCAACCTTCTGTGTTGAAAGAAATTTTTAGCCCATATCTTCCATCCCCTAATTTAAACTCTAAACACACAGACATAGAATCAATGATGTTTCTGATGGGCTTTTTGTTGTTGTTGTTGTTGTTGTTTGGTAAATATAATAAGAAACATAATAAAACTAAAAGTGCTGTTTATTGCAATCCAAGGTCAATTTTCATATGACCAGTGTATGTTCTTTACTTCAGAAAGTCCCTGGAGAGAGAACTCTGGGATTATTCTATATCCTGCAATTATTTTAGCTTATTAGAATGGATTAGAATGAGTGTCTCATGTTTATGAACTGGATGTTCAGAAATGATAATGATCCTGTACATTTGAGGTATCTTGAGAATAACATGGCCATGGCTACTATGTTTCCAATATTAGATATAGAAACTATCAAGACAGAAGTGACAGAAATTGAGAAAAGAGGGAGTCTAAGAAGGTCATAGGGTACAAATTAGGGCTTACAAGGACAGGATCTTGTATGTATGATATTCACAATGGTGTCCTAACGCCAGATGGTTGTTCATGGGCTCTAATCTATGCTCACTTTACATCTGGTCTAACAATTATTTATGGCATAGATATTCTTTTGTCAGAGAATATTTAATTGCTGATAGATTCATAACTAACAGGGGCCAGACTAGGAGTCAAAGCAGCTCTATCTAACCCTAAAACATTACTCTTTCTCCAAGAACATAAGAGTGTCCAGGTACAGCCTCTACCTATATGTGTTAAGAGCATGAAACCATTCTAGGTGCTCTTCAACAGATGAAGGGATAAATAAAATGTGTTATATATACACAATGGAATATTACTTATCCTTAAAGAAGAATAAAATCACAGCATTTGCAGGTATGGATGGAGCTGGAGAATATCATGCTAAGCGAAATAAGCCAATCCCAAATAATCACAGGCCAAATGTTTTCTCTGGTATATGAATGATAATTCACAATAAGGGGAGGTAGCTAGGGAAGAATAGAGTTACTTTAGATTAGGTAGAGGGGAGTGAAAGGAAAGAAGTGGGGACAGGGGTATCAAGGATAGTAGAATGAGTCAGACATTATTAGTCTATGTACATATATGACTACATGATTTGTGTAATTCTACATCATGTATAATCAGAAGAATGAGAAATTATACTCCATTTATGTGTAATGTATCAAAGTGCATTCTATGTCATTTAGAACTAATTAGAACAATAAGAATATAATACATTGATCCTGTATCTTTAGGACAATGGAGAGTTATGAATTACTCCCACCAGTGTGGGCTAGAGACTCATTGAATCTAGGCATGAACCAGTTCTCCCACCACTTCTGTGGCATAAGACAACTATGGCTCTACCTAAAGCCATGGTGATTCCTTGAAGTTACTTTAAACTCACGTTTTGACTAGAAATGGAATGACTTAGTAATGGATCAATTTCATGCCCCTTCAATGAACTTTAAAAATAAACAAATCCCCAAGTCACATTAATAATTTAAGTTTATA
Organism: Ictidomys tridecemlineatus; assembly: GCF_052094955.1. Lineage (NCBI taxonomy): Eukaryota > Metazoa > Chordata > Mammalia > Rodentia > Sciuridae > Ictidomys > Ictidomys tridecemlineatus. The sequence goes on from NW_027521026.1 coordinate 589,230, forward strand.
ATAGACATAGCACAGATAAACTCCTTATTTTTAGTTATGCAATGTTTGTTTGAAAAAAATCAATGTATAATAGTGGGAATGGAAAAAAGAAAGAAAAGAAGGAGGAGAAAATAAAGGAGAGAGGAAGGGAGGGAAGCTAAAAGAAACTAGAGAAAAGACATTTCTGAGGGACCACACAGCAACCAGGACCTCAATATCATCCTCCTGTAAGTTCTGCACACCCATGGCCCATGGAAACACAGCCTTTCTATCCCTGAGTTTACAGAGATGTTATGGTGTGTGATAATTGATATTTGTATAGTATTTTACGATTTTGATTTTTAAAGGCATTTTCATATTATATGCTCCTCATGGAAATCCTGTAATAGGCAGAGTAAAGATTTTGATCCCTGCTTAAAATGTGAATCAGAGTCTCAGAAAGACCTTCTGTCTCTTTATCCTTCTCCCTCCCTCCCTCCCTCTCCTCCCCCCCACCACACACATGCACACACATACATTAAACTGGCATGTACAGAAGGACAAAGACTCAAATCATTAGACTCTGACTCTAGATTGATTCCCCTTACTATTCTATCCAGACAAGTTTTTTGTTTGTTTGTTTTGAAGCATTATTTTTCTATCAGTCATTTATTCATACTTGGACAAATATGTATAAGGAGGTACAAGGTTCCAAGATTACTGTAGTGAAATGGATAAAGTCATTGCTCCATATGCAATAAGTCAGAAGTTAATAAATGTTCTGATGAAGGGGGAAAAAAGCCAGATAATGGGGACAACGAGAGCAGAGGTCTATAGGAAGATATCATTTTATATATCTAGAAATAGAATCTAGTTTACACGTGGGTAGAATACAATCCCTTTAGTTGGGGAGAGGGTAGAGAAATTTCATTTTCAAGAACAACTTGTGTAATGAAAGAAACTCACATAGGCAGGGTGGGGTATGGTCCTACCATCCCTGCAAAAGGGGTGTGTATTCAGAATGGACCATAGAATTCCAAAGAGATCCTAATTCGGAAAGACCTGTTGCCTCTCTTTGCCTCATTTCTCAAACTTGAAAGAGTACATCAAAGATAAGGAATATCCCTGGAAACTAAGGTTATGTCTAGACAGAGCTTTACACAGAGAAATAAATTGTACATAGAAGAAGTGCTTGTCATAAGAACAGCAGGCATGGGATTCTAGAACACACCCAGGTTGACATTACTACCATGGCTCCATGTATCATCTGTCACTTTGCAGAGGAAGACAGGCATCAGGGGGTGACAGATTATGGGCCTGGTGAAAGCCTTCCAGATGACCAACATCATCACCCTCAGCCAGCTCTCAGCCATCCCTCAGTGTTCAGAAGCAGGCACCTTGGAGCCTGTGTGGCGGCTTGTTCAGAATGCCTCCCCGGCTTCATCCTGAGCAAGGCATGCTGAAGTCTTCATATGCCCAACAGAGAAGTAGAGAGGCTACTGACAACCATAGCCTATGAACACAGATGTAAGAGATTATATAATCTGGAAGTAAAAAAAAGGAAAGGAGGGCTGGGATGTAGATCAGTGGCAAAGCGTTTGCCTTGCATTCGGAAAGCCCTGGGTTCAACCCCCAGTTCCAAAAAAAAAAAAAAAAAAAAAAAGAAAGAAAAAAGAACCCCACAAAAAAAGATTTTTAAAAAAGGAAAGGAAAAGCTATCTCTTTAAAAAGTACTCAACACATATTTATAAACAGTCCACTAAGCCCAAAAGCACCTACTATGCATTGCATCATCATCTAGATATTTATCACAGGCCTTCTCTACCTTATGACCCTTTAAGGTTGCATATGGCTTCTAAGTTTGTATTCACCAAAGAATTTTATCTTTTAAAACAGAAAAGGAAAATATGTTGTGTGCTCCTGTTGATAGTGATCGATCAATCATGCCTACCTGGAGTACCAGCTGGAAGAGCATCCAGGTGCATTGGGCTCTTTGGAAACTACCACCATGATTGATTAGCAATGTCTGCCATAGCCTCAGGAAAGAAAGGCTTCAGAACCAGCATTGTGATTTAGAAGCATGTTAGAGGAACAGCAACAAAACTGTGGATTCTCACATAGTTTCTAAAGGACTCAGAAACATAGTGGTAATCGTTCCATTTTGAATATGAAATCTAGTTTAGGATTCACAAATAAAGTCAAGATAAAACATCATACATTTGAGACATGAAAATAGTAACTCATCGGGTCATTTTTGTCAAACAGTCTTGGGTTCACATTCTCTTCCTGTACCTTCCTCTGGGTAACGTATTTACTGTCCACACTATTCAATTTACTCTTGTGCTGATAATAATGAAAATACGTACCCTTACTGTTGTGAAGATGAAACGAGGCCATGACTACAACTGAAATGTACAGACAGCACCTGGCAGAAGGTAGGAGGCCTAATAAATGGTAGCTATTACTACACTTAATCATAATTTAAGGCAAAACAAATCATTTTCTTTCTGGTGCTTTTAAAACACTGTTGAAAACTCTGCTGTGGAATTATTGCACTACATCGCGGTTGGGGTTTTTTTGTTTTGTTTTGTTTTGTTTTTTGCTACTTGTCTTTCTTTTACTGTGAGCTTTATGGGATCAGGAATCATGGCTTGTTCATCATCGATCCTTGGGATATAATTCAGTGTCCAGCAGAGAGTAAGCAGCAAAAAGTGTTGGCCTATGAAAGGAAACAGCAACTGAAATGGGTAAACTATTATTTGCAAATGCATGTTCCTCATTTGCTAGAAAGTTTAACTGAAAAGTATAGCTCGGATACCGAAAGAATTCTTTATTAAGTTTCTTGTTTTTATTTGAAGATATTCTAGCTGTGGCTGGGTAATGGAATAATCCTGCCACAGAGGAAAAAGTTAAAGCAAAGAGACAGATGTTTCAGGGATCCTGTTCCTATATTCCACTTATTGTCACACTGACCTACAAGTTATACTCTAGTTATGATGACCATATGCCCCTTACTTCCTTTGTCAAGCCTAACTTCCAATACTTTGTTGCAACATTGTATAAGTAAATATATACTTGTCACATCCTAAGTTTCAGTCTTAAATTCTGAGTACCTGGTCATTGTAGCCATTTGCAAAGACCAGAGTCTAGGCCATTTGAATATTCTCTCCCATCTGAAGCAGACCATATTCTGCCTGAAAGTGTTGAGTCATAGATCTTAGATATATGTATAATTTCTATATTTCATGCTGAGAAAGACATTTCTTTCTTCTTCTGTAAAATCCCTATTTGCTTCATTTGTTTTTAAATTTTCATTATTTGTCTGAGTAATCTCCTGCATCTTCTTGTTATTATAATCTCTTTATTTTTTAGTTATCTTGGGTTATTTATTTATTTTTTTATAATTTCATTTTTTCAATGTTAGTGTGCAAAAATACAACGGATTTTTTTTATTTAGATTTTTTTCTTTTTTTATTGGTTGTTCAAAACATTACAAAGCTCATGACATATCATCTTTCATACATTTGATTCAAGTGAGTTATGAACTTCCGTTTTTACCCCAAATACAAATTGCAGAATCACATCAGTTACACATTCACAATTTTTACATAATGCTATATTAGTGACTGTTGGATTCTGCTACCTTTCCTATCCCCTACTATCCCCCCTCCCCTCCCCTCCCATCTTTACTCTCTACCTCATCTGCTGTTGTTCAATTCTCTCCCTTGTCCCCCACCCCTTTCTCCTCACAACCTCTTATATGTAATTTTGTGTTACATTGAGGGTCTCCTACCATTTCCATATGCTTTCCCTTCTCTCTCCCTTTCTCTCCCCCACTGGTCTTCCCTGAGGATCTTAAAAGGGCGTACTATAGGGATACTGCCACATCAATGATCATAGCAGCACAATTCACAATAGCTAGACTGTGGAACCAACCTAGATGCCCTTCAATAGATGAATAGATAAAAAATGTGGCATCTATACACAATGGAGTATTACACAGCACTAAAAAATGACAAAATCATAGAATTTGCAGGGAAATGGATGCCATTAGAACAGATTATGCTAAGCCAAGCTAGCCAATCCTTAAAAAACAAATGCCAAATGTCTTCTTTGATATAAAGAGAGCAACTAAGAACAGAACAGGGAGGAAGAGCATGAGGAAAAGATTAACATCTTGGGTTATTTAAATGGTCATTTAGTTGACTCTTCCAGTTCCCTGATGTCTCCATTCCTTATCTCCTTGTCTCCTGTGTCTCCCTTTCCTCTTCTCTGCTAGTCTTCAGTTCTCATGCATTATCTCTTAGACCTTGCTCATTCCCCTCCATTTCTTGATAATGAAATTCAGATAACCACATTTGTCCTATCTTCTTTCATTCAGATATAGTTTGGTTTGTATATGATTTGTCCCCTCCAAAAACTCAGGTGGAAGTTTAATTTTTATCATAAGGAATTAAGGGTATGGAAATTTAATTTAGCTCTAGTGCTTGGAGGTACAGTCTTTGGGAGATGATTAAACTAAAATGAAGTCTTTGGGATGGAACGGCCCAGATAGAATCCCAGTGGTCACATGAGAACAAGAGAGACCAGGGCTACACACACGGGTACACTCGGTATCTCTTGGCATGTGACACCCTATGCTACCTTGGAACTCTGCCAGCAAGAGGGCCATCACCTACTGCAAGCCCTCAACACTGGACTAGAACAGAGGGCCACAAAAAACCTTTGTTCTATTAGCAACAGGAAGCAAATGAAGACAAAGTTCTTCCAATTATTCCCACAAGTAATTTTCTTTTTATCTCTCTCTCTTTTTTTAAATTTATGAGAATGTTCTTTGACCTCTCCTCATTGTGCAAGTCTCTTTTCTTCCCTGTGCTTCCTATTTTGCTAAGAGTCCAAAGCACAGCAATTCCCATGCTTTTGCCAATTTCCTAAGCTCCCTGTTCCCAGTGACTTTGGATCATGGAAGTCCGGCCATGGTTCTTCTGGATGCCATCAGCTGCCTTGCAGGTTCACCTCTGAACACAGGCAAATGCATGCCGCTGGAGAAAATTCCATGACTGAACACATAAGCATTTGTAGATGTATGGTCACCAATAACTGCTGACACATGACGACCTGCTCTTCCCTTCCCCCATAGCCTTATTTCTAAGCCTCCCACTCTCCCCAAGACAACCGTTTCCTCCTTCCTCTCATCCAGCAGACATCTTCAGCTGCTGTTGCACAGAGAAAAGACATAATTCCAGAAGAGACATTTAACTTCTCACCTCAACTCCTGTGCCAACACCTACTTTTCCTCCTTTATTCCTATGATAAAGGGAAGAGTTAGAGGCAATAAATTCAGCTGCATTTCTAGATCCTGTCAATTCTGATAACCCAGGGGATTTTACTCCTTTAGTTTTCCTTTCTCTTCTGTGATCCATGCCTCAAGCATTACTAGATCCTTCTACAACCACAGAACCTGCACTAACTCACAACCACAGAACCTGCACTAACTCCTCCCACACTCCTCTTAAGGTCCATCTACTGCTTCTTATGTTGCTAATTGGCTCTTCTCTTTTATGTAAATCTTACCATAAGGTAGGAGGTAGAAGGCTTAATAAATGGTAGCTATTACTACACTTAATCATAATTTAAAGCAAAATAAAAGGAATTGTCAGCAATTGTGGTTGTTTTGTTCCACCTCCCACTCACCTGTTGAGCAACTATATTTTACTGAGATCATCCACGACCAACATGTGGGGGAAGCCTGATGCTCACAGTCCTACGCTGGTTGCTCCACAATGCCAGTTCTCTGTATTTCCATACAGAAATACTCCTTTCCCTTCTCTTCAGCGCTGCAAGATTTTGCTGGGTTTCCTTTCATGGTTCTGAGTATTCCTAAGGCTGTCTCTTTTGTGAGATCTCTTTCCCTAACCAGTATTCATATATCCTTGTTCTTTAATGTTTTAATCCTGGTCCTCCAAGAAGCAGATGGATGAGAATAAACATTTTAAAAATACATTTATTTTCAAAATTTTAAAAATAGGGTAGCAGGCTACAAAAAAAAATTAAGGAGGGAGCCAAGGGACAGAAATCCAAGTCTGACTTTGAGTGATTGGAAGAGGAAAGATAAAAAGAAAGGCAGTGGGGGAAGAAGAAAGACTGAGCAGAAGGGTTTAGGACTGTAGTATGCTTATAAGGAAGCTTGATAAAGGCATTGAAGGGTCTGCAGGTCAAAATCTTCTCTTAGAAGATTCCCACATCACCCAGAAATGGACATGCTTACGTGACCCTGCTGTCACTCATTGCCTGGATGCAGCCTAAGGGATCTGTGGCTTTGTACACCAAGCTATGGATTTCAGAGCACATCAGCAGAAGCCCTCAGCTTCCTGCAATCAGTGATCTGAGTGGTAGATTCACACGGTTTCCACACTCCAGAGTCATACTAAGTCCTCGTTCATTTTTTATTTTAGAGCGATATGCAGAAAATTCAAGTAGTATGGCAACTTGTTGAATGTGACTAGGTGAGTAATAATTAAGTTATCATTTAAATTAAAATCTCAAGTCTTCACATAAGAGTTGAGGATAACAACAAGCTAAGAAACAAATATCAGGTACAAAACCTATATGATAAGAAGGAGTTTGATTGAACAAAATAATAATAATAATAATAATAATAATAATAATAATAATAATAATTTTCTTAAATAATACTAAGCAAAAAAGTAAATGGTGTAGTCAGAGAAGAAAGCAGGTGCACAATACTAATGGCTTTAAATTCAGAATCAGAAGTTTGGACTGGATTTTACCAAAAATTTAACATATTAAAAGATGCTTAATACTTTTAGTGAGGAAAATGGGATATTGGAGGCTCATATTTTTAAAATACCATTGAAAAATAGAAACAACATAAATATCCACAACTTTGTGACTTACAGATATATGCATTAGAATATTACACAACTGTTGAACAGATAAGGAGACTATTTACAATGATACTTATCATCAAAATGATAATTTTGGTAGTAAGTAAAAAGTGTAAGATGCAAAATAGTTTGAATAAAGTCATATCACTTTTAAAAACATGAAACATGTATATGCTAACCTCAGAAAGTGGTAGAGACAGGTAATATATTCTTATATTGGTAATATTCAGTATCTGGCCTGAAAGTGTTGAAAAGTGACTCGGTTTTTGTGTACACTTTGTACTATTTGGATTTTGAAACCTTCTTCATTTGTTAGTAGATCAATTAAAATTAAATACAATAGAGGAATACACTACTATTCAAGCAAAACACTGAGTCAATATCTCCAACTCAGAGTGATCTCCTAAGCTCAGGCATGTGGATCTGGCTGACTATGGAATATCTCCACTTGGATAATTTCATCAAGTCAACGTGACCGAAGCTGAACTCAGCCTCTCCTTTCCAGCCACCAGGCTTTGGCTTACACATTATTTATCCAAAGGCTTTCTCCCTGGCCTGATGTGTGCTCCTATCTCCTGGGAGGGCATGGCTCCAGTCTTCTGCCACGGGCCCACACATCCAACATGGTATCAAGCACAGCCCACCTGTTAACCACTGTATCCTCACTGGATAATGGAATCCATCTCCAGGATTATGCGTGATTTAATAAAGACGGTTCTTCACAACAATTACCTCCTAAGATGCCAAACACATCATTAACTGAACTAAAATACCACTTAGAGAAGCACATTTGTAGGTTTGCTACCTGTTGTGGAAAGTAATATAATATTTCCTTTCATTCATTCTTAAATAGCTTCTTTTGATTTTACGATCTGCTTCCTAATTCTGCTCTTCTGAGATCTTATGAACAAGCCATAATTAATGTTTCCATAATGCCAATTATTTTATGGATTTCAAAGTGAAAGATTAATATGGAGAAGTGATATGATTTAAGACACAAGGGATAGATATATATTTAATGTGGCTTAAAAGGAATTCCCCTTACTAGTTTAAATCATAAAACAATCAGCTAACTAAATTTTTGGATGAATAAATAGATACATGCATCTAAGCTATATATTTATATATAGAAATAATCAAGCAATAAACAGACAGCTGAACCAACACTAAGAAAGGAAAATTCTCATGTTCCTAGTAAAAAGATATAGTGAAAACAGAGTTGGGACACTGAGCAACTGCTGAATCTGGTGGTCACCTAACATCAGTGAATTTCCTTCTAATCTTGGGGATAGAACTATAGACTCTTGTGTACATGGAGCTGGAACTACTGAGGTACAAGAAACTGGCATTTACAATGTGTCAATGTCACACCTGAAACATGGCTAAGAAAACACACATGCACACACACTGATTTACATGACTTAAATAGGAGGTAGGGATATTTGAAATCTTATAGGAATTGTGCTTAAAAATAATTATCTGTAAAAAAATGGAGTTAAAGATTACGTATGTAACTTTGAGATTCAAATTTATGTTTTCCCCATGAGACGTAAACCTGAAGCAGATAAAGTAACTTAAAAAATAGCTTAGGACTTAGAAATTCATAATCTCCTTTCAGTCTTCCACAGTTCACTACCCAAGACATGTAAGACTGACACAGAAAATAACTAAGGCCAGAACTGAGTGTACATTTACAAGCTTTGGTCATCCATAATTAAAATAAAATAGAATTTTGCCCAAGTAGAATTTTTAGATAAGAAAAATATAATTGCATAATAAAATGAAACAAGGTTTCTGTGATCAATCTGAACAACAGACTAGAGGGAGTTGATGAAAGAAAAAGTGAAAAAACATCAAATTGCTAGACTAATCTGAGAAAATTACCCCGAATGTAAAACATTATCTTCATAAAATTTAAAAAAAGTCAAATATATTTTCAATTCTAATTCTCAAACTTAATAGATTTGTGATTCTGAAGATATGATCTCTTGTGTCTCTACTTCTCTCATCTCTAAAATTAGAATTCACAATACATGACTTCAAACTCACTGAGTCAAATTAAATGAGATTATGTTTGTGAATGTCATACTAAAGTGCACATAGAAAGCATTCCATTACTATTATCATAATCAATATGTGTATTAACACATACTTTTATGATACCCTTAATTCAGTTCCTTACTCTACTATAGACCGCCACTAAAAGTAAGATTTTTTAGTTCTTTATTTTTGTAGTTAATGTCTAGAACTTCTGGTTTTAGATTTTAAGGAATACACTAGACTTAGTTTTTAGAAAGATTATTTGTCTAATTTTAATACATGTTTTTGACCCCTTTTGTGCATACTTAGAAAACATTCTAAAATGACCTTCAGGATTTACATTCCCAAAATAGCTCTTTTTTTTTAATGTTTGAATAGTGCATTATAGTTATACCTAATCGTGGAGCTCATTTTGATATAATTCTAAGGTCCAGAATATAATTTGCTCGATTTCAGTCCCCAGTACTTCCCTTTTCTTTTCACCCCTTGTTTCTCTTCCTCTACCCTACTGGTCTTCCTATATTTATTTATTTTTTTAAGATTGGTGATTTGTAGATATCCATAAAGGTGGAATTCACTGTGGCACGTTTACAGATGTACACAGTGCAATTTTGTCAACTGATTTTGAATGACACAAATTTATGAGGAGGAGGATAGGGTGCAATATCATGTTGACTTTGTAGAGACATAGGAACATGTTTAGAAGGAGGCAGAAATAACAGAAGGAGTTCTCATTTTTAACAAAATGGAAAAAATTTAAAAATTTTTTTAAAAAAATTAGTGCATTAGTGCACAAAATGTTTAATCAAGAAGTTTTCTAAATTCAATCTTCTGTGTACATTAGCATATTAAATTATCTGAAAATCTTTGCAGTAAAGACATTTTTTAAAGAAATTTTACCTCACTATTGTGCAAACTCATTGACCATTGGCCATTCTATAAAATGCTCACTTAACCTCTTTATAGGTTATCTTAGAAATCCCTAACTTGCAGTTTCTCTGTGCACATCGACCCCTCTCCATGGCTTGCTCTGTCTCAGTTCCACTTTTTTGTGTCCACCCTTTGACTTTGAGTGCAGTTAGTTATTCATCATTGTGGCTTGAAGTGCAAAGTCCTGGGAAACGTGCCACTCCCTGAGCTGTCCTATTGGTTTTGGACATTGTTCTGAGGAGACCTAAGCCAAAAGGCTGCCCAGGGGTTGACTGAAAGCCACCTGTCATGTACAGCAAACGTCTTTCTTTGGTCATTAAATGCTAAAAAGCTGAAAAGTTTGTAGCAGTGTGTCAGTGGGCCAAGGGCAATCCACTCTTTTGTTTTATGTTTGGATTGTTAAGTGGGCGGATGGAAACTACCATCATGCATGCACAAAGCGAAGGAACTTTTGTGTTAGACATCTAACGTTCAAACCTCCACTCTGGCCAAACACCAGTTTCCTGACACCTAGAAAGATAACTTCTAAGTGTCAGGTTCCTTTCCTGCAACACGAGAATGATACGTATTTCTTACACATTTCTGTGAAGCTTCAAGATAATGTAGAGTGGATTTTTTTTTTTGGAAATTTTTTTTATTTAAAATAAATAGAAAGATATTAAGACATGTATTTGTATATCTTAGTTTCTGTGGGTCAGGAGTTCAGGCACTAGCATGCTATATAAGTCCCCTACAAGTCTGCAGTCAAGGTACTAGGAAGACTGTGGTCTCATTTGAAGGCTCGACTGAGAAAAGCTTCACTTCCGAGCTGCTGTGGTTGCTGGTTTACTTCCTGGCTATCACTTAATGGCTGCCCTCAGTTCCTTGCCATATAGACCATTTCATGTGGTAGCTTATCTCATTAAAGCCAGCAAGGGCAAGTCAACAGACAGAAG